>NW_026622708.1:2400000-3026615 GCF_028826965.1 Penicillium alfredii | reverse complement strand
AACCCTAACCCTAAACCCTAAACCCTAACCCTAAACCCTAAACCCTAAACCCTAAACCCTAAACCCTAAACCCTAAACCCTAAACCCTAAACCCTAAACACCTACCCCTAACCACTACTACTACTATCAAACACCTACCCCCAACCACTACTACTACTATCCACTACTACTATCAAACACCTACCCCCAACCACTACTACTACTATTAAACACCTACTCCCCTTACTCCCAACCACTACTACTCCCTAACCACTACTACTATCAAACACCTACTCCCTAACCACTACTATCAAACACCTACTCCCTAACCACTACTATCAAACACCTACCCCCAACCACTACTACTACTATCCACTACTACTATCAAACACCTACCCCCAACCACTACTACTACTATCCACTACTACTATCAAACACCTACTCCCTAACCACTACTACTATCAAACACCTACTCCCTAACCACTACTATCAAACACCTACCCCCAACCACTACTACTACTATCAAACACCTACTCCCCTACTCCCAACCACTACTACTCCCTAACCACTACTACCCCTCTTACTATCTATCCTTACCTTTATTACCTTACTACCCCTTTTATTCCTTCCTCTCTCTTCTATTTACCCTTTTATTCCCTTCCTTACTACTAACTACTAATTATTATTCCTAATTCCTATTCTTCTCCCTATTTCTACTAACCCTTCCTATTTCTACTATTTCTAACCCTAAAAACTATTACTATTATTCCTTCTATTACTACTACCCCTATTATTACTATTCCTAACCCTATCCCCTATCACTATTATTCCTTCTATTACTACTACTCCTATTATTACTATTCCTAACCCTATCCCCTATTACTATAATTCCCCCTAAACACTATTCCTATTATTCCCTAACTACTACTATTACTACTCCTAACCCCTCTCTCTACCCTTATTACTATTAAATCCCTATTTCCTAACTATTACTACTACTACTACTCTTTAACCCCTATCTATCTCTTCTATATCCTCCTTTACTATCTATATCTTTTCTATTCTTATTTCTATTTCTATATATATCTCTCTCTCTATATCCTCTACTTATTTAATTATAAAATCTCCTTTTTTACTTAATATATATCCCTCTCTCTATCCTATAATATATTCTCTTTTTTTATTATCCTCTTTTTTCTACTTTCTATTATCATTACCTCTTAAACCCCTAATCACTATTAAATATATACTCCCTAACCACTATATCTCCCTAACCACTATATCTCCCTAACCACTATATCTCCCTAACCACTATACCCCTTAATATCTATTTTCTATTAATTTATTTTACTACTAAAAAATTATCCTATTATCCCCTATTTCTAATCATAAAAAATAAACTTAATATAATTTCTCTTTTTTTCTTTTCTTTCTTATTTTATTATTATCTACTATATTATTAACTTACTACTTTTTTACCCTATTCTATAGCGGTTCGCTACGCTTACTATTAATATAATAAATTCTATTATATATATATATATATCTCTCCTAATTTACCTATCTAATATATATTACAATATTAAAATATATAAAAACACTTTTGAAAAAATTACAAAATATATTTTTCCCTCGGCTCTCCACGATATATATATATAGCTGGGAGTATAGATCTACGCCCAAAATCGAAAACTATATTTGGTAATTTCGCTATTTTTTCTGATATATAAAGATTCTACGATATCTCTCGATCAAAAATATATAGTAGAAGTTGATATTCTCTTACTAATCGAATTAGTGATACACCGAAGGAAATAGATCACCCCTAGACTCGAAAGCCCCCGGTATAGCTCTTGTAGTAGAGCTTCGAGTATACTACCCCTAGATTACTACTAAATAGGAGATCCTCGCTGATTTTAACCCCTGGAATATCCTACGCTTAGGGTCCCCTCCGGGTATAACCCTTCGTAGAAAATATTCTACAAAAATAGATAGAATAGATAGAATATATCGATACTTTAATATATGAGAATATCGACGATTTTACTATATATTTAGTATATATAGGCCTTAGGCATCAATAATATATAGTAATCATATACCTTATATCACTAATCTACCGACTTTACCCCTTAGCAAACATCTACTACGCCCGGACTACCTTCCCCCCCGGTATCGCTACCGGTATAGCTCTAGGCCTCCTACCCTAACTTAACCCCGGTAATCTATTATATTACCCCTAGAGTACCTTATTCCCGGTATATCCCTTAGGTATAGCTCCCGGTATAGATCTTACCGAAAATAGAAAGCCCTATATCTTTGGATCTATATTACCCCTATAGCTTATAGCTATATCAAAATAATACTCTTGACGTAGAGAATCTAAATATAATATAAAAATCTTTCTCAATTTTTAATATTTTGATTTTATAAAGTATCGAGGCCGACGAATTATCAAAATCCTCCTTCTATTCTAGAGAATCTAAGTAAAATACTAGAAAAATATTCTAGAAAAATAGATCTACTATTAGAAATCGATCGAAAGTTAAGTAGATTAGAATATCTCTAATTTTACTCTAGATTTAGTATATATAGGCCGTAGGCATCCTAAATATATAGTGATCATATACCTTCGATCACTAATCTATCAACTTTACCCCCTAACAAAGAAAGGCGACGCCTAGTATATCTCGCTCCCGGTATAGCTACCGGTATACCGCCCCTGAAATCAACGCCGGTAATCTATCACACTACCCTATTTAACCCCCCGGAACGCCTCGCTCCCGGTATACGCTCCCGGTATAGCCCCGGGTATATCATGATATCAAGGAAGAAGGGTTCATATCTCTACCAATATAGACCCTCAAGACCTTATCCCTATATCAAAATAATCCTCTCGGTCTAGAGAATCAATATCTTCTATCAAAACCTATTTATATTAATCTATTATATTATTAATCTACTATATTACTAATCTACTATATTAAAAATATCAATCAAAATATCAATCAAAATATCAATCAAAACTAAAAAAAAGGTAGAAAACGGATCTATACTAGACCCGACTCTCTGCCGGTAGACCCTCGCTGGTAATAGAATAAACCTTCCGATGAAACTCCCAAAACACCCAAACCCCTAGGGTTACCTCGGTATCAATAATCCCCCACTTCCATTTTAAGAGGTGATTGGCCATTCGGGCAGGCCTCGCATCGTCGGGGACCCCTAGATCCTGCCATACCTCACTAACCTCGCTAGCGAATAGGCTTTGCTCCTCCCAGATAAGGCGAAAAAAGGCAACTAATAAGCCCTGGGCTAGGCAACGATTATTGACCTTATTCGGCTGACATACCTTGGTAGGGAGAAAACAGGTGAAACAACAACTATCATCCCTAAAAACAAGCCATTTTCTGATAAAATTGGTTCGTTCTTGGTAAGTCGTATATTCGCTGCATCGGATAGTCGAGTGGGTGCGCCAGTCGGAATCGGAATCGGGGCAATTTGGACGAAATCCAAAGGCGAATGCTATATAAAAATAGAATATATTAGTATATATTTATAATATATATATTTATAATATATATATATATATATATATCAAGATAGAGAATAGATCTATCTAGTATACATATATACTATATATACTATATATATAGAATAGAATATCGACTTACCTCGTTGCTGAATGAAATGAATCAGGCAAATACCCTGATCAAGCCAAAAACCAATCATATCGAGGAGCTCTTGGTAGTTCGATTGGGTAATTCGCTGATATTGCCTAGCCGTTCGACTCTGCTCAGTCATCTCCTTTTCCCTTTTGATGCAAAGATCACATGCTAAATCAGGTGATTCGCAGGCATTCATCACACGATTGTTGAAGTGCTTATGCAGAACCCGTCGTCGACAAAGACCCTCCCGAATATATTCATGAATACCCCCTAATTCGCTAGTAGGGTTAGAATTGGTAGGGAGGGTCCCCCTATCATCGAGTAGGATATAGGAATACCCTATAGATTGAGGGCTGCGTGCCAACCGGCCAGTCCCCTGCATGAAATCGGATATCGACCAGCTCCCACCAAAGTGGATCACGAGGCCAATATTGGCGAAGTCGAACCCTGCCCCGATAGCAGAGGTCGCCACTAAGATAGGCCTTCGCTGGCTAGTGAAGTCCCCTAGGTGGCGTTCCTTGATAGGGTCTGGTAGGTCTGCATGATAGATACTAACCCGGTCCGAATAGCATTCACCGAAGCTCTCAACATCTCGCTTACTAAGGCAGTAGATGATTGCCTGCTTCCCTATATCGATATTAGTATATATATATATATATATATATATCAGAATATATCAAAAATATCATAAATATAAATATCAGATATATCAGAAATATCAGAAATATAGTAGACTTACCAATTCTCTCATCGGTCTTGCGGGTATAGAATCTCTCGATAAATTCAAAGCAGCGAGCCCTAAAATAGGACCGGGGATCTGCGAGATCTCTCTGTCTTTTTGGTCGGGGGGCCTTTTTGACCTTATAGATAATATCAGACCGATTAATCTCTGCGCGAACTATATAGTAGCGAGAGACTAATAGATTCGTCTGAATACCACTAAGGGTCTCGGGGGTCATCGTGGCAGTAGCGAGCACTAGGGGGATCTCCAGTGAGGCTAGCTGCGTCAACTGGTAGCAGGTATGACGATAATCGCGAGCGAGATGAATAATATGCGCCTCGTCAACGATAACCCTATCGATTCTAGACCTTATCTGGCGAATAAGGTCTAAAAAGAAGGGTTTGGCAGCATTCTCTAGTGAGATCAAGGTAAGGTTGGGGGTAGACCTTATTATCTCACTAGGGTCTAGGTCCTCCCAAATAGTGAAGGGTAGCCCAAGAACCCTCGCTTTCTCTATTAGGTCTGCCTTGAGAGCCACTAGGGGAACTACTAGGATAGTAGTTCTGCTAATAGCAAGCGAGGCAGCCAGTAGAAAAAGGGTAGATTTGCCTCCCCCGGTTGGGAGTATAAGTAGTAGGGTAGGGTCCCTCCTCACTAGTAGGCGAAACAGAGCATCTCGCTGCTCAGGCTGCTTGAATTCCACTGCTGAATTACCTAGAATATTAGGATTAGGATATTAGCAAATATACCAATATAGATCGAAATAGCATGATATATATCGAATACTATAGTAGATATATATATATATATATATATATATATATATTATGATATATATCGAGTAGGGAGCGAGGACGTACCTAAGAACTCCCGAAGTAGTGCCAACAGAAGATCCCCCTGCTGATGCTGGGTAGGGGCTGCCAAACCATACTGTTTTAGTAGGTGGGCAGCGTCGAAATCCTCACTAGAATAGGCCTGGGTGCCTAAGCTAGTCGGGGTCGGGGTCCCCGTATGCAGTGCTAAATAGTCGTTGAATTGACCGGTTGATAGCTGCTGCGTAGGCGGACTAGGTCCCCGGAGTCTTGCTCGTAGGACTGGTTGCCCAGGTAGCATACCAGAGTCTCTCTCTATTTGCATGAATTAGTATCAAAAATATCAAAAAGATCAAAAATATCAAAAATATCAAAAATATCATGAATATCATGAATATCAACCTACCTCTCGCATACCCTTCTCTCGCCCCCCTTCTCGCCTACCCCCCTCGCTGATAGGTAGGGGGATAGTAGGGTAGATATCCCCAAACTGGGTAAAATCGACCCCTAAACCGATGAATGCATGCCAACGCTGGCTGAAGGCGATATAGCGAGATTGAACGGTGCTAGTGAGGTTTGCCAGCTGCTGCGAGTGTCTGCCATATACCAATAAGCCGGTTCGCTGCGAATGATGCATCTGGCTGGCCCCAAGGCCTTCGTTTGACCCTAGATTATCATCATCACTAGGATCATCCAATATCTCTTCATTCAGAGTATATCGGATGAAACCCTGCGCGATCTGGCGCCAGTTGGCAAGGCCAATCGATTGCTCGAGATATCGGTTCGTCTGCATCTTCATCCGCGCTGCCAACTGGCTTGACGAAACTAGCGAATGGCGAAGCCAAAATACTAATTCGGGGCGAAATTTTGATATATCAGGGTGGATCTGATTAATCAAATATCGACGAAAGGGTAGAACTACTACTAGGTAAAATAGTAGGAGGTAAGATAGGCAGTTAGGTAAGGCGCGAACCGCATTCTGTTCGATATTAGTATAGGAGAAGGTCTTCCCATATTTTAATCGAATCAGAAACTGGCAACTGCCAGGGTCCAAGAAAAGGGTGCGAGTGCTAGTGGCAGAATTCATGAATTGCAGCTGGCTGATCTCAGTGCCCCTCGCTGGGGCCCCACTAGCCATATGAATAAGGACCAGTAGGTCAGTGAGAAAGGCCTCTACCTTGGTGAGGTAGTTGCTTGCTCTCGCATGATTCAGCTGGTAGGCTTGCCGGGGGTTGCTAGAATCGATATATATTAGTATGATATATCAGAAAATATCAAAATATATCAAAATATATCAAAATATATCAAAATATATCAGAATATATCAAAATATATAAGAAAATATTAAAATATATAAGAAAATATCAAAAAAGATATCAAAATATATCATACCTTGGTTGGGCGAGTAGCCACTCGCTTTGATGATGCTCTAGCATATGCTTGATGAGGAACCCGTCAAATCGATGCGAAGGGTCGATTCGGGTCAAAAAACTGAATCCTTTCGAGATCTCCGTGAAATCTTCGGTTTTCGAATATCTCTGAATATCGATCTGGCGAGAGAGATGATGAAAAATATCGAATCCAAAGCAGAGATCCTGAGCAAGCCGATTGGTCAAATTAATGATAAATCGACGAAAAAAGACCTGTAGGTCAGTTTGACCAAGGCGAATCCCCCAAATCCCTATATCATTATTAGGGTATTGGGTGATTTCATGCCCTCGGTTGCTCGTATTGCTAGCAACTGCCCTAGCATAGACCCTGAGGGCGAGTATATCGCCTAGGGGGCTTCCGATTGGTTCCAGAACCACTTCTTCATCCAGGTCCCCAATCTCTCTGAGATTGGTTCGGGGGGGGGTCTATATGATATAATTAGTAAAGGTAAGGTGAGAGCAAGGTAAGAGCAAAGTGAGAGCAAGATAAAAGTAAACAAAATAGTAAACAAAGAGGCAAGCAAAATAGGTAGTAGGTAAAATAGTAGGCAAAGCAGTAGGCAGATATATCAGATATATCAAATATATCAAATATATCAGATATATCGGATATATCAGGTATATCAGATATATCAAATATATATCAGGTATATCAAAAATATAGAATATCAACATACCTCATCAAGACCCCGCTGATATTCGATATGCAGCAGGGTAAATTGATACCCCTTGATGATAGCTGCATAGAGCTGGGTGATCTGGTTCAACTCTTTGAAGACCCCCCGGCGATAGTCGAATGCGAGGCAGGCCAGAAAGGTATAGAGAGGGTTATTATACCCCTCCGAAGTCGATACGCAGGCGAGGTCCAAAAAGAGGCCGGCGAGTAAGCGAGCCCCGGTAAGGATATCGGTATAGGCATACCCCCGATTCTGGTAGGGGGCGAGGCCTTCCCGGTACTCTCTCTCGCGCTGCTCGGTAGGGGTATCTTCCTCATCACTAGGGGCCTCGTCCCCGAGGATCTCTTCATCATCGGGGTCCTCGGGGTTGATCACCCTTGGGTCCCACTCGGGGGGGTGATTGCCCTGGCGAGGCGCCTGCGTAGGGGCCTCTTGCTTGGCGAGGCGGGTAAGAAAACCGGCGATTTCGTCGAGCCTCTCGGTATGATTGCTCCCGAGGGTATAGAGACCCTTCACCGAAGCAGGCGTCTCCCGGGGGCCCCCTCCCGAAGATACGGGTAAGAGGTAAGCAGAAAGATCACCAAACCGCGAAAGACTCTCGTATATCGTTGGATGGTCGACCCCTGCTGCGGGGCCTTGGTAGGCCTGATCGTCCCCTCGGCGGTAAAGGAGTTGAGGGTGCATCGGGCTACCCGGGAGATCTGCGATAGGCGGCCCTGCCCCGAGAAGAACAGCCACTCGATGCAGATTGATAGGAAGCCCTGAATCTCGTGTTTAGGCAGCAGGGCTTCATCGAGGCGAAGGTCGAAGAGCGAGGCAATAAAATCTATAATAATATTAGTATCAAATAGCAAATATATCAGAATATATCAGAATATATCAGAATATATCAAAATATATCAATATATATCAATATATATCAATATATCAAAAATATTATATATATATATATATATATCAAAAATAAAAAATATCGATCTTAATCAGAAGTTCGCTTACCAGGGTCGCGCTTAGCGAGTAGCTCCCGATAGTGCGAGTGCCTATCGAAGCTATTCGCCTCGCTACGCATGCCGAAAGAGGCAATCTGCGTGGGCCTCTCATCCCCCCGAAGCTCGCGCTCGAAGGCGGCGGCGATGTCGTCGATCTGGGGGCGCGCGAGGCGAGGCGGCGGGGGGTGAATAGGCCGCTGCGTACCGGGGGTAGGGGCGGGGGCCGGGGTAGACTGGGTCTCGAATAGGTATGCATTCTTCTGTAAGGCCTGGTAGTAGCAGCGAGTAAGGACCCCCCTACGCCCCGAAGCGAAGATTCGGTGCTTGCGGGTAAGATGATCTCTCGCCTGGCTTTGGTTAGAGAGAATAGCAGGGCAGCTATCGATTTGGCAGCGAACCCCCGATTGGGGGGGGCGATAGACCTGCGAGAGGGGGGACTGGCTGCCTAGCCTGAATCCCCTGATAGACCCCCGTAAGCGAGATAAGAGGTAGCTGGCGAAGCGAGGCCTGATAGGCCTTCCGCTCAGGGGTGGCCGCCTTGAGATGATAGCGAAGGTGCCTATCTGCCTGGGTAGGCCCAATCGCATGCTGGCACTGCGCGCAGATCAAAACCTGGTATTCATCAAAAAAGACGAAAAAGGGGGGCAACTGGGGGGTTGACATATTGGCAAAATAGGCAAAATAGGCAAAATAGGCAAAATAGGCAAAATAGGCAAAATAGTTAAAATAGTTAAAATAGTCAAAAAAAAAGGGTTCCAGATTCGATTGGTGGGGTGGAATAGCGAGAGAATAGTAAGGATACAGAATCTGATATTTCTTGGGGCTGGGTATATCACGTGACCCGGGAACCCCGCAGAACCTTGATTCTACCCCCTATATCTTATCCGATATTAATCAATCGGATCCTTCGTAGCAGAGAAAAATATTGAAAATATTAAAAAATAATAATATAATAATAAAAATAAAAAATATAGGAATAAAAAGGTGATTTCTAATATTTTTTTTGCTATATTACAATAGGGGAGAACGAGAGAACGAGAGGATTCTAAATATATAGTGGGATCATATATTTGTATGCTATTCTAGCGACTTTTGCCCCGAGAGAAAATTACCTACCCCTAGACTATATCGCTTCCGGGGTCGTTCCGGGGATCGCTTCCGGTATACTACCTCCGAATTAGTCCCTAGAGCGAGGATTATAGCGCTATTCGGACCCCCGGACCGCCTCGCTCCCGGTATACTACCCGGTAGACTCCTACTATAGATATATATATATGTATATCCCCTATTTTCGCCTCTACCTATCCTACCCTGACGCCTCATATAGCCTATCCCTATATCGAAATACTCGCCGCGGCCGGTGGAATCGGGATCTACCAGAAAATCTACTGTATCGGAATTCTTATCACTACTATACTATACTATATATATATATATATATATATTATCATATATTATTAATCGAATTCATTCTCGAGTTTTTCGATGATGTTGGGCCTATTCTATATTAATATCCTATATATATACTAAAAAGGGATTGGATTTAAAATATTTATAATAGGCCTCGTGACTAGCATAGTATCGCCGTTATGTGACCCTACCACCCGAATCGACCGCGCCGGCCCGCCAACCCCCCCCCCCCCCCCTGCCTCCCCTACCAATAGATATATATATACTACTATATATCCTATATAGAGAGAATTCCTATACTGCCTATCGAATTCTAAGGTTATAGGGGGGCAATTATCGACCCGATTCTCAACACCAGCCAGCGTAGTATAGCAGGATAGAGTAGTGCTAGAGTGGTAATCCCCCCCTAGACTTATATCTTATATATTATCTTATTATCCTATTATCCTATTATCCTATTATCCTATTATCCTATTATCCTATTTCTATTTCTTCTACTATTACTATTACTATTACTACTACTACTACTACTACTACTACTACTACTACTATTATTATTATTATTATCTATTATTCCTCTTTACTATTACTATTATTTGTGTGTTATTTATGTGTTATAATAGATCTCTCTCTCTCTCTCTCTCTCTCTCTCTCTCTTTGTTTCTTTCTTTTTATTATTAATATATATATATATATAATATTATATATTATAGGTAGGTAGGCGAACTTAATAGATAATAGATAATAGTAGATGGTAGTAGTAGGGTAGTGATGGTATAGGGGGGGGGGTAGTAGATATATATAGCTATATATATAGAGCGAGACCGAGAGATATATATTTGGCTGGGGTGCAGTGTCGATACCTGGCGTTTTGCCGCTAGGGTGGCGAGATAGATTACCTGTGGTATCGCTGATCTAGGAGCGTCGGTATATCTTTCATAGATTACCCCTTTGCTAATATCTAATATCGGTATTAGGTCGGTCCGCGTAATTTACCCCATCAAAACTTCGTCTCCGATTTAGACTATCGATTTCGATCGCCTTCCCCTGTCTCGATTTCTCTGATATTGGAATAGATTACTCTCTTGAATTCCCCCTATAAGATATCAAAATTTCACCCCGCTGCGACCGCAGTAATATCGAAAGGTAGCCACCTCCGTCTTCACTGTGGCGGACGTGCCGACCCCGAATCCCCCCCGGGGTCCACCCGGCCCCCACCCCCCACCCGGACCCCCGATCCCGCCAGTCGGAGGCCCCAGATCCCGGACGTGGAGCCACGTCCGCGCCGGGGAATCCCCTGTAGAGTCGATGGGTTGACCTAACCGTAGGATAAAGATAGTGATGCTGTCTCCACGGCCTCGGAGGGTGAGCTTACTGATTACTCGGCCTTTTTCGATAGGGATAATCTAGAGACGGATAGAGTATCGGCCTCTGGTATATCTTAAGCGAGAGACTGATCTAGGTTGTCTATTAACTAAGTCTATTATAGTAGGGGTTAGTGTCTAGCGAGGGGGGGTCTTATACTAAGATAGATAGAAGTGATATAGATAGTGACTTGTCGGTCGCTAAGCCTACGTTAATACCTCCAACTTTTATAACTAGGCGTTAGATTAGGGTATTTCGGCAGCGAAACCGGTGAGCGGTGTTGATAGGAGGGCGTGGGAAGAAAGAAAAATGAAAAAAAAAAAAAAAAAGGGGATAGAAGTATACTTAATAGGGAGGGCGTTCGGTTAGAGGGGGGTCGAGCGATTTTTGTGGGATTTGGTTTTTTATAATCTTTTTCTTTTTCTTTTTTTTTTTTTTTGTCGGTAATAGTGGTTTAGTAGTAATAGACGCGTTAAGGATCGAAGGTGTACTATTATATATATAAGGAATCTAATACCGCTATTACTAAGGCTATGTATTTCTTACGTAGGATGATAGTGTTACGAACTGCTAACTGGTCACGGTGAGTAACGTCCGCAAAGGTGATACTTCTCTAGGAGTACTGCAGGCCTCAAGCGTATCCGCAACCGTACCAATGCCTCGGGGGCCTTCTATGGGCTCGGGTCTCTAGGGTGCTTGCAAGGTGTGCCAGTTAGAGCGCCGGTCAAGTCAGTCACTTAGGGATCGAGGATCACTAAGTAAGCTCCCAAGACCGTTGGAGGGTTGTCGCTATGTTCGAACTGTGAAGTACCAAAGGGTGGTTCCAAGTAACAATGATGGGATTGATCACGAAGAACTAAATACATGTGGTAAAGACTGTCCTTATATATCCCTTGCCCAGTATTCCACGCCCTCGTTTGTGGTATACTGCATGCAGGCATGTAGTAGTCCCATTGATATACCATCCGATATACCATTCCTTGGCGATGGATCGTGGTATATTGTCACGTGACTTATACCCTTGTTGTCCTGCATCATCACCGCGGGGTTGGTTGGCTCTGGTTTCCTCTTGTACCCCTGTTGGCGCGAGTGAGGTGGCTTGGTTCGTAACATCATCTCCCCCTCTTCCAGATTTTCGTCCTCGAAAAGTCCTTAAATTCTCGGTGTCCCCTCTAGGTGAGTTCCCACAATGTTGTCCCGTCATGTCCCCCCGCACTGCCGTTAAACCGAAGCGTAACAAGTACGCTGATAACGCTCGTTTGGGTGATAGGATTGAACGAACTGGTCGCCCCGTGGATTTCCCGTGCGATTATTGTCTTATTCGTGGAAAGTGTTGCATCATGAGTCCTTTCGTGAAGAGTAAGAAGTGTTCGACTTGTGCTCGTCGTGGACACACTTGTGAGAGGAGTTTCCACACAGATAAGGAGTGGGATGACCTGCAACAAAATGAACGAAAGTTGGCGTCCGATCTCGAGGAGGCCCAAAAGCAATTTCTTCAGCATTCGCAAAAGATGAATGAGGCGATGGCAAAGGTCCTTCGCCTCCAAAAACATCAACAATTTCTCAAAGAACGTGGTGGTCGGATGTTGGATCACGATCAGACGACGTTGGATCGGTTAAACGAAGAGGATCCCCCTACCGCCGAGGAATTTCGTGATTTTGATCGGTTGGCGGAGCAGCAGGAGATTCGTCAATTGGCTGCTACGTCGGGAGACGCTAGTCTGATGAGGATGACTCAGTCTCTGGATCAGATGCCTCCTGGCTTCTGGAGTGTCGAGGCTGCGATTGCCGAAGGGAATTTCGATCTATCCGCTGGTGGAACTGTTGAACCAGCTGAGAGCAACCCGTCAGGTGCTCAATAGGTTCCCAAGTGTTTTCAGAGGTATCGTACCCCTTCCATTTGACAAGGTAGTGAGGCTTGCCACTGATGCGTTTGTTGTCCAGAACTTTTTCGACTTCATATTCGTTTTCGGTTTCTTCTTCGATTTCCACGTTGGTAGCGAGTTCGGCGTTTTCTGGTGCGGGTTCGAGTAACGAGATATGAAACGTTGGGTGAATGCGTCGCATGCTTTCTGGTAGTTTCAAGCGAAAATTGACTGGTCCTGTTTGTTCTTCAATTTCGAATGGTCCCAACTTCAGGTGGTCGAGTTTCGCGCTCGGTCGCTTGGTTTTGATGTTTCGTCGTAGGAGGTAGACCTTCTCCCCCTTTTTCAGATCAGGGCCGGCTCGGTGGCGCTGGTCGTAGTGCGTTTTCATGCGTAGGTTCAGAAATTCGATGTCTCGAGCCATTTGCATGTGGAGTTGCTTGATCCCGGTGGTCAGTAGTCTTGCGGATTCTGCCACAGTTCTCTCGTTTCGGGGTTCTCCGATTAACTTGGGATTATACCCATAGTTCGCGAAGAACGGCGATTCCTTCGTCGTTGCATGCATCGCGTTGTTGTAAGCGAATTGTGCAATTGGTAACAATCCTGCCCAATCGTCTTGCTGGTGGTTCACATGGTGTCTCAGGTATTGTTCCAGAGTCTGGTTGACTCGTTCTGTCTGTCCGTTGGTTTGCGGGTGATATGCAGTAGAGAGTCTGTGCTCAATACCCATTTGGTCCGCAAATGATTGCCACATATTGGATGTGAACAGTTTGTCTCGGTCCGATGTGATCTTGTCGGGTACTCCATGGTTTCCGAAAACGTAGCGAAGTAGTATATTCGCCATTCGGTTTGCGTCGATGCTTTCTTTTGTCGCAACCATATATGCGTACTTTGTGAGTCGGTCGACAATGACCATGATCATATCGCAACCTTCTGATTCTGGTAGTTTCGTGATAAAGTCCATGGTAATCCATTCCCATGGCCGCGTTGGCGTGTCTGCTGTCTGCATTTCCCCGTAAGGAAGGTGTCGTGATGGCTTGTTCCGTTGACATGTGTCGCAACTTTTGATGTACCCCCTTACTTTTCGGTGCATGTTCGGGATGTAGTAGTTGCGTGAGATATGTTCCATTGTTTTTTCAACTCCCATATGTCCGTGCGTCGGGAAGTCGTGGTGTTTTTTGATGACTTCGTTCTGCAGCGATCGTGGAACATAGATCAAGCCATGGATGATGACGAATCCGTCGTCGCTTGTAGTGCCGTTGTGACGTTCGTTCCCGAGGACTGCTTGCATTGATTCGTCCTCGGCGGTGGCTCTTCGGACCTTGTCTAGCCATCCGTCGTCTTCGATTTCGCTGGTTGCTGCGAGTATTTGTCGGTTGTAGACGATGTCTCCTTGGTCGTTTGTAGTGAGGATAGCGGGCTCCGCTTCCTTTGTGCCGATCTGATAGTCAGGTCGTCTGCTGAGTGCGTCTGCGACAGCGTTTTCAGTCCCTTTGCAGTGAACAATCTTAAAATCGTATTGTGCAAGGGTTTCAGCCCATCTAGCTTGCCGTCGAGTGAGTTTCTTCGTGGTGGTGAAGAATGTCAGGTTGTGGTGGTCCGTCTTGACCGTCACAGTATGCTTTGCTCCTTCGAGGTACGCTCTCCAGACTTGAAATGCTGACACTATAGCAAGCAGTTCTTTGTCGTGGATGTCGTAATTGAGTTCTGCGGGGATCATCTTCCTAGACCAAAATGCGATTGGTCTGGGCTTTCCGTTTTCGTCCGGCTGGGTCAGTTGTGCTCCCAGGGCGTAGTCTGACGCGTCGGTTTCCATCGTGGTTGGCTTTTCGTAGTCGAAGATTCCAACGACTGTTCGTTTCTCGAACAAGCTCTTGAGTTTTTGGAATGATTCTTCTGCTTTGTCGTCCCAGTTGAACGTTTCTCCCTTCTTGGTGAATCGGTATAGTCCGGCGGCGTATTTCGAGTAACCCGGGACTAGTTTCCGATAGTAATTTGCCAATCCAAGAAAGCTTTGTACGTCCTTGACGTTTCTGGGTGTGGGCCATTCCACAATGCTTTTGACCTTTTCTTCTTCCATTCCTAGACCGTCGAGGCTGATGGTGTATCCAAGGAAGCTGGTTTCCTGGACGTGGAATTCGCATTTCTTGAGCTTCAGAGTGACTTTGGCTTCTCTGAGCTTCTGCAGCACCTTTTTGTTGTGTTCAATATGTTCTGCTTCGGTCTTGGAGAATACTAAGATATCATCCAAGTAAGCGATAACAAAAACATCGAGGTATTCTTCCAGAACGGTGAAGATGAACCTCTGGAACGATGCTGGTGCGTTGGTAAGACCAAAAGGCATAACCACATATTCGAAGTGTCCGAATTTGGTCCTGAATGCTGTCTTCCATTCATGGCCTTCCTTGATCCTGAGCCGATTGTAAGCCTCAGTGATGTCGTACTTGGTGAAGTATTTGGCTCCTTGAATGCGGTCTTGGATCTCGTGAATCAGTGGTAACGGATGTCGATCTTTGATGGTAATCGAATTTAATTGTCGATAGTCCACACAAAGTCGAAGACTTCCATCTTTCTTTGGTACGAATAGGATAGGATATCCTGCTGGTGAGGTGGATTTCCGAATGTATCCTTTCCTCAGGTTCGTGTCGATGTATTCCTTCAGCGTCTCCGATTCCTTCTGTGAGAGCTGGTAAATTGGTCTGAATGTAGGCTCCTTGCCTTCTTCGAGGTTGACCTCGTGGTCGTACGGGCCATGCTCTGGTAGCGTGCCCTCCTTTGGTGGCGTAAACACATCCTGGAAGTCTTGGTATTCCTCAGGAATCTGTGTTTCTTCCCCTGTTGCACAGAGGGCTGTGGAGCCGTGTTCAACCATCACGTACTCCCTTAGCTCGTCGTCTGTCATATCCGGTCGTTGCTCGGTGTTGACGATGGTACTGGCTTCCGTTGCCTTGTACTGTGCCCCGCCTCTGGGCCGAGTGCTCCTCTTAAGTTTGCCTTCGTGAGGGCCTCGAGGGCCACCTGTCACCCCTTGACTAGGTCCCTGTGCTGGTCTGTATCTGTTCCCGGTCCATGTCTCACTGGTTTGTCGGCATTCACATCGGTTGAAGACAATGAGTCCTTTCTGCCAATCGATAGCTGGGTTATGTCTTCGTAACCACGGAACTCCTAGCACGACGTCGTACTGCCCGAGGTTGGTGATGTTGAAGTTGATTGTTTCAAAATGATTTCCCAAAACCATCGGCAGGTCCCCTGTTTCGTGCGTAATTCCCGTGCTGAGTGGTTCTCCATTGAGTCCAGTAAGAGGTAAGAGCTCCTCTTTTCGTCGCCGCTGGATTGTATATTCCTGACAGCACTGTGGGCTCATGAAGTTTCCGCTGGCTCCTGAGTCGATCATCGCTCGCATATTCTTGTATGCGACGTTGACGAAGACTTTCATATGTGCCCCCCACTGTGTTGCTGCGAGTTGTGGTGTGGGTGCAATTTTCTTGTTGCCGTGCCATGTTCCTGTGTATTCGGGCTTCCACTGGGGTCGTTTTTCCCATCGCAAAGGTCTCGGCTCAACTCCAAGGTTGAGTTTCCCTGGGTAGTGGAGCATGCA
This sequence comes from Penicillium alfredii, assembly GCF_028826965.1. NCBI lineage: Eukaryota > Fungi > Ascomycota > Eurotiomycetes > Eurotiales > Aspergillaceae > Penicillium > Penicillium alfredii. Next base: position 3,010,104 of record NW_026622708.1, on the reverse strand, counting down.
ATTGTCGTCGTAGCATCCTACAACCGCCCTGATGTCATGTTTCGGGTGTCGTGCGTATCCTCGACACGCGCATCGTGGATGCTCACATGGACAGGTTGGTTGGTCCTGGGATAGCTCTTCCCGAGCCGACTCATCCTGTTGGCCTTTTGTCTCGTCACTCGAGGTTTCTCTGTTCCTGGGGTTTTCCTGAGGCGTTTCCAGGATCGTCTCTTCCGTTTCTGGGAGTGTGGGTGGAGTTTCTGGGATCTCCGGCGTTCCTGGGATTTCAATTGGTGTCCTCAGGATACCTGTGCCCCACTCCTGGGAATCGTCCGACAATTCCTGGGAGTCGATGGTGTTCCAGGGACCGTACTGGGTCCATCCTTGACTCTCAATATCTTCTGAGCCTTGCTTGAAGCGCTCAAAGTGTTCCTCCGCGCTACCAGCTTGCGCGGGCGTCCTAAGGACTAGGTCGTCCATATAGACCTCGTTGTTTTGTGTCAGTTCCGCGGCATGATCCTTCGCGTACATCTGCGGCGAGTTTTCGATGATTTCATAGTCGATCTCTGGGAATTCTTCGTCGTCTGTTTCGGAGAGCATTCGCTCATCCCGATACAGTCCTGGTGGCTTGCTCCCATCCACAATCATGGGGCCTTCCCAGTCGCGCTCCTGCGTCGCGTAGAGCCGTTGAGGCTTCCCTTGTTCTGGTTTCTCGGTGCCAGTAGTGTCGTACGCACCTCTTCGTTCTTGGGTCGCGTTCAATTGTTGGGGTTTCTCCTGCCTCTTGCTTCGGCAGTCCTTGATTCGGTGTCCTGGCTTACCACAGTTGAAGCACAGGTTGTTGTTTTTGCGTCGTTTCTGTTCTTCGGTAGGCAGCCTTGCTGCATCGAGTTCCATTGGTTTGGGTCCGTAGGGGTCGTTGTCCCTTCTCCCAAAGTTCCGTCTTTGTTGGAATCGTCCGCCGTTTCCTCGTCCTGGGTTACGGCGCCATTGTTTAAGTTCGCTTTCTTCTCGCTGTCGGTCGTAGAAGCGGTTATCGATTCGTACAACAGTGTCGACGAATTCATTCATGGTGGTAGGTCGTCCGATTCGAGCGATTTCGTCCTTGATGTGTGATTTCAGCCCCCCATAGAATGGTGGAATCAAAGCGTAGTCGTCCCATCCTAGGATTGCGGCGTGTGCCATGAACTCGGCAACGTAGGCTGTTGCGGAGGTGGTTTGTCGAGTTCGTGCAAGTTTCCGTTCAGCCGTTGCTTTCGCGTCGATATCGCCGAAGGTTCGTTCAAGCAATTGTCGGAAGCTGCTGTATCGCGAAAAGATGCCCTGGGCCATGGCAGACCAGGCGTCTGGAGTCTTTTCATAGTATTCTCGAATGTACGGTTCCAACCAATCCCATGCTTGTCCTCGTAGGTATGATGACACAAAGATGACTTTTGCGGCGTCGTTGACTAGCCTTCCTCTGTTCATGTCAAGGTGCATATCCATCTGGGTGAGGAACCCTCGAAGCTTAGATCGAGTACCGTCGAAGCTCTCTGCTTTGGGTAACTTGATTCCCACGGAAGATGCTGGTGCAGAGGCGGCGATTTGGGCTGCACTTTGCTCGACTGAGTCTCGAAGGTCTCCAATGTCGTGGTCATGCTTGCTGCTAAAGGTGTTGAGCTGGCTGATCAGGGTGTGAATCTGTTCTTCCAGTGCCCTGACTCGTTTCTCATCTTCATCGTCCGAATCCAAGTCGGTGTGTCGTGTTTGCGTTTTCGGTGGCAGAGGCTCGATCGCCTTGCCCTTGTTGTTACTGCCGTGCGACGCCATGATGCTTGGACTTCACGGTTCGATGACAGGGTGATCAATGTGTTACGAACTGCTAACTGGTCACGGTGAGTAACGTCCGCAAAGGTGATACTTCTCTAGGAGTACTGCAGGCCTCAAGCGTATCCGCAACCGTACCAATGCCTCGGGGGCCTTCTATGGGCTCGGGTCTCTAGGGTGCTTGCAAGGTGTGCCAGTTAGAGCGCCGGTCAAGTCAGTCACTTAGGGATCGAGGATCACTAAGTAAGCTCCCAAGACCGTTGGAGGGTTGTCGCTATGTTCGAACTGTGAAGTACCAAAGGGTGGTTCCAAGTAACAATGATGGGATTGATCACGAAGAACTAAATACATGTGGTAAAGACTGTCCTTATATATCCCTTGCCCAGTATTCCACGCCCTCGTTTGTGGTATACTGCATGCAGGCATGTAGTAGTCCCATTGATATACCATCCGATATACCATTCCTTGGCGATGGATCGTGGTATATTGTCACGTGACTTATACCCTTGTTGTCCTGCATCATCACCGCGGGGTTGGTTGGCTCTGGTTTCCTCTTGTACCCCTGTTGGCGCGAGTGAGGTGGCTTGGTTCGTAACAGATAGGAGTGTAAGATAATAGGGTGCCCGAAAATATTGGTAATAGGGTATATAGGTTTATATTTTAAAGGGCTTTAGGGTGTCTTGATTAGGATTTTTGCCTAGGTGCCTTAGGATAGTATTAGCTGGACAGGTAATACCCGGTGCCGCTATATAAGGGTATTAGCTGGATAGGCAATACCCGGTGCCGCTATATAAGGGTATTAGCTAGATAGGTAATACCTAGTGCCGCTATATAGGGTATTAGCTAGATAGGTAATACCCGGTGCCGCTTTATATAATGGTATTGCCTAGAAAGGAAAGTTTGTAAGGTATTAAGGTATCTATATCCTATAGTATGGTTTCCTAAGTAAGGACGGAATTATATTACTCCGGTTCGAGGGCGGTATTATTAATTAGATATATAACTCTATTTTACTAAAAAGTTTTTATTATAGTAGATATTATATAGAGGATATAAAGGCCCGATATATTAGAACCGGGGTTTTAAGTATTTATATCTATATTATTAAAACCCCGGTTTTAAGGTAGGGGCTAAAGTGAGGCTGGTGATATTAATAATACTAGATACTAGTAATAATAATACTGGTCGGTAATACTAGTGATATTATTAACGCTATTATTTACGTTGATATTATAGTCGGAAAAGATATAATTATCCTTAAGCTACTTGCCCCGCGAAAATCAGACGCTATTGGTTAGGCGGGATGCCTTCCTTATCCTGGATCTTGGACTTGACGTTGTCGATAGATGATACTAGACTTAATCTTAGGGGTGTGATAGTCTTGCCGGTAAGGGTCTTGACGAAGATCTGTATATTACCGCGTAGGCGAAGAACTAGGTATAGGGTAGACTCCTTCTGGATGTTATAGTCGGACAGAGTATAGCTATTCTCTAGCTGTTTATCTACGAAAATCAGGCGCTGCTAGTTAGGCGGGATGCCCTCCTTGTCCTAAATCTTTAATTTAACGTTGTTAATAGTGTCGGAGGACTTTACCTCGAGGGTGATGGTCTTGCCGGTGAGAGTCTTGACGACTATGGGAAAAGTTAGTATAAACCAAATAATAGAGGTGGATAGCTGGGAAACGTATAGATCTATATACTACCGCGTAGGCGTAGGACTAGGTGTAGGGTAGACTCCTTCTAGATATTGTAGTCGGATAGAGTACGGCCGTCCTCGAGCTGCTTACCCTATAAAAATTAGACGTTAGTGATCGGCGATGATGTTAGTAGTGGTGATACTACTGATATTAGAACCGGGGTTCTAAGTTTTATGAAGCAGTATCGCTATATACCTTAAAACCCCGGTTTTAAGGTAGGGGCTGAAGTGAGGCCGGTGATACTGGTAATGGTACTTGTGATGCTCGTATTACTATAGACGCGACCGTGGGCCTTCTAACCCTTTTTTTTTAATAATGATTGATTGATATTTGATACTACCTAAATAATAATAGTTATCTCTCTCTATCTATCCTATTCTTTCTATTTCCGTTACTTTGCTGCTTATTATTTCTGCGCGGTTGATTTAGTTTAGGGACTACGGCCGTAGGGGTTGAAAAGTCGAAAGGGAGGGGAGAGAGGGAGGGAAATCGTTCTTCCTTATTTCTTGGTATCCCCTATTAAAATCGCGAGTTCGCGATTTTCTATCTCCTACCCTATCTATTATAGCGATACTGCTAAGATTCGATATAGAGAGAGTTCTAGATGATTAATATTACTATCTGAAAATCTTCGTGTTCGACCCCCTTTGGATAGCCTGCTGGGAGCGATCCCCCCCCTCTGCCCTATGACGGTATCGGGCGGACCTAATCACCCGCCCGATACCCTCGCGCGCCCCGCCACGGTATCGGTCGGGCCTAATCATCTGTCTAATACCCGGATCCACCTGCCGAAACAGCTGATACCCGCCAAGACCGACCGGCACCCCCCGGATGCTCGGACGAAATCTGGCGGTGTTTTCTGACCGATACCGACGGCATTCCCTGCTAGGCCTTATACCCTAACAAATATATTCTTTATAATTTACCTATCTAAAATATATTATAATAAGAGAAAGAAAGATATATTATATATCTTTCTAAAAACAATAATTTTAAAAAATTTACAAAAATATGTTTGTTCCCTCGACTCTCTAAGATATATATGGAGATCGTAGTATAGATCTACGCCTAAAATCGAAAACTAAATTTATTAATTTCCCAGTGAGAGTTCATTATCATATATAGATATATATATTTTAAGCTTAAATACCCTATCTTCTTTTGACTCAGGGGCCTATTATTGAGACATGAATGATATCTAGACCTGGACAGACCCGCGGATAACCCATATGGGTCGACCTGTGGGTCAGCCTATGGGTGGGTCGTGGGTCAGACCTCTTGACCTATGGGCAGGTCAAGATTTTTTTGACCTATCCCGCGGGTCAATAGGTTAATCTATTTAACCTATTTAGGTAGATACTTGATTAACTATATGATTTTTATAAATTATATTATTCTTAGCTATATTTTTAGGTATTATATTTATTTTAGTTAAATAATTTTTTATAGTAATTAGGAGAATAATTCTTAGAAAGTAATTCTAGAGAATATTATTTTAAATATTAATCGATTTCAATTTTAAAGCTTATAATTATTAAGTATTTATAGGCGTTTATAAACCCTACTAGAAATCCGCGGGAGGCTATAATTATCTTTATAATCACTTTTTAACTTTTCTTGCTATAGTTAGTAAGGTATATCGATTATAATTATTAGATCTATAATATCCTCCTCTTTATTATTACTAATTAGTACAATCTCTTTATAAGTCTTTTAGGTCTCTTTTTCCTCCTATATAATTTCTAACTTATCCTACTCCTAAAGCTCTTAAATAAATATAAGCTACTTCTTCTCGACTTCGAATTTAGTAATATATATAAGTATTATTAGATCCTATATAGTAGATATATTTAGCGTCCCTTGTCGATAATAATAAATATTATATATAGAATTAAATAATCGCTTAATACTAGCGTTAGTAGCTAAGATCGAGAGGAGATCACGGGCGAGGCTTATAAATATAAGAAATTTATACTAATAATCCTTCTAGAATTAATAGGGTAGGATTAGGATAATATCTAGATAGAAGGTAGATTATAATAATTAGTATAATATTTAGATAGATTAGAACTAATACCCCTATTAAAACTAGGGTTCTAAGATAGGCCTTAAAACCCCGGTTTTAATAGGGGTAGAAAGATAGAAACTTAATAGATTAGAACTAGGGTTTTAAGCGATTGCTTAGAACCCTAGTTTTAATAAGGGTATATATAGAAACTTACCTTCTTTAATATACTATATTACCTTAGACTAGGAGCTTAAGATAGAAGAATCGACTATTAAAAATATATTAAGCTCGTTAGTTTAATAAGATTATTTTATTTTAGATAGTAATTAAGAGCTTAGAATATTACTAGCTTAGTAGCTTAGAAATTAACTTTTAAGATTTCACTAGTATTAGGCGTTATAATCTATCTAAGGATAGTCCTAATCTTTAGTTTAAAAAATTTAACCTTATACTAAGGGGCTAAGATAATACTAATTGTATAGATATTACTAAGCTTTTTATTATCTATTATAGAGTAATACTCACGGAGTTTACTTTTAGCTAATTTAAGGACTTAATATATCTATTGCTTCTATCTAACCTTCTTTTTTACTAAGCTATCTAATTAATCTCTTAAGATAATTAAATAGCTTATTATAGATAGTAAAGATAGTATAAATAATAATATCCTTTATTTTTAAGAGGACTATAATAAATTAGAAAAATAGCTAGATAATATTAAGAAGGTAGTCGATCTAGCGCTATTTATCTATATTAATTTTAAGATAAGGATAATTATATTTAGAGTAAAATCGATTAAAGACTAGTTATAACCGTTTCGTACGTCGGAGTATTAAAAAGGTTAAATTCTATCTAGTTTAGATATCTTAAATTAGAACTAATCGAGGATAGTTAGGCTAGAGACTAAGGAAGGACTCCCGACATTAAAGGCTTATATTAATAAAGATTATAAGGTTTCTAATCTAAAATATAAAGTAGATTAGTATTTTAACTAATAAATAAAGAGTATAGATATATATCTTTATAAGAGTTATTGTAATATCTTATTTTTATACTTTTTAACGGGTATATTAGATATATTCCTCGGACTAAATAGTCTTAGTTACCTCGTTCTAAAGGTTCGCTTTTATCTAGCTAAGTAGTTACTTTAAACTTAACTAAATTATATATATAATATATAGAACCCGAATAATTATTATCTTAGAGTTAATATCTAATAATTAAATAGAATCTTAGATACTTAAAATAAGGGTAGAGTTATTCGATATATTATTAGTCGTTACTATAAGTACTTAGTCTTTAATCTAATATTTCTAGAGGATATCGAGGAGGATTATACTAAGATTCTGTTTAGAGTATATACTAGAAATAGGTTTAAAGCTAAATAAAACCTCTCGATAATTCTAGTCTATATTAATAAAATAGCTAGAGATAGCTATAAATATTTATTAAAATAGCGATATCTAATAGTTAAGACTAATAGAGAGCTTAATCTTAGGTAGAAGCTTCTAAAGTAAATCTTTCTATTAATCTTAGGTTATTCCCTAGATTCGACGCTATATAGTTTAATAGGAAGGGAAACTAGGGATAAACAATAATAATTAGATTATTCGAAGAAAGGCTTAGAATTTAGGATACTTAATAGTTTAAAAAAGAAGCCGTAGGGTAATTATTATAGTAATTAACTATTACTTCTATAGCTCTTAAATAACTAGCTAGGCTATTCGAGGGGGAGTTCTTAGCCTAAGAAAGATTAGCCTATAAATTAAATAATAGCTATATAATATACTATATATTCTATAAGACGTTAGATTGTTAAATATTTAGTAGTATTTTAGCCTTTCTAGTATATACTCCGATTCTAGTAACGTTAGAGATCTATTATCCTATTCTTGGTATAGACTAGATAGTCTATAACCTTACTATATTATTTATATAAGAGCTTTAGCTCTCTTATTACTAAATATACGACTTAATTAAAATACAACTATATATTAGTCTATCGTGGACCCTCCTAGTTTATCTTTTTTATAGTATTATAAAAACCACTAATTTAGGTATTAAGCCACTAATTTAAAAACTCTATTTTATTTATACTATCAAAAATTACTTAGGTCTTTTTCCGATCGTCGGATTATTTTAGTATTAGTAGTATAATAGGAGGGAGGCTTTACTTAGTTTACTGGCTTTCTAGTGGTTCTAAGAGGGTATCAAGAAATTAATCAGAATAGAAAATAGATGACTTAAACCCCTTACTCTTAATAAGAGAAGGAGGGTATAAAGTAGATAACTAAGATATAGAAGAGATATAGCAATAGTATATTAAAATAAAGGACTCGAGATATAGAAAAATAATCTAAGATAAATCATTATAGATTTAGGGGAATATATAGATCTAATACTTATTTCTTATTAATAGATAGGATTCGGTACTATCCTAGTGCTAAATTTTATAACTAATCAGAAGATGCTCTACTAATATATATAAAGCTTATTGGATAGTAAGAAATAGATTAATAGGTTAATCTATAGGTTAACCTATTAACCTAAATAATTAGATAAGAGCAATACCCTAAGACTATTATTTTTATCCCCTAAAAATTTTAACCTAACTAGCTAACCTTTTTATATAGGTATATTAGAACTAGGGCTATAAATAAACACGTAGATAGATTAAAACCGGGGTTTTAAGTAATCGCGTAGATAGATTAAAACCCTAGTTCTAATAGAGGTAGAAAGACTACTATAAAAAGGTATATATTTTATTATATCTAGTAAAAAAGAGACTATACAACCCTTTTATAGCGAGAGACTCGAGATATAGAAAAATAATCTAAGGTAAATTATCGTAGATTTAGGGGAATATATAGGTCTAATATTTATTTCTTATTAATAGGTAGAATTTAGTACTATTCTAGTACTAAATTTTATAACCAATCAGAATAGGCTCTACTAATATATACGAAGTTCATTAGATAGTAAGAAATAGGTTAATAGGTCAATCTATAGATTAACCCGTTAACCTAAATAATTAGGTGAGAGTAATACCCTAAGATTTTTCTTTTTATCCCTAAAAAATTTTAACTTAACCAGCTAATATTATTATTTTATATAAATTCAGAAAAAATATTTAAAATAATTCTTTTATATAAATAAGACTATAATATACTTATATATTAATAAAGAAATATTAGATATTAGATTTATATCTATTTTATTATTTCTAATATATATAGTTTATTTATATAAAAAGTAGAAGTACTACTATAGACTTTAAATATATATTTTTAGGTTTAGTATAAGAAATAGTTAATTAATATCTTCTTTCGCCTATATCTACCTATTATAAAATATAATTCTTACCTTAAAGTATTAAATTAATAAATTAATATATTATATATTCTAAATATATTATTACTATATAATATTCTTTTTATAAAGGGTTAGAATTATAAGTTATATTAGAACAAAAACAGTATTTAACAATAGTGTATTATTAAAAAAGATAAGCAAATTATCTATCCTAATTAAGAAATTTATGCTAAAATAGGTTAAAAATGGGTTGACCCGTTAACCCACGGGTCAACCCATGGGCGGGTCAGGATTTTATTGACCCGACCCATGGGTCGTGGGTTTGGGTCATGGGTCAAGATCTTTGACCCATGGGACGGGTCTGTCCATGTCTAATGATATCTATGACCATCCAAACCAAGTTACAGCTATAAGTCGTTCCCCTATATCTATTTTCTTTTCTCTTTCACCTTCTTAAGACTACCTTTTTTTCTCTCCCAGCGCTCCATATATATTTTGGTAGTCAAGCGACAGCGATACTCTACAGTAGTACATGTAGAACCAGTATACAGATACACGCCAAAGCTTACAGCTACTGGCCCCTAATATCCATGGATCTTTTCAGGATGACTGTTGGTCCACTTTTAACTGCTGGCGCAATGTGTTTTTTTCGGTGATGCGACAACACACGATGTATGCCTTAGGCAGAAATCAGCATCTCTCTGCCTGCTTTGTTCCTCACTTTCTTTATCTGCTTGCCTCTCTTTTCCTGATCTACTTTCTCTGATCATTATATGGCTTTTTCCCACACTTCGTCAACATTGAATGATTCAGCCGCAAATTATGGCCCCAGCCCATTTCTTTCAGTGGGGTCCGAGGCGAAACAGATTGGGGGCCGAAAGATTCCTGCGATTCAGCTACAAGGCTGACCTCGTGCTAATAGACCCCTGATTGTCTTTTTCTTTCTTTAGAAAAAATCCCTCTGGGCTACACCCATCTGCCTTCACCTCAACCATTGACATATATGTCTCTGCGCGTTCGATGTTTACGTCTCATGCGCCATGAAATTCTCCCCAGATCGACCAACTCTCACTGAGAGGTTTGTTACTTGGGTTGAAGAATCAGCTGTCTCTGCTTTTATTGTCGCCAGGTCTCCCCAGGTTTACCTCGATCGTGGATGGGAAGCCTCTCGATCCTTTTTCTTCTCCGTTATTTCTATCTCCCTGATCCTCTCCAAATGCTTCCATCTCTGCGTTCATCTTGCGTCGTTGGCAGTTCCCTCTCTCCTCCCATGGGGCCCCACCTTCTTCCTAGTGGATATCATGCTTATCCTGGTCGCGTGCTTCCTAACTCGGTCGTTCGAATGGCGGATAGGTCGCAACGTGGCGGCAGTGATCACGGTGACATTCGGGTGAGAGATTGTCTAGACTCATTGGGAAAACTGCAATTCGCTAACCCAATCTTAGTCTCTATGTCTCGTCGATGACTTCTGCCAACATCTCCTTTTATGTCCATAGGGGCACGGAGATGTACGAGCGGGGTTCAAAACGAACTTCTCATAGCCCTGCCGCCCAAACTGTTGTGTCCGCCTTGACTGTCGCCATCCTCGTCGACGCCTTGATTATGATCGGTGCCTACCTCGTTAAGCCGCATCTATTCCGAGCTACAAACCTTTTCTTGGAAATTTGGGGCTCACTTTTATTTTCCCCGTTCGGCTGCTGTCGCCAGCAGAAATCCCTATTAGATCCGGAGACCTACGAGCAGATTGCCATCGATGACTACGAAGAGGGCCACAATGACAATGACTCGATGTCCCAAATGGAACCCCCCGAGATCTCCCCGAGCAGAAGCGATGGTCGCTGCAACGCGTGCTCGCCATATCGTGTGGCTCAATCCTCGTTTTCCTCAGTCTCATTCGTCCACGCAACGCAGAGTACAGTTATGTGTCCGAGTCCTTGCCTTTCGCACCATTTGCTGGCCTCGAACAACAGCGCGCGCCTAAAGGTGCCGCCCCCTCAGCTGTCACATCAGCTTCGGCAAATGACACGTCCACCGGTGCAAACAGCACCCCAGTCAGTACAACGACTGCAGCTGCTACATTCGCGACTGACTTTAGCTGGTTGGATGGCCACACGGCACTGGACACCTTTCCTGAGTTTGATTGGTTACCTTCTCACAATTCATCCGAAGGCTGGCCGGAATGGTCTCCCTTTCGCATCAATAAGGATGAAGACCCAGACTATGTGTATGACCACTACAATCCGCAGAAAGATCCCCTACGCCTACCAAACCTTGAGGGCGATATCTTGGAGCCTCTACGGGGCGCGATCCGCAATGGCGATGTGAAAATTAAGCATGTCTTTCTCGTGAAGTTAGAAAGTACTCGGCAAGACGTGTGGCCCTTGCGCACCAGCTCTCCCATTATGACGCTTATCAAAGACTCTTACCCGAAGGGCAAGATTCCCAAGGAGGTTGAGGATAAACTCGCTGAGCTCACTCCCGTCGCCGAACGGTTGACTGGGCACAAGACTGGGTTCGACACGGACCAGGATCGTCCTAAGCCCTACGGTGGTATTAGTACGACCAATGCGTGGACCGGCTCGGCCTACAGCCTAAAGAGTCTCACGGCCAGTATTTGCGGCGTGGATTCTATCGGGACGTGGATGAATAAAGAGTACAAACATGATATTTACCAGCCTTGCTTGCCGCATATATTTGAAGCGTTGAGCGAACAGCCAAACATCACCACCGAAACAGATGATTGGACTTCCTGGCCATGGCACAGCATTTACTTCCAAGCCTCTGATACCTCGTGGGACCACCATTATGACCTCAATCCAGTCCTAGGATACCAGGAGATCACAGTGAAAGAAACCATTGATGAAGATGGTGCCAAATGGATCCCTGAGGAATCCGAAGAGGACAAAAAGCATAGCCATTTGGACAAGTCACTGCACGAATATATTCGCAATGCCCTGGCCGATGCCGAGGAAAACAACAGTCGTCTCTTCATGACCATGTTGACTCATAACCCACATCATCCTTTCTACATGCCTGGTAAACATGAGGAGTTTTTCGGAGATGAAGGAGAAAACGGAAAACGCAGCCCGTTAAACAGATACCTCAATACCATCCACTACCAGAATGAGTGGATAAGCGATGTCCTCGAGATCATCAAGGATGCCGGAATCGCTAATGAGACGCTTTTCATCATGGCTGGTGACCAGTAAGTTTGGTGTTCTTTTGTTGCCCACGTCTCGCCGCTCATTTTCATCCATGGACATGCATGGGATATACACATGCCTCTGTGCTGACGTGATTCCCAGCGGTCTATCACTTCCCAATGACGGCGGTCAAACGGCCCATGGTTCTCCTCATGTGGCCAATTTCGAGGTACCCCTGTACTTCTCCCATCCCAAGCTTCCCCAGATCCAACTCACCGACGCCGTCCACTCGACCCAAATTCTTCCCACTATCCTTGATCTCCTCATCGAAACCTCTTCTCTCGACAAACAGTCCAATAAGATTGTGAAGGATCTCCTCCCTCTATACCAGGGCCAGTCGATACTGCGCCCGCTGGTCGCCGAACACAACGGCACGCGACAATGGCATGTCACCACGACGAACCAGGGGAATGACTGGGTCGGTCTGCGATCGGCGCCAGACCCGTACCGTTTGATCGCACCGCTCCACCGCGATGCCAAATGGCGATTTACCGATCTCCACGCCGATCCCCTTGAGCTCAAGCCTCTCGAACACTATCAAGCCTTGCATTTGATGGATATGGTGGAGAAGGAGCATGGGGTCGAAGCCGCGGCGTGGGTTCACGTGGCGGCTCGTGTGGCTACATGGTGGATGTGGGACAACCATCGCCGTTGGAAATTCGATCCTGGAAACCCGGAGAACGACTGAAGATCTGAACTGACGGGGAGTTTTACTCGCATGTTAGCTCGAGCCCCCCCCGGAGCATCACGGCAATTCGCCGTCTGTATCATGAGCGGCGCAGTAACTAGATCATTATTGCGGATTTGTAGTAAATAGACTTTTGCTTGTTAATTTCATGGATGAATTGAATCGAATTCTTCGAGTATCAACTACCAGTACACCCACAAGTCACCGAATTCCAGCGCCTCGGCTATCCTTTTGACTTACCCACCCATACTCATCCCTGTGCAACCGAAGCCGACCGATCGAACCGCCACCAAACTTTCACCATAAGGCTTGGTATCCATCATGAACTACGCTCCTTTGTCTGTCGAATGAGGTAACGGACTGCTACCAAGGATGCCAAACCAAGAGGATCGTCCCAGGTGCCGTTTGGTGGGTGCCTAAGGTGTAAGTGAATAATGCCGGAGAAAAGTGTCTCCGTTCATGCCTGATATTCCAGGCTGCCAATCGCAGGTTCATGTTCGTGTCAACTTAAAGGGGAGGGGTTCGTCATCTCTGCCATCGATCACATCAGTTTGATCATCGTAACCATCTGATTGGATTCGCAGCGCGCTCATCTTCCAACAAACCAGAGGCCGAATCCCAAATGGATGTATTTAACATTTCTCGTTTCCTCTTTGTCTTCGAATACGGGGGGTGTTCGGGTATACAGTCCTGGGCTCAGTCGATAGCGCAAAAGCCCGATGTTTCTGCTTTTTCATCGGATCTCATGACGACCTTGGATTGTCCCTTCCCGATCTGTGAGAAGTCTTCATCACGCCATCCGGGCTCCACCTTGAACAATGAGCCTCTACGTATTGGAAGCATACGGCCCTACCATGACTGTAACAGGCGAGATGGGGTTCTCTGTCTCGGCTTAATTCGTCGGCGATATGGTCCCAAACCAAATCGTCAAGTGGAGGCACCCTCCCCTTCAACTATACGTGCTTGTGGTCAGCGTTGATATCATATTGCTGGCCCTTTGGCCCAACCCCTCTCCTCGGTCGAAAATATGGAAGATATGCAAGAGCCCTGTTCTTCTCGCCCGAGAGGTTATCCAGACAGATCTCATATAGAAACTGACCAAGACAGTCCTCAATATTGGTCCTTTTCCTTTCTCTTTTCCTTTTCTCTTTTTCTTTTCAGTTATCAGGTTCGCAGTGATACCCTTGATTCCCAGAAACATCATGTCAGTCTCAACATGCCTCCAGTCTGGGGAGCTACAAAAGCACACCACGTTCTATCGTGAATTCCATGAGTCTAGCATCGGCTCTTCTGGTGTCGCAGACGTCAAGGAGCCGCCCGTGGTTCGTCAATTACTTCATACCCGGCAGAGGGCGCTACTTCTCAATAAGGTCCGAGAACCCTATACACTAGTGCATGATCATACTATTCCTGCTATCTCCCATCATGGGGAAATTTTGGTCAAGGTATGATTGCTGGCGGCGAGCTGGGAATTCCATTGAGACCTTAACAGGCTAACCGAGCTCACGGCAGGTGCTCGCAATAGGCCTCAACCCTATCGATTGGAAAGGACCGTACGTTTTGCTCACATTTCGTTAGATGCATGGACTCGTATCTCTTAACACCGATAATCTCACAGGGCGTTTAATTTTGGCATCCCAAGTTTACCATGGATCAATGGACGTGATCTGGTTGGGGTTGTGCTACAAATCCCCAAGGACTCCGCCCGTCTTCGGGTTGGCGATATCGTCCTCGTCCCTTCAACGGATTACCGGGATATCAGGAAAGCAGCATTTCAGGAATATGCCGTCGCGACAGCTTCCAATGCCGCACGCGTCCCATCGTCCACCTCTATTTGTGCCTCAGCTTCACTGGGTGTTGCGTTTGTGGCTTCGGCATTAGCCCTAGGTGTCTCCTTTGGACTCGATTTCTCTCTGATCACTCAGTCCCCCGGCCCCAACTTGGCCCTTGTCATTAAAGGACTGCAGAGAAATGAAGTTCCAACAGACATCCAAGAAGAGTGCTTTGCCCCAGTTCTAGCCTCAGAGCGTCCACAACGTGGTGATTGGATCGCCATCTGGGGAGGTAAGATATCTAGTGATTCACGTGCGTTTTTAAATGCTGACCCTCTATTCCTAGCGTCAACAACCACCGGTCAAATCACGTCTCAACTGGCGAAGCTATCCGGGCTACGTGTGATATGTGTGGCCGACATAGCGCGTCATGGAGACAGGCTCCTACAATTAGGAGCTGATTTACTCGTAGATCGCCAAGATCCTCACCGTGCAATAGAAGTGATCCGTGGCATTACTCGAGGCAAGCTCCGATACGCCATTGACCTCGTGGGAAGTGACACCGCAACACTCCTTCAAAGGGGACTTGAAACCACTGGCCACGCTCACCTGCTTGGCTTGACGGGCCTGCCAAAGAGCCGGGATCCAAACATTCGCTATCACACAGTACCGATTAAGCTTTTTCATACTGCACCAGCAGTAGGTGAAAGTATCGTTTGCTGGTTAGAGAGCTTGTTGCAATCAAGGACTCTCACACTACCCGAGGTTGTTCGGGCTGAAGGTGGACTGGAAGGTATCAATGGAGCGTTGGATAAATTACGAAATGGCAATGTCTCAGGGAAGAGAGTCGTGGTAGATCTCAGATCTCCGCAATGATGTTCTCTTGAGGATTTGGATACCTTTCCTCTGGGCTTTCGTGTGCAAATATGAGATTTGGTGTTTGGCGAATAGTACTGCATACGGTGACTATTTTTAGGGTACAATATGTAGTGGTCTCCTATTTTTCTGGTATACATTCCTTGAATCTCTATATATGTACTGAGTCTCTAGGCTGAAACTACTCACAGCAAAAAGTGGCCGAACAAGGTAAAGATAGTTGAGACTGATCGCTAATCTCTGCCACCTAAACAGAAAATAATTAACATGAGAATGGATTACATTTGATTGTTTCACTCGCTCGTCTTGCACTAGATACCTTGGGTTGGTGTTCTCCCCTGTAATAGCATCCCCAACACCTTTTTTTCATTCCCACCCCACATAGTCCGGAAAAAAGCAATCATGAATCTTTTGCGCATATTGGATCAGAATGGGGAAACTTTTGACCACTTTTTGCGTCTCTGGGCATCTAGAAGAAGTTAGCGGTCCCCTTTACAAGTCATTTTCATGGTCCACAAAAAAAAGCCGAACGAATACTTACGCGCTGCAGACCAACGTGGACACGATAAAACCATACACGGTAGCATCTGCTTCACATGGTGTGCTACCACCAAGTACCCAGAAAGGGTGGTCGCTTGTAGTGCAATCTAACATCTGTGATTTTGAAGACATCAAAAGAGAGCTGAGCTTCTTCCAAATCTCCCAGCGCATGCTACTGATCTCTTCCGGTGAGAATCGGAGTGTGCCTTGACCGTAGAGAATGTGCATTTGCTTTCGATACGCCAGCCAGCCGACAACCACTCGCAGAGGGTAAGAGGATGCAGCGAAGATATGATCGCGCATTGTGTAGTAGTTCTCCTGCCATTTCTCAAAGCTCTATAACAACTAGTGAGTTTCACCCCACGAGCTTTCCATGGCCGGGACTTCGTCTACTCACCTGCAAAAAGTAAAGCCGATCCTCGAAAAGAGCGCGCATGGCAAGGTCTTGCATCCTCTGGGAAGGACTCAGGTGTGCATTGATATCATCCAGGAGGCCATCCTTCACTAGTTGATCAATGATCAGGGTAGAATCGGCGATGGTTCGGGGCGAGGCGTTGTCTGGAGAAATCGTGGCATATGGGATCTTCCCCCGAGGGGCAGTGCGTGGGGATCCTGCTTCGGTACGATATGCGAGGCCTGCGAAACGTAAACGCGCCTCAAGCTTGTTGACAAAAGGCGACCAAGTGTAGTTGCCTGACCGGGGAAAACCACGGTAAAGGGTGATTTGAGGCTGGGTGGAGTCCATCATTTGGAAGCAAATGTGAAATGGTTCAACTTGATGAATTGAGAATGCTAGCTTTTCATGGGATCGGATTATATATTTTTGAATATAGCGAAAACCCCAAAGCCCGCGTTCAGGTCTGACGCCAAAGCGTGCTAAAACCCGACCGCTGCAAAATCCGATAAGCCGCGCAGAGCCCATCGCCGGCAGTTACCTGTCCCGTTAATCACGCCGAGTTCAAGATATAGTTCGAATCCAAAATAGTATAATAGTATATCTGCTTGTCGCAGTGGTGAAATCGGTCGTTTAATAGCCTATAGTAGTAGTAGTAGTAGTAGTAGTAGTTATTGTTTTTTCTTTATTTTTTGTTTATATTCTTCCCGGTCCACGGGCCAGTCTATAACCCTAAAGCCGTGTGTATCTTGACAGCTAAAAGGCGTACCAAAGCGCCCCGCCCCAAACCAACCAAACTGAGCATGGCTCAGGCCTCCGGGGCCGAAACATGTTCCGGGTCCTCAGAAGCCGACTTGTCGAATTATGATTATTTGTCCGATTCCTTTAATTTGCCTGGCGAAGCAAAAATAGCACCAAAAAATGACAGAATGCTGCTGGACCGCAGCACCATGCACCAGAACAGGGTCAGCCCCGTCACGACAATCTCATCGCGCACTGCATCACTCTGGGCTTTAGGCCCCATAAACTCAATTTTACCTATCTTCCGAATAGCCCAAGCATTGGCCGAGAAGCGAGCGACAGGCAGCTGGTTTTCATCCATGCAGATAAAATCCCACGTTTTCCAGCCGCTGGTACTGGTCCAGGTCATAGTGACCGGGGTATCGGTGTCGGAAAAGGCTTGCGAGCGCTGCGTATACTCGGTCTGCCACCGTTTTTGGGCCAACAGCGTGTCTTTATAGCCGTGAACCTCGTACTCGGCGTTGATTGAGAACGAGTGCAGTTTGCCTGTGCCGATGATCTTGTCTTCGGGCATAGAGCGGTAGATCATCCGCGATTTCATGGTTTCAAAGTCCACAATATAGCGAGCTTCAGGTTGCGGGGCGTCGTCTTCCATAATCAGGGCTTTCCATTTCTTCCAGGAAAAATCAACCTTCAACGCTCGGGTGCTGGTGGGGACGTGGGAGGATTGCGGTTCGGTGAGATCCATGATACAGGTCGTAGGAAAGGGATCGCAATGTATTTTCTGCTCCTATGTCCATCAAAATTTAAATTCTAACCCTCGCTCTTTAAATGTTTTTTGGTCTTCTTCAGATCTCGGGGCGCAGCGGTTCTTGGCGCGGATCCATCCCTAACCGTGTTGGGTGCAATATAGCGCTCATCCAATGAAGCTAAGCTGCATTCTTAGGTGTGATGTCATAGCAAACCAAAATAGAAAATTAAGGTTAGGGTTTGGAAAAAGAGGGTGAACGAGACTGAATCTTTCAAGGTTACCAGTGATGACGTTGCTGGGCGTCGAGCGTCTACTAGCCTGAGTTGTGGCGATGGTAGATCCTATCTGGGCTTGTGACGTTTCATAGCATGAGCTAAAGGAAATTCTTTAGTTCAATAGTTCATTCTATTCGATTGTTTTTTTTTAAGAAAAAAAAAAAAAAAACCATTAGCCCCGACATGAGCCATCATCATCACCATGCGGGTGCACACAAGTACCGGCTGAAGGTGACCGCAGGCGCAGACTATGATCCTGACACTCACCAAGTCGTGCCGGTCAACGGCGAGACCTTGCGAATCGACAACGATCACGCAACCGTGAGTCTCTGTGTACGGATCCGAGACTACGCTGGTAATGAGCTATTTCGTCTCATTTGTTCCTCTCTTTGCTTTCTTGTAAAAGAGAGTCCAAGGATCGTACTGATTGGTAGTAAACCAGGATACCCTGACAATTCACCATCCACGAGCTCCTACTTCAAACATCCCCTTCACACAAAGGACCAATATTCCATCAGCTTCTCTATCATCTTCAAGGAACACGTCAACGGGAATGATCTGATCTTTGGCAACGATTTCGATCGCCCGATCCGCGATCGCCTGCCGCCGGGCTTCAACGTTGCTCTACGCATAGTGAGGTGGACCCTCGACCCCACCATCGAGGGCGACGCCTACGCCGACCAGCCGTACCTTTTTAGCCCGGCTCTCGCGACATGGAATCAATTTCAGATCGGAAAGATGATCCAAAAGTCAGACGAGGTGCCGGCCTTACACGACGAAGTTGTTCAAGAAGGCGCTGACACGGCCGAGGGAACCGAAGTACGCCACCGGTTACATATCCCTAGTACGGTCGATGCACGCAGAAGACATTTCCAAGATGAGGCCAATCGACAAGCTTTCGACTTCGAGCCGGGAAGACTGTATCTTGCCAATTTCGGGAATCCCTATCTGGCTTTCAGCGGTAAGTCCAAGTCCCCTTGCTCTTCCCGGTAGTCTACTGTGGCTAATGATAATCTCATCCGATATATGCCGTTATAGATTTCTCTCTTCGTCTCCCGGGCTTCACCCTCCACGCGATGCAGTATGTCGACGAGAAGAACCATGATCTGCGGTATGTGCTGAAGGACTCGAGGACGGGCCGCGTTTACTTGGTGGTGCTGTTCACGCTGGTTCTGCGTGGCACGGACCAGGAACCGGCGCATAAAGAACAGGTCACTAAAGGACTAGATGAGGTTAAGGCGAAGAACAAAGAAAGTAACGGGAGTCTGGGGAAATTCGAATGGGAGTCATCGTCATCAGCCGGATATTGAATGATCGACTTGGTGAATATTTTCCCCCGCACTGGGACATGATATGTCTTTCCCTCGGATACATTGCCTAATGATATTCAGTAGTATTTGTTATACGGTTTGCTCAATTTCGTATCTCATAATCAAGTTATTGTTCTGCCTAGATGGTATTTTCACCAACACCGGCAAGATATGCACCGAATAAGCGTATTTCTTAATGGAATGCACTCCATCAACCCCACAGGCAATGTGGAATTGCGCCATTTAATCTACAGATCCCGTTATTCCCTAGTTACGATGTGGGGTGCCGACAGCCCGTCATCTGCCGATAGCCCGAGCACCTCCCCAAAATACTCATTCCAGCCCCCGATGGTGCAGCATAACGGCCACAAAAAGCCTAAGAAAAAAAAAAAAAAAAAAAAGAAAACACCTAATTTCAGAAAATGGGCTCGCACCAGCCCAAAGGCTCGCGTTCCCAGTTTGGTGAGTCTTGAGGCGCAAGAGGCGCAGAATTCCGAATACTAATCAGCCTAGGTTGTCGTACTTGTCGCGCTCGCAAAGTAAGATGTTCGCCTCACGGCTAGGGTGATCCAAGATATGGGCATGACTTTTATTGAACTTCTGCCTTGCATAGGTTAAATGCGATGAACGACCTGGCGAGTGCAGGAACTGCGTCCGACTTCGTCTGGTCTGTGCCGGCTATACAACCACACGATCACAAACTACCGGGAATACAATAGACATGACTCGCTCGAAAAGAAAAAGGACCTATCGATCATGCAGAGCATGTCGCGCCTCAAAGACCAAATGTTCTGGTGATCGCCCCGCCTGCCAGCGGTGTCAGGAGAAAGCTTTGCAATGTGCCTACGCCGAATCATCACAACCAACTTGGGTCCATCGGATTGAGTCGAGCTCGGCTCATAATATGCCTTTACTTACCCCTAGCCCACTGCCTGACCCTTGCCTAAGTAACACCCCTCCTTCAGCTGTCCATCACGCAAATGCCTCACAGTCTCTCTTTGGATTCCAGCGATGTTGGCTCGAGGCGGAAACAGGAGAATCGCCCTCAACGGCGTTGCAATGGTACGATACATGCTAACTCAAATATATTGGAGTGTCTCCCCGTGACTTACACATTTCAGGCTGACGGCCCCTCATTTGCCTGAGAAATGCAAGATCAGACTTCTGCTCGACGAATATTTCCAAAATATCCACCCTTTGCGATGCTTTGCCTTCATCCATAAACCTTCATTTCAGCAAAGGTTGGAAAGGGAGTCATCTGAGAGTTTTCAGAGCAATGCTCTTCTTCATATCATTTGTGCGCTGGGTGCCCAGTAAGCGTGGCCTCGGTTTCCTTTCACTACAGAAATCAAGGGCTGATGAGGCGCAAGGTTTTGGGCTCTGTCTTATTGTGACACAGTGGCTTCTCTTCCTTCCAAGTTTATTCTTTTAGCGGGAAGTCAATGGGCAAAGATGGCACAACGGATTATACTTGAAGCGCTGGATACTGTCACTATTGAAAATCTGATGGTGAGTACCAACTTCGACATGCAGGCAGCTAGCTTTAATCTACTTACCACAAGATAGGCGGCCATACTGCTCCAGGATTATGCAGTTCGCATGGGGAATTTTGCAAATGCGTTCATGCTCAGCGGGCTTACCACCCGTATGACCCAAGCCCTTCAAATCAACCTTGAGTTCAACACGGACATACTTTGCCAGGATACAGAATCCGGTCCCTCGGCAACTGCTAAAGACTCCCGCCGACGGCTTATGTGGAGTTGTTACGTGGTGGATGCTCTCGTCGGCAGCGGAGTAGACCAGCTCACACTAATGGACGAGAAAGACGTGAAGATCCAGCTACCCTGCAACGAGCGGAACTTTGTCCAGCAGATTCCGAGCTTTACAGAAACACTCGACCCTGGAAACTGGCTCAAATTCAGGCCCGCCGATTTAGATACAGACACGATTCTCCCTAACATGGGAGTGATGGCTTACTTCATTCGTCACATATCAATTCGCAAGAGGGTGCTCAAGTAAGTATTTCTACTACCTTCATCATATCCCATGAGTGTACACTGCTCCTAAAACGTGGACCCAGATACATCAAGCATCTAGATGATGCTATGGTCCCCTGGGCGGCAGACTCAGAATTCACTGAGTTAGACACAGACTGCCGGAGGTGGTACGAGTCTCTTCCGCCTAGTCTACAATTTACACCTGATGCGATCTATATCCGCAGAGATTCTTCTCAACTGGGTGCCTTATGCGTGCTACACTGCGCCCATTATCAAACGATATGTGATCTTTATCGACTAGGGGCTCCTGCATTGTACAAGCTCCGCGCTGCATTTGACTTCCCGCCTGAGCAGCAAGAGTTTCTTCGCCACCTCCAGCAGGTACTCTTTGATGCAGCCAGAACTCTGGCAACGATAGTCGGCGAGACAGTACAACATGGATCCCGTATGTTGGCGGACTCGTGGCTTCCAACTATTACCTATGACAGTTGCCGCATCATGGTATACCACTTAACTCAAGTGTTGGATTCTCACGCGGAGAAGACAAAAGGCGTGATGGCAGCAACTGTTCCGCTTCTTCACAGCAACATCACTGCCCTGAAGTCGATGGGGTCACTCAATGCGATTTCCCTCTCTTTGGTGAGAACCTTCGAATCTGGTTTCACCTTGCCTTGATCATTGCTGAACGTGGTTTTCACGATATAGTGCTCAGCAGCAGAAACCATGCTTGATCGATCTGGAATTGAGTCTGAGGCAGTCACCCACAGCATCATTCCAGATGACCCGTACCAATTGAATGCAGAGGAAGCCCAGAGGTCAGAAGCTATTCCACTTGGACTTCTCGTTTGCCTACTAAATCTACCTTTGCAGTGAAAGTCTCCCAGGAACGCCCGTGCAAAGCGCACCCGACTATGTTCTTAATCCATTATCAATCTTTCGAATGGCACGAAAATCGATCCCCGAACGGCGTGCTCCAGAGAAGGCCGGTACATCGTCAGCGCCTAACAGTGTGCAGCCAGAGTCTGGCACCGACGTAGACCAGTCGTCTGGTGGCTGGAATGACACCCGAGAATTAGGAACTAATCCCTACGACAACGACTCAGGCCGTTCGAGTCTTGAGGAGCTCCAAACACTCTTCATGTCAGACCTGGGATGGGCATGGCAGCCAGCAGAAACGGCAGTTGGGTCAGGAATTGATGAGGCGGGCTTGTTCCCATGGGCCGGAGGGATATGAGGCTGCGCCAGCAGAGCCCTGGCCACCCGTGTTTCCATTTTCACGACAGGATTGATCCGCTGTATAGCAAGTCTAAGAGGGGATTTCATATATTCAAATAGGCGTGAGCATACACTGGGCATGATTTGGCATGGTCATAAGCCTAGCGTATACTAATCTCGTACCCATTCGACACTTTGATGATACTACTCTCTGAAAGGAACAATTTATTGACACTGCGATTTGTAATTCCAAAATAAAATCCCACAAGTCATTCCAATAATAGACCACTCATCGTTTACTCTGCATCCAGGGGACACACGGGAGGCGTGTCATTGACCTGGATGCCACCACGTTTCTTCTCGAGGCTATCGTGGTACGGAAGCTTCCAGCCGCCCTCAGATTCTGGTGCAGCGAGCCATAGTCGCATGAGATGTCTTCTTCGGGCCGGCTGGCCATCCTCATCCACGGCGCCCGGGGGGTGGTCAGTGTAGGCTGTTCGAGCATGAAATACATGTGAGTTGCTAAGGAACTGAATGTCCCCTGGCGCCAGGATCATATGTAAAGATAGTTCTGCACAGGTCTTTTCGAATACCTCCATGGCTTGTTGTTGCCTGTCCGACAAAGGAGGAATGTGCGCATTGGGGCCCGAGTTGAAGCGTGCTAGTGATGTGACATTCATTGGGTCGAATTTGGCATATACCCGTGGATCCAATGTATGAGAACCATTCTCGAGGTAGAAAATGCTGCCTCGAATCCATTCTTCTTCGCCAGTGGATACCTCGCCTTTGCGGTCAAAGTACCAGTTGGGCTCACACAAAGTCTCCACCACATCCGGATGTCTTTCCTGGAGCACATTGAATACATGGTGAGTCGACGCAATGTCGGATTCACCCCCGAGAGGGATTTGGCAACGCATAGAAGCCCAACAATATCCGCGCCGTCCGTATGGAAGTATTGGCTAGCTCTTTTATTAGCAGTCACTTTCTTGCAGTTAGAAAGGGAGTACTCTGTACCGAGCATTGGTGCGATAGATTCTGACTCGATCGGTCTTGGTCGGATCTTCTCCGAGGTCTTTGACATGCCCCAGGACATGACCGCGGCCATTTTGGCTGACGAAGTATCCTAGGTAGGCACCAAGGCCCATGTACGCCGTCGCGCATTTTTGGAGATCCCATTCGCGTACTGGAAGGCCTCGGAAGAGAAAAAACCCTTTGCCGTCAATGAGATCTTTTCGTAACACTTCCAAGCGCTTACAGAGGTTGGGAAGAGGAAAATTCGTCTATCGAGGACATTAGAAATTCCCCTCCCGATACGCACTTGATAAACAGGCCGATAGCCCATGCTGCTTACCTTGGAGATCCCCGTCAGAGGCGTCCCGCTCTCAATGAAATTATCAGCGGCCGCGCTGATTTCAAATATTTCACCCAGACTGAATTGGTGAGTCCACAGCTCAGGGTTTTCACGATAGTCATCAGCCGTCCACACTGTCGGGCCAGTGTGTACTTTGGGAAACTCGAGGTAGGGTTGGACTTGGGAATATACGGGAGGGTGTTGCCCCGAAGTCTTGAGTCCATCCGGAAAGCTCGATAGTTTCGCTTCCTGTGATGCAGGCAGGTGCGAAGGTGCTGTCTCGACAAGTCCGGGCGCCATGGCTGCTGTGCCCTCACAATGTACGTTGTCAAATTGAATCAAACGGGAAAAGCCCAGGGGTTCGAGGAGACCGTGAAAAAGAGGCATTGACGACCTTGATATATACTGCGTGGTGGGCCTCTCCGATACATCCACAACGGCTTGTCGGCTTCAGGCCGTTGTGGCTCGTCGCGTCGGTCTGTCGGCTACTAATTCCGTGAATATAGCAAGACAGGGAAACCCTAATCACGCAAGATGGTGTGATCACATCCCAAGCATCTGCAGTGCACCCTTTCGACGGCACGAGATCCTACAACGGAGGGCGCTCTCTAATGTTACTCTTGCTCCAAGTCTTATGGGTGGTTGGGCATCATCGAAATTGAGCGAATTCTTTCGTCTACCCAAAATAACATCTGTGATCATCTCTTGGATGAAATTTTGATAATATTTAATCACTTCTCCATGGCTATAGCCCAAAAGGCTGCCCAATACTCTGAAAAAGATGGGGGGAAAGATATTAAGTACGGCTTGATTAAACAATAAGGGTTGGATAGTTCCCACATCCCATGCTGCCAAAGCATAAACCGTCAAGTGGATCATACTCCGCGGCATAGTCTGAGATCATGTTTGCTAGGTACTCCCACTGTCGGTCACTCCAGCAGATGCCTCGATATCCCCCTCCTTTGCGGTGACTTGATTTGACGGCGAGGAATCGCCATTCTGTTTCAGTCTGTACAGAGGGAAAGCGTTCCATTCCAGAAGGTAGATATACCAATAATAAGTTCCTGGGCATCCGGTCAGTTACAGGGGGAAAACCGCCATTGGGCTTTACTCACCACAGAAAAGTCCGCCCCCAAGAATGTTCCCCAATAAAGTAGGAATAATGCCTTTCCAGATGTACAGGCCAACAGAGATATGGGGTGCACCTAGCCAGATAGCTAAGGGAATAAATGTCATATTCGCGACGACGTGATCCAAGCCGAGTGAGACAAAAGCGAAGGTTGGCCACCAGATGCCGATAACTTTCGATGCAAGATCGCGGCCTTGCATGCCGAAGAAGCAAGCGAGACACACCAGCCAGTTGCATCCAATTCCCCGTAAAAAGACCATGTGGAAGTCGGGCAGAACTTGTTTCTTGGTGGCAAATGAAATCACGGCAGACTTAAAGGGCTCCGTAGAGAACACATTGCCATCTATTCGAAGATTAGCCATCCGCCTCGAGAACGAGCAGCACATCCAGCCTAGAGGGGAACATCGTACATCCAAGGATTAGAACTGCGACAAATAAAGACCCTGCGAGATTGCCTAGAAAGGTCACTCCCCAATGAGTAAGCATCCTCCACCATGGCAATCGGCGTTGTAAGGCCGCTGCAGTTGTGAACTACTCGGCGCATTAGATGTCTCTCCATCCCGTTACAATTTCTTTGGAGCAGAATCACATACCATGAAGGAGCCGGTGCAAAGATCCGCGCCTGTGAGAATGATCATGCACAATCCATAGGGGAAGACCAAGGCGCTAATCGTGCGAATCAATCCTGCGGCGTTGTCTTGGAACCACGGCGTGGCATTGGTGCTGAGGGCTGTTCCGCACGCAAAGGCAAGCAGACAGCCTGCAGAGACTGAGCTCAAGAACACCTTATCTAGCCGGGTATGGCCCTTGTGGGTTCCAGCATTCGAGACCAGCTCGCTTACCTCCCGGGGGGAGAATGAGTCAAAGGTCATACTTGACGGGGAAAAGATAGTCTAATAAGAAGAGAGAGATCGTGGAACACAAAGCTTGAATCAGAGGAAGATGCGTACCTTCAGGCTCGTCTTAAATCACTTACATTCCAGTCTGGAGTTCTCATACTCCGATTCCCAGCCTTATCGCACCCGAAGATCTACATAGCATACAACCCGTAGCCACTTAGCTTCTTGCATTATTGAACTCTAGATAGATGAGTATGGAGTTCTTGCGACCTGATTTGCTTTCCCAACGATAGAGATAAAAAGTAAAGCTCGCGCGAGGAACGAAGATCGGACGATCCAGTTCTCGCAACAAGGCCAGAGCCAGTCAAAATACCACGACTTATCAGCCTTGGCGAGATAAGGGGTCTCGCGATCATCCTTCTCCGCGGACGAGAGGCGCGTGGATCAGTCGATAAGCTGTTATCATCCCGGGCCATATCAAGAAATCTATGGATCTTAGCAAGTGCCAGAGCCATGACGTCAAGCCATGGCTCCCGGGGTCAACCACCGTCAAGAGGCACATCGCGGTAGCAGGAGTCGGATCTCTTGTCATTGTCTAGGCGTGTTTCGTAAAATGCAACCATGGTGAAGGATAAGAGCACAGTCATTAGGCGCGTTCAGAATACCCAGTTCTCCGACTTCGAGATCCGAGCTGACAAGGCAATAGTGAGTTTCACGATCTTGTGAACATGACGCCGACCGAGCTAGAAGACTGGCTCCGACAAGAGCAGTCGCAGTCATCCGGCTGGGGCAGAGAGTCTGGTGAGACCATTGGGCACGAAAGGCCAGTTGGCACGCGGTCGCATATTTCCCAGGGGCCGGCAGGACGCGCTAATTCACACGTCTAGTGGACGAAAGATCGTCGATATTCTGGCGCACAACCCGACCCGCAATCCCTCGGCCTACACCGATCAAGATATTGACCATATGCGCCGTGTGGTGTCTTACTGTAAGCGCCATATAGTGCAAGAGAGAAACAAACATGATCTCAGAAGCCGAAGCTATCGGTCGCTAAAGAATTGGGGACATGATTCCCTAAAAGAGTGAGGGCATAAAAAGCCCAGAAATGAAATAGGTTGGGATCAGAGCGTGGGGGATAAATTTTGACAGGATTGAGGGCAGCGTGATAGCCCGAGTGCGAGATGGAGGGAGAGAATGGATGCAGCCTGAGGCATCTTATTTTCTTCCTCGTTTTCTAGCAACTCGGCAGAGGTCGCGACGTAGGCTATGACTATCTCTGAAATTTGCGCCGATGAATTTTTGTTCAATTCATTTGATGCCTTTGGGTATTTTTTTTTTTTTAGGTTTCTCCCCCTTTTTTTTTTTTATGGCTGTCATCCGATGTTAAGAAAGTAAATATATATCTCTAAACTCATTCGAATTTTCCACAGTATATTCAAATAACCAATTCTTTTTTCAACAGACTTTACCCCCTTTGGGATACACAGCTAATCGGCTTCTGCTACAAACACCATGACCCCCAAGAAATGGACGATCTCGCAATGGCGTATCATTGCACTCCCTTTATAGTTGGTCCCCCGCGGCCCGAATTCCCTCGGTAGCCAGTGGCCGTCCACCAGTCGCATGCTAAATAGCCCTGAAATAAGACGACCTCAAAGAATGTGATTTCTGGGTGGCCAATGGACCCCCCAATACTGATTTGTGGGGGAGAACACCGGGAAGCTTTTATTAACGTGGGGGCTCCCTCGAACACTATATAGACGACAGCAGCGTGCACCCAGGGGGAGACAGGGTCCTTGATATCGACCAGATCCCCTTGACAGAGGAAGATAGCAAGCGCATCTGTCGCAGGACGGATCGGACGATTCTTGTTGTCCTGATATGGGTCTATTTCTTACAGATCCTCTAAGACTGTTTTGGGATACGGGGCGACTTTGGGTCTACAAACCGACACAGGCCTGACAGGAAACCAATATTCGTTGATTGGGTCGATTGGCCCGATTGCTCAGCTGGCCTGGCAGCCATTTCCCTCTTTTCTGATTGTCAGGGTTCCCCACAGAATTCTCATGCCAGTGCTGTGCCTTGGATGGGGCATCGCTCAACCATGCATGGCCGTCCGTCAGAACTTCAGTTGATGGCAGCACGTTTCTTTCTGGGCTTATTGGAGGCCGGCTGCTTGCCCCTATTTGGTGTAAACACGAGCTAGTGATACCGACGGGCAGAGCAGCCCTTGCGCATCGCGGCGTGGTATGGCACCAATAGGCTAGCTATCATCATCGCCGCCGCATTGTCGTATGGCCTTGCTCATATCAACTCCGACTTGTTGCGACCGTGGCAGATGTAAGTAATAATGCCAACGCAAATGACAGGATCTTAATGGACTTGATCTAGTATTTCTCTTTTCGTGGGGCTAGTGACGATCGTGTCCGCTCCCTGGGATACTGGCGCTTGGATAGCGACATTCCCTTGGCTTGCTTCCTCACCGACGCGGAAAAGCCACAGGCAATCGAGCGGCTTCGTGTCAGCCAGACCGGAACTGGAAATAGCAAATTCAAGTTCAGTCATGATCTGGGGACGGCGCATTGACCATTCCATACAAAACCATTACCACGGAATGGAAGAGGGTAACCTGGAGGACGACGCCGGCCGAGAAACTGCCCACGTGGGCGCCAACGCGTTTCAAGATCTCAAAGATCGGGAGAATGACGAATTCGTGTATATCTACTAAAGATGCCCTGGGAGTATCGCAGGGGCAGGTGATCGAGTATTCTAACAGGGACTGCTTTGGAAACCCTGAACCCCCCCCCCCCCATGTCAAACAGAAAATAAAATAAAATAAAATAAAAACAAGTCCAAGTTCCACGCGGTCCACATTTTACCCCTGACATGTCTTTAATTGAGCCGTCAGACGGCATCGGAGATCAGCAATGGTGGCTTGCCCGGGGGTGACGCCCATTAGCGCCATCTTACGCCTCAGCTAAGCGAGAGAACATATCGATTGGATCGGAGGATTGCTGATTGCTTCCTTTTCGTTGCTTTTTGGGGACCCCCCTTGTAGGACGCGCAGAGTGGGCCGTGCGCCATCCCGAAGAATCCATGTTGTAGTGTGCATTTTGGCCGATATCTAACAGTTTTTGCGATCTTGGACCACGCCGTGTCCGAGGGCTGGCTATGAGTCTCGTGGGAAATCACATATGTATTCGACGATCGACGACAGTTGAGATACGGCGTGGGACATAGAAAGCAAGATCCGAGGACCAGCGACGAACAACGACCAAAGGATTGTGCATTCCAATCTTGCCCAACCTTCGATTCCGAGTCGAAACGTGCCTCCACTGTCAAGCTGCATGCTTGAGAAAATTGCCCCTTTCGATTGGCAACTGCATTCGGACTCGGACTCGGTGGATTTTCGGACTGGCTCAGACGAGAACACATCCAACCTTTGATCCCTGGCGTGGTCTGGCAGCCATGAATCTGGACCGCACGAGGACACGGCCTCTTATTGTGGAGATCAAGCAGGGACAGGCCAAACCACATGGCCAACGCTATGCTGGACGGAAAGATCACGTTGTGATTCGCTTGGTTTCGCAGCTCCCCTGGGGCGCTCATTCGGAGTCGGATTCAGATCAGAGGCATGGCTGACACGGGTCTTGATGTCCGATACACCGCATCCCGAGCATGGCGCAAAGCCTAGGTATATTGATATGTACCGCACGATGTCGCAGCCTCAACGGCCAACGACGAGGAGAGTCATTTCTTTTGGCTGGATCTCCATTATTGATAACCCTAGGAGCTTTCGAACAGTTTGACAGTCACCCATTTGCCGCCCTTGACGGCTTCGGTGGAAAAAACAGAAGATAAAAGAAAAGGAAAGAAGAGAAAGAAGACAAGACATCAAGACAGCAACCAAGAAAGACATTCCAAAAGCACCATGGCTGGTGACCCTGCATCCGCCAGTGAGCCCATCGCCATTGTGGGAAGTTCCTGTCGATTCCCCGGCGATGCGACAACGCCTTCCAAGTTATGGGAGCTGCTCCGAGAACCTCGCGATGTTCTGACTGAAATCCCCGAAAGTCGATTCAACACCAAGGCATTCTACCACCCCGATGGTCTCCATCATGGTACGACCAACGTCCGCCACTCTTATCTACTCTCCGATGATCACCGGTTGTTCGACGCCCAGTTCTTTGGAACGAAGCCAGTGGAAGCAAACTCGATTGATCCACAGCAACGGCTATTATTGGAAACCGTCTACGAGGGCTTGGAGTCGGCAGGGATTCCCATGGAGCGACTGCAGGGATCCAATACCGGAGTGTACGTCGGATTGATGACCAACGACTATGCAGACCTCCTGGGCCGCGATATCCAGAACTTCCCTACCTACTTTGCCTCGGGGACGGCTCGCAGTATTCTGTCCAACCGCATTTCCTACTTCTTTGACTGGCATGGTCCGTCCATGACGATCGACACGGCCTGCTCTTCTAGTCTGATTGCATTGCACCAGGCTGTGCAGAGTCTTCGATGTGGTGAGACAGCCGTGGCCGTGGCGGCAGGGACAAATCTCTTGCTGGGGCCGGAACAATATGTCGCAGAGAGTAAACTGAAGATGCTCTCGCCGACGGGTCGTTCGCGCATGTGGGATAAGGACGCAAATGGCTACGCTCGCGGTGACGGCATCGCCGCGGTAGTCCTCAAACCTCTGAGTGCTGCGTTGGCCGATGGCGATCATGTCGAATGTCTCATCCGAGAGACTGGCACCAACCAAGATGGCCGCACCAAGGGAATCACCATGCCGAACCCAGTGGCGCAGGCAGACCTGATTCGAACGACATACGCCAAGGCTGGACTTGATCTGTCCAACCCGACTGACCGGCCACAGTATTTTGAGGCACACGGAACAGGTATGCATTCAGAGACTGCGTGGAGATTGGAGATTGGAGCCTTGCTAACTGCAACAGGGACCCCTGCCGGAGATCCGGTCGAAGCTGAAGCCATCAGCGCTGCATTCTTTGGGCCGACGGCCAAATATCACCGCCAGATCGACCGAGAGCCACCGTTGTATGTGGGGTCAATAAAGACCGTGATCGGGCATACCGAGGGTACAGCGGGTCTGGCGGCGGTGCTGAAAGCATCCCTGGCCCTCCAACACGGAGTCATCCCTCCCAACCTTCTTTTGAACGAGTTGAGCCCGACGGTACGACCTTTCTACAATGACCTCGAGATTGCCAAAGTTGCAAAGGAATGGCCTCAGCTGCAGAAAGGCACGCCCCGTCGAGCAAGTGTGAATAGCTTTGGCTTTGGTGGTGCCAATGCGCATGCCATTCTGGAGGCATTTGAGGCCGACACGCAAGACACTCGGAGGATTAGCCGGACGACAGGAATCTTTTCGCCATTCAACTTCTCGGCAGCTTCCGAAAAGTCTCTTCTTGCCAATATTGCGACCTATTCGGCGTACCTGAGAACCCAAGTTGACACGAGTCTACATGACCTGGCATGGACGTTGAACTGCCGACGGTCCACGTTGCCAGTTCGCTTGTCAATCTCTGCATCGAGCGTGGAAGAACTGGTAACGAAGCTGGATCAAGCTACGGAGTCATCCGCTGGAATTGCATTGGCAACACAAACCTCAAGCGTGAGACAGCCCAGGTTGCTGGGGGTTTTCACAGGACAAGGCGCGCAGTGGGCTCGAATGGGTGCAGAGCTGCTGGTCAGCTCATCTTTGGCCACCGAGTGTATTGCCCGACTCGACGCCTCACTACAAGCATTACCTGAAGAGCACCGTCCTCTGTGGTTTCTTAGAGAAGAGATCCTGAAAGACGCGAGCACATCACGTATTGGACAGGCCGCTTTCTCACAGCCACTATGCACGGCCATTCAGATCCTGCTGGTTGAGCTTCTCCGGGCAGCCAATATCCATTTCACCGCCGTCGTCGGCCACTCCTCGGGGGAGATTGCTGCTGCCTACGCGGCAGGTTACCTGAGTGCCAAGGATGCTATCCGTATCGCGTACTATCGTGGATGGTCACTGCAGTATGCCAATGACCAAGGAGTCAAGGGCGCAATGATGGCCGTCGGCACGTCCTTTGATGATGCTAAAGAGCTCTGCCAGATGGGCTCGCTCGAAAACCGCATTTGTGTTGCCGCCAGTAACTCGTCTGCCAGTGTTACCCTCTCGGGTGATGCGGATGCTATCGAGGAAGCTAAGGAGATTTTCGAGGACGAGAAAAAGTTTGCCAGATTGCTCAAGGTGGACAAGGCATATCACTCGCATCATATGATTCCTTGCTCAGCACCGTACATTGATGCTATCCGGAAATGTGGTGTGAAAGTTCAGCCTCGAACGGACGACAGTCCGACCTGGATATCTAGCGTATACAGCGAGGACATCGAGAATGTCAATGATAGCCTCACTGATACATACTGGAGCAACAACATGGTCAATCCAGTCTTGTTCTCTCAGGCTGTCGCGTATGCAGTTGGCGCGGCAGGGCCCTTTGATATGACCATCGAAGTTGGGCCTCATCCAGCACTAAAAGGACCTGCAATTCAAACCATTGAAGAGGTTGCGGGTAACACGTTGCCCTATTCCGGGACCTTGAATCGTGGAAAGAATGACAGAGAGGCCTTTGCATCCGCTCTCGGATCCCTATGGATTTCACTCGGAGAGGACGTGGTTGACTTTGCAGGATTCGAAACAAAGGCAGCCCAAAGCATCGAGAGGCCTATGCTTCTGAAAGGTCTTCCATCATATTCATGGGATCACGACCGTATTTACTGGCATGAATCACGCACCTCAACAACGTTTCGAACCGGACATGAAAAATTCCACTCACTTCTTGGTGTCAAGTGTCCAGATGGAACCGACAAGGAATTGCGCTGGCGCAACTACCTTCATCCTCGCGAGGTATCCTGGCTGGCACACCATCAAGTACAAGGACAGATGGTATTCCCGGCTGCAGGGTACATCTCGGCTGCAGTTGAGGCAATTGTCCAACATTATGGATTGGAATCGGTGCAACTGATCGATTTTCATGATGTGATCATTGGACAGGCACTAGTCCTCGAAGAAAACGCTGGAGTGGAGACAGTTTTTGCTCTCTCGATTACCCAAAGCGACGCGGACCGCGTGAAGGCGACGTTCGCCTGCCACTCCAACGCCAATAAAGGCTCATCCTCTATGTCGCTTCATGCATCTGCTCACATCGTGATTCTGCTCGGAACCCATAAGCACGATGCTCTCCCACCACGTTCTGGAGACCAGGGTCCATTCCTCGAGCTCGAGACGGACAGATTCTACAATACTGTCTCCGAGATTGGGTTTGGGTATACCGGGCCATTCCAGGCGCTATCTGGCTTAAGCAGAAAGATGGATGAAGCAGCCGGCATGATTACTGTCCCCAAAGTGGAGGACAGCGAGAAGCCCCTTATTGTTCACCCTGGGTCGCTGGATGGGGCTATTCAGTCAATTATGCTCGCCTACTGCTTCCCCGGGGATGGTCGCCTGCGCACACTTTATCTTCCAACTCGAATCGATCGGCTGCGCATCAACCCATCGAGCTGTGTTGCGCTAGCGGGGCCGGGTAGCTCCCTTCCTTTCTACTCGTCGGTGGCAGAGGCTCAGTTTGCAGAGCTATCCGGAGATGTAGATCTTTACTCTGCAGATGGGCGATATACTCTCGTTCAATTACAAGGGCTTCACACCACTCCTCTGAGCCCACTGACACCCGCCGATGATGTCCTGTTATTTACAGAAATAACATGGGGCCCAGAAGAACCAACTGGGGGACAGATCGTCTCTACCGAGGGCTGGCATCCAGGAATCTGCACATTGTCTTTGGATCTGGAACGCGTTGCGCACTTTTATCTCAAGACTCTTGATAGGTCTTTTCAGAACCTCGAACACTCGAAAGTTTCCTGGTACCATGCCCATCAGCTGTCTTATATCAAACACTGCGTGTCCTCGGTTGCTTCGGGCGCGCATCCATTTGCAAGCGCAGACTGGGTGGGAGATACTCTTGAGGATATCACTCAGATTGTTAGCAGGTGAGAGCCGAGGCTTTTGTTCACTGTGGAAGCCAGTGTGACTAACCGTAAGCTAGGTACCCTGATAACATCGACATGAAAATCATGCGTGCCGTGAGTGAAAGACTTCCTGCGGTCATTCAAGGCGAGGAAAACATGCTGGAAATTTTGATGCGGGACAACATGCTGAGCAAATTCTACGCCGAAATGGCTGGCATCCAACCCTACATAAGAGAGCTCGCACGGACGGCTGGTCAGATTAGCCATCGATACCCGCACATCAACCTTTTGGAGATTGGTAAGCCTGTGCATCTGCCTGCAACTGGCTTGTCTATACTAATTGTCCTGATTCAAGGTGCTGGTAGTGGAGCGACATCTGAACAAGTCCTTAGTAGAATGGACAAAGCCTTTGCCTCCTACACTTACACCGATATCGTGGATACTCAGTTCGACGAATTGCAGGACAAGTTCCAACAATACCAGTCCAGAATGGCATTCAAAGTACTGGACATCGAAAAAGACATCGCCGATCAAGGATTTCCAGATGAGTCGTTTGATGTTGTCATTGCGTCCCTGGCACTATACGCTACCAAGAATCTCGAGACAACACTTTCCCATGTCCGCCGCTTGCTGAAGCCCGGTGGGTATTTGATTTTGCTTGAATTGACCGATCCCAATGTCATGCGCTTCGGATTGACCCTAGGTGGCTTACCTGGGTGGTGGTTGGGGTATGATGAGGGACGAATGCTGTCTCCCTGTGTGTCAACAGACCACTGGGACGCCTTGATGAAAAAGACTGGGTTCTCTGGAATTGATGCACTCACACCACATCATTCAACATTCCCTTTGCCTTTTTCCATCATGACAACGCAAGCCGTCGACACCCGCATAGCCTTCTTGCGCGACCCTTTAGCGGACAGCCAGCAAGTGTTGGGTGTCGACTCATTGACAATCATTGGTGGCAGGACCATCTTGACTGCCAGGATGGCCAAGGAGATCGAAAACACCGTCAGCCATCACTATGTCAAAACCAAAACTGTGGCCTCTCTTACCGATCTTGCTTTGGCAGAGCTGCCAGTGATGGGGACTGTTGTCAGTCTGGTGGAGCTGGATGAGCCTGCCTTGAAATCCATTACTCCTGTAAAGTTGAAAGCCTTCCAAGAGTTGTTCAAGCAAAGCAAAAATATTCTCTGGCTGGGACATGGTGCCCAAGGGGATAATCCATACGGAAACATGTTTACCGGTGTCTACCGAACCCTCGTTTGTGAAATGGCCCACCTGCGCGTGCAGTTCCTCAACTTCTACACCCTGGTTGACGCCGATGCGCAGACTGTGGTAAGGCGACTGCTCCATCTTGAAATTACGGATATTTGGGAACAAGGGGGGCAGCTCAACGAGATACTCTGGTACAATGAGCCTGAGGTATCGCTGCAGGATGGCAAAGCCCTGGTTCCTCGCTTCCGACTGAA
Source organism: Penicillium alfredii (assembly GCF_028826965.1). NCBI lineage: Eukaryota > Fungi > Ascomycota > Eurotiomycetes > Eurotiales > Aspergillaceae > Penicillium > Penicillium alfredii. Next base: position 2,974,731 of record NW_026622708.1, on the reverse strand, counting down.
CTCCCAGCGGAATGACCGATATAACTCCGCCAGGCGACTCATTGTGAAGGATGTCGAGCGCGACCGGTCGACCGTGATGATTCGGCGGCTGGGCCCTGGATATCAAATTGAAGAGAAAGCTTCACTGGGTTCAGCGACTTACTCTGACCATACTGAAGTTCAAGTCACAAAGTCCCTCCTTCGTTCCGTAAAGGTCACCGAAACAGAGAATTTGTTCTTGGTGGTTGGAATTGATCCCCAAACCAATGATTGCGTGATTGCTCTTTCGGAGACGATGGAGTCTCGAGTCAAAATTCCGCACAGCTGGCTGGTGCGATGCGGTGCGTCACACGAACAAGGCGTTCGGTTGATGCTTGGGCTTTACACCCACTTCCTGGCTCAATCCATGGTCAACACGGTGCCTCCTGGTAAGGTCTTGGCTGTGTTGGACCCAGACTTCTCTCTGGTTCCCATTTTGACAAGAAGTGCAACCGAAAAAGGTGTGCAGCTGGTACTCCTGACCTCCAAAGAAGGTCAATCTTCGTGGCCATGGGTATATATTCATCGTCATTCAACCAGACGCGAGCTACTGAGCAAACTCCCTCGCAACATCACTCGGTTTGTCGATGTCGGGCGGAATGATGATGTGGCAGCGGTTCTCAAGCAGTGTTTACCATCCAACTGCGAGATAGACAACGAACAGACCCTCACTTCAGAGACCTCTCAGTCAATGTACCCCTCGGACACCAGCCGCGTGGCAGCACAACTTCAACTGGCGTGGATGAGAACTCAGGGCGACTTTGGGCCCACCAACATGCGCAGATTCCCGACTTTGGGTCTCCATGACCTGATTCAGAGCCCAAGTTCCTCGACCAGTCAATCGCTTCTTTCGTTCGATCATGAAAGGCTCCCTGTGCAGGTTCTCCCGGCAACCAAGCAGGTAAAATTCAGCAAAGACAAGACATACTGGCTGGTTGGGTTAACAGGCGGACTTGGTCTATCCTTATGCCAATGGATGGCCCGCCAGGGGGCCCGATATATCGCCCTTTCCAGTCGGAATCCCAAAATTGACGACGGATGGCTTCAGCAAATGGCTGCAGATGGTTGCACTGTTCGAATCTTTTCTAAGTAAGTTTGACCTTCACCTGTGAACTACTCAAATTCTTGGATTGACACACGCAGCGACATCACAAATCGTGATTCCGTTCACGCCACCTATCGCCAAATCTGTGAGACCATGCCTCCCGTCGCTGGAGTGGCCCAAGGAGCCATGGTTCTTCAAGACACCATGTTCCTTGACCTCGATCTGCCTCGCCTTGAGAAGGTTCTTCGCCCGAAAGTGGAGGGCAGTCTTCTCCTGGATGAACTCTTCTCGGAAAACACACTAGACTTTCTCATCTTTTTTTCTTCCATGGCAGCGATGACAGGCAACCCAGGACAGGTTGCGTACAATGCGGCAAACATGTTCATGATGAGCTTGGCTGCTCAACGACGAAAGCGTGGTTTGGCTGGACACGCAATTAACATCGGAGCCATTGTTGGGAATGGGTATGTGACCAGGGAGCTTAACATGGGTCAACAGTCATACCTCTATCGCGTGGGACATTCATGGATGTCTGAGCAAGATTTCCACGAAGTCTTTGCCGAGGGCGTTCTGTCATGCATCGAAAGGACAGGCAGTGCTGAGTTGTGCAGTGGATTGAGAATTGACGAGGATGAGACCAAAAACTGGGTTTCAAATCCCATGTTCCAGCATCTGGTGATCAAATCCAGCAGTCTCATTGCGGGAGACAAGAAGAACAAAACAGGCGTCATGGTCAAGGCCCGATTGTTGGATGCCACCTCGCTCGACGAGGTTATGGAGACCCTGCAAGGTAAACAAACTAACGGCCCCTCGTTTTTTTAAGCGTCGCTAATTCTTGTAGATGGTTTTGTCCAGAAACTGCAGTCTGCGCTGCAGGCTGACCCCAGCAAGCCTATGCTGGATATGAGTCCCGATGAACTCGGCGTCGATTCACTAGTTGCGGTTGACCTCCGTTCCTGGTTTCTCAAAGAGCTGGGGGTCGACTTGCCAGTGTTGAAGATCTTTAACGCTGCCTCCATTCGTGACTTACTTGTTTCAGCTACCGAGCTCCTACCGCAGACGTTGACGCCCAATGTAAAGACGGGAAATCAGCCTTCAACAGAGCCTCTCACCGTGTCTCAACCCGCTCGACCTGCCTTGGCCACCGAATCCACCAGCGCCGACGAAGAAGAAACCAGTCCAGTTACTAAGGACGGAATCGAGACTCTCAGAATGGGCTTCCTCGAGTCAGCCAATGCTTACAGTGGAAGCTCTGCGACATCACTGAAAGCTGGTGATTCTAACTCGGAAGAGAACGATGATTCTGCCACATCTATTTCGACTGATGGTTCTATCACGGTGCCCCTTAAACGCAATGTTCAGAAGACACTTCCAATGTCGTTTGGACAATCACGTTTCTGGTTTCTCAAGTTCTTTGTGGAGGACAAAACTGCATTCAACATCACCCCGACATTTAAGTTGACAGGCCGGTTGAGGATCGATGACTTTGCTCGAGCGGTCGAAGCTGCGGGTCAGCGACATGAGGCCCTGCGAACCTTCTTTTTCACCGATGAACACAAGAAGCATAAGCAAGGTGTTTGGACGAATTCGGTGTTACGGCTGGAACATATCACCGTTGTTGACGAAAAGGAGGTTGAGGAGGCCGCAAGAAAAATGAAAGGCCATGTGTTCGACCTTGCGCAGGGAGAGATTATTCGCATACAACTACTTTCCTTGAACCCAGAGCAACATTGGATGATCATCGGCTTTCATCATATCAACATGGATGGAATGAGTTTTGAAGTCTTGTGGTCTGATATTGAAAAGATCTATCAGGGGGCCCCGCTGCCGCAAGATGTCCTACAATATCCGGAGTTCACTTTGAGACAGATTCGTGAGTACGAAGAAAATGCCTGGGCAATCGACTTGGCCTACTGGCGGAAGCAATTTGCGGAGCTGCCGCCTGTAATTCCCTTGCTGCCATTTTCCCTGCAAGCTACGCGTCCAAATGTCTCCCAATTTGGTGCCCATATAGCACATGTCCGGCTTGATCGCGATACATACGAGTCTATTGAGCGGTGTTGTCGAATGTTCAAGTCGACACCCTTCCACTTCCATCTTGCAGCCTGGGCGGTTCTTCTTCTGCGGTACTTGGATCTCGAAAATGTGTGCATCGGCCTTGGGGATGGGAACCGCACAAATGCAGATGTTCTCAATAGTGTCGGGCTCTTCTTGAATCTTTTGCCTCTTAGATTCCATCGCCGATCTGGGCAGTCATTCAGCGAGGCTTTGAAGGAGACGCGTGCCCTGGCGCAAAATGCATTCGCCCACTCCCGCGTGCCATTCGACGTTTTGCTGACAGAGCTGAATGTTCCACGGTCTGCGTCACATAACCCACTGTTTCAGACTTTTTTCAACTATCGCCAGAGAGTGCAGGAATCGCGCGACTTCTGTGGTTGTGTGGCTCAGGGTTCACTATTGAGCAGCGGTGAGACTTCATATGACCTCAGTCTGGACGTCGTCGACATTGGGAGCGGAGAGAGACTGGTTTTCTTGTTGGCCCAGAAAGATTTGTATGCCATGGAGCATGCCGAGATTCTCTTGAATAGCTACTGCAATCTCCTTCGGTCCTTCGCCCAAAACCCTGCAACGCGGGTAGCCTGGCCTGCTCTGCATTCGAAGAAAGACACTGAGGAGGCGGTGGAGATTGGCCGAGGTGAGTCTATCATTTTTTTCTATTCATTTTACATATCCGTCTGTCTGACACCGAAACTCCGCAGGGCCACGCCTAGAACACCAGTGGTCGGAGACTGTGGTGCACCGCGTGGATGACATTGCCCGTATCTATCATGACCGATTGGCTCTCAAGGAGGAGGGCGGGACTGCATTCACCTTTTCCCAGATGCAGAGTCAAGTCAATGTGATCGCGAACGAGCTTCTTAACAATGGAGTCGGATCTGCTACACGAGTTGGGGTTCTTCAATCCCCCAGTGCAAACTGGATCTGCTCCTTGATGGCGATTCTGCGGGTTGGAGGCACCTATATTCCTTTGGACAAGAAGGTCGGAACAGAGCGGCTGGCTATGATCGCCAAGGACTCGCAACCTCAAGTTATTTTGACTGATTCTACAACGCTATTCGACTTCACCCTTCTTCACAGCAGCGCTGAGTCAATCGATGTCTCGAGCCTGTGTGGTTCGACCGCTAGCTCTGTTCCAAATGTGGCAAATCCCGCCCAGGCGGCTGTGATTATGTATACCAGCGGATCGACCGGGGTTCCAAAAGGGATGATGATCAGTCATTCAGCATATCTACATCACGCCCAAGCATTCAGTACTACATGGGACGTCCGCCAGGGAGAAGACGTTATCCTGCATCAATCTTCCTACGCATGGGATATGTCACTCTACCAGCTCTTGATCTCACTGTGCAATGGTGGCACATTGGTCATTGCTTCTGCGTCTACGCGTGGTGATCCCGTCGCCATCACGGACCTCATTCTTTCCGAAAAAGTGACTTGCACATTCGCTACCCCAACCGAATATCTGGGGTGGATCCGCCATGGACGCTCAACGCTAAAGCAGTCTCTGTTGCAAACCGCAGTCTGTGGAGGGGAGTTCTTGTCAGGGGGTCTGATCCGAGAATTTCGATCCCTGGATAAACCGAAGCTGAAAGTGATCAACGTCTACGGGCCGGCCGAATCAACCTTGGCTTGCAGCAGTGGAGCTGTTCCAATAGATGAGGCCTCTGAACCTGATTCACTGTGTCTATACACACTTCCACACTACTCGGTCTACATTGTCGATGGAGATTTGAACCCTTTACCGATTGGAGTGCCTGGTGAAGTGGTTATCGGCGGCGCCGGTGTTGCACTGGGATATCTTGACCAGGCAAGCACCAAAAAGAGATTCTTGCCCGATCGACATGCAAGCCCATTCTTTAAAAAACAAGGGTGGTCGATGATTCACCGTACTGGTGATCGAGGCCGAATTACGCACACCGGTGGTTTGATATTGTTAGGCCGCATCGAGGGAGACAACCAGATCAAGCTCAGAGGCATTCGCATTGATGTTGAGGAGATCGAGGCAACAATCGCTCGTACCTCAGGTGGTATAATCACACAAGCCGTGGTCTCCTCCCGCGCGACCTCGGAGCTGACTGACAGCGATAAATTCCTCGTTGCCTTTGCGATCATTGCTCCCGAGCAGCGCAATCCAGACCTGCCTGCCTTCCTTGAGCGCCTGGCTCGGGGGTTACCCTTGCCACAGTATATGCGCCCGGCAGCAATCATTCCCATCGAGAGTGTTCCACAAAATACCTCTGGGAAGATCGATCGCTTTGCCGTTGGTCAGCTGTCGATCCCACAGGCCCCATCTGAGGAGGCTACTGATGAGACGCTTACGCCCTTTGAGGAGTCAGTTCGTGGCCTCTGGAAAGAGGCACTACCAAATGAGATAGCGAATTGCTTCTCCATTGGGGCACAGTCGGATTTCTTCCACGTTGGAGGAAGCTCGCTGTCTTTGGTCAACCTGCAGGCCTTGATCAAGGATCGTCTTGGCTTAACAGTGGCCGTGCACCGGCTTTTTGAGGCAAGCAGCCTGCGTGGCATGGCGGCTCAAATCCAGAATGTTTCATCTGGTCCTGTAAGGCCTGTGGATTGGGAGGAAGAGGTGGAGCCTGCCCCTAATTTCTCCCCTACGCCGCTTGGAATTGACGCCTCCACGATGCCATCGGGTGCTGGGGTGGTGGTGCTCACCGGGGCCACCGGGTTCGTGGGCAAAGAAGTGCTACGACAACTCGTGGAAGATGAGCGGGTGACAACCGTTCACTGCCTTGCAGTCAGACAACGCCATGTTCCGCTGCCTGCGATTTTCTCGGACCCAAAAGTTTCTGTTCACCAGGGCAATCTGGGAGCTCCCCGGTTAGGGCTTTCGGAATCGGCTGCAATCACTGTCTTTTCCAACGCCGATGTTATCATCCACAATGGCGCCAATGTGTCCTTTATGAAAAGCTATCAATCTCTCAAGCTGGTGAATGTGGCTTCCACAGAAGAGCTGATCAAACTCGCCCTGCCCCGACGGATTCCATTCCATTTCATTTCCTCCGCTAGTGTCACCCGTCTCGTTGGGCAAGAATGGTTTGGAGAAGCATCCGTGGCCCCCTATCCGCCTCCTTCGGTCCCACATGACGGGTATACAGCTGCTAAGTGGGTCAGCGAGGTATTCCTGGAGCGTGTCAACCAGCGATTTGGACTCCCCGTGTGGATCCACCGTCCATCCAGCGTCAGTGGCGCCAACGCACCCGAGTTGGATTTGATGAGCAATGTGATGCGTTACACTCAAGAAACCAAGAAGATCCCGGATTCCGGATCGTGGTCAGGCGTCTTTGATTTCATTGCTGTGGAGTCGGTGGCCAGCCAGATCATCGAGGCCGTACACCTCTCCGGTACTCACGGGGAGGATGCAAAGGGTGCCCGGTATCTCTATGAGTCCGGCGAGATTCAGATTGGCCAAGATGAGGTACAATCACTGATGGAAATCGGGACGGGAGAACAGTTTGAGGTGGTTCCTGTCAATCAGTGGGTCGACCACGCCGAACAAGCGGGCATGAGTGCGCTACTAGGGACTTATCTACGGAGAGCATCGGAAGGTCAGGCTTTGCTGCCTCGACTGGTGAAAAGCACTACAAGTGACGCACGGGAATAGTGAGGACGGTCGAGGTATGGGGATGAGATGTATGTAGAATGCTATAAAAAACCCATATAACTCCACATCTCTCAGGGAATACCATTCTTTCACTGCTTATTAGACGCAATAAATTTTCATTTATGTATTCAAAGACTCAAAAACAGTTTCCACGGGCAGTAGCTGACGCTATTCACTGTCTCTCTATCAACCCCACTACCACGTATCGCAAAACGCGTACTCCGAATTCATCAACAGTCGGGGTGGCTGATAGTTATTCACGTAAGACATGGCTAGCAAATACTAAGTTTATCGAGTTGTTTTGTCGGCGGCAGTAAGATTGATTTTTAATTCTAAAGTCGACTCTGTCTAGTGCTCTCCCTGGTGCCTCGGCTCTCTGCGATTGACTACTCGGCCGCAGGAAGCATGCAACCATCATCTCTCGTGTTACGAATAGCAAAACGCCTTGAGCTCATATAACTTTTGGCTGACCATCGCAAGCGATGGTGTATCTTGAGTTGATTACGAGATAATCATGATATAAACAAAATAAACCACGGTAATTGTACTCGAGGTTATGCGTGAAGTGTGCCTTCCATCAGCCTAACCCCAGTAGAAGAGACGCTCCTACCCATGGACCGGCTCACACTTTCCTATTCCTCGGTCCGAGGTAGGCAAAGTTAATCACTGTCCTGAAACAAGGCGTGGGTGGTTAAAACCACGATAGTGAGGCTATCCCAGTCTGTCTGCTGCCGCCATGCTCGAGTCGTTTCGAATTGAACGACATTGGAATTTCGTCTGTGCAGCACCAAGATCTAATCCGTATCCATCACCCATAATCAGCGCTATATGTGGTATTTCCTAGGCCGACAGATATTTCACGATGGGCTGGGCCGTATTCAGCATGGTTTTTTCTGTTGTCTCTTGGAAAATCTCTGCGGTCTTTGGATCTATAAAACTCATCGCAAGGGGTTCTACGCCTGCTTTCAACACCAACAACTCCTTTTCTTTTACCTGCAAAGTGTTATTTGCTCTTCAACACCTTTAAAATGGCTGAATGCAATCTCCCACCGACATTGACCGCCATCGTTCAGCATGAAGGCGGCATTCTTCGAGTCACTCCTGGGCTGTCGCTCCCGGAGCTTGCACCCCACCACATCCTGGTGCAAACGGCCGCCGTGGGCCTGAATCCCTGTGATTTCAAAATGCCTCTTCGATTTCCCACTCCCGGACTGTGGGATGGCTGCGACTTTGCCGGTAAAGTCGTCGCCTTGGGCAGCGCAGCCGCCGCAGAGGCCCGCTTTCGCCTCGGAGATCGCGTCTTCGGTGCTGTTCAAGGCTCCAATCAGTCTGACCCAGTTTCTGGCGCATACTCTGAGTACGTCCGTACCGAATCGGATTTTGCGTTCCATATCCCAGAGGATATGCCATTTACCACCGCGCCCGCCATTTCGGGCACAGCTATCGCAACGCTCGGGGTTGCTCTCTTTTGGTCTCTGAAACTCCCTGGAACATTTGAGGAGCCCGCGACCAAATCAGAGGATGTGCTAATCTACGGCGGTAGCAGCACGCTGGGGCTTCTTGCCATTCAGATGGTGAAAATGTCAGTGCCACCTTCTACATGCAGGACTTTTCTTCTAGCTTGTCTTTGGCAAGTACTTACTCTCGCGCAGCTGTGGTCACCGAGTTGTCACGACGTGCTCGCCTCACAACTTTGAATTGGTTCGATCTTATGGAGCCGATCTCGTCTTTGACTATAGCTCGCCCACGTGTGCTGAAGACATTCGCGCAGCCACCAAAAATGCCCTACGATATGTGCTGGATCCGTTTGGGGAGGCAAAAACCCTGCGACTGTGCCAGGCGGCCGTAGGCCGCACTGGCGGATGGTATTGCGCGCTGGAACAATACCAGGAAAATTTCTGCTCGCGGAAGACGGTGAAGCATGAGCTGGTAATGGGAGGGGCTATCTCCGGCCGCGGCGTCGAGCTTCCTGAACCCTATGGAATCCCCCCTAGGCCGGAAATTGGCGTATGGGCTCGTCCGTGGTACCGCACCATCCAGCGCTTGATAGATGAAGGGCGGCTGAAACCCTGTCCTCGGGAAATTCTCTCGGGGGGCTTTGAGGGCATTCTCAAGGGCTTGGAAGTGCTCCGAAACGGAAAAGTCTCAGGAAAGAAGCTCATTGTCCCACTAGAGAGCTAGAACAAGGAGAACCGATGGGACCGATGTTGAACTTTGCAGCTTTTATTTGTAGACTTCTTATTCTTCTCTCTCGTTTTGTCAGGATATGATCCGATTCCTGTGATATCTACTATCTTTCACTTTCCCCTCGATATGTCACTCATCTTTCAAGAAATGTTATTCCTTTTGTCCTGGCGTATCCATTTTGGCTGCGTACTTCTCGTTCAGCTGAGCTTCCATCACTGCCATACACAGTTCCTGGAGCCTCACGGCCTATCTTGTCTATTTCTGAAAATCATACACCATCCGGGCAATCACTGTCGCACCGGCTTTTGTCGTTGTGACGTTGCGAGTGAAATACCTCTTTCCATCCACAATCTCAAACCCCCACATCACCCGGCCCTGCCATCCCTTGGATGTATTGTGGGCCACTTCATCAATCACAGTCTTCGATGGGCTTCCCTCACCCAGTCTCTGGGCAAGAGTCTCATCTGGCACTTCGTCGGCATTGACATACCGCAGCTGCATGCTCACGTCGCCAAAGATAGGAAGCGAAAAGTCATGGGGTTTTCCATCGACCGGGTAAGATCCAATACTGTCAAAGCCTCCGGGATGCACAGTCTGTTTTATGTGAAGAGTCGCGAACGGCCCCTTTGCATCATGAGACTCGCCGTTCCCATTCGTAATTTCATTTACGTTTTCCTCGCTGGTTTCTGGAAGAGATGTGGTCTGCGTGATCTCCATCGACAGAGACGCATATCGCAAGACTTTGCGGACCACCCATGGGACACCTTGCTAGCTTCACTATTAGTGTGTGGGTGCATGTATGTGGATACTACCTAGGTATCCACCCAAGGAAACAGGCTTACCAAGGCAAAGATTTTGTCTGGGTCATCGGAAAGCTTCCTGTTCTGGCATTCAAGTCAGGTTAGACGTAGAGATAATCATCGGCAACCAACTCACAAACGTCCAGGTGCCCACCAAGTCGGTGGTGTCCTTGTGATCTGGTGCAGCCATGGCGGATTTGAGATCCTTTAGACTTTGAAGGCGATGAGAATGAAGAACGTGGCTGGCTCAGTTTATCGAATTCTCTAGGTCATCCAAGCATTTTAAGGAGTAGGTTGTGGGTTGACTGAAGACGGCTTGCAGCATGAGTTCAGCTCGGGCTCGGACTCGGCGTCGGAGTATGCGGGCGTAGTCCATTTGGCATTTAGAAATTTGAGGGCTGTTTCAGTTCTCCATGGATAGACTAGATAGGACAGGCTATCACAAGCGGCATGATGTGCGAGAACCATAGCTAAATCAAACGCCACCAACTACTGCAGTTTCAGTCACTATGAAGATATATCCCTTAGGTTCCAATGCAATGAGTTTATGGAGCTCCAATTTAAAGATGATTCACAAGTGCCGGTTTTTGCCTCACGGACTCAGACAACAAATGCCATTATGTTTCGGCAATCTTTCCGTACAGCTGAGTTTTGAACCAAAGTGTCGAAAATAGTGATAACCTTTGATCGTCGTAGATCGAAAGCGAACTGAGTTCAAGCAGGTTCATATTAAGATCATCACATACAGGGCGAAGGACTTTTGAAAGAAAGGAAAAATTGGAAGGTGTGGAAAGAATGGCAATAATCATGGCAAATCATCAAATACTAACAGGATCCTTCACCAGTTGGCGCAGGCATTTGATCGTCTCTCTCAGTGACATCTCACATTCGATTTGTTCCTGGGATGATACTAAGTCTCGGAGAGAGGCGAAGACACCAGTCTCAAAAATAGAACCCCCTGGGCTGGATTCCTCGCCTTCTTGTTCTCGGACCGAGCTGTAAGGGACACTCAAGGCTCGCTCGACTTTACCAAGTATGCTCGAGCTGAGTTCAATCAACACTTGGACTTGCACTCTGTAATTCTCCTCCATATGAAATTGACCGAATTGTAAACTCGGTAGTAGGAGAAAAGCGGCGGCGTCCGCGGGGGGCACGATGAGGAATAGTTGATACAGACGGGCAAACACAGCGCGATGGAGGCGAATTAGATAGCAATAGGTCGTTAGAATAGTGAGAGAGGTCATGATATCACATTTCAAATTGGACGTGGCAACCTGATCCGGTGAAGCGGCTAATGCGGTTTGATACCCCGAATCATGCGACGATGTAGTGGTGGCCCCCTCATCCAGAGTGCTCTCGGCGACATCCGTAGATAAGGTGACATTGTCAGGCATGCTGGAATCTTTTTGATTTGGTTCCGGCACAAGTATGGGCTCCATCGGCTCACTGGGTGGGCCAACCGTACCTTGGAGAATTTCGAGGAACCGAGAGGAATGGTTGAGCATGCGAAAGATGGGAAGATCCATTTTGCCCGTACACGAGTTGGTTTGATCTGGTAATATAGATGACGGTGCCAGCATCATAGAGTCCGCCTCCATGAGGTGCAAATCATCCATGAGATCCAAGTTCAACTTGAGAAGGCATTTGCAGGGGTCCTGGCGTGTGTCGCAAGGCCCACCCAGCGTCAGGAGATTGGGCGGGTCATCTCTGGGGTGCCATCCGGAAATGTTTTCCCAAGAAGGATCCCCATGGCTATCTGTGAGACTCAGAGCCTCTGTCCCGGTGTAGCTAGGAGGCTCGTTCTGGGGGAAGGCGGAAATTTCCATGCCATTTACATTCCTGGCATCCAGTGGGCCATCGATGCCCGGAGTCGAAGAACAGGATGTATACTCTTCATGCCGGTAGGCTGGCCCCGGTAGATAATAATCCGGAAAAGGCTGTTCTCGTATAGGGTTAGTGGCGGGATCCCGAAGTAAAATGATTGGGAGCGACTGACCAACTGAAATGGATCTGCAATCCAGGGAAGTGACTGATCAGCCCATGGCTCTAGTGCGAACGACGAGCCCCCGTCGAGTGCCATTGGCGGAATCGTTTCTTCGGTCGGAGGAAGATTCTCTATGCCAAGATAGGGCAGGGCAGTAGCTTCTAACCAACGATCCGGCGGCTGCGATTCATGCCTCCGTGGCGCCACCACCGGCAATGTTCGCTTGATGACTTTGGGGCCGGAGGACTTATGGAGAACGGACATGGACAACCGTTCGCTATCCAGTCCTCGGCCCTCACGGCCCCTCGGCAGGGGATGAGAGGCATGACTTGACGGGAGGAAGACCGGTACTGGTTGGTTCACACTCGTCGTACACATCACTTGGGCCTTGAGACACCGCTCGCAAGACATGCCATTCACATGGTCTCGTTCACAGCGTAGTTTGAAGCCACGGCATCGATCACATGCGGATCGTCGCGAATGGCGGTAGTTGAGGGTTGGGTGCATCATGGAGGTTCACAAGCTTCTGAGAATCATGCGGAGATATGATCGTCCGTCAAGAAGATCGAGAACAGCACTTGGAGGGGAACCATATGTACCACACCCCCGGGACAATGCAATTGTATAGACATGCGTGCTTGACAGGTCCGTGGGCTGAAGACGCCGTCTGATTTCCAAAATGCAGGCCACCACTACACTCGACCAGACCCCCGGCTCCAGGAGTGGCCAGACAGGTTGCGAATGAGTGCCCAAGAGATCGGGACCCAAGAGCGGAGAGATTCCAGGGCTCTGTGGCCACTGAACTTTTCATCGTGGCGTTTCGAAAATAGACATGCATTGACCAGAGCCCTGGTCATGCAAGTCACATGCGGCGTTTCGTTTCCAACCCATGGAAGCTGCTGTCCCACCAGATTGCATATGTGCAGACAGGGCCCAAGGTGCAAACCCCCGGCCCGGAGTGCAGGACTCAAATCAAGCAGGTTGCACAAGCGGACACGATGGCGACAACGAGGCTAGTTCGGGGGAGAGAGAGACTTGTCTGGTTCTCCATTTGCTCGGATCAAGGAAGGGCTGTGAAGGGCTGGGGAAATACCAAGGCAAAGAGAGAATTGGTATGGAGAGCATTATCCCCGGTGGCCATCGTCCCCACAGACCCAAGCCAAGTCAGGGATCCGAGTCTCCCACTGATCGGCGCGTGGCTAGGATCGACGGTGCAGAGAAGGGGGGAGGGGACCATTGTGTTGGGAAAAGAGCAGGGGGGGACTTTCATTGCAGGTCACGGGCAAATGATTGGATTTGCTGATTTGATTTATATTTGATATTTGATATTATGATTATTACTACTATGATTATTACTACTATGATTATTACTACTATGATTATTACTACTACTATTCATATCTTCTATTTGATTATCCACACCGACACTTTCCACCAGGCAACGGGTTATCGCCCCCCCCCCCCCCCCCCGGTGGATAGCGGATTGGGCCAGTTGGTGACAGCTTGGTCCCAGGCAAAAGATGAGGATGTGTTACATTAATAAGAAAAATAATCATCATCATCATCCAGACTCGACCTATGTACATTTCATCTCCACTTCCCGTGGACTTGAAAATCCATCGGGCCAAGTGCGCGTGGCAACATCTACAGTTCACCAGACCACTAGGCCTTTCCAGTGGGGCGGAGGATCAGGAATACAGTAATCAGCAATCAGCACATATACCTGAGGGCGGGATCCTTCGCGCTGTAAGACGTACGAGCCATGTCCAATCATTCCTGGATCATGACCCGGACGCCTTGGCTCTCTTTCCGAGGATGGCCATTAAACATATCGCGCACAATGCGGACATCGTCCTCGGTGGTTTCGTACAGTTTCATGTCGAACTCCCGGAAGATGGTGGCAATGGCCATGAGGATCTCAGCCCGTGCGAGACTGCAATCAAAGTTAGCGAGAAGTAACGAGCGCCCCGAGGGGGCTAACGTACGGAATGCCAATGCATTGTCGGGAACCCTTGGTAAAAGCCACCAAGTATTTCTCCAGGTGCTTTCGCTGCTCCATATCCATCCAGCGTTCGGGGATAAAACTCTGCGAGTCGGGGAAAATCGACTCGTTATGATGCATGAAATAACTCGTCATGCCGACGGGGGTCTGGATGGTCATGGTCAGCATAGAAGCAAAGACAGTGGGTTCATTGGAAGCGCTTACTCCGGGTGGAATTGCCCAGTCTTTATATTTCATGACTTGGTTGGGCGAGCTGCGCTGGAGACGGGTAGCGACGGCGTTGGTAATTCTGTTCATGGGTCAGAAATGCAAATTCGAAAATGGCCCAGTCACTGCGATGCAATTAATTCATACCGGAGACCTTCAAGAAGAATAGACGTCTATTGAGGTTAGCTGCGTGGCCAAAAGAAAAGAAAAGAAAAGTTTCAAGGCACTAAAAGGGACAGCATACCAGGTACGGCATGGACTCGTAGTCGACCAAGGATGCGGTGCGGTTAGGATCCATTCTTTCCAGCTCCTCGCGCAGCTTCTGGAGTTTTTCGGGATTGTTCAGGAGGTGAAAGGTAATGGTCGACAAGTTCTTTGCGGTCGTCTCGCCGCCGGCCGAAATGACGGTAAACACTTCCTGACTCAGGCGACTGGCCTGCTTCTCTTCCGGGGGCAGTTGGCTGTCCAGCAGAGCATGGAACAAAGTACCCTTGGGCACCGTCACCTTGGACTTGGAGTTGGGGTCACTGCTCGCGGCCTGGCTATCAATCACAGACTGAGCCAGCGCCAGGCTTTCTTGTTTCTGCTCAATGACGGGACCAATGTCCGGGTTGATGCACTTGACAAGCCACGGGGGCAGCAGCTCGAACAGGCTGATGAGCCAGCGAAACTGTTTGAATTTGACGCCCACCAAAACAATCGCATGAATGGTTGTCGACCAGTGTGGACTAAACTCGGGGTCGTCGAGATAGTGGAACGATTCACCCATGGTGTACTCGGCGACGACATCGGTGGTAAAACTGTTGAAGGCATGATATACATGCAACGGCGTGTGTCGGTCGCGGAATGCCGCCATCCCTTTGCACAACTTGTCGACCAGGCGCCGGATCATCGGCTCCAGCTGCCGGATGCGCTGTTGGGAGAAGAATGGGTTCATCGGCTGGCGCAGCATTCGATGGCGACGATGATCGAGCGCACCAAAGCTTGATCCTGCATTGCCAAACATCCCGACCAGATGCAGGGATTTATTGCGGGGGGAGTCGCGCGAGTATAGCACGTCATAGTACTCTGGGTCGTCGATATGGAGCTCGTACGGGCTGATGCGCACGATGGGGCCATATTTGCGATGCATCTCGGCGATGCGGAACGTATATTGGCCTTCCAGAAAGGAATCATAATAGAACTCATACCACATGGTCAGCGCGGCCAACTTGGGTCCGGGAAAATGAGCGATCGGGGACAGCCACAGCCGGTCGATCGCCAACCACAGCACATAGGCTGCTATGGTCACGCCGAGGGCTGGCAGGGGGTGCGCCACAACAACATGCCACCACGCCATGTTCGGCGGTTTTTTTTTTCAAGACTGCACTAAAAGGACCAGGGTGATAATTTCGGTGCAGAAATGAAAAGCAGTCACGACCGAAGTGGTGGGAAAGGGGGGGAATGACCAGGTTTATAATTTCACCCGTACCAGTCAGGCCCCGCATAGCATCAAAAAGAGGGTGGACCACGACCCCATTGCGTTGTTACCCGAGTCATTGGAGAATCCACAGTGTCGGGAATTGCAATGCATGTCCTTGGGACCTTCGATGGAAGCGGAAGGTCAAGGGGGGTGAGTCGAGAACCACTGGGGCTTCGTGCATTAGTAGAGCACCGTCGGCCTATCGCGGCACTGCCGGGTCAGCAGGAGCTGGATGATAGCGTCGAGAGCTCCTATGATCGGCTCTTCTGGGTCCATAGGAGCGGCCCGGATTTTAGATGCCCACAATTGCCAGTTTGTATGGAGTGCACGGCCGTCAAGTGGAGAGGGGACCAAGCGTTGACAGTCTTGACACGATGAAGTCCGCCCCCTTTTTTCGGGGCGAAAGGGTGTTTCGGTTTCTCTTTTGGAGAGAGCGTGTGAGAGTGAGAGAAAGGGGAAAACCGAGAGGTTACACGGTGTGGAACAAAACCATGGAGAGAGAGAGAGAGAGAGAGAATGTAGGGGTTCATACCCAGACTCGTGGGCCCCGACATGTTGGATCGCGAGGTCTGCAGCGCCTATCACACACGAGGTGGAGTGGTATCGACGAAGTTCATAACTAAATTCACTAGTGGAGATGCTCCGTTCCCATTAAATGGTCGAAATCCTGGCTTGTTTTATTTTGTTTTGTTTTTATACCGTTTTATAGCCACTTGATATACTTTTTTTTTTCTCTTTTTTTCCCAGCGTATGTGGTATATCTTGTTTCCTCGAATATCCACGTTCTGTGTTTTTAATAGTAAGTTAATCTGTCTTTTCTTTTCCTCTGTACAACGGTGTTGGATAAGAGATCCGTGGTGGCTGGGAGATCGACTGTCCACCTGGCTTTAGTAGAGTGCGCTGTCAATAAGATGAAATTAATGTAATACATAGTAAACAACTATCGTAGAAATTAATCAAAATTAATCTATACGTATCGGGGCAGCAACCTGGATAGCTCTGTATGTCGACCTCCATTCTATATCTTTTATTCTCTCTGGACATCCCTTGACATTTCACACGTAGTACCTACCATTTGATGAGCTAGTTTTGGATTTAGCTTATTGATCGCTCTTTAGTATAATTTCGATTTGTTGCACTAGGAATTCGGGGGCACTTTGCGACCCTGATCAACCGCATCTCCCTAGCGATAGTGACACTCATCGATGTCAAGACGTTAAAAACTACAGACCAAAGCGTGTAATTTGTATTAGTAGTAGTAGTAGCAGTAGTATCATCATTTTATGTTGTTTCTCTTCATAAACATCAGCCGAGGGCCGAAAGGCGGGGAATCTGGTGGATTGTTATTTATTCGAGACCAACCAGCCCCAACAACTGCAACACACCATGAATTTCGATCTACCGGCTGAGCTCCAGTCGCACCTGGATTCAATCGATGTTTTCATCACTGCAACAATCTTACCCCTGCAGAATGCCCCTGATAACACCCGCTTTTTCGATCATCGCCGCGAGCATACTCGTACCGACTGGGAGCAACAGGGGAACCCGTGCGCGGAGTGGGAACGACTATTGAGTCGGTCGAAATTCTGAGTCCTGTGAAAAGATCAAGCAAGTGAGACTCTGACGCATGACAGCCCAGGCCCGCAAGCTCGCGGATGACGCAGGGCTTTATCGCTTTGCCCTTCCCAAGGTCTACGGGAGGCCAAGGACACCCAGAAACCAATGTGTGGATGTCCGCCATTCGCTATCATTTGTCGTCGCATCCGGTATATGGCGGTGGTCTTGGTCTGGCCAACGACTTGCAGAATGAGCACAGCATCGTGGGAAATTTCCCAGATATCATGACGATTCACCATTTTGGCAATGAGCAGCAGCGACAGACCCTCATCCCTGCCCGGCTTCGAGGGGAGTTCCGAACGACCTTCGGGTTAACCGAGCCTGACCACGGAAGTGATGCGACCTTCATGTCGACCGCGGCCCGTCGCGACCGTGGAGGCTTTGCGATCACGGGGACCAAGAAGTGGCAGATAACCAGGCCATCCAATTTCCTATTGTAGAACTAGTGACCCGGGTGGAGATGCTGCGACTGCTGATCTTGAAGACAAGTTGGGAGATGGATCGCATTGTGGCCGAGTGTCGCACAGAATCCCAGCAACCCTGGGTGGAAATCGAACAGCGCCTCAGCGATCGAGTAGCCATGTGTAATTTCTGGGCCAACCGTCTTTGCTGTCAAGCAGCGGACCGAGCCATTCAGGTATGTGCGCTGGATATAGAGTCCCCACGATCACCACCTGACTAGATAGATCCACGGCGGCGATGGATATTCCCGCCACTATCCTTTTGAACATATCTATCGCCATTTTCGACGCTACCGGATCACTGAGGGCGCAGAGGAAATCCAGATGCGCAAAATTGCGGGCTATCTCTTTGGCTTTGCCGGACCCCAGAAGAAAGGGATGCCAATGCGAGGTACAGCCAAAATATAATCAAAATGCTGCCCTGGTGTTTTGTAGCCATCGGCTTGCCGATTCTCGCCAGTACGGGCTTTTCCACGGATTCTTTCCGAGTGGTGCGATTTACCTAATAAGAATTGTCTCCACGGCTCGAGGTGGAATTTTGTGGAGACTTGATGCGTTTTGGCGGCGAAAACGGAACTTGGCATGGAAAAGAAAATTCCTGTCTTGCCTGTCTTGTTAGCAGAGTTGTTCGCGATCTCAATCTACCCGGGGCATTTCACTCCAAGTATCGATCGGAAACTGACGCCGCGGTGGCCCAACATGGCCTCTCACGATGCCTCCGCGGTGCAGCCGGACATCAAAAATGCTCTACACACCAAGCAGGCCGATATCGAGCAGGGCCATGTTCCGGAGTCTAACCCGGGCGAGCTGAAGAGGAAGCTCAAAAGCCGGCATCTCCAAATGATTGCAATCGGTATGTGGTGACCGAGTTCTCGGATCTATACACGAGTGGGCTAACAACTCACCCCAGGCGGCACTATTGGCACAGGTAAGGTGTCAAAGCGAAAGCAGAACACGTCAAACCTAACCTGGCCAGGATTATTTATTTCTAGCGGCACCGCCATTGCATACTCTGGTCCCGCCGGCGCGTTGATCGCCTACATTTTCGTCGGAACCATCGTCTATTCGGTCATGAGCTCCCTGGGTGAAGTCGCAACTTACATTCCGATTCCCGGTGCATTCACCTCGTACGCGGCACGACTGATCGACCCCAGTCTTGGATTCTCTATGGGTTGGATCTACTGGTTCAATTGGGCCTCGACGTTTGCCGTCGAGCTAACTGCCACGGGAACCATCATTCAATACTGGGATCCAACTTTGAATATTGCGATTTTCATCGGCGTGTTTTGGGTGCTGATCACCGCATTGAACTTCCTACCTGTGAACTTCTACGGCGAATTGGAGTTCTGGTTCTCAACCATCAAAGTGGCTACCGTCATTGGGTTCATGATCTTTGCTATCTGCGTGGACTGTGGAGTGGGACGGCAAGGGTACCTTGGTTTTCAAAACTGGAAACAGCCGGGGGCTTTTGCTACACACATCATCGATGATCCCCCATCTGTCGGTAAGTTTATTGGTTTCTGGACAGTGCTGATTCAGGCCGGGTTCTCCTATCAAGGCACCGAGCTGGTTGGTGTGGCAGCTGGCGAGACCGAGAATCCACAAAAGACCGTTCCATCAGCTATCCGCAAGACCTTCATTCGCATTCTTCTGTTTTTCGTCTTGACCATCTTCTTTATTGGACTGGTGGTGCCCTCGGACCACGATCATCTCGCCACGGCCACCACGAATGCATCCTCCTCTCCTATGGTCATCGCGGCGAAGTTGGCGGGGGTCAAGGTACTTCCAAGCTTGATCAATGCCGTGCTGTTGACTGTGGTATTATCTGCAGCCAATTCAAATGTCTATAGTGGCAGTCGGGTCTTGACGGGGCTCGCGCATGAGGGCTTCGCGCCGCCATGTTTTGCCTGGGTGACGCAACAAGGCGTTCCGTACGTCAGTGTTTCATTCACTGCTGCCTTTGGTTTGCTGGGATTCATGAATGTCTCCAATCAAGCAGGGCAAGTATTCAATTGGCTGGTCAATCTGTCGAGTGTGGCAGGATTCGTAACGTGGTCTTCTATCAACGCATGCCATATTGCTTTTATGCGTGCACTGGCAGCACGAGGCATTTCCCGTGATACACTCCCTTACAAAGCCATCTTGCAACCATATCTAGCATGGTATGGTCTGTTTTTCAATGTCCTCATTGCTCTGACCCAAGGATTTGGGTCCTTCATCCCGCATTTCCGCGCCTCGGACTTTTTCGTGGCCTACATCTGCCCCATCGTCTTCGTTGTTCTCTATGTTACACACAAAGTTATTGTTCGACCACAATTTGTTCGGGCCTCGGAGGCCGATATCGACACCGGTCGACTTCACTATGAAAAAGACGTGACGCCTCCAAAGTCGTGGTATTGGAGAGTCTGGGGCTGGGTAACGAAATAGTGATTCCCTTAATCGGGCACAATGCATGGAAAGTGATTTTGATTCCATTCCCTCGACTATGGCCGACCAAGGCACATAGCGTGGCGCTGGTGTATATAAACAAAGCTTTTCTAATGATCTATGAACGCATCCCACCTGCCTGGTCTGCGAATTTTTGAGAGTATCTCTGTATCCTTTCCCTTCATTGCTCTGTCCTCGCCCAGAGCTTGGGGCCTTGCTGCACATTCACACCCACTTGAGGTGGCGGGCCACCACACACAACCCTCCCACGAGCGCGGTGGTTCCAGTGCAAACCACGAGTGTGCCGTACCCACTACCATACGCGCCCCATGCATGTCCTCGCCAGACATCTCCTTTGAGTAGGACCTCGCTGAGTGGACCACAGGCCACGTTTCCGATTCCCCGTCCGGTCTCCATGAAGGCGAATATGACAGCTGTATCGGCAGATGGGCTGGCACGTTGAATCTCGTGCGAAGCGCTGGACCAGGTGGATGAGAAGCCGCCGGCGGTGAGGCCGTAGGTAATACAAAAGACATAGAGTGGTGGGATGGTAACGGCGAACCCCCACAGAAAGAAGACAGATATCACGGTGCCGACAGTGGAAATCAAAATGCAAGTCGTGACATGATACCGATCCGAAAGAAATCCCATCAGCACACAGCCAAATACGGATGCCAAGTTGACCAAGGTCACTGTGAGCGAAGATAGCAATTCATTGGCTCCCAGGCTACGCGCGTACATTGGCAGGTAGATTGCGGGCAAAAAGTAGCCAAGTGCCTCGGCGACGTTGCCAAGCTGATATATGATGTGCACCTTGTTGTATAAAAACCGGAAATCGAGCCGATGCTGACACGCAGTTTCGGACATCGGCAGTCGTGGTCGATGGAAGTATAGGAAAGGTGCTGCGAGAACGAAAAGTGCCACGCACGAGACGCGCAGCGCAGCCTGGATGCCGTACTTGTCTAAGAGCCATCGGATAGCTAACGGGAAAATCACACCGGACAACCCCGACCCGGCCTATCTTGTGATGAGTGTCTCTTACACCTCGCGTGGAGATTCGGTGGTCACTTACCCAGACAATCCCAAAGGCAAGTCCCTTTCGCTTGAAGAACCATTCCGATAGGAACAAAATTGATGGTGTATACGCAAAACAACCCCCTGTCCCAAACCCAATTCCCTGGGAAAGGATCAGATGGGTGACATTTGTCGAGAACGAGCTCAGTGCCAGCGATAGGCACATAACAACGACCCCTGCCGTCGACAGCCAGCGAGCAATTGACGGAAATAAAATCATCACCACAATGACTAACGGGGAAACGAGGTAGGCAATGCCCTGTTCATGGCGTTAGCCGAGTAAAAGGTTGAGCGAAAACTAGACTACCCACCATGGCGCAAGTCCCAATCACAGCAATATTCCCCGATCCTTGGAAGGGTGCGTGAGTACTGTAGTAGTCCTGGAAGATTCCAAAAGCGAAGGCGTACCCTATTTTCCAGATTAGTTATATTCAAAGATGCCTCGATTGAGAGTGGATATCAACACACCCCACACAATAGCCTCGAGCATTGTAGAGGCTGCCAGAAACAGCCACGCCGGGAGGCCCCCATCGACCGCTGGTGGGTTCTTTTCGCGGATAATTCTGGCATCAGACTGTTGATCAGAGGGAATGGAGGTTTGGGCCTCGAGACTGAGACTGTCTGTGCGGGGGTTGGATTCCTTGGGCTCCATCATATATGTGCAGCCCAAAAGGCCCGAAAATAAGCAAATTTCAACACAGATCGTTCCAAGACAATCGAATAGGTCTGTCCCAAAGCATGCAGTGGGTCACTTCAGGGAAAGAAGAATAGAAGCTCTTGTTCGTCTGAATGTGAAGACAGGAAAAGCCCGAATCCTTCCAAGTCCTTTGAGGCATGAAATAAGCTAGTCAAAGCTACTAGCATGACTAAATAGAGATTCTCGGAGAAAAAGGCTTTTGGTGTGAACTTGCCCATGAGCTAATGCAAGATTGCATACTTGGCATTCGAGCCGATGGGTTCCCAGCAATGTGATATTGAATTCCTAGATCTGCCCATTCAAGGAGAGCGTTTAGGGCATGCATCCAGCTGTCCAGCGTGTTTCGGGATTCGTAGCAACGCAAGATATAACATGCACAAAAGACAGGATTCTGCCGATTGGGGACGTCTAGACAAGGAGACTGTCAGGAACCTTGTCCAGGCTTGGCTATGGTACAAAGTGCCCGAGTATAGAGATGACTTGGGGAATGGAATGTTGATCATGGTAACTGCATACCAGAGCCGGTACCGTCGGAAACTTGTCTTGTTTTTCCCACACAAATTCACTGCTTCTATTGGCATGAAATATTGCAACAGGGAAATAATTCAAGGCATGACATTGTTTTCGTGCAAGATAACGTCACCGGGCTGCGGGACGAGTGGCTGGTCCATGTGCCGTCGTGAATCTGGCGAGGGCTCCTCGCGATCGTAGCTGCTTATGTTGGATTACGAAACAACCGCCTGGAGGGATCACGATGCAGAAGATTTAGCGCCAGAAGCGCAATGAAAATACACTTCAATATGTGACCGCAGATAGACCTGTATATACTTCGCGATGGACGGGACCACACTCGCGGAAGTGTTAGGAAAAGAAAAACAAGCAAGCAAACAAACAAAAGGCGGCAGCAGGGTATCGCAGATCTTGGTCTAGATTAGTGAGACGCCAGACCCTTGGGATTATACGATGGAATCTGCTTGATACAGGGGGATAGTAACTGGTTCGATGGGGGATTGAGGTTAAAATCCCATTTACGGGAGCGGCGAGGTGGTTTCAAATGTACTCAATAGAAATTAAAATTGAAGGACGTCTTAAGAATGACTGATGGGATGTTGTGGGGTATGGTACGTATCAACATCAGGGAGGTTGACGCTGACATCTAGAGTGTGCCAAGCGATGCTGATGGTTTACAATGCGAGTGGTATGAAAGAATTGCGCCATTCGGAGGTTTTTTTTTTTTTTTTCTTTTTGGTTGGCAGAAATTAGGTATATTATGCAGAGGTAATTCTACTTCTATGAACGAGCTCACGAAGGCAACCGAATCCCAAAAACAAGTTAAACATGAAGATATGCCACTGGACGCCGAGAACTTCCCGCTGTTGCGAACATAACGACCAAGTTGATCGTTTACAGGATGGATCCGAGAGCAACGCAGGGCAGACCGACACCGACACCGTCGCTGTTCTAGCATGGGGTTAATCTTGATAATAGCGTGGGAAGAAGTGATCAGACTTACGGCCGAGGAGGGCGAGTTGGCACAGCAAGCAATATTCTGCTTGCAGCGCTGGTTGACCAGGTCCTGGATGGGGATAGCAATGATGGCGATCTGGAGGTCGAGCTTGGAGCACTGGTCGAAGATGCCAGCGCCCTTGGCACCAGAGCCGGCACCAGCCAGGTTGCTCAGCAGGCCACCCAGAGCACCTGAGTTGACATCGGTTGTGTCACCGGCGTAGGTGGCCTTGTTGCAGCAGGACAGCTGGGCCTGGTCACCGCACTTGGACTGAGCCTCCTTGACGGTCATGGAGTCGGGGATTGGGAAGTGCTTGCCACCATCGTGCTCCTGGGTGCGAAGACCAGACTCGGGCTTAGCAACCTGGGGCAGGGCCACGGCCAGGGAGGAAAAGGCGAGGACAACGGTGCTCAGAGAGAACTGCATTGTGACGGTGGATGAAAGATTAAAAGATGCTTGAAGCAAATGATGCGATGAAGAAGGGAAGCGAGAGTGAAGTTCTTAGGGAGTAGAACAGAGGAGTGTGAGCTGGATGATTCCAAGCCCTCGAATTGGCGCCATTTATCTTCGAAAATCCCAGTGTTTGTGTCGGTGGTGATCTGCAGCTGTTGAAGCTACTGAAGCTACAAGTCCAAAACAAATCCTCCTAATATTCCACCGCGGAATGCCACACGCAAGGGTCTGATCCCAGATTTATTGGGAAATCTCTGTCAATCAACTGAATTTCATAGATAAGCCTGTCGTTTCGGAATTTTGTGATCAACGAAAGGGCCCCTTGGTTCCTGGTGATCCATGAGCCCTACATTCCGCCCTGTCCAGTGGTATCCGTCAAGGTGACCCTACACAAAGATTGCGCTGAGACCAAAATGCTTTACTTGAGTGCCATGCCAAAACAAAAGTCACAAATTTGGGCCGCTTAACACGCTGACCCCTTCCGTGTAAACCCAATCCCCCTCTACAACGATTCCAGAATCAATCGAAAGGGTCAGAATATGTAAGAGCCCTATAGCAACATAGAAAGAATGCACTGATCGGAATTGCTGCAATCTCCGTAGTCTTTGTGTTGGGAATGGCGTGTAGATCGTCGGTGCTAGCTGTACTGGAGAGTTCTGCTTGCAACTCCAGTCGGTATCCTGGGCACAGAGGCAATCATGTAGAGGCAAGAAATTAAACACGGTGATTACATGGATTAGGGGTCGTGACTCGTGCTGAAGTCCTGAATAACTTTCAATCACGGCATATCTCTAGGCCGAACTCATACCGATCTCTTATTCAAATCCACAGACTGGACTATGATCGGGGTCGTGATTCGCTTGGAAATATCGAGTCAACGCAAGAGTGGGAGTCTGAATAGTTTAGCCGGGATTGGGGGTATGGAAATATCGAATAGTCTGTTGAGTGATGATATCCTAATCAATAACCCTGTCCCGAGCAGTGAGAGAGAGAGATATATATATATATCTGTGGATATCCTACGCCCGCCACTCTATACATCTCCCACCAATTCGATATTATCTGTCTGCCTAGCCATTTCTAGCGATTTAAAGAAGAGACTACCGTGAGAATCGAAAGAGGCACAGTGCGTTGGGATTACAGGCAGAAAACCCTCATTCATGAATCCCTGGTGACGAGAGTCAGTTGAAACTAATATTGTTGCTACCACATATCCTTCCCAGTTGTAAAAAGATGAGCCATCGGCAAAACCAGGCCCGTTTGAGATTTGATGAAGCGAGTTAAATAGCATATGGGCCAAAAATCGAATTGCCAACAGATCGCTGCAGCCAAGCGAGCAAATATAAGCAAATCACAAATTACAACAAGTACTATGTCCAAAGCTTCCTGGTCGACCCGATCTCGACCGAGATGATTCCCTCCAAACGCCGGCGTTCCATATATATAAACATCAACGGACCAGGGAACGACTAGTCCGAACAAGACAGTTGTACAATTGGACCCCGAAATGGGGTCGGTCGAAGAAAAAATCGAGGTTGCGATCGTGACGGTCATGATAGGGAGTAAAACTGGGGTCGATGGCAGTTAGGTGCCACCGTAGGGCTGCGGACGTTCAATCTGGGCACTGCGGCGCTCCTCTTTAACCTTGCGCTTCTCCATCTTCTTCATCACCTCTTCAGTCAGCTGTTGTCGAAAGAGTCGCTCCACAATTTCCTTCTTTCGAGTCCGTCGGTCACCGATCATGATTAAGACACCCCCCGAGATGTTACAGGTGATGGAACAGCAAAGGATGACGGTGGTTAGGGCTTGTGGTCGCTGCCCAGGTTTTTCCATGCTCCACGTACAAGCGCCGAGAGCCATCTGGAGGAGGGAATGGCAGTCCAACAAGACCACGATGGCAATGAGGATGCGCGTGGGGAATGCGTAATGGGTCATGGTCTCGTGAGGTTTGTAGAATGTGTGCGACTTGGCAAACTTGTTCTGGTGATGTACCAACCGCAGCTGTTGGCGGGGATCGAGCACGGTGAATTCGTGTTCAGCTTCCTTGGGGGTGTCGCCGAATTCAACATCGATGTCCTTCTCCCGTTGCACGGGGAGATCATTCTTGTCCTTGAGATCAGGGAGCTTCCGTTTCCCACGAATCTTCCACGTGAGGAAGGTGTAATGTGCAATGAAAATCATGTGGTATGTGTCGACGGCCCGGAACGGAGCCAGGCCATCACCCATAATGGCAAACAGGCCGACCAGGATGTTGTCGATGATGTTGATAACCTCCAGCTGCTTCCCGCCAACATTGATCCAGCCTGAACAAAGGGTTCTGTCAATAAAGCTCCGATGGGATACACAGAGGACATAGCATACCGATCAAAAAAAGAACCCACGCTAGCCCAAACAAGGTGATTAGGGTTGCATAGAGGGTGACGAGAAAGCCCAGTGCTGGGTGAACGGCTTAGTTCAACCGTCAAAGACAAGACAAACTGGAACGACTTACGTTTGCGCACATACTGCCAAAACCCTTTCATCGATCGCTTGAATTTGGACCGACGAGAATGGAGCATGTGTCGGACATGATCGTTCAGTTCGACAAAGTCCTCTCGAGTCCATCCCTCCAATTCGTGGCCCTCCGGAAGCACCGCGTACCGGGGACCGGCAAGTACCGAGGACATGCTGGTAAATGGGCGAAGTTGCTCCAATGTCTGCCGTTGTTTGAGTTTCGAGTCCTCTGACATCTCTCCTTCATCCGTCGTGGTCCCCTGCTCTTCATCTGTGGGAGGCGCCGGTGTGAGGGTGTAGGTTGGCATGCGATTCACGAAGCCACCCAGGTTCGGCACGAACAAAGAATTTTGCACATTGGTGAGGGTGGACAGCGCAGAAACCTCCGGATCTATCAAGGTCGCAGTTCGTTAGCCGATGGGAGGGGTGATGGGCTGACCCGGCCTAGTGTTGAGAGACTTACCAATCACATCCAGCACATCGACGACATGAGGCCCGTACTCTCCCGTCCGTTGGTTTTGTTGCGAGGAGAGTGTCGGCGGGGCGCCAGTAACAGTCGATGCACGGTTGCGGCTGAATCGGTTGAGTGCGGCTTGACTCGTTCGGCGCAGTCGACCCCCTGGTCGTGACACGGCCAAGGGAGGTCGCTGGAGGAGTTCTGGGTCATTTTGCTCAGGCTCCTGCCCTGAAGGGGAGGTTGCGACCGGGCTCTGGTGGGACGACTCCTCGGACAAAGGCATCATCCGCATGGGAGTGGCCACCCGCGAGAGAACATCCGGGGGAGGGGATGACCATCGTCCTGGCCGCGGCTCAGAGCTACTGCGCCGTCGACCTGTTTGGTATGAGTCGTCATCCTCGGTAGGGGCCGGGGATCGGATAGTCGCTTGTCGATCCAGCGAGGGGGTTTGGTGCCGGTTAGGCTGCGGAGAGGGCTGGGGTTGGTGATTGTCGGTGTCTAGCGAGGAGAAGGATGACAATCGAGACAATCGAATACTCGGTCGTCGCGAGCGATGAGAAGGGGCCCCGGGACGCAATAAAGTGGGTGCCGGGGTTGACGACTCGATCGAGGGACCGCCGGGAGTCTCGTGCCTGGGAGTTGCATCCTCGACGGGTTCGATGCGATCCATGGCGAGGAAAAGGGAGGGGGAGACCAGAAGAAGGCAAACCTGCAAACAAACACTAGTGCCCAACTCCCCCTAGGCCATTGGCGACTGCTGAAGGGATCCTGAGATAGTTCAAAGCGAAGATATTCTGGAAGATATTCTGGAAGTAAACTTCAGTCATGGGCGAACTGGATGACTCAGCAAGAGAAATCTTGTTTTGGCTTCCAAGGGTGAATGACGATGGCCTGTGCGGATCGACAACTTGGCAGGTACATCACACAATGTCATAATAAAAGGGAATACTATTGGGAGAAAGGCTAGTGAACATGCTATTGAACAATCCATGTTCAATAGACCGGCCACTGGCAATGCATGTGCCCAGTCAACAATGGCAAGAGAAATAATACATAAACACATGAATACATCTATAGATCTATACATCAATCAGAGCATCATCCCCTATAGTTTATATACCACTACCCCTAGCCCAAATCGCTCTGGGATTCTTTTACTATTTAGCCCCTGATTATCATACACTGAATGAAGCATTAATTGCTGAGACGGCCACCAAAAGAAAAGACAGTGGGAAGGGGAAAATCTATCGCACATCCAATAAAGTACAAAGTGAGTCCTCCCCCCCCCCCCCCCCCCCCCCCTTTTACCCTGTAGAAGTGTGAGTTCTATAGTAATGAGAGTCTAGTGAACCGAAAGCGGGCGAGATCGGTGGACTCAGGGTCTGAGAAGCCGGAGAAAAAGCGAGCATCGCAGCACTCGCCAACGCCGTGTCCCTTGACGGACATGTTCATGAATCCCCCACTGACCATCAGCAGCTACAATGTCTGGGATGAAAGGAACGGAGCGGTTCTGAGTCCACTTCATGAACTCCTGCCAGAGGGTTCTTTGTCGTCGACCAACGCCCAGATGCGGACCGGCGAGTGGCGTGTACACTGTCAAATGCAACAAGTCGAGTTTCTGGGCGCGTGGGAGCGGGCGCCTCAGTTTCATCCCGCTATCGAGTCCGTCAATACTCTGATGACCGGCATTACGAGTGATCCTGGCTCCCCGATGGAGATCACGCCCTGGCCCAAGCACCTGCACATGTCTCCCACAAACTCAACCATCTCAACAAGTTCCGAGATGCAAGTTTCCAAGAATGTTGAGAGCCGGTCAACCGACATTCAGTTCCCATGCTGGCAGCATGACAAGGAAATTGTCGTTCGAACGGAAGTCAGACGAGACTTTTGGGGGACATTGGTTCCTGTACACAAGTGGACTGCGCAGCACCGTCCCTATATCACCTCATCGCAAGAACAGGACACTGACGAAGAATGGAGTGATTGGCATTGACAGACTCTCAGAGAAATGGCAATTTTCATACAAGGAGAGCCAGTGTTCAAAGGACCTTTGCTGCGTGAGGGCCGGGTGGATGTTGTAAGAGCCATGCAATGAATTTCAGTTTCCATGTTTCTTGGGGTGTTGATCTGTAGATTGTATCTTCATTAGTTGAATGTCAGATCACCTAAATACCCGGACATCCATTGAGAAGGGGATCGAGAAACAAGGAAAAGAAAAAGAAAAAGAAACACACGGTGGGGCCAGAGGATGTCGAGAGGAGAACGCCATGGTATTTGACCGAACCGCGTCTCCAGAATGACATCAGGCCAGCTGTTCAACCGGGGAAGCCTAGCACTGGGCACCCGTTAGGCATGGGTGCCCCTAACGGCACATCTTGGGGGCACCACTGCTGCCTGGAGTGGCCCCCAGCCCCCCTCCCAGCCCCCCCCCCAAGTCGCGCCTGCACCATTCACCGGCTCGACCAGGCTAGCGCTCACCGCCTCGTCCCCTTTCCCTCTTCGCTCTCTTCCCTTCCCTTCTTTCCCTCCACCTCCCCAACGACAATCTTCAATTTTCCATCTCGTCTTCCGTTTTCTCTTTACTCGGTATCTAGGGCACCAAGCTACCCTGCTCCTTCCCTCACTCCTCTCCTCGTCAAGTTTCTTCCAGGAAGAAAAAAAAAAACCAAACTCTTTCTCTCTCCCCCCGTGACACAACTTCAAACCTCTGTGTCTACACGTCAAGATGTCTGCCGTCGACGCCCTTGCTGACAATGTGGCTGCCACCACTTTGAACGACACCCCTGAGACCAACGGCACCTCTGCACAGGCCACTGATGCTGCAGCGGCCAGTGCGGACGAGGGACGCCGCCTGTACATTGGGAACCTCGCCTACGCGACCACCGAGGAGGAGCTCAAGGAGTTCTTCAAGAGCTACACCATGTAAGTTGTGCTCTTGTGTACGTGGGTGATACTTGACTGACCTGTGGTAGCGAGAGCACCTCGATCCCGGTGAACCCTCGTACCAACCGCCCGGTCGGCTACGCGTTTGTGGATCTTGCCACGGCCGCTGAAGCTACCGCCGCCATTGAGGGACTCTCCGGCAAGGAGATCCTCCAGCGTAAGGTGTCGGTGCAGCTGGCCCGCAAGCCTGAGCCTGCGGAGGCCAAGGAGGGTGTTGCCAACGGCGGTGAGGGCGCCAGCGGCAACGAAGGTCGCAAGAGAACCGGTGGCCGTGGTCGGGGCCGTGGCCGTGCTCGTGGCCGTGGCGGCCGCTTGGGCCGTGGCCGTGCGGTATGTTTGTCGTTTCTTTTCATTGTCTTTCCTCGCCCTTTTCCTTTTTCTTACGCCCCCCAACTGGATGGCCAACGCGCCCTAACATGATCACAGGGCCAGGATGGCCAGGAAGGCACTGATGCCAACGTTGCCGAGCAGGCTCCTCTGACCGAAACGACCAACGAGAACGAGGCTGCAGGCACCGAGGGAGCTAAGCAGCAGGGCAAGCCCCGTGCGCGCCCCCAGAAGCAACGTGGTCCCCCTGAGGATGGCATTGCGTCTAAGACCAAGGTCATGGTCGCGAACCTGCCGTACGACCTCACCGAGGACAAGGTGAGTGAACTGGAGACTCCACCGGGGCTTCTAATTGCTAACTTTGACCCCAGCTCAAGGAAATCTTCGCCGCCTACCAGCCTGTCTCGGCCAAGGTGGCTCTGCGTCCCATCCCCCGTTTCATGATCAAGAAGCTCCAGGCCCGCAATGAGCGCCGCAAGACCCGCGGATTCGGTTTCGTTAACCTGGCTTCGGAGGAGCTGCAGGCTAAGGCGGTCAATGAAATGAACGGCAAGGATATCGATGGTCGCGTGATCGCTGTCAAGGTCGCCATTGACAGCCCCGGAAAGGAGGACGATGTCAACGACGCTGCCGACAAGTACGACGAGGCGACTGCTCCCGCGGAGGAGAACGCCGCGCCCACCGAGGCTTAAATGCCGAACTTGATCAAATGCAGGTTGACTAGGGGGGATGTGAAATGGGACACGGAGGAATGTCATGGTAATGATCATGGGGGTCCCGGGGTCCACCCGGGAATACCATGAATATCTTAGCTACTCGATGATGATCGGGGATGAAGGACGAAGGGTGACGACTTTTTCTTTTTCTTTTTTTTAACACGATGACATGGAACGGATATCCATGCGCGGGAGGGCTATTGCTGATGCCTCCATCCCTAACGACCTTTGCCTTCTGCACTGTATCTTAGCACCCATTTAAAGCTGATGACGATCCACTTTTGTGTCGCCCGTAGATGGGGGTTGGCCGTAGACAAATCGCGATGACGCCAAGTCGACCCTTGCCGATCCACCCCAAACATTCTTTCTCTTCTCTCTTTCTTTTCCTCATCTCCCATCACCTTACTTCCGACGATTTCATTGCATATTGTATTTTCTCCCACCGCGATTCCATCAAGCTAAGTGGGGAAAACTGAAGGATCCGAAAAAGGGGCTCTTCAGCACCAAGCAGGCTCCCCGCTCCAACGTTCGAACCGGCCTCTCTTGCTACACGCACCCCCCGGGCTAGACGAAAATCACTCCGACCCTCCAATTGCTTCCACCGCCGCGGTTCTATATATTCAGTCATAATGTCTCGCATGTGGGAGGTCGATCCAGAGACAAGGAGCAAGGTGAGCCCCAGTGTTGCTCTCTTCCTGAACGTGACTGACAAATCCCCCGACAGCTCCTTCAGATCTCCAAGACCAATGGAAACGACAAATGCTGTGATTGTGGTGCTCCCTCGCCACAATGGGTAGGTTCCCATCCTGATTTCGAGGTCCTCGTAATGGATAACTCCCGGCATATTCTAACTCAAGTATTCCACTCTCAATCCAGGCCTCTCCCAAATTCGGCACTTTCATCTGTCTCAACTGCGCCGGCACACATCGCGGTCTCGGAGTGCATATTTCCTTCGTCCGATCCATCACCATGGATGCCTTCAAGAACGCCGAGATTCAACGCATGGAGCTGGGAGGCAACGAGCCCTGGAAGTCCTTCTACGACGCACACCCTGTGACAGTCTCCGAGGGTCGCACATTCGAGGACTCTACCATCAAAGAACGTTATGAAGGCGACGCAGGCGAGGAGTGGAAGGAGCGCTTGGCGTGCAAGGTGGAGGGTCGTGAGTATGTCCCGGGTCAAGAGAAGAAGAGCAATGTCTCGCGATCGAGTACACCGTTGAGTGTGGGAGCTGGTGGTGCTACCTCCGGAGCCCGCGCCGGGTCACCCGCAGCGTCGTCGATTCGGTCGGCTGAAGGCCAGCGAGGTGGGCCCATGGCCAGCAAGAAGGAGCAAAACGAGGCATACTTTGCGAAGCTGGGGTTAGAGAACGCCACGCGGTCAGATGCTCTTCCTCCATCCCAAGGAGGGAAGTTCACTGGCTTCGGAGGCGGCATGCCCCCGCCGTCTGCCGATGATCGCCGGGCTTCGGGGCTTGGAGGTTTCGGCGGGCTTGGAGGTTTCGGCGGGTTTGGGGGCTTTGGTGGTGGAGGATTTGGCGGAGGCGGCCAAGCTTTTGACGATCTCCAAAAGGATCCCATGGGCACGCTGTCCAAGGGCTTCGGGTGGTTTACTTCTACAGTAGGCAAGGGCGCCAAGACGGTGAACGATTCGTATCTACAGCCGACAGCCAAGCAGGTATGTGCTGTGATCTTTTGATGTTTCAGGGCGATTTTCCTCTACGGCCAATGTATGGCTGATCGTGATATTTTGTCACAGTTGGCCGAATCCGAATTTGCTGCCCAAGCCCGTGTCCAAGCGGCCAGCCTCGGACAGAATCTGCAGGCCGGTGCCCGCGGCGCTGCGGACCAGTTCAACCGCTTTGTTGAAGGACCCGAAGACGGCCATGGCGGTAACCGCTCCCACATGGAGCCTGAGCGCAGAGAGTTCTGGGACGATTTTGCGTCCCTTGGATCTGAAACCTCTGGCCATCGCCGGAGTGGATCGAAATCCGAGGTCATCGGCACTGCAGCCATGCGCAAAGGACCGGTGAATTCGTCCAGTGTTAACTCCTCTATTCCCGCTACGGCGGGCGACAGTACGGCGCCGGCCGGGGCTAGCAGCATTGAAGACGAGGGTGGTGCCGTATCCTCGACAGCCAAGGGAAAGCAAGACTGGGATGATAACTGGTAGTGTATGTGTCGGTGTGACATGGACCCGTCCCAGGTGCCATGATTTTATGCCAGGTGCCTCTTTTTCTTGTCTACTCATATACCTCCCTCTCTGATTGAATAGAGTTCCCTTTAGGGTTCGGAATTATGGATCACAGGGTTGCGTATGTTACATGTAGGCGCCAGTAGATATTCACCCAGAGAAAGCAGAACACGAATGATACAAATGAGATGCCATCGGCAAGATCCAAATAGAAATTCCAAGAGGGGGGTGGAAATCATCAGAAGCCGCCTCTTAGTTCCGCGAGCACGGCCTTCTGTCTCTGCGCAGACATAGTCTCAAACCGATCCACGCTCATCACAAAGGTGCCACGGCCGGCAGTGAGGCTGCGCAAGTGCTTCAGGTACCCAACCATCTCCTTGAGTGGCACCTTTGCTGAGATGGTGCGAGGCTGGGCCCTAGACATAGGAACCTCCACTCCGACAGAGGGGGTCTCGAATGGATCCAGCGGCGCGTACACGCGGGTGGGATCAATAGGAGACAGTGAATCTTCGTTTCGAGCAGTGCCCGGAGCAGGCGACGTGTCCGTTGCGGAGAGAGGCACATCCTCGTCCAGGGAAACAATGTGCCCACCACGGGAGGAGGAGATATCATGAACGACGGACCCGAGACTTGCTTCGTCGACACTTATGACAACGTTCATGACCGGCTCCATCATCACTGTTCCTGCGTTCGACACAACATCCCGGAGTGCGGCAGCCGTGGCTTGACGTGCGGCAGCAGAAAGGGCAGACGTGGTGGTTTCGTTGCTGAATAGGTGTTCCGCTGGGTCGAGGGTGAGAGTGACCTGCGTTTTGTGCATGGGGAATGTGAAATTGGGTCCTCGAGCGAGCGCGGCCAAAGCACCATTTTGAAACGCCGTTCGAAAGCCTGCAAGATCCAGGCCTGGTGGTAGGAACGGACTGGTCTTTCCTCCATCTCGGGACGAGTAATCGACTTGCAGACCGGGGGCCTGGATGATGATCCGGTTGCCATCGTTGGTTTCGGCGAGGATTGTGTCTTCGCTGGCAACGTGAGAGGCATCTTCCGTATCAAATGGTTCTACCAGAGCGGTACAGCCTGCTTTCCCTCGACGGCCAGCAATTTCTTTGTCGAAGATCTTGGTGACCGTGCTAGACGCGCCGAGCACCGTTTCTCGGTATCCGATCTCAATGCGGCCCATAGACGCCTTGGCCCGAAGGTCGTTGATCAGACGATCCCGTGCGATCTCCAAATGCAGCTCACCCATGCCGCTCAGGAGAGTTTGCCCAGATTCCTCGTCCACGGTGACGTGCAAGCTGGGGTCTTCTCGCAGGAGCAGCGCCAGTGCGTCCTGCATCCGCTTTTCCTCGCTCAGGCTGTGCGGCTCCACACTGGTGAAAAAGACCGGCGGCGGCACATCGATTGGTCGCAACTGAAGGGTATTTAGTGGTTCAGGCGGCGTCGCCTTGTTCCCTGCATAGGACACCAGGGTGTCTCCTGTCCGGGCATGTTTGAGTCCGACGACGACTCCAATATGACCGGCAGGTATGGAATCCACTTCCACTGCATCATTGGCATACATCTTCAACAGACGAGGTGCACGTTCAGAAACGTGCAAATTGGTGTTGAAAAGCAGGCTGTTGCGATCCAGCGAGCCCGAATATACCCGCACGTAAACCAGTACGCCACGCTTCGCATCATTGACCACCTTGAAGGCTAGGGCACAACTATGGAGCTTACTCATAGCGTCTTTGGCGTCCAGCGGGGATCCAGATTTCTGCTTCTTGGAAGATTTACCTTTGGATGCAGCAGATGCCTTCTCGCTTTGCTGCACGATCAGGTCGCCCGAAAGTAGCCCCCGAAGTCCTCCCTTGACACCATCAATGCTCACTTCTGGGTCTGGTGCTTCGGGCGGGCTTGGAAGAAAATTGACCACGGCATCCAACAAGGGTTGAACGCCCATATTTCGGAAGCTGGCTCCTGCGAAGATTGGAACAACCCGACATGTCGGCTCTAGGACGCATCGCCGTAGGCTTTCGGTGATATCGGCTGGGGAAACTGCGAGGTGATCTTCGTTACAGTCGAAGAATTTTTCCACGATGAACTCGTCGTACTCGCTGAGTAGCTCAACCAGTGCAATTCGTGCACGCCGAAGTTCTTGCGCCAGGGGCTGCTCTTGCGCGTCCAGCTGGGATAGACTAACCATTTTAGGTGTACGACCATCCTCCCCTGCGTGCCACCGCAGCGCTTGGAGATGGACCGCGTCTGCTATTCCGATGAAAGACTCATTCCCATTCTCGAACCAAGGGATCTGACACACTGCCGGATATACGTTCAGGCGCGAACTAACCTCGCGCACCGTTCGGCCAAATGCGGCACCATCCCGGTCTAGTTTGTTGATGTAGATGATCCGGGGGATTTGGTATGTGCTAGCCTGGTGCCATACCTGCTCGGTTTGGGCCTCGACCCCAGCCACACCGTCCAAGATGCAGACCGCGCCATCAAGGATGCGTAGAGACCGCATCACTTCAAACGTAAAATCGGCATGCCCGGGGGTATCGATCAAATTCACGGTATGCGGAACTGCAGACCGCGGAAGGGTTTGATCGTGTGCCGTTAACCCTCCATCGACCTCTCCGGGAGGCCAGTGAAAAGTGATGGCGGCCGACTGAATAGTAATGCCTCGAGCTCGCTCAGCAGGCAGAAAATCGGTCACTGTGGAGCCTTCATCCACATCTCCGATGCGTCGAGTGAAGCCACTGTAGAACAGCATGCGCTCGGTTGTCGTGGTCTTTCCCGCATCAATGTGGGCAATGATCCCAATATTGCGCGTCCGTTCCAGAGCTTCAGACAGGCATTTTGCTGAAGTCGAGAAGGATTGGCTCGGCTTGCGACGATATGCCAGGCCTTTGACCGAGGAATAAATCGGGTTCTGCGCGGACGTGATCCTATACAAATGGGAACTCAAGCAGTGCACCCCAGACTGGGGGCAGCGCAATAACCCGACAACCATCCCCGAGGATAAAGGTCCATCCAGTATGTACAAAGCAGTTTCAAATATACGAGGTCGATGGCATTGGTGATCGATGCAGTTGCGAAGGGAAAAAGTTGAATCAAAACTCGGGGGGGGGGCGGCTTGGCGTGCGCATTCCTCCAGGCGCAACTCTCATCTCGTGCACTTCTCTCTCTCTCCTCACACGACTCACTCAACTTCCCGAGGTCTTTCTCTTCCCTTCTAACTTGGCGTTATCGAGTCTTTAATATGCACTTTTGACGATCAGACCTGTCCGCTTGTTTTTTTAACCGCACGAGGTAGGTTTACTGACCTAGCAGCTATAGCTGGTCGTTGCTTGTGGGGACCCGTAGACCTCCATTGATCGCTGACGCCTGCCATACCGAGCAGCTCCCTCGTCTTTCCTTCAATCCCGGTGAAGACACTCTGTACACGCAAGCTTCGTCAGAATGGACTATTCGGCTATTTCCCACGATCCGGACCATCCCACCGATGCCTCACCTTGGGATTCTCCGCGGGCCGACCGAACCACGTTCCCCACCAGCAACAATGACATCCCGTCCTCCCCTCTCCCAGGCCACGAGAACTCCGTCGAGGAGACGGACAGAAGCAATGAGGGAGAAGCGCGATCTCCAGGTCTCTCCGCCCAGCTGCAGAGTGCCCAAATAGGCGACTCCGGCTATACCGAGCCCCCCCCCATTTGCTGCTCAGCACTCCCCTCCGGCACCACAGCAGCCCTCACCTCTGCCCGCACAATATCAGACTGCGACAAGCCCAATAGCTCGAGCATCCGCTCCGACCTACAGGATTCAGGGGAAAATTACAGGTCTGGAAAGGACAGGGAAGAAGGATCCGATCCTGCGCTTCGATGTCCACGTAGGTTGACTTCATTGAGAAAGATACGCTCGAAAAAGGGCTAATTCGTGTTCATTTCCTGCCTTCAGACCAACATCCCCAAGTTCCGTACAACCCAATATCGCGATGTCCGCCGCACTCATTCCGAGTTCACCAAGCTTGCAGACCACTTGATCTCGGCCAATCCGGAAGCCCTGGTCCCCGCCGTGCCGCCACCGGTAACGCCTGCGGGTGCCGGCACGGACGAAGATGAACTCAGGGTCAAAGCGGCAATGCAGCGGTGGCTCAATGTCGTACTCAGTAACGAAGTTCTCATCCAGGATGATGAGGTGGTACTATTCGTGGAAAGTGACTTTGGCTATAGCCCCATGTTACGGATGAAACAGCCGGCCACGGGAGTGCGTCGCAAGATGCTGAAGCAGTTCGCGCCGCCACCAGATGACACACCAGAGTTGCAAGCTGCTCGGCCTGCTGTGAAGATGTTGTACTTGGGAACGATGGATTCGAGCCACAAGGTCGATCGTGTTGTCAAGGCCCGTCGAGGTATACCATTCTGGAGAATGCCTTTGGCATGTTTCGTTCGCTAATCTAATGTATCACAGGCTTGGGATTGGCCGAGTCGGATTTTGGTGTGAAGCTCGGTCAGATGCATGTACAAGAGACCCATCCCGGCCTGGGCGCCGCATACCGCAAACTCGGCAAGATCATTCAAACTATGGGCGACTATCATGCAATCCAGGCAACGGCCGAGGCCACGACCCTGGGAGAGCCATTGAGCTACCACTCATCCGATGCCTTTATCGTGAAAGAGACTCTGACCAATCGGCACATTCTTCTTCGCGATCTCCTCCAGGCCCAGCAGAGTGCCCGCAACAAGCGCGCCGCGGCAGATCGGTTGAAGGTCAGCTCGTCTGTCCGGCCTGACAAGGTCGATGAAGCGATTAATGCGCTCGAGGAGGCCCAGAATCATGAGGACTATCTTACCAAGCGGACTCATAGGGTGACCAACAACCTCGTTCATGAAAAGCGGCGTTGGTTTGACCGGACCACCAATGACCTCTTGTTCAGCCTGCGTGAATATACTTTGCGCCAAATTGAAGCGGAGCGCCGCACCCTGGCGACCCTGGAAAGTGTGCGACCGGACATCCGGTCCATCGATGCGTCGGGTGGCCTGAGCCGACTGGGTCGCGAATCCCACCCCAGCACGCGTCGGCTCAACCTTTCGTCAAGTCAAGGCCCGAAAGGTGACGCTTGGAGTGGTGTTCCTCGCCGCAATGACAACCTAGGTCGCAGCTTGAGTGGCAGCTTCGCAGCGCCTGTGGTCCCCGAGGACGAGCCCGAGGAGGCGCCAGGCCAGGGCAAGGGATGTGGACGATCCACCAGCCAGGCGGGATCGATTGCAGAAGACGACGATGACCGGCTTGATGCGCGTAACGCGGCGAGTCGCCTGGCTACCAGCACATTCTGATATCCCGAGTTCGATTGTGTACATGTTTCCTGCGCACATGATTCCCCGTTGGCTGTATATTTCTTTTTTTTTTTTTTTTCTTGTTCTGTGTTCTTCCATGTCCTTTTCTACGTCCCTGCGATCATGACATGAGTCTTACTATAGCAAATTTTCTAGAGTATGACTGGCGCTGGTAGTATTCAGTTCTCACATCACCGCCATCTTGCGGACATTCGTAGACCGTGGCTGAGAATATCTTTCTGGAAATTCATTCTTCCCACTCTTGGTACTTTTCCGCCCCATCCCCTTCAGGCACTTCATACCACGATGCTTTCTCCTTGAGGAAAATATGAGCTCGAGGCAATGGAATCGGACCCTCTCCCTCATCCAGAGTTCCCGCAGCCAGGGCGATCTCCTCGGGATACCGATCTAGTATCATGCTGAGGGTCGAACCGCATCGCGGGCAAAAGCTGCGAGTGGCAGAGGTACTGGATCGCCGACCCGTGGGGTAGACCTGCCACTGGACATGCGTCGCAGGGAAAAAGGCCCAGGTCTGGTAGGGAGCACCGGCCTGTTTGCGACAGGTTGTGCAATGACAGTTCACCGGAGCGCTTGGGACGCTGGTAGTCGTGTACCGAACGTAATGACAGGCGCAGCTACCCGAGGCCATCGTGAAAGTTGCAGGCTTCGAGATATCGCAGGATCGTCGGGTGTGGGGTAAGTAAATGGTGCTTCAGAACAGGCCCTGACATCATGCGGAACCAAGAAAAAACGCCGAG
Source organism: Penicillium alfredii (assembly GCF_028826965.1). Classification (NCBI taxonomy): domain Eukaryota; kingdom Fungi; phylum Ascomycota; class Eurotiomycetes; order Eurotiales; family Aspergillaceae; genus Penicillium; species Penicillium alfredii. The sequence continues at coordinate 2,935,905 of NW_026622708.1, read as the reverse complement.
GGGTGAGGATATCCGCGAAGTATCCGACATGATCCTCACACAAGGCCACGTCAACAAGGTCAGTAGGCTTCTCTAGGCTTACTGGATTGACGAGCTCTCATAACGATCTCGAAATGTTGCAACCCCCTCTCGGGCCAGGTGCCTTAGTTGATTTCAAAGCAGCGATGGAGCCACGCGTGTCGTCTCTCGCTGGACTTATTCTTTCTCTTCCTCTTTCCCTTCACCATTCCTCACTGTATCTGTACCATGGCTCCTCCCAAGGTCTTCCTGTAAGTCGTCTTTCCCCACCAATCGACTTGGTACTCATCTAGAGTCTTCACAGAACTGGCGTCACCGGCTATATTGGGGGTGATGGTTTATTCGCCGTCGCCCAGGCTCACCCTGACTGGCAGCTCTCAGCCCTCGTCCGCAACAAGGATAAGGCTGCCCAGCTCACGAGCAAATACCCCCAAATCCGCGTGGTGCACGGCAACCTGGACTCTGCTGACCTCATTGAGGAAGAGGTAAAGAATGCTGACATTGTCTACCGTAAGTGCACCGGTGTATTTGTGATACGTATAAAAGAGACCTGCTGGATTGACAGGTTGCTCTTTCTCCCACCCCAGACTTTGCCGACTGCGACCACGTCGGCGCAGCTCAAGCGATTGCCAAGGGTGTTCAACACCACACCCCCGAACGCCCTGTGTGGTTGATCCACACTTCTGGCACTGGCATTTTGACGGTCGAGGATCAACGCGCCCGCTCGTATGGGATCGAGCGCCCCAAGGATTACAACGACTGGGAGGGCGTCAGCGAGCTTGTCAACCTCCCCGCCGACGCCTTTCACCGGAATGTGGACGAAATCATCATCCATGCCGGTCAGCAAAACTCAGCCAGCGTGCACACTGCGGTCGTGTGCCCACCCACCATCTACGGGCCGGGTCGTGGACCTGGCAACACCAAGAGTGTCCAGGCATATTTGCTGAGCGCCGCCGTGCTGAAGCGCAAGAAGGGCTTCCTCGTCGGCAAAGGTGAGAATGTCTGGCACCAGGTTCACGTTCAAGATCTAAGCAATGTCTACCTGGCACTGGGCGAGGCTGCTGCTGAAGGTGGTGGCAAGGCTACTTGGGGCGACGAGGGCTACTACCTTGCTGAGAATGGTTCATTTGTCTGGGGAGACATCCAGCGAGCCGTTGCGCAATCCGCCTTCGACCAGAAGCTCATCCCATCCCCCGAGGTCGAATCCCTGGATGATGCCCAGATCACCGAGATTCTTTCTGTCGGCTTGTATGCCTGGGGATCCAATTCCCGGGGCCATGCAATCCGTGCTCGTAAACTTTTTGGCTGGACGCCACAACAGCCAAAACTGATTGATCTTATCCCCGACATTGTGGCGCTGGAGGCCAAGGACCTCGGTCTGTGAGACAAGCTCTTTCTATGAACCATGAGTTTAAAATAGTTAAAAAAAAATACATTCATTTCCAACGGAGCGATGGCGGGATGTATATGACATTGTTTCTAAGATATTTTTTTTTTTGGATTTCATTTTCATTTCAATTGGTTCGTTCGTCCACTGGCACTGATTCCGATATATACTCTTCCAAGACATCGTCGAGTATATTCATTTACATCACCCACAGAAAGCTTCAACCTTAGAAAGTATTAGCTTTGCAAAATATGAGAAATTATGATAAGGACATTTATTGATTACTCTGTCTATTGTGTCATGTGAATAATCGCCTATTGTCGATTCAGATCAATGGCGCGGGTGCCTAGACACCTCAGGCAATCAACGTGGTCTCCGTCTTTCATCCGACCAAACCTACCTGTGAACCTCCATCGCCTCATCTCCACCTTGCTTCATCTGCTTCCCCCTTCTCTTCTCACATGGAGTTCTTTCGTTGGTATGCTTATCTATTCTTTCACATGTATCTGCATATTCCATCTCTGCTCCACTCACCACAATTTCTCACAATCCTTTTTTTCTCGTACAGATTCAACCCCATGAGTTGCAGTCTCTTGGGATCCCATCCCACCCTATCTGTGCTACGCGTTTAACCTGGCCCATCCGCCATGGCGCCTGGGCACGGTGGCAAGAGAAAGCGCAGCGAGCGCGCATGGTCCGGTGACTCAGCGAATAACGACAGCTCGAGGCCTTCTCCCCATCGCCCCGGCACACTCAACATGGCGCGACACCCTCATCACGCAGGGAGCCAATCCAACCAACATCGAGACCAGCCTGATTCACGCGACCGATCCCGCCGGCAGTCGAATCGCTCAGTTGGTGGTCGGCCTTCTTCTCGTCGCGGATCTCACGATGGTCAGAATTTTCCAAGCTCACAGCAGAAGGAACAGGGCGCGATGTCTCCCCCAGCCCCGAATCAGCACAAAGAGGTTGCTGAGCCCACCCAGATCAATGGGGAACCTGCGCTCCAGCTGGTCTCGTCTTCAGTGCCCAATGCTCCTGCGTCACAGCCGCAACCCCGTCCCCCGTCCCGAGCTGGCTCCGAAGCCACGGTCCGCCGTCCGTCCGTCCCGCCCACTCCTTACGATTATGAGTATGTCACGGATGGCGCGGTCACAGAGTGGGGATTGACTGGGAAACAAAAGGTCGTGGAAGAAGGGATTGCGGCCCGCTTGCAGCAGGATCTCGCTCGGTTGGCATCGGTCTACCAGGAGCTTATTCGGTCTGCCATTTACGGCCGTTTATCGTCAGCTGATGCCGGGGTCGCCGTCAAAGAAATAATAGACGAGGAGCTAGTGTCGCAGGATGTGGATATGGAAAGGGCCGTCGACAGAGCTTCAACATCCGAATTGGACCCTCGATCTTTATTCCTTGATACCCTTTCCATCGTTACGGACGCAGACACATCCAACCCGGCCCTTCGACCTCTCGTGTTTGCCACAAATATCTCCCCAGCCCTGATGCGCTTGCAGCTTGATACCCCTTTGTTGCAGTCACTGGGCTTGGTCCGTGAAACCTTTGCACGCATGGGGATTCGCAAGCAGACCAATCTCCTCTACCGGCAGTCTAATTATAATCTGCTCAGGGAAGAGTCCGAAGGATACTCGAAGCTTCTCACCGAGCTGTTTACCACTAGCAGCAACGAGCCGCCGTCAAGTGAAGTGGTCGAAGATACGTTCGAGAAGGTGAAGGCTATGGTTGGGGCATTTGATATGGATGTTGGCCGAGTTCTCGATGTGACGCTTGATGTCTTTGCTGCAGTCCTGGTTAAGCAATACCGATTCTTTGTGAAGCTCCTGCGGGCTAGCTCCTGGTGGCCCAAGGATGACCCAGCTCACTGCATCGACAGTGGCCGTCCCAATTCGAGGCTACCAAACTGGGCCTTGCCTGGCTCAACGGGCTGGGTAACAACGGAAGAGGAACGTGCGACCATCATGCAGGCCAACGAGCAGCGCGACCGAGAGTTCTGGGATCGAGTGAGACAAATCGGCATTCGCGCCTTTTTCGAGATTGGTCGTCAACCGATTTCCGAGGATGAAAAGCAACGGGCATTTCCAGATGCGAACGGGCAGCCCGAGGAAGACGTGACTCGCACTTGGATTGAAGAGACCGGGGCCCTACCGCCAAAGGGAAACCGGGTTGCGGCGCAACTTCTCGGGTTCAAGCTACGATTTTACTCCTCATCGGCTCGTGCCAAATCTGATGTTCTTCCCGACAATCTCATCTACTTGGCGGCTCTGCTAATCAAAGTGGGCTTCATATCCCTGCGAGACCTCTACGCCCACCTTTGGCGACCCGATGATTCGATGGATACACTGAGAGACGAAAAGATGACGGAAAAAGTAGAGAGAGAGAGGGCAGCTCGACCCGGTGGCGGCGTAAACGCTCTGATGATGGCTGGTGCTCTTTCGGACGACACGCTCCCTGGCCCCCGTATGCGTGAATCGGAGTCACGGGCGACCCCTTCGAAAGAACAGGAATTCGAGAAGCAGAACGCAGCCAGAACAGAAGACTATCTACCAGACCCTTCGGACCAGAAGGTACTGTTATTAAAAAGTCTTCTCGCCATTGGTGCTATCCCTGAATCCTTGTTCGTCATGAGCAGATTCCCCTGGTTAATGGATGTCTACCCCGAATTGCCTGACTTCATCCACCGGATTCTCCATCACGCTTTGAGCAAAGTCTATAACCAATTGCGGCCCTTGTCATCCATTGAAGATTTCCCCGGACAGCAACAAATTCCGAGCCTCGATCAATCTAGTGTGGGAAAGGGACAAATTCGACTTGCACCATCACCACCCAGGCGAGTTCTGCGTTGGGCTCAGCTGGATAAAGAAGACACCAACGATGGCACCGACTATCGGTTTTACTGGGATGATTGGGCCGACAGCATACCCATTTGCCAGACTGTGGATGATGTCTTTGCGCTGTGCTCCTCATTCCTGAATCTCTCCGGCCACAAGATTGGGCAAGATGCGAGTTTGTTGACGAAACTTGCGCGAATTGGCAAGAACAGCTTGGTCAAGGACGGGTCAGATCAGAACAAAACTCGATGGCGAGACCTCTGCAAGCGGCTGCTGTTGCCCGCTGTCAGTCGTACGAAGGAAAACCCTGGCGTGGTCAACGAAGTTTTCGATCTGGTCAGTTTCTTCCCTCGTGACGTCCGATACAACATGTACGCAGAGTGGTATGCGGGCCAGACATCACGACTGCCGGACATCAAATCTGCCTTTGACCAAGCCCGTTCGGAGACCAAGGACGTTCTCAAAAGGCTCAGCAAAACCAACATCCGGCCAATGGCCCGTGCGTTGGCCAAGATCGCTTTCGCCAACCCGGGAATTGTCATCAACGTCGCAATCAACCAGATCGAGTCCTACGAAAATCTCATCGAAGTTGTGGTTGAGTGCGCGCGCTACTTTACCTACCTGGGATATGACATTCTGACCTGGTCGCTTATCAACTCGCTTGGCCAAAAGGGACGGAGTCGTGTGCAGGAGGGCGGCTTGCTGACCAGTCGATGGCTGAATGCCCTGGCCACCTTTGCTGGTCGCACCTTCAAGCGGTACTCGGTGATGGACCCCACCCCGCTGCTCCAGTACGTTGTGGAGCAACTTCGGCACAACAACTCGACCGACCTCATCGTGTTGGAGCAGATGATTAGCTCAATGGCTGGTATCATCACTGATAACAGCTTCAATGATGCCCAGATCCAGGCCATGGCCGGAGGGGACGTTCTCCAATCACAGACTATTTTGCAACTGCTGGATAAGCGACACGAGTCCAAAACTACTTCCAAACGGCTGCTGAAGTCATTGACTCACACCAGACTCGCTGGGCAATTGCTGGTTGCAATTGCCCAAGAGCGGTTGACCTGTGTTTACCACGAGGAGTCTTCGGAGCTCAAACTGCTAGGCAATATCTTCGACGAGATCCACCGCATCCTCACCCAGTATCTCGATTTGCTCCTCAGTAATTTGTCGGTAGACGAGTTTGATTCCTTTGTTCCCAACTTTGAATCTCTCATCAAGGAGTTCGGCATTCAACCTGAGATCGCCTTCTGGATTCGGCGCGTCAGCGTCTCCCGGAAGATTGCGGACGTCGAACAATCGAAGGAGGAACCAGACGCCCCCGTGAAGGCAAACTCCGGCAATGCAGTGCCTGCGTCAACGTTCGAGGACAATAACAAAATGGACACTGCCGATGACGGGAAGTTACCCGCGAAAAAAGAAGGACCGCCTGCAGGGGATAATGCTATGGATGTCGACAAGACTGAACAAGGAACCGACTCTACTCCCGTCCCTATCGCCGAACCCTTGGCTTCAAACCCTGTAATGCAGGATCTGATCGATAACGTCAAATCCGCCTTGCCATCCGAGACGTGGGAAGTGGTGGGTCCCCATTTCTACGCAACCTTCTGGCAGCTTGGCCTCTACGATGTGCATATCCCTCAAAAGGCTTACGAGGACGAGATCGACCGGTTGAAGCGACGGGTCGTGGCCATCAACAATGATCGGTCTGATCTCAGCATGGCAGGCACGCAGCGCAAAGAAAGAGAGAAGAAAAATCTTACCCAGCTGCAGGAGCGGATTCTAGAGGAGAACAAAACTCATCTGAAGACATATGGGCAGACGCGCGCGAGGTTGCAGAAGGAGAAGGACCGTTGGTTTGCCGGTATGCGCCTCAAACATGATGCTCTGAATGTGGCACTGCTAGAGCAGTGCTTTATACCTCGGCTGCTCCTGTCTCCTCTTGATGCATTCTTCAGCTTCAAGCTGCTCAAGTTCCTGCATATCTCGGGAACACCCAACTTCCGGACCGTTGGGCTACTTGATCAGCTCTTCCGTGAACAACGGCTCACGGCACTCATTTTTCTGTGCACATCCAAAGAAGCTGACAACCTGGGACGTTTCTTAAACGAAATCTTACGTGATCTCACGCGATGGCATGCCGACAAGTCTGTCTACGAGAAGGAGGCGTTTGGCACCAAGAGAGATCTTCCAGGATTTGCGAAAAATGTGGACCCCGAGGGCACACCGGTCATGTTCTTGGAGTTTGAAGATTTCCGACGCCTTCTCTACAAGTGGCACAGACTGCTGTCGAATGCGCTCAAGGCATGTCTTAATGGAGGCGAGTACATGCACATACGCAACGCCATCAGTGTTCTCAAGGCAGTGGTCCAGCATTTCCCGGCTGTGAACTGGATCGGCCGTGATATGCTGAATTCTGTCAATAACCTGAGCAAGAATGATGACCGGGACGACGTCAAAATCCCCGCAGCTTCACTGATTGGTGATCTCAACCGACGAGAGAAAAAGTGGATGCTTCCGCAGGCGTTCAACCTTGTGAAGGCCCAAGCTGACGCCGGTCAACCCAAAACGGGCTCTGTACCCCCAACCGATGCCTCTGGAAAGCCCGGGACTCCGGGACCCCAGCCCACCACCTCGACACAACTCAATGCGACAGCCGCGGAGTTCAACCCCCTCGGCGCCCAAGAGTAAGTCATTTTGTCTAGACACAGGCTGGATCGAAGACTAATATTTCGATCAATTTTTAGTGCGGAGAGTGCTGCAAAACAGGAGCCCTCCGGTAAAGCCGAAGTTGAGGATGGCGAGATCGAGGATGCGAAGATGACGAATATTTCCCCTGGCCAAAGCTTGGAGGAAGCAAAACAGCTAGTCGGTGCGGCGACACTCTCTCAAGCGGAATCGACCCCAACAGCTGCGGACTCAGCTAACGCCATGGACACGACGCCGGGCCCAACATCCGCTGATCGCTCTACTACCGCAGTCGAACGTGTACAGACCGAACCACCCGTGCGACCCCGCCCAGGCTCTCGGACCGCCGAGTCAGGGCGTCAAGCAGACCTCCCAAAACGACCGGAAATCGAGCGCTCCGCGTCGAATACCACACCTCGCCAGCAATCTCACCTACCCCGTCTGCCACGACACGGCGATGGAAGACTGCCCCCGCGCCCTGAGTTGATGGATGACCGCCGAGACAGGCACCATGACTTCAACCCTCGCACTCGCCACGGAGCCAGTGGTGTTGACCATGGGCGCTCGTTTGATAGTCCCGCAAGTGAATTTCGAGGCCATGGGCGTCATGGTGACCGCGATCGCGACTTTGCGGCGAGACTCCCTGGTGATGAGCCAATGCGTGGCCCGCCTTACCGCGAGGGTCGGCTGCCGCGGGAGCAGGATTGGCCGTCTGATCGCCCTGGACGACTGCGTCCCCCTTCGGACTCGTTTCATGGGCACGGTGAACTCATGCCCGAGTACCCTGACCGACCAGGCGATGGTCCGCGGCGCGGAGATTTTCCAAGACCCGATAAAGACGACCGAAGGCCTTACCCCCCTCGTCCTTTGTCGCCACGATCTGACTTACCCAACCGCCCCGAACGATTCCCCGCCGATGACCATCGGCCTGCCTCCTTTCCTCAGCCTGTCCGCCATGAAGACTTCCCACGAGGCCCCCGCACCGACCGTCCTGTTGATGCTAGGGATGGTGGGTTTGGCGCCGATGTGAACCAAGGTCGGTTGCGTCAGCCCGAGATCCCATCAGATATTCCTTCTGGACCTCGGGGACGGCGTGGCGGGCGTAATGCTTCGGGTCAGCCTCCAGTGCCCGGCAATGGCCGCGCACCAACTCCCGAACGCCATCTGCCTACTGGCTCCGGCCGACAGAGCGGGCGTGGAGCCCCCGAGCAAGCGGCATCGGCAACAGCAGCTCCCACCGCTGAAGCCCTTAATATCGCAGGCATTCATCCTGATCGGCTCAAACATATTGTCCAAGAGCCACCGTCTCAGCAAGCACCCTCTGCTGCTATGACCCCTCCCTCGGGGCCACGCGGTGGATCAGGTACACAATCCGCACCCCGTGGACCATCGTCTGGGGCAGGCTTCGGTGGAGAACGTGGACGCGGTGATAAACGGTTCGCCGGTATTAATACCATGCTCCAACAATCCGGTGGACCTGTTGATCGCGGTGGCGCCACTCCGCCAATGCGCGGGAGAGGTGCAAACCGACAATCCGGGTACGTGAACGCACCCTCTCCACAACCATCGGGTCGCCCGTCCCTGGGCCCTGGCCCGCCTGAGGATGACAGCTCCTCGCGCAAAGGCACTGGGCGAGGCGGTGACTTGATCGATGACGCAGGCCTCGAATCTCGCCGCTCAGGGCGACACGGCGACCGGGATCGTGAGCGCCGCAGCAATGAGACCAACGGCGGCGGAAGCCGGCGTGAGGAGCATCGCGAGCGCGGCCGAGACCATGATCGCGAACGCAGTCGTCGGGGTGATGTAGCTGGCGGAGCAGGTCGAGACGAGAAGGAGCGTGATCGAGAACACCATGCTGAACCCCGCCAATCCCTCCGACGAGCTCCAAGCTCACGAGAAGAAATGCGGCGGCGGGACCGGCGCGAGCGGGACGATGGAGCACCGGAGACCGGCGGACCTGCGGCCAGCACCGGTCAGATCCACGAACCTGAGGGTCGTGCTCGTCCGCCTTCATCGATGGGCGTCCCGCCGCCGCCACCCCCTCCACCACCCCCTTTGCCCGCGGATGCAAACGACCGTCGCTGGGGACCTGGGGATCGGGGCAACCGGTCTGACAACCGGGATCGCGAACGAGAACGTCGAGGTGACCGCGGACGTGATCGAGATCGCCGCGACAGTGGCCCTGGCCCCCGCAAGCGCGGTCGTCAAGGCCAGGAAGACCACTCAGGAGATGGGCCGCGAGGAACCAGAACGGGTGACAACAAGCGTCCCCGGCGTGGGGCGTGATATTTTCTGCATGTACTTTGGTGTATTCGGTTGATGTCAGGATCTCACGATAGATTCCCCGCGTTTCTTCTGTTTTTCTTTGTAGTATGCATTCTGACTGGTGTTGGGGATCCCCATCCGCTTTGCTTCTAGCTGATGTTATTTATCCTTTTTTCTAATTTCAATTTATTTTTCTTTTGAGGATGCCAACCTGGAAGTTGTCAATGACTTCTTTTTTGACTCAGGCTCCACGGCCCGACGAGCCGCCTCCCCACTCCCGCGCGCTCCATCGGCTAAACTTCGGGCGCTGCTCCGTACCGGTTTGAGCGATGTGGATGCATGCGAGAGGTTGTGTGTGTGTGTGTGCGGACTGGGGAGGGTTCGGGTTTTAAGGATCGGCTGCTGCATTACCTCGAGGCGGGCTCGATTTTCTTGACCATCTCTCCAGAACCAACCTTGGTGGATATTTTGGTGCAAACACTTTGTTATCTTCCCTGTGATATTGTCGTTTTATTTCTATTCTTCCTTTCGTGTCTGATCTGGGCAAGACTCATTTCTGGGTAATCGCATTGCATCATCGCCATGGGTCGGATTGACGTCGACGAGGCCATCGAGGAGCTGACGCTAGGGGAGAAGGTGGCTCTCACTGCCGGTAGGATGTTCCTTAGTAAAGCTTTTATTGATTGATTGATTTTTTTCCCTGCGGGTTCGACATCTTCTTGAGGCTCACTCGCTTTCAGGACGCGACTTCTGGCATACGGCCTCGGTGCCCCGCCTCAACATCCCCGCCTTGCGTATGTCGGACGGTCCTAACGGAGTTCGTGGCACTCGCTTCTTCAATGGAATTCCCGCCGCGTGCTTTCCCTGCGCAACAGCTCTGGGTGCAACCTGGGATACTGAGCTGCTATCCCAGGTTGGCCGGCTGATGGGTGAGGAGGCGATCGCTAAGGGCACGCATGTGGTCTTGGGCCCGACGATCAACATCCAACGATCGCCGCTCGGTGGGCGCGGGTTCGAGTCGTTTTCAGAGGATGGTGTGCTTTCTGGAACTTTGGCCGGCCATTTCTGTAAAGGTATGCAGGAGAAGGGTGTTGCCGCCACGTTGAAGCACTTCGTCTGCAACGATCAGGAGCATGAACGCATGGCCGTGAGCAGCATCCTCACCGAGCGTGCCCTGCGCGAGATCTACCTGCTTCCATTTCAGTTGGCCATGCGTATATGTCGCGCAGCCTGTGTGATGACCGCCTACAACAAGGTCAATGGCACGCACGTCAGCGAGAACAAGGCCATCATTGATGATATCCTACGTAAGGAGTGGAAGTGGGATGGTGTGGTCATGAGCGACTGGTATGTACCTTACTCGACATCGACATCTGTCGTCCTCCTCAGGATGGATTGAATCGTATTCTAACTAGAGTTGCTAGGTTTGGCACTTACAGCACGTCGGATGCAATCAATGCCGGGCTTGACGTTGAGATGCCCGGAAAATCCCGCTGGCGGGGAGAGGCCCTGGCACACGCGGTGTCCTCCAACAAAGTGGCTGAGTTCAAGCTGGACGAGCGTGTGCGTAATGTACTTAACTTGGTGAACTGGGTCGAGCCTCTGGGGATTCCCGAGGGCGCGCCTGAAAAAGCACTCAACCGACCCGAGGACCAAACCTTGATGCGGCGCGCAGCTGCTGAGTCGGTGGTGCTTTTGAAGAATGATGGCGGGGTCTTGCCATTGAATAAAGATGGATCGGTGCTGGTCATTGGGCCCAATGCTAGGATCGCCTCCTACTGTGGTGGAGGGTCGGCGTCGCTGGCCCCGTACTATACCGTGACTCCGTTTGAGGGCGTGTCCGCCAAAAGCCAGGGGGAGACCCGATTCACCCAGGGAGTGTATTCACACAAAGAGTTACCCCTTTTAGGTCCGCGCATGAAGACTCTCGACGGCAAAACTGGCTTTACGTTCAAGGTTTACAATGAGCCGCCGAACTCGGGTCAAGAGCGCCAAGTCGTGGACGAGTTGGACTTGGTTGAGTCCTCGGGCTTTTTGATGGATTATGTGAACCCAAAGATCAGGTCGATGACCTACTATGTCGATATGGAAGGCCTGTTCACCCCCGAGGAAGATGGACTGTATGACTTTGGTGTGACGGTTGTGGGTACCGGCCGACTTCTCGTGGATGGCGAGGTGGTGGTCGACAACACCGAGAACCAGAAGCAGGGGTCAGCCTTTTTCGGTACCGCGACCATTGAGGAGCGAGGAACGAAGAATCTCAAAGCGGGACAACCCTACAAAATCCTGTTTGAATTTGGCACTGCGCCTACCTCGGATCTAGATACCCGCGGCATCGTGGCCTTTGGACCTGGAGGGTTCCGATTTGGTGCCAGCCGGCGTGTCGGCAAGGAGGAGTTGATATCTACGGCAGTCAAAAAAGCGGCATCTGCCGAACAGGTGGTGATCTTCGCGGGACTGACGAGTGAGTGGGAAACGGAAGGCCACGACCGCGAACACATGGATCTGCCTCCGGGCAGCGACGAGCTCATCCACCGCGTGTTGGAGGTGAACCCGAATGCTGTGGTGGTGATCCAATCGGGAACTCCCGTGGCGATGCCGTGGGTGAACGAGGCGCGGGCAATCGTACAAGCCTGGTTCGGCGGCAACGAGTGTGGCAACGGGGTTGCCGACGTGCTATACGGCGATGTGAACCCTTCTGCTAAGCTGCCTGTGACGTTTCCCCGGCGCTTGCAGGACAACCCTTCGTACATCAACTTCCGCTCCGAGCGTGGCCGCGTGCTGTACGGCGAAGACATTTACGTCGGCTATCGCTACTTTGAAAAGAGCGATGTGGCACCGGGATTCGCCTTCGGCCACGGTCTGTCCTACACCACCTTCACGCGATCCAACCTGCACATCGCTACGGTACCCGAGCAGCGCATTTTCTCGGAATCCGGTGAACTCATCACCGCTACGGTCATCGTCACCAACACTGGCTCTCTGGCGGGCGCTGAGATCGTTCAGCTCTGGATCATTCCGCCGCCGACGGATGTCAACCGGCCTCTTCGGGAGCTCAAGGCATTCCACAAGGTATTCTTGCAGCCCGGCGAGTCCAAGACAGTGGATCTCGTAGTCGAGAAGAAGCTGGCCACCAGCTGGTGGGACGAGCAGCGAGAGCAATGGATCTCAGAGAAGGGCAGCTACACTGTCCTTGTGACTGGAACGGGCTCGGAGGAATTGCGTGGCGAGTTTGAGGTTGGCAAGACGAGATTCTGGCTGGGGCTGTAGGCTGTGGTTTTGAGACTAGTTGAACTGATTTGACTATTTTACAATCCATTGCTTTTGAAAATGAGCCATGTCAATGAAAAAATGATGCAGCTGGAAGACACAAGAGAGTATATACACAGGTGAAAAAAAAAGCAGTATACCAAAAGCCAAATAATGCGCCACCCCTAGTTGCCTCGTCTGAATTCTATCAAACACCACGCCCATCCACAGCTCCGGTTAATCACTCGCTTCGACTGTTTGTCCTGGTGGATTTTGGGCGAATGGATCCGTCACTTTCCGCCACATTCCTAGGCCCGCCAACTTTCGTAGCAACTGAGATGCTCGTCCGCGTTTGTGCCCAGGTTGAACACTAGGAGCTGCCATGGAATAAATTGTTGGATGGTGATGTCGGGCACGATACAGATCTGGGATGTCGCGGCTTGTGTCCTCCGTGGCAAGACTCCCTCTCGAAGCATTGCGGAAGATACTGGAGTCCCGACTTTCCCAGGGGGCGTCGGTGACCAATCCCTGGGAAGCAAAGGCTTTGAGTAATTGACAATCACTGTAAAATCGGCGGAGCGGAGGACCCGACGAGATTGGCAATTTTTGACCATTTCTTTGAGATGAATCTTTCCCAACATCAGGTTGACGGAGATGTTGGATATCCACACTGGCTTGGAGCCAGGTCACCCCTTCAGCCCCGAGACCTGTATCACTCGCTTTGGCATGGCTATTTTCGACATGTTCAGCACACGGGGATTGCGGCTGGCCTTTACTTCTTGGACTACCGGGCAATGACTGTCCCAGGGGAAATTGGAGGTCCAGCTGCGGAGGACTATAGGGAAACAGCCCGGGACTCGAGGAGCGGGATCGGGAAGTGATATCTGCGTCAAAACTCATACCCCGGGAACGGCCTCGGGCCAGCGTTTCTTCCTGAGGTGGGGAAATCGAGAGATATTTTTCATAGAACCTCGCGCTGCCCGTAGCAGCCCCAGGCTGTTCGGAAGAATCGGAGCCCATTGCGACCCCAGAGTCATGTTTGTCCTTGGAAGACTGGGTCTCAGCCCCGAGATCTTTCGGGTGAGGTAGACAGGCCGCCTGATCGGAGGATACTGCGAGAAGTTTCTGCCTGGATTGCACGGGCTGATGTGAATTGGCAGATGGCGGCACTTGAGCTTCAGTCTGGGGGAATAAACCAGTCGGGATTCCTCGCTCGACACTATGTGCCAGAAGTGTACAAGCGTGTTTGACGTCAATCTCCAAATCGGTGTCAATTTTTGGTCGGTCGATCAACGGGGAAACGGGACGAAAGAATCCTGGCTCATCGGTGAAGTCGTCCTGTCGGCTTGCATCATACTGCCACGGCAGATCTCCTGAGGTTGAAGAGCCTGGGGTTGAAGAGCGTGGACTTGTAGCTGAACGGGGACGGGTGCTGGACTGGTTGGAACCGGGAGATGTGATCATCGTCGAGTCCCTCTCTCCGGCCTGGGATCCACGGGTGAAGGTGAAGCGGCGGCGCATCTTGGTTGCCTTTTTAGATAGCTTGCGCTCCATCCTAACGGGTTGTTGAATGGATTGATTGCCGCGAGAGAACTTGAATGGCGCAACAAAGCGATGTTCTGGTGGCCTTCTTTTCTGGATGAATCGGAAGAAGGGATGTTTGAGCAAACAATGAGAGGGCCTTGCCAATGCCGGTAATACACCGTGTGAAAATAATGCCAGTGGCAAAAGGGACGCCAGCAATCTCGAGCTTGTTGTGCGCAACGGGGTTTCTTCAAGTAGACCCCGAATTATGCGATGCTAATTTGGTTGTTTAATTGGGGAGTCGCGAGTTGGCCGTGCAACCATACGGTATGCGGGGTGTGAAAACGGAGGCCCAGGAATGACACGGGAAAACAAAGCACAGGGCAGATAAGAATGGCCAGACTCACTCAATCTGAATGTCCAAGGACACAAAGATAGCACGGACCCTCGAGTCAGCCAAGGCCGCTAAGTGTCATCTATTGAGTGATGGGTGTAGTTAGGGCTTACTCCATGGGGATGCGATCGCCCAAGGACATGGCCATTTGACAATATGGATTTACCATGATCATAGCGGTGGGCATATAGAAGGATGAGAACTATAATTTTAGTGTGATGGTTGAATCCTTTGAATATCATTACATAGGATCTTGGTCCGCGCACCGAGAGAGTTTCACCTCTAAACCCGGCAGTGTCAAGGCCACCGCCACTGCGAGTTCCAGCAACTAGTGGATTTCCGTTAGAATTACAAATCCTTTAGATTCTTGCAGGAAATAATGTTTTGGTGGCATGGACAACTGCCATCCATTCTCAAGTCAGAACCAAATTTAATAAGTATACACCAACTGTGCGTCCGAAGTCCCTTTGTCTTTTGAACTTGAATGCTTCCTATCGGTTTGCAGTGTCTTGTATTCCTATTTCCCGCTTTCTTTTACTCAGCAAATGATTTTCTCATACTTTCTTTTTAATTATACATTATTTTAAACAAGCTTGTGATTATATATCAGGTCTTGTAAAAAGAGTATGCCCTCCAAGCACCAAGTATATTAAACCAGACACATCCATGATGGATCGATTCCTGACCTCGTCATCGCCTATCGTCCAGTTGTTCATGAGGTATTCATGTCAATCATTTGCCCTAGAAGCATCAAAAATCCAATGTTTTCATCACAAACAACCACAGGGGATCTAGGATCAATCCGAGTCCAAACCTGGCTACTTCTGATTAAGAATGAGTGCAAATTCTTTTTTTTTTGGGGGGGTTCTCCCATGTTGGTCGACCGGCAGAAAATAATTCTGAAATGCTCAAGGGCCTTCCAGCCAGTTTCGCATTTTAGATGCCCACGTGTATTTCATACACCGCGGGCCGCGGCAAGTAGCGAGCCGACTGATCGGCTTGCCGAGTAACCAACCGAGTTTTGGAGTGGAGCCGCATCGCCGTTTTCAAGCAAATCATCACGTTTCATTGCTGCAATCGGAAACGACCATAAACATGGACGCGTTTTTTAAAAGAGCCTTGTGCCCCCCCTGGCTGGGATCAAGGGGATATCGCCCACCATGGCAACTGACGAAGATCCGGAAGGTTCGCGCCCTCAACGCATCCCTTACTGGCGCATCCTAACGGACCAAAGCGTGGTCACTCCTCAAATCCTTGAGTACTCCTACCTCGGCACCGGCACCGAACAAGACCCCTACATCGTTGAATGGATTCCCGATGACCCGCGCAATCCCATGCACTTTGACCCTCGTCTGAAATGGATGTATACGGTCACAGTCGCCTTTGCTACCCTGGCCGTGTCCCTGGCCTCCTCGGCCTATGCCGGTGGGATTAGCGAAGTCTTGAAAACTCTAGAAGTGAGTCAAGAGGTAGCGACACTCGGGGTTTCACTTTTCGTACTGGGCTTCGCCGTCGGACCGCTGCTGTGGGCTCCACTGAGTGAATTTATCGGACGCCAGGTGGTATTCTTGATCACCTTCTTTTCGCTGTCGGCCTTTTGCGCAGGTGCCGCTGGTGCCCAAAATATCTGGACATTGACCATCCTCAGATTCTTCGCGGGCTCCTTTGGCTCGTCCCCTCTCTCCAATGCCGGTGGGGTCATCGCAGATATCTTCACAGCCGACCAGCGCGGCCTGGCAACCAGCCTCTTCGCCGGTGCACCGTTCCTGGGTCCCACTTTGGGTCCGGTTATCGGTGGTTTTCTCGGGGAGAATGAGGGCTGGCGATGGGTTCAGGGATTCCTCGCAATTTTCACCGGCGTGATCTGGCTGGCCCAGTGCCTCCTAGTCCCCGAGACATATGCTCCACTACTGCTCCGCAGACGCGCTGAACGCCTCTCGTCTATCACGGGCCAAGTCTATCGTAGTAAGTTGGAGGTGGAACGGGGCCGGGTATCAGTTCGGAATGCGTTCAAGGCGGCACTAGGACGTCCCTGGATTTTATTGTTTGCGGAGCCTATAGTCCTGTTGCTCTCGTTGTACATGGCGCTCGTTTATGGCACGCTTTATATGCTTTTTGATGCTTTCCCAATTGTCTTTCAGGAGATCCGGGGCTGGAGTGAAGGTGTTGGCAGTCTCCCATTCCTCGCTGTGATGATCGGGATGATGATTGCCGTCGGCCTGAATATGTACGACAACAAGCGCTATGTGCGCATCCACCACCAGCATAATGGCTTCGCACCACCCGAGGCCCGTCTACCACCAACAATGCTGGGTGGACTGGCCATCCCTATCGGGCTATTTTGGTTCGCGTGGACCAACAGCTCCTCAATCCACTGGATTGTGAGCGTACTCGCCACGGCCCCCTTCGGGTTTGGTATGGTCTTCGTCTTTCTGGGGATCATGAACTACCTCATCGACGCCTACACTATCTACGCGGCGTCCGTCCTAGCTGCCAACTCGATCATCCGGTCCTGCTTCGGGGCTGGGTTTCCTCTTTTCACGACATATCTGTATCACAATCTCGGTATCCACTGGGCATCATGTATTCCTGCCTTTCTGGCCCTAGCATGCGTCCCGTTTCCTTTTATCTTCTATCGTTATGGGCCGACCATTCGACGGAAATGCAGGTACGCTGCCGAGGCCGACAACTTCATGCGCGCATTAGCCCAAAAGGCCCAGAGCCAGGGTTTCGACGACCAAAAGCAGGTGGAGATTGCGACTGAGGCCGAATTGAATCGTGGCGATGTGTCCTCTGCCACGGAACCTGCGGCCGACGAGCACTCACTCTCATCGTGGTCGACAATGGAGCGGACTGACACGGCCTACGATGCCAACCCGTATGACATCGACCATGTGAACACGTGCAACTCGGCTATCACGCAGCGGTCCTGGTCGACACATGGCCGGGGTCGCGGGATCTTTGGCTTTTGGCGCAAATCATAGGACGGAGGTGTCTGGCAGTCGATATCAAAATGGCCGAAGCAACGTGGCGGAAAACAAGGAGAAAGAAAAATGTCTGATTTGATATTCAATACCCAAGCATACCATACAAAGTTAATCATCATGTCATTTGCATCCTAGCATACTATGTACGTTTTAATACAGAGGGAAAAAAGGTATCATTGACATAAAATTCATTCATAGTGTCGGCATACAGGCCGGATTAATAGCCGAAGGCGTTGGCTAGTTTCTTGGGGGTGTCATCACGGTACTTGTTGGTGATCAAGTTTCCAAACGAGGGCGACCACTTGACACGCGGAGTGAGGACATCCAAATCCCAAAGCTCGGACAGGAACTTGAGAATAGAGGTGTGGGTGAAGTCATTGCCATCCTCGGACGGCTTGTTCTGAACCACACCTTTGCCCACCCAGGGGGACATCAGAATCGTCGGAACACGCACACCCAGACGGTCAAACTTGAAGGTGTACTCCTTTCCGTCCTCTGCCTTCTCCGTGTAGGTCAGGTCGTCACCAGCGGGGACATTGGCGGGCGGAGCGACGTGGTCAGCGAAACCGCCGTGCTCGTCCCAGGTCAGAATGAAGAGCGTGTTCTTCCACTGCGGAGAGTTGCGCAGGGCCTCATAGATCCCCTTCATGAAGTTCTCGCCCATGTTGAGCGGGGACGCGGGATGCATGGACATGTACGAGCAGCACTCGGGGTTGATCCAGCTGAACTTGGGCAGTTTACCGTCCTTGGCATCCTTGTAAAATTGGTCGATGGGGGCCACATTAGTCTTGTTCTTGCCAGACTTGTAGGTCCAATCGTAGAAGCTGGCATCTGGCAGGAACGGCGGATCGGACTTGGTCGAATTCTCATAGTTCATCCAGCTGATGCCCTTGTCCGAGAGTTGCTCGAAGATGGACTTTTGGGGCAGCGCCGAGTTGAGGAAGTCGTCATCGTTTTTGCCGTGACCGTGCGAAGTGCCCGAGGTCAAGTAGGCACGGTTGGGGTTGGTAGGCCCCGGGACGGCAGCAAACCAACGGTCAAAAAGCACGAAGTTCTCAGCCATGGAGTTGAGAACGGGGACGAGATCAGGGGTGTGGTAGTTGATCACCTCGGCGGCACGCTGTAGGTTGTTTGCGTCCTGCTTTTTCCAGTAGGTTCGCTGCTCGGTGATAAATCCGTTCATTTTGGAGGCAGCATTGGCGTCGGGGTGGTAATCACCAAAGACCTGCATGTTCCCACCAGCGATGCTGTGGTTGGGATCATCGGAGGCGACGTTCTGCGCCGTCGACTTGGCGCAGACCTTTTCGCCGTCCGGCTGCTTCACGTCCGCCGGGTTGCAGTATTCCCGGTTGACCAGCCCATCGATCTTGGAGCTGTATTTCAAGCCACCCGCCAAGGTGTCAAAGGAGCGGTTCTCTTGTACCAGCACCACGACATTCTTGATGTTGCTCAGACCGGAGTCGGAGTTGCTCACAGGACGCGCAACGGCGCCGAGGACAAGGGCGAGAAGTGCCAGAGACCAACCCATGATTAAAATGAAGAACGGAGATGAAGAACAAAGAGGAAAGGACGTGTCCTCGGGGTTCCTGACCCTCGCCTTTTATGTTGGACCAGCGCAAGGCACATGGTATAGTAACTCAAACATCTACCGTCATGCAACAATCTCCATCGGCACTAAAACCCCTAGCGCTGCCGATCGCAGGTTTATTTCCGCGTCATATGGGCATATGGGACCAGGTGTGGTCATGATTGGCTCAAGCTTCAGTCCGTGATCGTCCTCGAGGCCAGCAGAAGAGCAGCGTCCAATCTCTCCGACAGGCATCAAGTCGGTTCCGGTCATTATCGGTTCCCGTGCCATGGCGGAGTGGACAGCGCAGGCGGGGGGGGGGGGGGAAACAAAGGAAAGGGCCCTTGCTTCCTGCGTGATCATCCCTGGGGGAGATGATTTGCTCGGGTTGCGGTATGCAAGCACCTCGGGAGATTCGCCTGAGCCATCCAAGTGTCTCTCCTGTAGCTCGTGGCATCGCATACCTGTGGTTCCCCTGGATGATATTGTGGGTGATGGAAGCCGAACTCCGCTCGCCCCACTTGGATGCGAAATTTTTGGTGACTACTTTGGCCAGTCCTTCGAGCGCGTGGCTCCAGACTGTCCTTGGAGAGCTCGTTGAGCCTGGATCTTCACACATCTCATCTTTAAGTCGAACTGGATGGACGTGTCGGGTCTCTTCGGGATGATAACCGAAGCGCATGATTTCTGCACAGGTCTGGTCCGACGAGAAATATCACATCTCGACCCCTCAATCTGTGGAACGGGGAAAAGTAAAAGTAAAGAAAAAGGAGAAGAAAGTAAGGGAGAGAGAAAGGGGAAAAAAAAAAAAAACAGACTGCTCATGCCGGACAGTGGCCCCAAATTCCTGTGGGTTTAAAAAAGCTTGGACGCTGCACTCCTTATATTCGCCTCAACTTGACATCGCAAAAATAGAGAGAGAGGGAGAGATTTTTGCCAGAATTCCTAGAAATCAATCTGGTGTTTTTCTGACTTTATTAATCCTTTCAAATCCTTCCATCTAGCGTAACGAGGCTATAATAGCTATTTCACCGCGTCTCTGGTCGCCTGCCCTTTTAGTATGATTCTCTGGCCGCTTTTACCCGGCTCATCTAGACAGGTCAACTCCCTCCTCGATTCCACCAGCAATATTTGCTTTTCCTTCCCCTCCTCTCCTCAATCCTATCCCCCTATGCATCACAAGATAGTTGCAGCTACTCGAGAAAGAGATTATGGTTCTCAGTATTGCTGGCCTATACCTAAACGGGATGAGTCTGCCAGGGCAGTGATATTGTTCTTGCAGTTATAACCATGGTTGTTTTCTTAAAATTCTCTTCATACGGATACTCTAATACCATTTTTAAGCTTGTTTCCCCCGGTCGCGGGAGTTCATATCGACATAGGTGACTGTGCAAAAGCGAAAAATAGAAAATGACTGCGAGCTAAACATAACACATCGTGACCAGAGTCCACCGGCCAGGGATTATTCTTCCAAGCCTCGCCCCACTTCAAAGTCGAGCCGACTCTATCATTGGCCCATTTCCTTTTCAAGCGGCGAGGCTGCCAACATTGAAAGAGATTCACAGGAAGATAGTGACGAAAAGCACGTGTTGGTATGGCTATGAATTCATCGCTAATGCTTACTTCGGAGTACATCATCTCCCATTCAACTCTCTGGATAGGGTAAGAATTCATAAAGATACTATCCAACCTAGTCCTAACCAACGAACTACACGAATGTTTTCGCCGCGGCGCCTATATTTTTCGCGTTAAGTGCGCTGAATACGAAATATCTGGGGCAGATCCTCCAGAGACCAGACTCTGGGCTCTCGAGGCTCAGCCGGGTACAGAAGAAAGAGCAGAAGCGGCAAATGAAGTAGAGGAAGGTGGAGGGAAGCAGGGGCAAATGGACCTCGGGAGACGTCGTAGATGAGTAATAAAGCGCAGAAAGAATTGATTGAACCGGCAGACTTGAAAACATACCTGAATTATTCTAGGCAACATGACTCGGCCTGAGATGAGAGTGTGGCACGGTAGAGCACTGGGGTGTATGGGGTTGTAGTTGCTACAGCCCGGAGGACTCGGGTTGGATACAAGCAAACGGACAATTTTCACGTCTTGGCAATTTTGGGACAATTCAAAATGTGCAACTGGGAGAGCATCGCATTGCCTTTCTAGGGCATTTATATGACGGGGTGCTTCGACTTGCCCTAAACAGCATCAACCGAGTGGAGCACCGAGGAACAAGTCCAGTGGGCCCAGGATAACCCAACATGGAGAAAATAAGCACCTCCGGCGCTTTCAACTCGCATTATTTGAATGCGAGGCCCCTCTGGTCTGGAGTTGGTCGACTTGCACATTGATTCAGTGACCTACTGCCTGCGACATCATGACGGTCGAAGTCCTTAGCAACGGCGTGAATGGCGTCTCGAAATCCGTGCCGTCGGCACTGCCTTTGGTGCAGAAACTATCCAAGAATCACGACATAGTGCTCAAGACCTTCCGGTTGCTGATTGCTGATCTTTGCCAGCAATTCAACGGTGGACATCCGGGGTAGGTTGTGCGAAGCCTCTAAAGAAATGGCTGCAAACTAATTCGCATCTAGAGGTGCCATCGGCATGGCTGCTATCGGCGTTGCGCTGTGGAAGTACGTGATGCGCTATGCACCACACACCCCAAATTTCTTTAACCGGGACCGATTTGTGCTTTCAAACGGTCAGTGAATCTGAATTCCTTCGTCTACAAACTCAGTCCTAAGTAACTAACCCGCAATCCCATCCAGGCCACACCTGTCTCTTCCAATATAGTTTCCTGCACCTGACCGGGTACAAGGCTATGACTTTCGAGCAGCTCAAATCCTATCATTCGGATCGCGTTGATGCCTTGTGCCCTGGACATCCGGAGATTGAACATGAGGGTATCGAAGTCACCACCGGGCCGCTGGGCCAGGGTATCGCCAATGCCGTTGGTCTTGCTATGGCAACTAAAAACCTCGCCGCCACCTACAACCGACCCGGGTTTGACGTGGTGTCAAACCACACTTGGTGCATGATTGGTGACGCGTGTCTGCAGGAAGGTGTTGCCCTCGAAGCGATCTCGCTGGCCGGTCATCTTCGTCTCAACAACCTGACTGTCATCTACGACAACAATCAGATCACATGTGATGGATCTGTTGACCTCACCAACACCGAGGACGTAAACGCCAAGATGCGCGCATGTGGCTGGGACGTGATCGATGTGGAGGATGGTTGTTTCGATATCGAAGGGATCATCCGTGCGTTGGAACAGGCCCGCGCATCTCAACACAAACCCACTTTCATCAACGTCAGGACGGTGATTGGCCTTCACAGCAGCGTGGCCGGTACTGC
This sequence comes from Penicillium alfredii, assembly GCF_028826965.1. Taxonomy (NCBI): domain Eukaryota; kingdom Fungi; phylum Ascomycota; class Eurotiomycetes; order Eurotiales; family Aspergillaceae; genus Penicillium; species Penicillium alfredii. The sequence continues at coordinate 2,913,633 of NW_026622708.1, read as the reverse complement.
AGCGGCACACGGTGCTGCTTTTGGTGCCAAAGGCGTTGAGAATATGAAGACAGCCTACGGTTTCAACCCAGATGGGCATTTCGTGATTGACGAGACGGTGCGCCAGTTCTTCCAGGACATTCCGGCTCGTGGAGAACAGTGGGTGCAGGAGTGGAACCAGCTGGTCAGCAACTATAGTACTCAGCATCCCGAGTTGGGAGCCGAGTTCCAAGCGCGGGTCCGCGGTGAACTCCCTGCGAACTGGCAGGATCACATCCCTACCAGTTTCCCTGAGAAAGATACAGCCTCCCGCGCATCGACTGGGCTAGTCTTCAACCCAATTGCCAAAGAGGTTAAGTCATTCATGGTTGGTACGGCAGATCTGTCGCCCTCGGTCAACATGATCTGGTCCGGCAAGGTGGATTTCCAGCACGTAAGTTTTAGCCTTGAATATTCCCGTTGTTTCTATGCTGATCCAGAATGCAGCCCGATCTACGCACCACTTGCAATATCAATGGTGACTACTCCGGTCGCTATATCCACTATGGCATTCGCGAGCATGCGATGTGTGCCATCTCTAATGGCTTGGCAGCCTACGCGCCTAACACGATCATCCCCGTCACCTCTTCATTCTTCATGTTCTACCTGTACGCTGCTCCGGCGGTGCGAATGGGTGCTCTCCAACACCTCCAGATCATCCACTGTGCCACTCACGACTCCATTGGCATGGGTGAGGATGGGCCCACCCACCAGCCAATCGAGCTGGCTACACTGTACCGCGCCATGCCAAACCTACTGTATATCCGACCCGGCGATAGTGAAGAGACAGCTGGTGCATGGCTTGCGGCGATCGGCGCAAAGAAGACCCCGAGTATTATCTCAACTTCGCGCCACGCCCTGCCACAGCTGTCCCAAACCCGGCGTGACGGTGTTGCGCATGGCGCCTATGTTTTGGCAGAATCCGAGTCAGCCACGGTGACTCTGATCGGAGTCGGCGCTGAGCTGTCTTTCGCTTTGCAGGTCGCCGAGCAAGTGAAGGCACAGAAGGGTATCACTGCTCGCGTGGTTAGCTTCCCGTGCCAACGCTTGTTTGAGCAACAGCCGCTCGACTACAAGCGAGAAGTTCTGCGGCGCCACCGCGGCATCCCCGCGGTTGTGATCGAGCCATATGCTCCCAATGGCTGGGAGCGGTACGCGGATGCGGGCATCTGTTTGACACGATTCGGACACAGTCTGCCTGGAAAGGCGGCCTACAATTTCTTTGGCTACGAGACTGACGTGTTGACGACCAAGGTGGCGGGGTATCTGGAACGCCTTGAAAGTGATGTATTTCTTCGAGGGGAGTTCGTTGAGCTATAAAGAAAAAACAACTTTTTTGTCTGTTTCTGGTGTTATGTATAGAGAATGGCCTTAGAGAAATAGAATATTATCGATTTCAAATCAGCCTCATCCCCGTGGTCGCGTGTGCTCTTCTCATGTTGGTCTTGTACAGCGCATGTCCAAGTGGCCATCGATGCTTAGAACTTCCTATTCGGGAATACATGCCCTAAGTCGAGTCCAAGGAGCCACCGAGGTAGAAATGCCCAGTTTCGGGAGAATACTGTCATACTAGGCCACCAAATTGTACAACTAAATGAATTGAAATGATATGACAGTTGAAATGTCTGCGAGACTGGGCAACCATTTCCCACGCAGGTAGGGTTGATCAAGACAAGTCACCCCGGACCCACCGACGCCGTGGGGTAGTCAGTTCCTGGAACAGGCAATTCGAGCCAAACCTGCCTGGTTCGGATTGTTGCAAGGCGAAAAATCGCAGCATTAAAGAATGGTTCATCGCCCAGTATTATTTCCACCATCTTCAAAGCCATGGCTCCCTCGATGCTTGTGGATCAGCTCAACGGCGAGCAGGTCGACGTGCCGACCAAGTCGCGAAGCAGCGATCGCACTGTCATCACAGCTTCGTCCCCCAATCCCTCATTACAAGTGACAGCCGACCACCAGCTGAAATTGGTTGACACCCCCGTCTACGCGCCGAGACGCGGCGAGGTGCTCGTCCATATTAAGGCGACCGGGATCTGTGGCTCGGACATTCATTTCTGGAAGACTGGTCGCATTGGGTCGTTGGTCTTTGAGGGCGATTGTATTATCGGCCACGAGGCCTCGGGGATTGTCTTGCAGTGTGGCGAAGGCGTCAGCCACTTGAAGCCCGGTATGTGGTGTTTGGCTATCTGTTAGTTGCGTGATATCTGATTGATTTCCAGGCGACCGAGTGGCCATTGAGCCCGGAGTTCCGTGTGAGCGGTGCTTCTTGTGCAACGAGGGACGGTACAATCTCTGCGAAGATGTCCAGTTTGCCGGGGTCTACCCCTACGATGGAACCATGCAGCGGTACAAGGTGCACCCGGCCAAGTGGCTGCACAAGCTCCCGGAAAATGTCAGCTATGCCGAGGGAGCCCTGCTTGAGCCTCTGTCGGTGGTGATGCATGGCATCAAAACGGCCGGACTTAGTCTAGGTCGCGGAGTGGTAGTGTGTGGTGCTGGTCCTATTGGTTTGATCGCACTGGCCGCTGCACGCGCCTCGGGTGCCCATCCCATTGTGATTACCGACCTAGAGCCAGCGCGCCTGGCCTTTGCAAAGGAGCTGGTACCCTCATGCATCCCGTACGAGGTGGACAGCACCAAAGATGCACAGGCCAATGCCCAAGCCATCCGGGCCTTGTTTGGATCCAGTGAGTATGTGGCGCCAGAGACCGTGCTCGAGTGCACCGGCGTGGAAACCAGCGTGTGCACGGCGGCATATACAGCCCGACGAGGTGGCACGGTGATGGTAATTGGGGTGGGCAAGGCCATCATGCACAACTTACCCTTTATGCATATTTCTCTCGCTGAGGTATGGAAACGTCCCAGGTGTTATTGCGGGCCCAAAACAAACTTTGCTCACTCTGCTAGATCGATCTACGATTTATCAATCGCTACCGAGACACTTGGCCACCTGCTATTGCTTGCTTGAGTGGCGGCATTTTGGACCTGAAGAAGCTGATCTCGCATGTCTTTCCTCTTGAAAAGGCACAAGATGCCTTGCACCTCTGCGCGGATCCGAGGAACGGAGGGATCAAGGTGCTAGTAGTGGATGAGCAAGAGACATCGTTGTAGATAAACATAGTGTCATACTTGGCTCAATATAAAGATGATAGATTCAATTATCGAAACCATTTGTGCGGACAACCCGGTAGTTTATTTGAACTTGGTAATGTATTGGAGTATTATTGGGATTATTGGAAATCGAACTTTCGTTCAGCAATCAACAAGGAGGTCCGGGATATTCCAAGTAAACACGCGCCGAAATATAATTCATGCCGAGTGGCAGAAGATTGCTTCCACAGGTACCGGGTCCTTGGCCGAGTGATCGCCGGGGGCAAGCACCGTGTTTCGCCCGGTGCATTCGGGGCCACTAAATCGTTATGAGCGAGAGTCAATCGGAAGCTAAGAAGACAACGTACGTGAAAACACGGCACTTCTTGCGGATAGATACTGTGAAGACCTCTCTGCGACAAGTCAGGATCGGATGCATCATCTAGCAATCATCTAGCAGTGGGGAACAATAGACCTACTCTTCCTCGACTGCATGGCATTCATCCAGCGAGACGTGAAGACCGCGGCTGGTCTGTGCCGTTTCAATGCCCACCTGTACGGATCAGCAGGCTAGCCCTTTCATCTCTTCTGGAGGTGTCGTACCGTCGTTTTCTTGACGTTGGCAGTCGCCGATACGGAGAGCACCATCAGGCTCAACAGCGATAGTGATGTGAGACCATACATGATGCAGGTGGCAGACAAAACTCCAATGAGAGTGGATGAGAGGAAAAAGATCAATCTATTATTATTCTTTGCATGAGGATTGCAAGGGAGATGCCATCTGTTGCTTCTCGAGGGCGAACATCCCTTGCGTCTGTTCAGGAGGGATGGAGCCAACGGTATTTGCAAGGTGAGACTCATTCAGGGAGCGATCGACTGCGATCGAGGGATTGGAATGTTCCTGCATCGTATATCGTGGCAAGGAGACAGTTGTAGCGGTGGAGTCGATATCCAAGACACACAGTTGTATACTTCAGCTGTGTGAAGGGAAGAAGGGGAAATTGAGACACCGAGGGGGGGGGCAATTTTTTTTTTTTTTTTTTTTTTTTTTGGCGCTTGAAAGCATGAACTATTGCATCAATGGACGAAATTCAAAGAAATAATCAACCGCAATGCGAGTCCTAATTGCATGGAAACGATCTGCGGCGTTGGGATCGACGTTCGGGTTGTCTCCCCCGCACTCGACGGGTGCATTTCCCCAGAACAACGCTGCATGGCGATCCATCCGGTCACTACTCACCATACGCCATGAACGACTGGCATTCGCAACCGCGTGCTCTCGCCCCGTCATACACGCCATCCGACTCTACCGAAGGCCCGGCCTTTGCCTCCCCGCTGGGTAGCGCCAACTGGGGCCACGATGAATTCTCGCACGACCCGGGATTCCTAGCTTCACAGGAGGAGCTGCGGTGTATGCTCTTTAATATCGCACATTCTGCTGCTCCGACTCGAGCCCCCACGCCGGATGAACACACACAAGATGTCGAGCAGGCACAGAAAAGGGGCGGCGCACCAATGCGCCCGGTGTTGTCGCACCCGCGCCGAGTCGAGTACTTGAAGAATTACGTGGGGCAGGTGGCTCCATGGGTGAGTTGATGGGCTTTTTGGTTTGCAGAAAACCAGAGGTGTTGCTCACATGTCTCTTAGCTGGATATGTTCGATTCGCAGTGCACGTTCCGAGTGCAGATTCCCGCACTCGCTCGGTCGTTCCCCGCGCTGCTCAACGCGATCCTTGCTATATCTGCCCGGCAAATGGAGCGAAAGGAGGGCACTCAGGACTCCTTTGACAGCCTCGAGTTCTACCAAGAGGCGATTCGCTTGCTGAGCCCGCTTCTTCAGGTCCGCGACCCCAAGGTTGTCGCCGCCTGTGTACTGCTCTGTTGCCTCGAGATGATGTCCGCGCGGGCGCAAGATTGGCGGCGTCATTTAGAGGGGTGTACGGCACTCTTCGATGCTTTTGAAATCCACGGGTTTAGTAGCGGTCTGCTACAAGCCGTGTTCTGGTGCTACGTGCGCATGGGTGAGAAATAGGGAACAGAAATGACCAATGAATTGAGGCTAACTCTTCTTCCATAGATTTATGTGGTGCTTTAATCTCCGACGGGACACAGAGCACCCTTCTGCGTCCGAGTAAATGGCTTTCGCCTGGTTGCTCCGAAGACGATGCGGCCCGGCTCTTCTATGCCGCCCAGTCTCCTAACATGCACGCCAATTACGCCGTATACCTTTGCGCCAAAGCATGCGAGCTGGTGTCCGACCGGACGCAGTTTGTGGAACTCGGTGTTCGAAATGAGTGTAAGGGCGACACTTTTCAACGCCGCTGGTTTCGACTTTGGAATGATTTGCAGAAATGGTTAGAAAACCGCCCGCCAGAGCTGTTGCCCGTACACACGACTGCGACAAAGCCATTTCCACATATCCTTTTCTTGCACTGGGCCGCTATATCGTCCAACCAGCTCTACCACACAGCAAGTATCTTGTTGCTGAACATGATGCCCAAGACCGTCAAGCTTCCCCCGGGGCCCGCCGTCTCGGCCCTTTGGCATGCAAGGCGTATTTGTGGCATCTCGTTGGCTAATCCTCATCACGGGTGCTTGAACAACGCTATCCAGCCGTTGTGGATTGCTGGGCGCCTTTTTAGCCATATCTCGGAGCACAAAATCATTGTCGATGTGATTCGCAACATCGAAGCCAAGACTGGATGGGGTGCTTGCTGGCGCATTCGGGACCTGGAGCTTGCTTGGGGGTATCAAGTACCACGGCCAGAGCAGGCCGGTCCAGGACGGGTATCTGCAACAGTTTGAGTAAAGGACATCGCCCTTCTAAAAAGGCAAAACCGCCCAGGAAACCTAGTTCTCTATGTCTCGTCATGGAGACACCACTCTGACCGCAAGCTCTCCAGACATTCGCGAGCATCCCATCCCGTAACTGTGAGGATACGTTGAAATCCGCGAAGAATCTCAACCTGTTGGAATTCATGTGTCATCCGACGCGCTGCTGTGATAAATGACGCCAGGAGGCATGGGTCCCAGCACTCACGCCGGTCATTATGGAGTGCGATTCCGCAGATCCGCTGGGCGTGCCATAGTGGAGACATGGCGGCTGTTTGGAAGTCTGATAACCGCGCAGTGCGTGGTCGGCTGTGCAAGAGAAGAAGCATGGCAGTATGGTAAAGCTGGTTGCCAAACACGCCCGCTCCATTGGCGAAGAGAACAACCGGGAAGCTCTGTTCCGGGCCGCCCAGATGATCGCCCGCTTCCAACTCTAACATTGGTTGAAATCCCGGTGGACGATCTCGATACCAGTGATCTAGCTCATCTACGAGCTGTATCCATGTTTTAAGAGGAGGGCATTCTGGTAACCCGTCTTCCGTGTGGATGAATTGCAACGCTCGTGCGCAGAACCAGAGAGGGCGTTGCGCGTAGTAAAATGTTGTCCCGAATGGATCATCAGCCAGATTGACTCCCCTTGAATGCAGCAGGGATAGGGGCAGAGGCACGTTCATATTCGTATCGCTGACCAGCGCAGCTCCGAGGTCTAGAAGAGAACATCAGATCTTGATACGGACACTCGAAGTGGTTGAGGGTACTCACCTAGTCGAACAAACAAGGAATAAATACCGGAATTTAGATCTCTACCGGCAACATGAGCACCAAGAACATTCAGAAGTTCTCTGTTGGGCTGCCTTTCCGGCGACCACGCTCTCGGGACGTTCGATATACAAGTCTTTACCTCGTCCAGAGCATGCAGTAACGCAACGGCGGTGACTCCTTGTTGCAAATCAAGATGTTCTTGGTAAGCATATTCCTTTGTTATCCCTGGGTGCGGTGTGCGCGGATGTAGTTGGTTGAAAGATGTTTCGGCTAACTCGAGAATCGACACCCAACAGCGCTGCGACGCCATTGCCAACTGCAGACCGTGAATTCCAAATGAGTGACCGAGGTCACAGATATCTAACTGGTAGTCTTGAGTTAGTTCTCAACAATCAATCCAGCCTAAGAACATTCTTACCCATGGAGCGACCTCATAGCGATAGTGCCGGAGCAACTCCTGTATTCCCGTTGCCGAGTCCTGGCAAGGAAGGGGTATGGGTTGAGAGAGAGATTGTGAAATAGGAGTGCGGTGACTATTTGAATAGCTCTGTGGAGTTTCGGGGGCATAAGGAGCTGGTCTGGATGGTGGTGAGATTGCCCAATCTGGCAGATTCAAGTCTGTGCCCATCGATTCGTTCATGCTTGTTCCCAGCGCCAACAAACCAGCGACGGCGGACTCATCCTTATCGCTGAAGGTTGTTGCTGGAAGAGGAGCATCCAGTGCTTGAGACAGGCGCTCATCCGGAGACCACATAGGCAATACGGTGCCGTCATCTACATCATCAGGATTGTTTGCACTTGGCCCAGAAACTTCTTGACTCGATTGCTGAGCCAGATCAGCGACAGAAGGCGATGCTTCTTCTGGCTCCTGGAGTATTTCATGGCGATCTTTCCGGGGTTCTTCGGGAACAAACTAGATCCTCCTTGATCAGTGTAGTCCGGCGGACGCAGTCCGATATGGGACTTACCCTAATCGCGCCATAGGTCCCGGATGAGCTTCCTACCTCGGATGGCTGGACAGATTGTGCGTTTTTTGTGAGGAACGTGAGCTGAGGGCCATATTGACATTGGAAATTCCGGTCAATGCAATTGCGACAACTCGGTTTGCCTTCATCACCTGTGGTACTGTCAGCGGTGCACATCGGGCATCGAGTGGACGACGGCTTACACTTGCGCCGGCGGATACGACAGCGCATGCAGCCAGTGCGACAGCGAGTGAGTCGCCGCGAGGTTGAAGTGTGGCCAGCCATGGAGTGCGGCGGGAAGCCGCGATGCGGCAAATGGGGAAGGCGTAGACACTGTCACGTGGCGCGGATGCACTTACCTTTTTCGGCGTGGGGAAGTGGACGGAGAGCCGATTGATGAGCATCAATTACATTAGAAAGAATGTTGAGACTAAGATATTTAGTTTTAAATATGAGATCGAATAACCAGTAGGGAGTAAGGTTGAACAGACAGTACAAGCAGAGTGACTCGATATATACTTGAAGACGAAGAGAAACAGAAGGGGAAAGACCCGAGATAGTCTTGTTTTGGTTCTGCATATTCCTCGAGAAAGCCAGCATATCTCAAAATAGTACTCTACTGATACTGTGTGGAATTTTCTCGACTCCGCCATTCATCCACAATCCCCGCATATGCTGATGGTTCATAGACTCCCGTGAGCTCTGTCAGAAATCCCCCGCCTAGTCGACATGGATTCAATCCCAGATCTCGCAGAAGCATATCATTATACTATCGATTTCTATTAGCCAACACTGAAGCCAGCCGGATTCTCTTCTGGACTTACCTGGATAGCATCCACTTCCAACCCAGTCCCAGTCAGCGACCCAAGGACAACATCCTCTGAAATAGAATTGTCCATGACATCCTGCGAGATATCTTGAAGACGAAGACAATCATTCCGATGGGTCTTTGAATCCACAGAAGAATCTAAGCCCCCAGCCAAAAAGGCAGCTACCCATAGCGCTTGAACCTCGGCAACCACCGCAATGGTGGAGGATAGCACAATGCCGAGGACAGCAAAAGATCGATCGCCTTGTGCAACCAATTCGGGCGCAACCATGCGGCGAAAAAGGCGATATGGAAGCAACTTGTGTGATTCAATCCATGAAGGTGGGGTGCGGTCGACTGGGGTACAACCCGTGGCAGCTAACTTTTTCTTCACCATCACCTCTGACTTCTCATCAAGGTTATGCCAATGCTGGATACGGGCCTCGGTTACGGAGTCCAGGGAGCCATTGATTCTTTCTAGGGAATTGATTTGGCTTTGTTCTGGGTCGCATCGAGGTTCATGGTTCACCAGGCCGGAAAGACCCAGAGTGAGCCGAAAGCTCGGTGGCTGAAACTGGACGGGCACAATTGGTCTGTAGCCAGTGGCGTGAACAACCAAATCAACGTCGTTAACTCGGGTACCATCCTCCAGATCAACTCTGGCAGTTCGGAGAATGCTAGCGTCCAACTTTGTGCCAGTGTCCGTGATTTTGGCTATGGTTGATCGATAGACATGCACCTGAGGCAAGCGGATGGTTTCCCAGAGATCTCGCTGGTTCGCAATCCCGATACTGGAGGCACACGAGACGACACTAAACAAAGATTAATCGTCTCCTAATATTCGGAAGAGAACGATGGACAGACCTGTTATCTGGGCGAAGCTTCTGCAACTTTGGGTCGGCACTGTATCGCGCTATCTCCTCGAGGTTCTGATCCACAGAGGCCCAAAACCTCCGGATCCACCACCGGCCCAAAGGATTCCCGTGGAAAAAACGAGCAAGCCACGAGCCCTCCATCTGAAACCCCCACCCCCATATTAGGGGAGAAGAAGCCGGGGATAGCCGCTTAGGGATCTCGTAGCAGCATGGACTGAGATGATTTAGGAGTCGTGTGCTCGCCGCTTTGTCGCTGGCCACTGTCTCGCCATTTGGGAGTGACGAAGTGGGCGGTGCCATCCATGCTGGGCCGGCACCTTTATCTCGAATAATCCAGTGTACTTGCACGGGGTCTTTGGGGGTCGACCGCAAGTGCAAGTTAGGATCATTGCGATGCAGAGTTGCGAAGAAGTGCACCAGATCAAATGCTGATTTGGCGCCACCGTATATGGCCACAGACCGTAGTCGTGAGCCAAACTCGCGACCCGCGTCGCTATTGAATGATGGACTTAATTTCGGTAAGGGCTGGTATCCTAAATTCTCTCGAGCCCAGTCTCCGACATGCTTGGCATGGATGACGGTACCAACAGGTTCAGATACCTCGCCAACGGGTTTGGGGTTTGGGAGGTTTGGTACCGAAGTCAGGCCCGTTGCCAAAATCAGCTTATCACAGATGATATGAATAGCCTGGTTAGAATCTTTGCTGTCGCTGAGATCGAGTTTCCACTCCCTGCTCTCCAGGCGGGTAATGCCATTGACCTAAACACACCGTGAGACGCGGACTCTCCAAGAAGATCTTTACCACTTACCCTCCAGTTCAGCCGTATGTATTTCCGCAGGTCCCACTTGTCAACCCACGCATGCAGATACCGATTGATTTTCCAGCCGGCAATGAACTGACACGTTGAGTCATCCTCGTTATCCTCCTCTGGGACGACGTCGGAGAGCGGCAAGTCGCTGAACTCATAAAGCCCGTAGGAGTTCTGGCTCAGCAAATTCGGGTATAGTCGCTCCTCGGCCCAGGTACCCCCGAGATCTGATGCGGAGTCAATCACAAGGAGGCGACAGTCTGAAACATCGTGTGTGTGAAGCTGTTGAGTCTCCGTGAAACAGGCAGGGAACGCGTCGCCAGCCTCAGGGGTATTGTCGGTTGATTTGGCTACGTCGTAAACACCGGCAACTTGCAGATATGTCTTGGCGGCGACGAGGCCGTAGAGACCTAAGCTCGTAGTTAGAGGTGTATTTAAAATCTGACGAGGATACAAACCTGCTCCAACAATCACCACGCGCTCCATGCGGGTCAGAAATTTGCACAGGACGAAGGAGGGTGTGGAAAGAGTTGAGAAGTCATCTTGGCCGAAATATGCTCGAGTGATGGAAGACAAAGACACATTGTAAGGTCGCGTTGCTATTGTTCTGGTGGGGCCACCCCGACGACCATCGCGTGGACTCACTCACGGCACAAGAATCACACACATTGTCCTTGGTTTCGATGGGACATGCCCTGTTTGATAGCCAGGATAAATCCCTGGTGATTGAAGACACGAATCACGCCTGAGTCGTCCATTTCTCAGCTCGTGTGATGGTGCGAAGTAGGAGGCCTGCCCCTGATCAGTTTCAAGCGAGTACTTCGATCTCATCTTCGGCCCCGCATTTTAGGGAGATTGATGATTCTAGAAGAGTACCAAATCATGCGACATGAGGGCACAGTAATCTGTGAGGTCGAAGGCGCTGTCGATCGGAGACGGGCCGTGACACGATCCGTGGACTGGCAGGAGCTTCAGGCCATCAACGGGAGCCTCCTATCGAGTGACCCACCAACTATGCCAGAACCTCGCGTCGCACTAGATATGTTAACATAATCTCCTCATGAGAAGCGGTACGCGGACCGTGAAAACGGGGTGCAATCCGGCCAGAGAATGTATAAAGGGATTCATTTACCCTCCCGGTCGCTGTGGTTTCCCAAGCTTTTACCTTGAGCTTGTCTCAAACTACACTCTCTCCATCTGCTATGGACAAGAACGAACGTATCGTCATTGTCGGGGCAGGTGCCTTTGGCCTCTCCACGGCACTGACGCTGGTGCAGCAAGGCTACAACTCCGTGACGGTGCTGGACCGATCTATGCCCCCTGTGCCCGACGGGTCGAGCAACGACATCTCACGCATCATCCAATTCGACTAAGGTGACCCCGTGTATGCGCGCATTGCCAAAGAGGCGTACGATCTGTGGAAGACCCCTGAGTATCAAGATGCATTCCATTCCACTCCGTGTCAATGGGTGTGCCAGGACAGCACTCCCGAACAGCCAGTACAACCACGGGCCGTCGAGTACATTGCCAAAACCAAGCGCATTTTGACCGATATGGGCCAAGACATGGTTGCAGTCCGAAGCACCAGAGAAGCTAAGCAGCACTTCCCCAGGCTGATGGGAAAGATGGCCGATCGTGGTTTTGGGGGCTTCTACAACACGTAGGCCGGATGGGCTGACGCGGGCCTTGCGGTCAGTCAGCTCATGTCACGATGTGCCTCAGTGGGGTTGTCCCTTGTTACAGGACCAAGCGGCCAGGTCGAGGAATTCGAAAAGGCGATCGATGGGACTATCACAGCTGTCTGTACCAAGAGCGGCAACAAGATCCAGGGCGACCGGTTCATCGTTGCGACGGGTGCTTGGACTGCGAGTCTTGTCCCAGCGAGGAACTCGATGCTCGCAGCGGCACAGGTTGTGGGATATCTACAACTCACGCCCGAGGAGGTAGCCCAGCTCAAAGACCTCCCCATTTACTTCAACTTCTCGACGGGCTTCTTTTGCTTCCCGGCACATGAAAGCACCGGCTATTTGAAGGTGGCCATTCATGGATTCGGCTACACATCTACCTCGCCGTCGTCTGTGTTTGCCCCTCCCAGTTCGGCCGTAGCCACTCGCGCCAACTTTGTCCCGGCGGATGGAGTGCAGAGACTTGTGGCAGGGCTGAAGGACTTTCTGCCACACTTTGCACCAAGGGGCTTTGAGCGCGTTGGATTGTGCTGGTACAACGACACGCCGACCGGCGACTTCATAATGGACTATCAACCCGAGCCTAAGAACCTGTTCATCGCGACCGGCGGCAGTGGACAGTGAGTAAAGCCAACCGGCGAATATTGATGAACCGAAATATTATGACTAACTATGCGGCTTCTTCCAGTGGATTCAAATTCTTGCCCGTCATTGGCAACTATATTGTTGGAAGTCGCCAACGCAGTCTCCCCCAGGATCTTCTGGACAAGTGGACGTTCCCCGTCCAGTTCCGCGAGCGCTTCCAGGGCGACGCTTTCATGGGAGACGGGAGCCGTGGAGGACCAGAGCGAAGAGAGTTGAGAACCTCGGAGCGAGACGCATTCAACGCTGCTCTGACTGCCTCGTCTTGGCAACCGAGTAAGATATAAGGGAGACAGGAGCTCATCTGCTATCGCAGACACATCTTTCCTCTCATGATAGGACGAGGTTAACAAATTTTATATATCATTACTAGGGAGTGGTCCCTGATACTACTCTCGATGAGTTTTGAGTACGAACGGACAATGGCCTGCCTGCCGAATCTCACAAGGTATCCGGTACACCAAACCCCACCCATTGCATCAAAGCCTTCATCTTATCGACATCGGCTTTATAAATGCTCCGCCATGTAATCTTCCAACATCAGCCAGTCTGGAATATCGGGCATCGCTGCTCCAAGCGCATCACAACCATTGCCGTTCGAAAATGGCCACACTGATATCGAATCATGAGAGATCGGCTCTTGCACACTCCCATGAAGAGGCGAGATGTCATGAGGGATTGGTCCCTGCGAGATCGGGGCAAGCGAGTGATCCGAGAATCGCGGACTACCTGTTCCTATCTCTTGGTCGTGATTAGGGATCAAATCCCCAAGCTGGGAAGTCGACGAGCCCATGTCGAGAATATCCCACGTGAGAGCCTCATCCTCGGCAGACATCCTCGGGATATTCGATGAAGTGGGCATACTCGAAAGAGCACCAGAGTATCCGTCCTGGTTGTAGTACAGAGACCCATAATTCTGATGCCGGGAAGCAAGCTCGTTCAGTTTATTGACCTAATTCCAGGTCGTTAGCGTTAGCATTCAATCTGAGACCTGCCGACATACCAGACCCCTCATGTTCTCCCAATGCACGGATAATTCGGTGATGAAGTCTACCAGAGTCTGGAACTCTCTGTTCACCAACAGAGCAATCTGCGGGTTTTTGCTTCCCGTATGCTCCAGTTGAATTGTGGCCGCGATTGCGGCAAGATACCCTAGGAAAGGATCATACAGTCCAAAGTCAACCTCGGACATTTCTCGAATGAAGCGCGCAATCCATCTCGAGTGCAGCAAAGAGTTCTCAAACGACTTTTGAAGAAAGGTCGCCGACAGATTCCCATTCATCTGGCGAAGCTTGATCATGATAACAAAGGGATGATGCAGAAGACACTGGATAGAATGGAAGAGGAACTGGACACACATCCAAGTGGAGAGGTATGCGCGAGACTCGGGTTCTTCACGAGCGCGTCGTTTGAAGTCGACGTTGATATAACGATGTGTGTCCGCAAACCGAGTCTCAAACTGCAACCACTCGGACTCTAGAATCGCCAGCGCCGACCCGGTTTGCCACGGCGGTAAATCATTCTCATCAAATGGCTCGAACACGTACTCGGTGGCTTTGCCCCACAGCGAATACAGTCGCAGGAGACAGGCCAGGATGCCATGGTCGACATTCTGCCCTTTCTTTTCTGGCCCATCGCGCAGCGTTCCGTGGAACAATGGATCATTCTCTTGATGTGGCCCTTCGGTGCCTGCAGAGGGGAATGAGAGCGTGAAGTGTTTATCCGCCAGACAGAGCGAGTAATTGCGAGAGGCATTGTAGGTGCGGTCAAGCATGAAAAAGGCCCACGCTATACGCCTCCGCTTTTCTATTTCAGAGCTGGGCACCGATGATGCATACTTATCTTTGTTCAGACCCGCGGACTGGAGAGTTCGAATGCCCAGGGCAACAGATGCATATGCGCGATGCGCTTGGCCGTCGGCAAAATTCACCTGGGCCATCAAAAAAGCCCCCTGGAGAAATGAAAGCCCGACTCGACAGTCTTTATATTGCCCGGATAGAACGGCCCATGCTTTTTGCGCACAATACTTGGTGGCACGGGCATTGTCTCCAAAGGCTTCATGCGAGCGGTGGGGAACACGCGACGTGAGTGCTACCAGCGGAAATGCAATTTCTGGTGGCAATGAGCCCGCATGATTCAGTAACCAGTCTCTGGGAAAGACACAATATGGCTGGTCATGGAAGTAAGTGAGGTAAATCTCCACTTGGGATTGAAGAAAATCCGCAGGAAACGAAGACCTAGAAAAAGATCGTCAGTCACTGGGGTAGATTGGATGTTTCAAGACATACCAGAGCGAGTCCTCCTCATGATGTCCTTGGACACCAAATGTGCCGCGACTCTCCTGAGTGCTACAAGAGTGACGGTGTTCGGAGTTTCTGCGTGGCTGTATAGTCCTACTTGGGACATCGGCCAGCGGATTGACCTTAGGCAAACTTTCCCTAATATGGGACATTCCTGTCAGGAACTACCGTTGTTTATTGGCCATGAAAAGTACTGTGATGAAGCTTACTGGAGAATGCAGGCCATTTTCTCCAGCCGATCTTCAATTCGTTGGAATCGCTGTGAGTTCGAAATCTCCGGGGTCTTGCAAGATCATACGTCACATTCCGAGGCATTTAAGAAGATCAGCGCAGTGCATACCTCATCCATCTCACCCTGGACACGATCTTGGCTCAAACTTGAAGACATTCGGGTGTGTCTGATCCGGGCCGAAGCCGCCTGCGGCCCGTACACGCAGCGCTGGCCTAACCTCTGGCATAGCGAACATGCTGGCTTCTCGCCTGGGCATCGTGCCTTCTTCCGTCTGCAATATGGGATCAGCATGCAAGTCATTTATACTTCAAGGATCCCCCTCCTCTGATTCGAAAATCCTGTGATAGCTCTCATATCTCTCACTTACCGACAGGGACCGCAAGCTTGACGAGTGCGTTTCAGAGCAACTTTATGAATGGCATAGTTGTCATTTGAAGGACTCATAGTGCATGAATCCCTTCCCCAATCTGACAGAGGCAAGGCATCGAACTACGAACAGCGATGGACAGCCGTTGAGACTGGCGTTAGTCAACGCGTGCGGGGCATGCGGTGACCCCAAGTTTTCTCTCGGCATCTCTAGATGGTTCCAGCATTGGCAGCATTCTCCACCCATTCAATGGGATCTACAGGGACCGCCACCTATGCTCGGCAAGAAAAACGCACATCTTCATATAAAAAGGGGAATTCCGTATTCTACTCTCACTGCCTTGGGAGTTGATCAGTGGCGACTTCGCCCCAGCATGTCTCTTATCTTGCCCGGCAGTTGGAGACTGCCCCACTGACCTGCGCGGGATCACAATTCCTGATCGGGATATCTCATCGATTTCGTCCCGCGTGTTGCCCTCTGGCACCGCTCGGGGCGTCGGCTGGTCGCCCGCCGGTTCGAAGTACACGCCAAACTCTAGATATGAAGCATACTGAGAGATGCGTGCCTATCGGCTGTCGATACCTCCACGACAACATTTAAGATCGGCCTGGGAAGGGACCCTGGGCTATGAACGAGCTTAACGCAGAGTGATATACATTCGGATCTCCATGGGTGCAAAGCGATATCATTATCGGGACATCACCAAGTCGTGGATTGGTATGATTGGCACAGCTCTTCCTTGAAAGAGACCAGGTATAAGACGCGGAACAAAAATAGAAACGAAACCCCATGAGTCATGGACGTCTGCCGATATGTCTTGCATGGCCCAATAACCCGCGATCCCATGGCTCGCCACTCGCAATCAATACCCCCGAGTCACATGGAAGTATTATCTGACACTATTGGGTTTGAATGGACAGCCATGGCTCTTTTATCAATTGACTTCTGAGTTCGATCCTTCTTGTCTGACAGGCGATCGGGTGCAACCCGCTCATGTGATCGGAAACCATATAGATGTAGCTATCTACAGTTCATTTACTTGCGGAGGAATCATCTCACATCGGACAACACGTCATACGAGTTTTACACCCTGATCGAAACACGGGGTCTGTTAATGAGCCTTCCGAGCCGTTAGTCTCGTCTGGTAGCTGCCCAGCTCTTCCATTTGAGAAAGCTTCGATTGTCTGTCTTTGCCTAAACGTAAATCATGCTGCGAGACCGGATCGCTCCGCCCGAGACATACTACCTGACCAAGGGTGACTTGGTTCCCAATAATTCCGTGCCAGCTCTGGTGTATCGTAATGTTCTCCCACGCCCCATAACCCAAGACTCGGCACAGACACTTTGCGAGGGAAATCACTGGGAGAAGAGGGTGAGCTCAATACCCGAGTTCCAATTCCGTCCTCGTTTATCTATCACAATACTCGAAAATCATACAGGCTTGCTAATACCATCGCAGGGAGAATGGGGGCCTCTTTGGGAAGCGCATTTTCACCCCAACACCCATGAATGTTACGGTGTGCTACTTTCATTTCCCTGGTGGGAGTCAAGGACAATAGAAGACACTAATATCCAGGCTAGCGATCATCCGAGGCCAGTCAACTTTAGTTCTTGGCCGTGAACATGCAGCAACAACGGGAGGCGTCGAGGTGGATGTCAGCGCCGGTGATGTGGTCGTTGTCCCGGCCGGCGTGTCCCATCGGTCCATCAGCGCAGACAACGAATATCGATACATCGGTGTATATCCTGAAGTAAGTAGCTTAGAATCTTTAGGGACAGCTGCGGAGTAACCAAGATATCGCTGATCACATGGTTCCTGACAGGCCGCGCCGAAGTGGCGAAATAACTTTTGTAAAGGCAAGGAAGATATGCATCTTTTGGTGGAAGAAATCACGAGCGTTGCAGTTCCTGAGGATGATCCTGTTTACGGCAAAGATGGTCCTCTGGTGACTTTGTGGCAGCAGGCATCGAGGTCGAATAAGCTCTGAATTGATAATATCCACGGATATCTTAGTTTTCACTAGGTTTCCAATTGGCTTTCGAAGAATACAAAAAAGAACGCTACTCAGGAAAACCGAGTGGGCATAGTAGAGCTGGTTTATAAATGCAAAGTTGTCAGTCCTATATCCATTATCAGACAAACACATGTCCTTCATCAACGGAGATGCAGAAAACCCACCCAGTAGATACTCGATGCTAGCCATGCAGAGCTGGGTCCCTCACCTACAAAGTACAATACACGCCACATAAACCGCTGTAGGACCCGTTAAAGTGAAGCAGGTCTTACTGTGTTGAGCAAAGGGGGTGTTCATCCGAATCGCTGGGTTCTGCACGGCAACTCGAAGAATCAGGCACGGCGGCAAAACCGTGCACTCCGAGTGGCGCTTTAACAAGGCCGGTATTTCGAACCGTTTACCGTGCTGACCCCTCCTGGAGATACGTCCGGTCGGGTGTGAAAACCGTCGGCAGATAGCAGATATGCGGGGCGATCCTCCGTGCCGGTCACTGGACCGGCCGTAGCCCTGATCCGGGGTATCAATCACCGTGGAACCGACACGGTTGATAGCAAGGTAGTTGAGTATACAGGGGATGCCATGGGTATATTAATCGGCTTGATTGCTGGCCTGGAGTAGCAATCCAACAGCAATCCAAGGAAATCAAACTTTTTTGCTTAACTTCGGTCGCAATGACTTCATCTTTCTTGAAAAGCTACCTGGGCCTCGGCTCTGGCGCCTCCCCAAAGAACGAAAACGCGACCACGCGAGCACTGCCAGCGTCATGGTACACCTCTCAGGAGATGTTCGAACTGGAGCGACGAGCCATTTTCTCCAAGAAGTGGCTTCTGACGACCCACAAATTGCGTCTCCCCAACACCGGTGACTGGCTTCGGTATGATGTCGCCGGGTATGCCTTCATCCTGGTGCGAGATCGCGAAGGAAACATCAATGCCTTCCACAATGTCTGTCGACACCGAGCGTTCCCTGTGGTGACTGAGGGCGAAGGGACCTCCAGGATCTTTTCCTGCAAGTACCACGGTTGGTCGTACGGTCTCAATGGCAAATTGGCCAAGGCGCCCGGATACCAGGACCTGGAGGGCTTCGATAAGAGCAAGAATGGCCTCCTGCCAATCCATGTACATATCGATCACAACGGATTCATCTGGGTCAACCTGGATGCAGGCGAGCAACCCGAAATTGCGTGGGAGGATGATTTCAAGGACATCGACTTGCAGTCCCGATTCCAGGACTTCAATTTTGAGGAATACAATTTCGACCACACTTGGGAGATGGAGGGCGACTTCAACTGGAAGATCCTGGCCGACAACTACAACGAGTGCTACCACTGCCTGACGGCACACCCGGATATTCCGTCGTTGGCAGATCTGAGTGCCTACGCAGTCGACACCAAGGATGGCAGCATTGTGCACTATGCCAACGCCACGCCCGAGCAGATTTCGCGCGGGCTGAAGATTGCCAGCACATACTACTTCCCGAACGCCTCGATGACCGTCTCGTATGTCCTGTCCATTCCCCTTCTACTTGATGTCATGCTAACCCCAGACTAGGCCACACTTCTTTTTCATGCAGCGATTTATTCCGACCTCGCCGGGCAAATGCTCCATGCAGTACGAGGTGTACCGGAACAAAAGCTCGAGCGATGAAGACTTTGAGTTGATCAACGCCATGTACAAGCGGATCATGTCCGAGGACAAGTATCTGTGCATCCACACACAGAAGAACCTGAACACGGGGGTCTTCGTCAACGGAGAACTGCACCCGCGCATGGAGAAGGGTCCCCTGTATTTCCAGACCGTGGTGCGGGATATTGTGTTGCAGCACCACAAGCGAGAAGAGCAGGCAGGACATGAGATTTGGCCCGCTCGGCAACACTTGCCAGTGAATGCGTCCACGAGTCAGCAGGACATTGATTTCTGCTCGAAGCTGGCGAGTCAGAGCCAGGCCAATAAAGACTGTGGTTCGGCTGTGGCGCGCGAGAGCAGTGGATGCTGTGGGGGAATGGCATGCCAGACCGGCAATGAAGCCCTGGTTTATTAAGATGTTTCTTTAATATGTTACGCCCCCTAATGACATAGCGTGTTTGTGTTTTATGCAATGAGAATGACGGTCTTTAACCTTGGACTCTCCGAGAGGTAGAGTCTCATGACCTTTTTGTTTATCAAAGATTGAATTAGATTTCAAGTGGCGTCCGATTCTCATGACCCTTCCAAGGTTATAGTCGACTTCGATCGGCTTATCGGAAAAGAATTCATTGGAAGACGCGTGTTATCGTCCGGGAACTCATCTTTGGGGTGAAACTATATTCTTGTAGGGATTCAACTATCAGACCTCTTCTATTGAACCGTGTTATCTATCTATCTTGAGGTCACAAAGGGGTATTCAGAGGTGAAGCCGAGCAAGACAAAGAGAGTAGATCCACGATCGATATAAGCGCCCCTCTGTTATCTCTTCAAGGTCAACCCTCGCTATCGAGGACTTTTTAACTATTTCTGGCAAAGACGCGATGGGGCATGTGGAGTCTAAACACCGCAACCGTGTCACCCGCTTGTTTATGTCGGACGCAGAGCTGCAGCGATCACTTGCACTCCCCCCGTGGCCAGAATTCTGTACGGCCAATTGTCATGCCTTGACAAGTTTTGCCCTGCGCTAAGTGCTCTCCCCCACTTGGTTTCCCGCATTCTCTGCCCGAGGGATTAATGATGCTTCGGGCGCTTTGTCACCACCCCGCAGCTAAATCATTAGAACTACCCCGTCTTGATCCCCAGCGTGGACCTGATTCCTTTCACCATTCTGCAATTCCCCACTTGCTTCGACGATGATGTCGCGTGAAATCCATCGTGGAAGATTACGTTCCCATGAGGCCTGTCTGAATTGCAGGTAAGAGTCCCTCATCCTGAGATGGTCCGGGTGCTGGGTTGATGTGCTATGCAGGCGGAAGAAGACCCGTTGCCCGGCCGAGAAACCGGCCTGTTCCAGCTGCGTACGGCTGAACCAGCCGTGTCTCTATACGTCAGTCCCCAGGGGATCTCGGGGTGGCCAATCGGTAGGTGTATGTCCATCACAGCGTTCAATGATGCGGAGTGTGTTTGACCATTTCGCTAGAGTGACCGACTGGCCTACCTGGAAGAGAAGGTAAATCTCATCTTAAATGGTTCTAGGTAGAAACGATCTCACAATCTGCTCCATTGGCATATTCTTCTAACGGATTCCTTTAGACCGGCCCAACCGGCCCGTCAGGAACAGGGACACGATGCGATCAATGATCTGTCGGAAACCTCCTACTCGACTAACACCCGGCTGTCCTCTGGCGAGCCGAACTGTTCTCTCAACGATCCTTTTCTCTTTGGCTTGGGGTTCGAAGACTCAGGTCTACAAGCTTCCTCGCCGGCAATCGCCAGAGGGATAGACCTCTACTTTGAAAATTGCCACCGACAGCCAATCTGGTGTTTTGACCGAGACGAGCTCAGAGACCAGAGCTGCTTGTCCGAAGAACTTGTCTGTAGCATCCTCGCGCTGACCTCACGATTTTCCCGAGAGCAAGACCAGTTCCAGCATTATGGCGACAGCGCTCGAAGCTTGATCATGCTTCGTATGGCTAATGGGACTGTAGAGCTGGAAACCATCGAAAGCCTTTGTTTACTATCATATTCCTCCTTTATAGGTAGGTACCGAGTGGCTCCTCATTTCTCACTTCGCGCGACTCACCTCAAATGCAGATGGGAATATACGACTCGGTCGCTTTCACCTCGGACTTGCCTTTCAACTTTGTCGCTCAGCAAAGTTGGACCTGGAGTCCACCTATGTCTTTGACTGTTCCACCACCGAGCGGAAGAAGCGCCTCTTTTGGAGTCTTCAGTCTCTAGAGCAGTCTTACGGTCAACAGGATGGCTTTCTCAGCGTACCATCCGAGATTCTCCGTTCATTTTATGTCTCCGCTGGTGGAGAGCAGGTTTCCGAGAAGGACCTCGAGTCTAAACCCCCACCGTTACCCAGAGATGACATCGGTTGTGCCAGACCATCGGACATCAGTATTTGGAGTTTGGCCGCCCACTTTGGATGGGTCTGGAGTCGCGTGCGAACATACGTCTCGGAGTGTGCCCGAAACAGACTAAAAGCGCCCTGGAGAAATGACTCCATGTACGCGATGATACTGTCAGACCTCACAGAAATCGAAAACAAGATGTCACAATGTCACCGCTATGACTCGGTCAAGTTTTATGAGCGCAAAGGTGACGAGCTTCGTGTTAATCGGGACTACTGGGTTCCTTGGTTAAAGCTGCAGTTCACTTACCATTCTATCCTGACCGTGCTAAATCACCCCTTTCTCTACATTGTGGCCTCGCAATACAACCACAACTTGGCCATCCCAAATGCCTTTTGGCGACGGTCCTCTGAATTGGTTTTGCTACACGGGACTTGGATTGTTCGCATGATAGACATGGTATCGGACAAGAAGATGCGGCTCGTTGACCCGTTCTTTGGACATGCTGCCGCCATCGCAGCGACGGTGCATCTCTATTATTGCTGCGCCGCAGACCCCCGACTGAAATATAAATCCAAAACAGACTTTGCCAAATGTAGGAGGTTTTTGAAAAGATTTGTCTCCTTTTCGCCTCTTTGTCAAGCCTTAGTATGTCGATCCAGACTGCCCAAAGTTTTCCCGACTGACATGACATACCCAGGACCATACCTTGAACAAGATGACGCGAATCGCGTCTGGCTCCGAAAGTGTGGACTATGATTGGGAGCCGTCCAAGATCCATCTGAGTATACCGTTGATGTGGGATGTGCTTCAGGTCAACTGCATACCAGAACACCACGAAACATCCTCTGGCGGTCTCCTTCATCCTTCACTAACCCCTGCAGTTGCTCGCGAGGAATCCGAGGGCCCCGCCTCCACACTTGAAATCATCGTGGCCATGTCGCCCGAAGTGACCGTCAACACAGCCGATGGAGGACAGACGGCGCATATGCCACCTCATCTGACACATATTCGCTCGGCACCCGCTTCGCCAGGTAGCATGGCGCTCGGCGACAAACTGGTTGCACCTGCCGACAGCCTCATGACGAATACACCGTGGCTCTGGACAGATCCCTCGCAGTTTGTTGATATGGACAATATAGGATATCAGGATTCGGATTCCGCGCTCGGCAACATCGAGGGATTTTCCACGTGGTGGGATTTCGGAAACTTATAGGAACAATCACGTTCATTCTCACTACTTTCTTGCTACCCCTTCTCGATCGCGGTTGCTTGTGTGGTTCTCCTCTCCTTTTACTGGCCTCTTGGCACTGTGGCCCCTTAACCATAAGAAGAACCAAAACCTCAGATGCCACTCGATCCATGACCGCCGATCGCGATCATGCTATGCCGCCGCGACTCGTCCCAAGCCTTTCCCGCAGCGCCGTGAATTCCCTACTCGCATAATCAAAGACTCGAGTCCCGGATGATCCAATCGGATACTTCTTTATTGGCCCCTGGCACCATACTTCCTGGCGCAGATTGAAATCACTCGATGCTATCCCGGTTTCCACGTCCTTGGAATAGTTGCCGACTGACCACGCACATTGTCTCCGGTGAGATATCAATTTCAGCAGATCACCCGACCACAACATGAGTAAGTCGCCGATGTTGCACAACACCTACCACCCAAGCCTCAATCAGGGCAATATCGGACTCCGATACGAGCTCGCGCCTCCGTTGCCCTTGTTATGTTACTGGAATAGTAAAGTCCCAAACTCCCGGTCAGCATGTGGCCCTGCGCGATGATATACTTTGCCGTCGGAGGTTCCCGGCGGCGCGAAGTACAGAAGTAAACGCATGGTGGTCTGCGAGGTTAACTGCAATGAATGATGCTCTAGCACTCGCTGACCAAGTCTTCAGGAAGCCGGACACAATAGCCAGACACAACACTCGAATGGTTCGATATCTTCTGCCCGCCACGCGTGGAATTGAGCTTGCAAACTCGAATGCCCGGTGAGTGACTGTCCGCCACCCACAAGTCCCATAACTTTACATCATAATGCAACTGATAAGAATTTTTTGCAGTAGAGCTCGCCAGTCAAAATGGAGTTCCCGGTCTACATGACGCGTGGCCTACAGGATGTCGTTGGGAAGGGGGAGGGGGGGGGATCTCAAGGAGACTCGGTGAAAACTCTCACATTCCATGCGGTGACCTTGTCTATCCGATTTTCACTCGTGGTTTAGAAGCAGTGGGATCGCAGTCCAATGATTGAATGTGCTGTTTTGTCCCTCCCGCTGACATTAGACAGGTCCTTCCAGGGGTTAAACCCCTGGACGTTGGATTATTTTGAGGATCTTCATCCCCTCGATGCTAACACAGTACTGATGACAACTGGGAAGGTTGAAGCAAAAAATTAATAAATAAAACCGAAATATTCTATTCATTCCACTGCCCAGAACTTCAACTATACAAATTAGATTTACCATATGTGCGTGGGAAAATATGTACGGCGATCCAAGGAGGTACATGCCACTGTGGATCGATGCCTGAGTGCCGGGATATAAAACATGACACCCCTACTCGGTCTTGCGAACCTGCGTGACAGGCGCTTGGTAGACGCGGTTGCCATGGACAAGGTACTGCAAAATAGCAAAGATAACAACAAACCCAAAGACGACAATGGACCAGTTCATGTCCACGGGTGTTGGGTTGTTGGCGGTAGGGAAGAAGGTGAAGATGATGGCGAAGCAGAGATAGCCCAAGGCGAAAAGATTAATGGGCAAACCAAGCGGCCCGAGTGAGAAGTGCGACGGCGGGAGGCCGTCTGATTGGAACCGGGCGCGCACAAAGGCGGCGATCGACAGAATATAGGTCGTGAACAGCGCGGCAATCATCACCGAGGCAATGGCATTGAACGCAGCGGTGGATCCGATGTTGATCAAGCAAAGCAGCACGGTGATCATAGACGAAACAAGCACGGCGCAGACCGGAATTTGTGTCCGTCGGTTCACGTGGGCCAAGTAACGCGAAAATGGAAGGGCATTGTCGCGAGCAAAGGCAAAGGTCTGGCGAGAAGAGGTTGCCAGGATACTAATGGCGCTGCAGACCTCCATGACCAGAATGATCGCCGCCACGCCGTTAGTGGCCGCCCTCGACCCCGTCGCATGCTTGACGGCCGGGATGAAAGAGAATCCACTGGCGGGTTCGAGTACGTCCTTGAGATTGCCCATATTGTACAGCAGGGTAACAAGCATGATGAACCCCAGACCGCCGTTGATCAACGCCGTCGAAACCATGCACCAGGGAACGATAGAGGCCGCATTGCGAACCTCCTCGGACATATGTGTCGCCGCGTCAGGCCCTGTCCAGGAGAAGATGGGAGTCAGCTGGCCCACCAGACATGCCAGGCCTATACTCGGCCAACTACCAGAGTTGGTGAATTCCTTCCAGACCTCCGTCGACGAGGCTTGACCCGGCGACATGGCCCAGATAGGAACCAGGACGGCAACGAACCCGCCCAAATGCAGGGCCAAGATCAGACCCTCCAGCGGTGGCAGGAACTTGGCACCGTAGGTATTGACCAAGGTCCCGACAGCTGCAATGGCCATGGTAAACAGGGTCCCATGCCAGCGTTCGTAAACATACACGTAGTCACCGGGAGTCGAGTAGTTGAAAACCAACAAGCCCTGAATCAGGGTGCCACAGAGAAAGCAAATACTGGCAAAGGCCGCCTGCCAGCCCAACACCGACAACCACCCTGGATGGCATCAGTGGCACGTCCCATGAGGAATATCGAACCAAGATCGAACCTACCAGTCAGATAGCTCAAGAATCGCTGCGACCTGGGCCAGGCGAATTCACTGACCCAGTGATATTGTCCGGCCGAAGTTGGCGCACTAGCGTGCAGTTAGCTTTAGTTCACCGGATATCACGCGCGCACGACGGGATTCCACCTACATGGACGCGATTTCTGCCATGGAAATGACAGCAGCGAAAAACCCGACAAATGAAGCGATATAGACATAAATCATGCCGGCGCGACCCCCGTCCGTCAACCCGTATGTACTCGTCCTGCGCATCCGCCGTTAATGTGGTGTCATGCGACCGGGCGCGCCATCCAACTCACAGCAGAATCGACTCCCATGTAGCCATCAAGGTCGTGGTGAATCCGAGAATCGAGTAGAAGCGAAAGTTTCTCTGTCGCTGGTCAGCGCGAGTTCCGATCGCAGGCCGCGTGGAGACAGACCTTGAACTGCTGCGACTTGCCCAGGCGATGCATATCGCGATCATCCTGGGCATTGTCGAGCCCGACCTCCTCGGCGACCATCTCCTTACGGCTGGAACTCAACATGGCGAAAGATAGAGTCCCTCAGGCCGCGAGGGAGAGAGGGGGCATTGGGGAGGTGGAGATCAGAAGTTTAATGCGCGGTCGGGGACCTGTGGCTTGGCGCCTGAGGATTCCACAGGATTTCGCTCAGGATCGCCCTGTTCAGTCCCTCGAGCTTCTGGACAAGATCCTCTTTTGTGCGCATTTCATCTGAATCCTCCCGAATGCTCCGATCAACCTCGTTGCAAACACACCCGTCACTCATCCACAACCCGCCAAGTGGAGAAAACATCATATTCTGCAGTCCCCGCTGATCAGGCTTGTCGATCACGCCCTGAAAAGGGGAGGTGCTAAGGCGCCGGTTGTGCAGATGAAACCACCGAGCACACTCTCGGACATGCAAGATTGTTTGGGAAGTGGAAATGAGTAGTCTCACTATGAGAACTGATTTTCTATGCTCAATTCTGTGTGGTGGCCGTCCAGGTGATCATTAACATGGATCTATCTGTCTTCTCCCAGCACAATCTCCTCTATACACAGGAGTCACTCTCAAGGTACCAGTTTGGGGGGTATCATCCTGTTATGCTCGGTGATATATTCAAGGATGGTCCCTATTAAGTACACCATAAACTGGGTTGGGGTAGCTTCTCAACCGTTTGGCTTGCATACGACAGAGAATGCGTTGATGGACCAACCCAGTCAATCAGTTTATTGGTCACGACTAACAATATCACAGTCGGGGTGAATGGGTTTCGCTGAAAATCATGAGGGCCAATTCTCAGGAATCCCGCGAACTCCGCAATCTGAAGCTGTTAGAAAAGCACTCTTTCTGGAGTTCTTTTTCGCATTATATTGTGCAGCTATTCGACTCCTTCTCTCACCAAGGCCCAAACGGAGCCCACCAATGCCTGTTTTCGGAGTGACTGGGTCCTTCTGTCCATCGGGTTCTCGCTGACTACCGAGACGGCCATGATCAACTAGAATCAGAGATCATCCTTGGAATGTCGAAACAGCTTTTAGAGGCTGCCAATTTCATTCATGGTGCCGGCATGTGTCATGGGGGTAAGGTCGAGTTTTCAAAGACAGAAATGTACTTGCTAACTTTATGACAGATATTAGCGGCCGAAACATGGCCTTCAGCAGCACTCACTTGGCCCACAAAACAGAGGAGAAGCTGTTTGGAGTTCTTGGGACGCCAGAGATAGAGCCATTGGCCCGCATTGATAGGTTGCCTTTAGGGAATGAGTTTCCCGCACAGCTCGTCAAGGCAGCAGAGTGGGTCGACTGGGTGGACGAGGATGAGGAGGACATTCGCATATTTGATGTGGGGGAAAGTTTTCTGCAAGGAGAGGAGCCCCGAGAAGCTGGCCCAACTCGGTACATTACGGGTGCCTGAGACAATATTCACACATCATTTTGATTATCGCGTTGACCTATGGCGTATTGGGTGCATGGTCAGTGAGCTAGGTCTCTATGCCGCAGGAAGAAGCATTGACACCTATGATACAGATCTACGCATTCTTGTTTACAACATATCCCTTCTGGTATCTAGGCGAAAATGAGGTTTTCGTTTTCCAGATGATCGGCTTCGTCGAGCGGTTGCCGTCTGAATGGCAGTCATAGTGGGAAGCAATGCAAGCAAGTACTCTGCAGGATTTGAGAGTGGAAGAAGGTAAGGCAAAACATCCGTAGCAAAAAGTATTCAATGGCTTATGCTATTTAAGGTTCTGAACCGTTCAAATTGGAACACATGTTCTCTAAGAAAGTGCACGACCCAACACTGGCACCTCTTCTCTCCGTGATTCAAGGACTGATGCGATTCCTACCGTCGAACCGTATCACTGCGGATGAGGCGCTTGGTTTGATGGAGAACGCCGAAGCGCGCTAAGGGAAAAAATTCCTGGGAGTAGAACGATTAATCATGGCTGCCTCGGTGTCAAGTGCCGCATATACACTCATATTCTTTATGTGCTCAACGCTTCCATTAGGCAAAGATTGGAATCTCCCTGGTTGTTTAGGGCTGAATATACAAAGTATGATGAGCACAGTAACTAGGGGAAATCAGCCAGAGAACCTTTGTGGAAAGCTGTCAGGGCAATCCCTGTTGCTCCCATTTTAGAAACGTGGATTGCATCTACGTGCGCCAAGTTGGAAGTGGAAATGGAGCTGAGAGATCGATGGTGGCGGAGTTCTCGGGGAGACGAGATCAATGGGGCAGTGATGCGATCATCCACGAACAACACAAATCGCTCCCGCACTTGTTAATTAAATATGGTCGACGAAAAAGAAGAAAAATAATATAGATTCCCAAGAGGATTCAAATTATATTCAAATAAATAGAAACTAAGACAGAGTCAAAGGGTTGGTAGTTTCACATCATGAGCGCGTATATCAACTTGATATGGGCTTCAGGTCAATTTTCGCACTTGAGCTCCTGGGGCCATTTTCCCCACAAACACAAACTCCTACACCATTTATACGAAGAAACAGGGAAAAGGTCTGTACGAGACGCTAATCTACGTGGAAACGTCTATCCTTTGCTGACCGCTTACAACAGAGCCACCGGAAATGAAGCACTGAAACAGTCTAAATTTTATTCAAATCAACTAGAAATCACGCCACTGTAGGCGTCTCTCCGCGTGGAAACTTTTTTTTCAGCGCGTATAATCAAGCTGCGTCCCTACGGAAGTCCAATTTCACAGCCCCTGGTCATATTCGTAGGCCCGGCACCATCCCCTCCACAATCTGATCGTCTCGAAATACTGCTACGTTGGGCATATATCTGCTTGGTCGGTTTGTGTAGATGTCGAAGACACTGGGTGGTTGGCAAGAACCAACACCTTCGGGGTCGCGAAACCCTAAGGAGGATAATCGGCAACGGTCGACTGATCCTCGATGGATTTTAAACAGAGCAATAAACACGCGTAAAAAGTGAGGTGTATCCTTGCTTCAGGCCCGAAAAGACGCTAGTGACCTGAAGGCCCACTCTTCGTTTATCCTCGTTCTCGCGGGAGACTTTGGGGGCACATTCACGATGATATACTACGAAAATAGATGCGTTGTTACGCGATGCTCTCCCTATATTACGATGTTTGTCTCTTCTGGCATTCTCTTGTTTTCCTCCCCTTACGTTGCTTAGTTCCTTCTATCTTTTCTCTCTTAACACACCACTTCCTGCCATGGCCATGGTTGGAAGCAAGAGCCCTAGGACGCTGCTTGTCTTATATCTCCTGGCTAGTCAGGCATTAACCCGGGGGATTTCGACGCCCGTCCTTACCACGGCTGGGGGCTTTACCTCTGTGGGTAGCCATGGTTCACTGGGTGGCTCTGCTTCACCTGATCCCCAGAAACCAGTGTCAATACCCCTAGTAGTCCCTGCCAGATTCAAGAACACAAGCCAGAATCATGAATTCCAGAGTGGCACGCGTCCTTCTGCCAATAGCTCAGGACAGCGGCCCGGTGGAGGTACGCCTCAGCCGCCAACGCCTCTTCCAGGTGGCTTCTCAAGTGGGACATCTCTCCCACTCAATTCGCCTCGTGGACCGCAGTCTTCGGCTATCCCGCCTACCAATCCCCCGGCAGCTGGCCACACAGGGAAATCACAAAGCACATCTACCCATAGTCCTGTATCGGCCAACAGTCCCTCTGGCGATGGTCCCTCTGGCCGTCCTAGCAGCTCAGGACCCCCAGCCCCAGTGAACACGCCTTCCGGCAGTTCACGACCGAGCGATTCACGCATTTCCCCAGATTCTCCTGGGTCGTCAAGCAACACCGTGCCAACGGTTCAGCCGACTACGTCCCAATCCACCATTTATCAAGTCACCGGAGGCTCGACTAAGGCCATTCCCACGATGGTCACCGTGAACCCATCTAACCAAGGGGAAAGTGCAACTCCAATCACCTCTCAACCCCCTGCATCATCGTCAGCTACCGCTATGTACGTTGGGCTGCTTCAGAAATACCCCAAATCGGTATCCGCCGCACTGAAGGATTGGGAAG
The DNA here is from genome assembly GCF_028826965.1 of Penicillium alfredii. NCBI lineage: Eukaryota > Fungi > Ascomycota > Eurotiomycetes > Eurotiales > Aspergillaceae > Penicillium > Penicillium alfredii. Next base: position 2,883,937 of record NW_026622708.1, on the reverse strand, counting down.
ATGCCAAGAAGAACCCGAATGACGAGGAGGGATGGAAAAAGGCGAAGAAATCCATTGATACTGTTCTTCCGCCAGATGACAAGGACGACGATAGTGGTGGTGGCATTTTCGGTGCGCTATTCCACAAAAATACCAAGACGAGTGGGAGCTTGAAATCTGCCTTGAAAGGAGTGTCCAAAGTCCGGAAATCCATCGGCCCCGGTGCAAAGTCCATCGGGGAGGCCCTGGGTGGGGGAGGCTTGAAGTTGCCAGATCTCCCTGGTCCGCCAGCTGCAGGAAAGATCGATCCTGACTTGAAGGGAATCGAGTCAAACACGAAGAAAGCAAACGACGAGAACAAGAAGAAAGAAGAAAAGAAGGAATCCGAATCCGAATCCGAATCAGATTCTTCGACTTCGACTTCTGAGCCATCCTCATCCTCGTCTTCATCTTCAACATCGTCGTCGTCGTTCTCCTCCTCTTCCTCTTCCTCCTCTTCAAGTTCCAGCTCCTCAAAGAAATCCTCATCATCATCCTTATCGTCCTCATCTTCAAGTTCAAGTTCCTCGAGAAGATCCTCATCCTCAACATCCTCGTCTTCGCCATCTTCTTCGTCTTCAAATTCAAGTTCTTCGAGAAGCTCCTCAAGCACTTCCACTCCACGAACCACCACGCCTCAACATGTATGCTCCAGACGACACTCGAAGTGGAGTGGGTCTTTTCAATCCACTCCAATTGTGAGCAGCACGCCCATGTCTTCCTCCCTCTCATCTGCAAGTTCCACTTCCTCCAGAAAACTCTCGGGTACATCCACTTCACGAACGACTACGCCTCCACATGTATGCTCCAGACGACACTCGAAGTGGAGTGCGCCTTCTCAATCCACTCCAATTGTGAGCAGCACGCCTATGACTTCCTTCCCCTTATCTTCAAGTTCCAACTCCTCCAGAAGGTCCTCGGGTACGTCCACTCCACGGACAACCACCCCTCCACATGTATGCTCCAGACGACGCTCTCAGTCGAGTGCGCTTTTCCAACATACCCCAAGTGTCACAAGCACGCCAATGTCCCCCAATTCAACACCCAGGACCTCGCCCACCAGATCTACTCCACAAAGCACGGGTACCCACAAGGGGAAATCTGCATGCCACCTGTCTCGCCGGCCCTATAGCACGCATGGCTCTGGATTGGGCGGCAGCAGTATGAGTGGTCGGGGAACAGGGACTAGCTCAACAAAATTTCACAACACACCACCGGTGACTTCATCGCCATCGAAGACCTCAACCCAAAAGCCAGACAGTTCCGGCTTGCCCAAGTCAGTCTTGTCAAAACTGGAGAAGGATCCTAAATGTTTTGCCAATGGAGGACCTCACGGATCACACCAATGCGGTTGCTCGACCGTCGTCTCAGGTCAAACCTTTTTCGCGTCACCTACACCGAAGGATGTGGGTACTTGCTGGACCCTTGATCCGTGGTATAGCAACCCCCCAAGCAAGACCACGCATAAGCCCGCTCCGACTTCCCCGCCAATAATGACCGCTACCGTGGTAACTCATATGGCTTCAACCAATAGGGTCGTGCTCTATCCTTGGCAGACTACGGCGTGGAGGCAGGTCCAAGGCAAAACGTACTCAGGACCCGCGCCCGCAGGTCCAGCCTACACCCTTCAGCCAGACTTCCCTACTATGTGGGTTACAAATGGCGTGAACCACGGCAAGGGCTCAGGCATGTGCCACGCTATTGATCAGAATACCTGCAAATCCGCTGCCCGGAAACTCCCTGACTGGCTTGTTCATTATCCGGAGACGCCCGGCGACCCCAACACCAAGTGGCTCTCGGCGCATATCCCGTATGGTAGGGATATGTACGCCTCTAGCAATTCCGACACTTTGGAAGGCACTTATGTTCAGATGGTGGGTGGCCCTGGGAAATGTCAAATCTCCACTTGGTGCAATTTGGATGGCCAGGTCAGTAACTACACATACCACGCTCTGACCAAGCCACAGATCATAGAGGCGTAAGTGTCCCTCCCTTTCAAATTGTCATTATCACGTGTTAACAACGGTACAGGGTCAATCGAATGTACAGCGAGGAAAACGGTATTGGCACGTGTGGACTTGTCCACGTCGGTTTGTGCCTGGTGAAGGCTGACTACTGCCACTCGGATGGCGACGGGGGCGGGGGCTGCAAAGACATCCCGGCTGATCGCTCTTATAATGTATCAGAAACGAATCCATTGGATGATGTGGTTCCTTATTTGCCTTACTGGAATAGTGACAACCGCACGATCCCCGATGATGCCGGGGACTATTCAACCTTGTCCACGCCTCAACCCAGCAGTTCATGACGGAGAATGGAATCTGTGACTTTGATTGACCTCGATCGGTAATCATTTGGATGTTATTTAGACCATCATTCATCACAGACGTTTATGGTGTTTACTGTTTGAATAATGATGATTTGAAGTACTTGGATAATACATTGCCTTGTTTTCCCGAAAGGCTCAATGAAAGAGCAGAGTGGGAGGACATCGACCCTAGATTGGCAAGAGAAATGCATTCGCACAGAATGAAAGTAAAATACATACACCGAGACACACACACACACACACACACACACACACGAAAAGCTAGGAATATAGACAAAGAAGAACACAGAAAGCCGATGTTGGGGGATAGTACTCAACACCCCAAGTACATCATTCCACGAAAGGTTTAAGTCGAAGGTCTGAGACAAATAGGGGGCTTGGAGAGTAGCACACAGGGTGCTATTTGAAGGGACGACTTTTTTGCGGATCATCTCATCGTCTCGAGCCTTCGCCCGTACGCGGTTAATTTGCCTATAGGAGAGACCCTCTGGAATCGACGCCAACTGGTCGGCGACTTTGCCCAGCCAGTCAACACAAAATGGAGTTCACCAGTGAAGATACCAGTAACATGAAAATAAAGTGAACATCAAATGCTATGCGAGAAATTTCAATCTACCGGGGGTATATATATGCGCGCTTCTCCAGTCCGTCAATTTTTATTCCATCCCATCACCTCCAGTCTCTGTTGTATTGCTGGGCGGTTCCAGCCGGGGATTTCTCTGGCTTGTTGGCTGCGTTGTATCCAGGTCCTGGCTCATAGGCAGGCGGAGGATAGTTGGAGTGGCCACTATAATTCATTGGAGGATTCTGGTAACCAGACGGGTAGGGCTGTTGGGGATATGGTTGTTGGTGACTATAGTTGGGGCTATAGTTCTGACCATGACTTGGATAGTCGGTAATAGCCCGGGAACCGGTTCCCTGCCCGTGACCCTGAGGATATGCCTGGCCGTGGGGATATCCATGATAGTGGGCGTATGGAGATGACTGCGGTGGATTGTTGGGATTGGGGCCATAGTACCCTTGGGGACCGGGATGCTCGTATGGAGGCTGCTGGGTGTATGGGGGTTGTTGTTGCTGCCGATAGCGCTGGTTGCGCTTGTCCTCGTGTTCATTGGCTGCTCTAAAAAACACAGTGTTAGCTTGGAGCAGATTTTATTGCGAATAGGATTGACCAGAAAAAAAAAACTCACTTGGATCCGGCCTTCATCAGGCCATATGCGCCCGCAAGAGCAATGCCGGTTTTGATGAGACCCATATTGGAGAAAATAGAAGTATATTGGAGAAGTCGTGGGAGATTGAACGAAATGAGGTGAATCAAATTGAGAAGATATTCAAAAAACAAGAAGAGACTTCTAGGAGTATTTGTAGTTTTGTGCAGAGTGCCGATCGCAAGGCTGCAAGTAGTGTTGCGGCTTCTTTGGCCCCATCACCACCCGAACCCGAGCCTCGCATGGGGGCCGATGATCTCGCTTTCGTTAAAATGGGCCAATTCCATTTCCACATCCTGCTGATCGCATTCGGGATTCGCATAAATGGGATACTAAAGAGTTTTACTACAAGATATGCTATAATAAGCTCGAATATACTGAAGATACTAACAGCAATAAACATAATCAGGATGGTGATTATCATAATAAGATCTGAAAATACCATCAATAAAAAACTGGATAGAAGGAAGTTAGACTATCGGCGGGTAAGTTTGGTTTTCCAGAAAACATCCATGGATATAGCTCTGGTGCAGATGGATGTCAATTTGTTTATTTTCTACTAAGTGGGCCACTGGGACGTTTTAAATGCTTTAATTTATTGCCTTTTCAACTATCTTACCTATTGACCGATCGATAAACCCGTAGACTAAATACTCTGAATTCTCTAGATAGTATAGATATATAATTTAGACAGTTAGGCTAGTTAGGCCCTTAGATTTCTGCTCGAATCTAAGTAGGGGCTGTCTTAATCGAATAAGATACTATATTAATAGGCTCTTAAATTTACCCTAGGCTAATCGTGTCTATTGCTCCCCGATATAACTCTTCGATATATAGTTAATTTAGGGGTTCCGCTATTTATTATCTAAGGAAAATATTGAGTTAATAGGGCGTAAGATCTAACCGAGTTTTTGGAGATTTTTGCCCGGGTAAAAATAGAGCACGATCTAATATAATAAGTGTGGATTAATATTATGAAATATATTATCTCTTAATTTTATAGGTACTTAGTCGAATATTAAGATCTATGTGTTACGGACCAAGCCACCTCACTCGTGCCAGCAGGGGTACAGGAGAAAACCAGAGCCAACCAACCCCGCGGCGATGATACAGGACAACAGGGGTATGGATCACGTGACAATGTACCACGATCCATTGCCAAGGAATGGTATATCGGATAGTATATTAATAGGACTACTATATGCCCGCATATAGTATACCACAAACGAAGGCATGGAATAATCGGCGAAGGATATATAAGGATACTTATTTATTGTGTACTTAGCTCCTCGCGTTTAACTCATGTTATTAACCTCAGTTACAAGTTCAACTCAGATTGTCTCGTTTACACTGTGACCCTCTCAAGATAACCCCTCTAGTAGTGAAGCGCCTTTAGTACTTCTACTATTAAGCACTCCTCACCCTTGATCGTTCCTCGATACCTCAATAGACCCGAGCCTATGTAAGGCCTGACGGATAAGGCAATAATACGGTTACGAGGCCGGATATCGTTAATACTAGAAGACCCCTAGTCTTCTAGTATAACTAGAAAGACCTATGTATCTTGGTATCTTAAGGGAAGTATACCTTCTGTTCTAGCTAATAGTTATAGGTGACTAGTGCGTAACACTTTAAACGCCCATCTTGAATTATAGTATACGAGACGTTAATACTCGACAACCATAGCCGGTAACGATAGTGCTAACAACCTTTCGCGTGGTTCTGCGAGCTAATCTGCTCTAACCAACGCGTAACTCATAGATATGATTAGTTAGCTTTAAGAGTAACTTATCTAAGAAAGAGCCAGACCAGCAGCGTCTATGAAACTACCGAAACCCGACTTCTTCGACGGAACCCAATCTAAGCTTTAAGGATTCCTGACCTAGATAGATATATAGCTACGTATTATTAACTATGTAGAAGAAGCGGACAAGGTCATCTACGCTTTAACTTATCTTCGAGGGTAAGCCTTTAATTAGTTCGAACCCTATATTAGGGAATTCAACGAGAAGAGATAACCTAATTAAAGAGATATGATTTAAGCGATTTTCTAATTGTATACTAATTTCAAGAAAAAGCTCGAACAGATATTCGGAGATATTGATACGTAATAGACCGTAGAGCGACGACTTGAATAAATTCGATAAACCAGCTTAGCTAGCATTTACGCCGCTGAGTTCTAGCAGATTATCTCGTATCTTGATTACGATAACGATATATATATTTAGCTGTTCGAACGAGGACTCAAGGAAGAAGTTAAAGATAAACTTATGAGAATTGATTAACCAACCGATCTATCCCGAATAATCGAGATAGCGGTTAAATTCGACAACCAGCTTTACGAATATAGATAATAACGACGTAAAACATAATAGAATAACACTAGATATATCCTACGAGGATTCCGCTGCTATAAAGGTAGATAAGGATAAAGGTAATAAGTAATAAAGGAATCGTATAATAATAACCTTTATAGACTAAGACCTATAGAGCTCGACGCAGCGAGACTTCCGACTAAAGAATAAAAAGAACGTAAAAGAAAGAATCTTTACTTCTACTATAGTAAGCTAGGCCACTAGAAGAGGAACTACCACAAGAAAGTATTAGACAATAGCAATCGGCGATAGTAACTACGAGCCACATAGGATAGAGGAGCTTATAACACTACCGGAGTGCTAGCTTAATAACTCTACGCAACGAACGACAACCGCTGGGATAAGGAATCCCTTAGCGAAGACCCTAAAATAACTAGATATAACTCGAACCTAAGTACCGCGTAGACACTGGTCCTAAAACGCGAAGACGTATTCGTTATACGTAAAGAATTCGCTAACGACGGTATACCTAACTAAGGAGAGTTAGAAGGTTTTCCAGAGATTGATTAGGGAATAGTTAAGAGTCAAGGATAGACCTAGAATAGTCCCTAGGAGAACGATAACTCGCCGGATCTATTAGAAGGATCCTTTGGCTAGGGATATAGTATCCTAAAAACACCGGTCGAAATTCTAGTAACGCCTAAACCTTAGGAGACTTCTTAGGAGACTCCGGAATCGCCTTAAAAGACCTCTAAGAAAGCAAAGACTCGCTTAAGAAAATATAGTAACTCCGATAGATAGGAAACGCTAATATATACAATAAGGACTTTCAGCGACTAGCAGCCTAACTCGACAAAGAACTCGGATATCCCTATCCAAACCCATAGTATATATATAAAGGACACGCACGATACCTAGACTACTAGGTTATATCAACGCTTATATACTACGATGATACTTATCTAATCCACTATTAAGGCAAGCTCGATTATAGTATCGAGCCACGATCCTTAAACTAGATAAAGAAACCTCGATAGAAACCAGAATTCACCGGAATATAGGTCAACAGACAAAAGATCTATAAGCAAGGCGCTAATAACTAGTTAGAAGGGCGGTAGTAGATAGCGGCAACAATATAGGGAAGATATATAAAGCTTAATATCAGTATCCTTTTTTAAGCGACTAAAGCGATACTTAACTTAGGAGCTATAAGCAACTTTATAAACCCTCGATATTAGCGATAAATACAAATCTAGGGCTACGTAAAGCCACGACCGATACCGATTTAAGGACTCAACAGAGAAAGCCTTAGACTAGGAATCACGCACAAAAGCGGAAACATCCCGATAACAACCTACGAATATTTCGAATTAATTAACTTCGATATTACCGAACTAGAGGAATATAATATAGTTCTTAGAGTACCCTAGTTACGGAAACACAATCCGATAATCAATTAATAGACAGGAATAATCGAATTTAACAGATACCCCTATAAAGAGATATACAAAACCTAGACCGCGAAGAATTTAACGATATAACCAAAGGAACCGAGTCATAGAGAGACCGGTATCCAACAGAGTTCCTACGAGGGAGAACCTAAAGGAAGCTCTCGGCCCTAGGGCGAGGCCACCTCACTAATTAACGCGCACCGCGATATATAGGGTCCCTACGAAAGAGAACTTAAAAGGAGTCCCAGAGGTAAGATCACAGGATAATACTAGAAGAATAGAACGTAGATATACGATATCAGCGTTATCACAATAACCGAGCAATCACTAGATATAACGGACGATAAACTACGAGACTACGTTATGATTAGGCACGAAATGAAGCAGATCTATATCACCGATAAAAAACCACAAATACCGAAAGAATATCAAGACTTCGAGGATGTTTTTACCCGACCAATAGACGGGGTACTACCGGAGCACGGCCTATTTAACCACGAGATTAATATAGTAGAAAGTAAAGAACCTACTATTAAGCTAATCTACTAACTATCCGAGAAGGAGTCTTAGGTATTAAAAGAATATATCAATAAAAACCTAAAGAAAGGTTATATCCGCAAATTGACTTCGCCAACGGGATATCTAATCCTATTCGTTCCAAAAAAAGATAGAAGTCTACGCCTTTACGTGGATTATCGATATTTAAATTCGATTACTATCAAAGACCGACACCTATTGCCTTTAATTCATAAGATCTAAGATCGGATTTAGGGAGCAAGATACTTCACGAAGTACGATATCACCGACGTATACCATCGTATCAGAATCAGCGTAGGCCACGAATAGAAAACAGTATTCAGGACTAAGTTCGGACACTTCGAATATATAGTTATACCCTTCGGCCTCACTAACGTACTAGCCTCTTTTTAGCGATTTATCTACGCCGTGTTAGACAAATATCTCGACACCTTTATTATAATCTATTTAAATAATATCTTAGTATTCTCTAAGACCCTCGAAGACCACGTTAAACACAATAAAAAAGTGCTTTAGAAACTTAGAGAAGCTAAAGTATTTCTTAAACTTAAGAAATACGAATTCTATATCTAGGAAATAGGATTCCTAGAATATATTATCAGTACTAAAGGATTTAGTATAGAAAAAGAGAAAGTTAAAAACATTCACGAATAGCCAACGCCACGCAACGTTAAGAATATCCAGAAATTCCTTAGACTTACTAACTACTACCGACAAATAATCCTAAGCTATATATATATCGTAACGGGACTCTACCGATTCACGAAGAAAGAAGAAACCTTCGTATAGGATAATATAGCAGAAAAATCGTTCCAAGACCTTAAAGAACTCTTTAAGAAAGACGCGATCCTCGTAGTATTCAACTACGAGAAACCAATCACGATCGAAATAAATACATTAGACTATATATTAGACGCACGATTAACCCAACTAGACGACAACGATAAACCTCGACTAATCGTATTTTAGTCAAAGAAAATAATCGTAGCAGAGCTTAACTACAATATTCACGATAAGGAATTATTAGCTATAGTATTAGTATTTTAAATCTAGAGGCTATATCTAGAGGGAGCTAAATATATAGTCACAGTTAAGACAGACCACAAGAACCTTACGTTCTTTACAACGACGAAAGTACTTACCCAACGACAAACACGATAGGCTAAGATCCTCACGTAATATAATTTCAGAATCATTTACTATAAAGGGATAGAGAATAGCCAAGCCGACGTATAAAGCCAACGACTAGATTACGAGCTTAATACCAAAGCAGCAGACCTAGCGATCCTTAGACAGAACGAGGACAGATTAATCGGTTATAATAGATAAATCCTCGTAGTAACTATTAAACTCGAGAACGATAAGCTATTAAGACAGCTCCGAGAAACCACCGTTAACGACTAAGTAATACAAGATTTATTTAAAGACTTAGCGGAAAACGATAAGTTAACGACGGATAAAACCGGACTTATATATATACATAGATTAATATATATTCTAATATTACTACGAGAAGAAGTCATTAAACGTTACCACAATATACCTATATATAGGTATATAGGAACCGAGAGAACTATAGAATAAATCTCACGTAATTTCTACTTTCCGAATATAAAACGAAAAATCATGCACTACACCCGATAATACGATATATATCGACGAAACAAGCTAATAAGATATATATAATACAGAGAATTACAATCTATAGAAACTCCTACGAGACCCTAGGAATGGATCACTATAGACTTCATTATAAAGTTACTAGACTCAGATAGATATAACATAATTATAGTTATGGTCGATAGACTAATCAAGTACGCCTATATAATCCTAACGACTAAACAGATCGGCGCGACCCAAATAGCGAATATATTGCTTCGCTATATCTTCGCGAACTATGGCATACCAAGCAAGATCACGTCTAATAGAGATAAGTTATTTATATCGAATATATAGCAATCATTCGCGGATCTCATAGGTATTAAACATAGACTCTCTACCGCATACCACCCACAGACCAACGGACAGACAGAAAGGGTCAACCAAACCCTTAAGTAATACCTAAGATACCACGTTAACTACTAGTAGGATAACTAGGCAGGATTATTACCAATAGTATAGCTCGCGTATAATAACGCGATAAATTCAACGATTAACGAAACTCTATTTTTCGCGAATTATAGGTATAATCCCACGATCATCGGTAAACTAATTAGCAAACAGATAGTCGCAGAATCAGCCAACCTTTTAGCTATAGATCTAAAATAGCTATATTTATAGCTATCCAGGGATATTAAATTTGTTAACCTCCGTATAAAAAAATACTACAACCGACGCCATCAGGAGGGGCCTAACCTAAAAAAGGGGGAGAAGGTATATCTTCTACGTCGAAACATTAAGACCAAACGACCCAGCAACAAACTTAATTACTTGAGAATTGGACTATTTACTATTAAAGGAAAATAGGGACTAATTACATATCTCTTGGATCTACCTAATAGTATACGACGTATTTATCTAGTCTTTCATATCTCGTTACTCGAACCCGCTCTAGAAAACGCCAAACTCGCTACTAACGTAGAAATCGAAGAAAAAACCAAAAACGAATATAAAGTCGAAAAAGTACTAGACAACAAACGCATCAGTAGTAAGCCTCACTATCTTATCAAATAGAAGGGGTACGATACCTCTAAAAACATATAGGAACCTATTAAGCACCTAACGGGCTGCCCCTAGCTAGTTCGACAATTTCACTAATAGATAGATCGAAATTCCCTTCAGTAATCGCGGCCTCGACACTCCAGAAGCCAGGAGGTATCTAATCTAGGGACTAGGTTATTCTTATTAGACTAGTATCCCCTAATATAGCAGCTAATTAACGAATCTCCTATTACTCCGCTAACCGATCAAAATCACGAAACTCCTCGGCGGTAGAGGGATCCTCTTTATTTAACCGATCTAGTATCGACTGATCGTGATCTAATATCCGACTACCATATTCTTTGAGAAACTATTAATATTTTTAGAGACGAAGGACCTTCGCTATCGCTTTATTCATCTTTTACGAATACTAAAGAAATTACTTTTAGGCCTCCTTAAGATCGGACGCCAACTTTCGTTCGTTTTATTGTAAATCATCCTACTCCTTATCTATATAGAAACTCCTCTCACAAATATACCTACAACGAGTATAAATCGAGCACTTTTTACTCTTTACGAAAGGGCTTATAGTATAATACTTCCCACGAACAAAACAATAATCGCACGGGAAATCCATAGGGCGACTAGTTCGTTTAATCCTATTACCTAGATAAGCGTTATCAGCGTACTTATTACGTTTCGGTCTAACAGTAATACAGGGGGATATAACGGAACAATATTGTAGAAACGCACCTAGAGGGGACACCGAGAATTTAAGGACTTTCGAGGACGAAAATCTGGAAGAGAGGAGATAATATTACGGACCAAGCCACCTTACTCGTGCCAGTAGAGGTATAGGAGAAAACCAGAGCCAACTAACCCCGCGGCGATAATATAGGACAACAAAGGTATAGATCACGTAACAATGTACCACAATCTATTGCCAAGGAATAGTATATCGGATAGTATATTAATAGGACTACTATATACCTATATATAGTATACTACAAACGAAGGCATGGAATAATCGGCGAAGGATATATAAGGACACTTATTCATCGTGTACTTAGCTCCTCGCGTTCAACTTATGTTATCAACCTTAGTTACAAGTTCAACTCAGATTGTCTCGTTTACACTATAACCCTCTTAAGACAACCCCTCTAGTAGTGAAACGCCTTTGGTACTTCTACTATTAAGCACTCCTTACCCTTGATCGTTCCTCGATACCTTAACAGACCCGAGCCTATATAAGGCCTGACGGATAAGGCAACAGTACGGTTGCGAGGCCGGATATCGTTGATACTAGAAGACCCCTAGTCTTCTAGTATAACTAGAAAGACCTACATATCTTGGTATCTTAAGGGAAGTATACCTTCTGTTCCAGCTAATAGTCACAGGTGACCAGTGCGTAACACTATGCTAGATATATATAGATTAAAGTCTAGGTAAAGATAGATAAACTAATTTCTATACTATAGACGAATCGCTAGTGATAGCTAGCTATACTAAATAGGAAGTATATGTCTCGGTATTACGCTCTCGTTATTATCTAGGTTACGATAATTAAGGATGCTATTCCTCTGGTATAATTCTATATTAGTCGTGTTATTATTGGTGTTAGTGATAGAATAAATACTTTAACTATTCTAATATACTAAGCCGAGTACTCTAAGTCTAATAACTGGGGTCTATCTATTTATATTAAGGGTAGTGCCGTTGCCGTTAGAACTCTAATCTTTTATTAGATTATCTTTAGGGCTTCTTATAGGCCCGATGATTTAACGTGGTAGTTCCCTATCGCCTTTTAGATTGTGTTTAGTATTCTGATTATTGTCGGTATGATTATTCTGCTGGAGTCTATACGTTAGTTGCTTATTTATAAGCGATACGAAGAGGGTAAAGCCGTTATCGCTGTATTTGCCGCTAAGGAAGTTACTGATCCTAAAATATAACTCTAGAAGATAATTATCTTGGACTCTATTTAAGCGTATGTATTATTATTTTTTTTGTTAATTTTTCTTCTGTTTTTTGAATTACGTTGTTGTAAGGTACTAAGCTTTGTAGTTCTGGCGCGGCTATTAAATCTATCTTTATATCTACTTTTTTTATAGCTAGTAAGACCTACTATCTATATTATATATTAATTAGACCCTCCTTCTAATTCTTTTAATAGATTAACGGGTGTAATACTATTATTTATTATCTATCGGTCCTTTTTAATTAATCTCTTAATTGAGATTTGTTTATATTTATGATCCTTAGTAGAGTTAATATGGTTATCTATTTAATCTTCGCTTATTTATTATTATTCTTGGTTAAACGGATTGGCTGCCGTAAGCTCTTCCTATAATCTTAGGGCTATACGGTTAACTAATAAGATTGATACGGAGAAGAATTAAACTTTCTTCTTGGTGTTAATTAATAATAGTCGCTATTTTTGTTTAGTATATGATTTACTAGTTAGTGTCGGATTTAGATTAAGGTAAAGTAGAGATAATTTAACTAATTAAGACTATATTTATTCTTATCCGGCTTATCTATAAACTTTTAAAATTCTTTTAATGATTTTATTATAGTTATTTTATTTGATCGATTTAGGATAAAAGTAAACCCTAAACCCCTAGGTATTTTAGGTTGTTTACTAAATATATTATATAGCTATCTTATTACTAGCTTTGATTTAGTACGAGGCTTTTATATATATATATATATATATATATATACTTTAATAAGAATAGACGAATAGATAACCTGTTTGTATATATATTAGCTGTGAGAAGTAATTAATCCCCTATAATTTAGTGGCTTTAATTTTTTATTTACTTTTTTTTTTGCGGAAATAATATAGCTAGATAGTGTAGTTAGTTATTATGTATCTAGCGGTTCTGGTAATTTATATATTATAAAGTATTAATTCTTACTAAGCTAAGGGAATGGTCTAAGATGGTCGGACGCGAATCCCTAAACTATCCCGAGCTTGGTACTAAGGTTAATCCTATAGTGATTAAAGATGATTGTGCGTTAATAGGCTCGGCTTTTAGTTCTATTAGGGTCTCTAGTAACGAGGATTAGTATTATAATATAACTATCGAGTCTGTTTCTAATAATAATACTAAGATTATATCTATATTTTAGTTCTAGGAGACTTTTATAGACGATAGTTTTCCTGATTTAGTAAAATAGGGTATAGACGTTAATCTGATACCTAAATCTACGCGGACGTTAGTATAAGCTTATAACGACCCTAAGTGTTAGGTTTTTGGGTAGTTAATATCGGACTACGCCTATCTAGATAAGAGAGTGAGGGAAGTAGCTAAGAATACTATTGACGTGGTAGCGGAGAATTACTTTAGTCGTAGAAATATAGTTTGTGGGTAGAGTATAACGGGTAATAGGGGTAAGTTTAAATAATAACTATATATAGCTATTTTATTAATGATTATTAAAGGGCGAGTAAGACGTATAGTATAAGAAGGTAATATCTTAAACGCGGAGCGTAAGGCGTTTTATAACGTGATTAAAGCCTCTCTAATTAATAGTGACGTTATTACGCCGAGTCTAATAGATCCGATAAATAAGTACTATTATCGTGAGAATCTGTCCGTTGGCTTCTCTAAAGTAGGACTAGTGAAATATAAATTCTTTTTTATTAATGAAGTTTATCCTATATTTAGGCGATCGGAGTGTTTTATTAAAAAGGCTAGACGCTGATAGCGGTTTTTTTATTTTTTTTTATTTTTCCCTCTCTGTTTATCTATTTCTATTATTAAATTAATACTTAAATAGTATATTCGCCGCTTTTTGTAGGTTTCTTTTAATAGTGCTATTAGAGGAAATAAATTCGATTTTATCTATATATTCTTTCTTAGATTCTATAAACTTTAACTAGAACGCGGTTTTATAAGGTTTACTCTATACGTTTATTTTATAAACCTTGTTCTGATTTAGAAAGCTATCTAGGATATAATAATCTTCTATATTACGACCTAAGGTACTAAAGATACGTATTAATAATATAAATAAGATAAATAGGTTTTACTAGATTATCTAATATTTTCGAAGGTAGATAGAGATATTTAGTAATACGTTAAGGGCTTTTTAGGAGATTATGGTTGTATTGCGTCTTCTAGAGGGATTTCGGATGCTTATTTCTATAAATATAGAATTAGCTTACGTTATAACGCTATTATTTAAGATTAATATATGATTTTTCAAGATTCTGCCTTGGTATTTCTGTTATTCCGACTAATACTTTTATAACTTAATTAGTTATCGAGATTGATTTTAAAGGTACTTAGCTTCTATTACTAAGAATATTATATTATAGCGTATTTTTAGTACTTAACGATAGGTATCTAGATAACCCTTTATCTAACGTATAGTAGGGTATAAATTTCTTTAGTGTTATTGTTTATAATAATATAAATCCGCTAATATATCTTTATCTATCTTTTAAGAGGGGTATAGCTTATTAGGCCTTGTCGTTATACGCCGGTCTGATAGTTTGTGTAGTAGTCTTTACTATCTAGGAGTTTAATTAGGAGCTTAATGTTACGAACCGCTAACTGGTCACGGTGAGTAGGGTCCTTAAAGGGTGATACTTCTCTTGGAATACTGCGTGCCCTAAGTATAGTCCGCAACTGTACTAATACCGCGTAGGGCCTTAGATAGACTCGGGTCTTTAGGGTACTTGTAAGGTGTAATAGTTAGGGCGCCGATCAAGTTAGTTATTTAGGGATTAGAGATCACTAAGTAAGCTCTTAAGATCGTTGAGGTTTTTGGCTTTATAGTCGAGACTGTGAACGGTACTTAAATAATAATAGTATAAAGATTAATCACAAAGAACTAAGTATATACCGGAAATAAGTGTCTTTATATCCTCCCTTTTCTTGGCCTAGTAGACTAGTAGATGGTATAGTGGTAGGTAAGGCTTAGCGTTATCTACCGTTTGATCGATATACCCTTCTACTACCTATATATGGTCACGTGATAGTCTTAACTATCTTGTTTGGTGATCTGTTGTGCCACTCCGTGTGGGCCGGATCGATTGGTGATTGCAGGGTTCATAATACTTAAGTAATTAAGTTTACTACTAACGTAGATTAATAATCTTGATAATAAATAAGCTCGTAGTGGCCTAGAACTATAAAAGTAGAGAATAATAAGTTAATAATTAGGTATAGTGGATAGGTTTCTCTTTACTAGCTAACCCGGGTTTATAATTTAATAAAGATAATATATTTAAGGAAGTCGGAGGAAGATAGTAACTACGATAGCTTTAGAGATAAAACAAAAGTCTATATTCGACTATCTAAGAGGGTAGGGAAGAGAGAGAAAGAAAGAAGATAAAGTAGGTTAGTAAAGTAGTAGTAAATATATCCCTAAAATAAATTAGTTTAGGGAAGAATATAAGTAATAAATAAAGGTAAGGGAGTCACGTCGATATCCTATATTATCGGATAATAATATATCGTTAATACAGTTGTAAATATGTTTATATAGTAATATATTATCTTAAGGGGCTTAGCGCCGGTTTATCTTATTAAGACGCTTATATAGATATAGTCGAAGATAATATTTCGACGAATATAAATAGTAAGTCCTTAAATTTAGTTTACTAGTTGTGTTATATTAAACCCGATCCACGAGAAATAATATCTAGGGTTATTGCTTTTGTCTATTCTTTCTCGTAATTAGCTATCTTCTTGTGGAGCCTTTTAGCTGTAGTTCTTATAGTTAATCTTTTTTTATAGAGACTTTTCCGAAGATTCTTTTTATAATAATTATACTAGACTATATAAGGCTCGAATAATAAAGTGAATATATTTTATAGGAGTTCTTCTAAAGGTTAATATTTTTCGCCGACTTCGTAGTCTAGCTTAGTAGGATAGAATTCTTAGATAACGTAGACTATATAGCTAATAAGGTTAAGATTTAATACCGATCGGTTTATTATACTAATTATTAACTAACGGAGCCTATCGGCTATAGTATATCTAAAAGAGCCCTAATATTAGTGCTAAAATAGACTAAAGCACTAATAAGATAAAATAGTCTATATCTTAAATTCTTAAATAAAATCGATAGTTAGGTTGAATATCTTACGAATAGCTTTTTCTTGTTTATCGGGATATTAGTCTAGCTATTTATTAGTTAATATCGGAAATAATTCTATAATAATTATATTATCTAGGTAAAGGCCTTTCTTATTTAAAGTATCTTATAATAGAGATAACGGAGATAGAATAGCTAGATAGTAGAGTAACGAGTTCGGAAGAACTTCTTTTATACTATAACTTACGTGGTTTAACGTATATTGATACTAATTAGCTTAATACCCTATCCTATCTAGATATAGATAGACCTATCTTATAGATTAAAGATCTTAATCTATGATCTAAACCTATAATCTATAGGTTAGGTTAATAAAATCCTAACCTATCTATAGGTTAACCCGCGGGTTAATAGGTTAATCTATTTTTGACCTATTTTAGTATAAATTTCTTAATTAAGATAGATAATTTACTTACCTTTTTTAATAATATACTATTATTAAATACTATTTTTATTCTAATATAATTTATAATTATAACTCTTTATAAAAAGAATATTATATAGTAATAATATATTTAGAATATATAATATATTAATTTATTGATTTAATACTTTAAGGTAAGAATTATATTTTATAATAGATAGATATAAGTAAAAGAAGATATTAATTAACCCTTTCTTATACTAAACCTAAAAATATATATTTAAAGTCTATAGTAATACTACTATTTTTTATATAAATAAACTATATATATTAGAAATAATAAAATAGATATAAATCTAATATCTAATATTTCTTTATTAATATATAAATATATTATAGTCTTAATTATATAAAAGAATTATTTTAAATATTTTTTCTGGATTTATATAAAATAATAATATTAGCTAATTAGGTTAAAGTTTTTTAGGGATAAAAAGAAAAATCTTAGGGTATTACTTTTATCTAATTATTTAGGTTAATAGGTTAGCCTATAAATTAATCTATTAATCTATTTCTTACTATCTAATAAACTTTATATATATTAATAGAGCCTATTCTAATTAGTTATAAAATTTAGTACTAGGATAGTACTAAATCCTATCTATTAATAAAAAATAAATATTAGATTTATATATTCCTCTAAATCTATAATAATTTACCTTAGATTATTTTTCTATATCTTAAATCCTTTATTTTAATATATTATTATTATATCTTTTCTATATCTTAGTTATCTATTTTATACCCTCCCTCTCTTATTAAGAGTAAAAGGTTTAAATTATCTATTTTCTATTCTAATTAATTTCTTAATACCCTTTTAGAACCACTAGAAAGCTAGTAAATTAAGTAAAGCCTCTCTCTTATTATACTACTAATACTAAAATAATCTAATAATTAGAAAAAGATCTAGATAATTTTTAATAGTATAAATAAAATAGAATTTTTAAACTAGTAGCTTAATACCTAAATTAGTAATTTTTATAATATTATAAAAAAAAAAAATCAAAAAGGTCTATAATAGACTAATATATAGTTATATTTTAATTAAATTATATATTTAGTAATAAGAGAGCTAAAGCTCTTATATAAATAATATAGTAAGATTATAGACTATCTAGTCTATATTAAGAATAAGATAATAGATCTCTAATATTACTAGAATCAGAGTATATATTAGAAAAACTAAAATATTACTAAATATTTAATAATCTAATATCTTATAGAATATATAGTATATTACATAGCTATTATTTAATTTATAGGCTAATCTTTCTTAGATTAAGAACTCTTTTTAAATAGCTTAGCTAATTATTTAAGAGCTATAGAAATAATAGTTAATTATTATAATAACTACTTTATAGCTTTCTTTTTAAACTATTAAGTATCCTAAATTCTAAGCCTTTTTTTAAATAATTTAATTATTATTATTTATCTTTAGTTTCCCTTTCTATTAAATTATATAATATTAAATCTAGGGAATAATCTAAGATTAATAAAAAGATTTATTTTAGAAGCTTTTATCTAAGACTAAACTCTTTATTAATCTTAATTATTAGATATTATTATTTTAATAAATATTTATAGCTATCTTTAGCTATTTTATTAATATAGATTAGAATTATTAAAAGGTTTTATTTAGTTTCGAATCTATTTCTAATATATACTCTAGATAGAATCTTAATATAACCCTTCTTTATATCCTTTAAAAATATTAGATTAAAGACTAAGTATTTATAATAATAACTAATAATATATTAAATAACTTTATCTTTATTTTAAGTATCTAAGATTCTATTTAATTATTAGATATTAACTCTAAGATAATAATTATTCGGGTTTTATATATTATATATATAATTTAGTTAAGTTTAAAGTAACTACTTAGTTAAATAAAAATAAATCTTTAGAATAAAATAACTAAAACTATTTAATCTAAGGAATATATCTAATATATCTATCGAAAAATATAAAAATAAGATATTATAATAACTCTTATAAAGATATATATCTATACTCTTTATATATTAATTAAAATACTAATTTACTTTATATTTTAGATTAGAAACCTTACGATCTTTATTAATATAAGCCTTTAATATTAGGAGTCCTTTTTTAGTCTCTAGCTTAATTACTCTTAATTAGTTCTAATTTAAGATATCTAAACTAGATAGAATTTAATCTTTTTAATACTCTAATATATAAAATAGTTATAATTAGTCTTTAATCGATTTTACTCTAAATATAATTATTTTTATCTTAAAATTAATATAGATAAATAATACTAGATTAACTATCTTCTTAATATTATCTAGCTATTTTTCTAATTTACTATAATCTTCTTAAAAATAAAGGATATTACTATTTATACTATCTTTATTATCTATAATAAGCTATTTAATTATCTTAAAAGATTAATTAGATAATTTAGTAGAAAGAAGATTAGATAGAAATAATAGATATATTAAGCCTTTAAATTAGCTAAAGATAAACTCCGTAAATATTACTCTATAATAGATAATAAAAAGTTTAGTAATATCTATATAATTAGTATTATCTTAGTTTTTTAATATAAGATTAAATTTTTTTAAATTAAAGACTAAGACTATCTTTAGATAGATTATAATATCTAATACTAACGAAGTCTTAAAGATTAGTTTCTAAATTATTAAATTAGTAATATTCTAAACTCTTAATTACTATCTAAAATAAAATAATCTTATTAAACTAATAAGTTTAATATATTTTTAATAGCCGATTTTTCTATCTTAAACTCTTAGTCTAAGATAATATAATATATTAAAAAAGATAAATTTCTATATATATCTTTATTAAAATTAAGATTCTAAATAATCGCTTAAAACCCTAGTTTTAATCTATTAAATTTCTATTTTTCTATCTTTATTAAAACTAGGGTTTTAAAGCCTATCTTAGAACCCTAGTTTTAATAGAGGTATTAGTTCTAATCTATCTAAATATTATATTAATTATTATAATCTATCTTTTATCTAGATACTATCCTAATCTTATCTTATTAATTCTAGAAGGATTATTAATATAAATTTCCTATATTTATAAGCTTTATCTATAATCTTCTCTCGATCTTAGCTATTAATATTAATATTAAATAATTATTTAATTCTATATATAATATTTATTATTATTAATAAAAAGTATTAAATATATCTATTATATAAGATCTAATAATATTTATATATATTACTAAATTTAAAGTTAAGAAGAAATAACTTATATTTATTTAAGAGCTTTAGGAGTAGAATAAGTTAGAAATTATATAAAAAGAAAAAGAGACTTAAAAGACTTATAAAGAGATTATATTAATTAGTAATAATAAAAAAAGAAGGATACTATAAATCTAATAATTATAGTTAATATATTTTATTAATTATAGTAAAAAAAGTTAAGAAGTAATTATAAAGATAATTATAGCCTCCTATAGATTTCTAGTAAAGTTTATAAATATCTATAAATACTTAATAATTATAAGTTTTAAAATTAAAATTAATTAATATTTAAAATAATATTCTCTAGAATTACTTTTTAAGAATTATTCTCTTAATTACTATAAAAAATTATTTAACTAAAATAAATATAATACCTAAAAATATAGCTAAGAATAATATAATTTATAAAAATTATATAGTTAATAAAGTATCTACCTAAATAGGTTAAATAGGTTAACTTATTAACCCATAGGATAGATCAAAAAAATCTTAACCCGCCCACGGGTTAAAAGGTCTGACCCACGACCCGCCCATAGGCTGACCCACGGGTCGACCTATATAGGTTGTCCTCGGGTCTATCCAGGTCTAGTACTATCATAAGTCGACTTTGTCACCCACCTACACCCTCTAGGCGGTCGCCTCAGCGATGATTCTTTCTACGGGTAGCGGAGTCGCAGCGGCTAAGTTAGAGGGATATTCGTTAGAGTTCTTCCCCCTTTCCACCTCTCTTATACTACTTCCAGCTATTACACACCCGAGCAGCACGCTCTACTATCCGAAGCCTATTCGACTTCGGCTGCTGACCCCTAATACATTTTCTCAAAGGAAGAAGACGCGATCAACGGTATAAATTACACAAGCCTATCTCTCTCGTCCTTCACTAGAAGGGAACTCTTTAGACTCGAGACAATAGGCGTTTTAACAATCATATTACAGGTTTATCAGTAATTTTTTTTCGTTAAAACTACCTTACTTATTAATAGTACAGGATCTAGAAAATAAATTAAATAGGAATCATAACCTCGAAGAGCTTGCAACAAATCCGTAGATAGGTTATTTACCTCCCGTACTATTCTTGAAACTAATAAAAGGGCTATTTTATATATATACAACGACATCCGGTTTCTCGAGCAACTAGGCACAATCAGAGCAACGAAGCTTCTAGACTAAGTAAGGAACAACAGGCCGAATCCTCCCTCGTTTACACTCTAGAGCTATAGAGGTCCAGTAAATCCTCTCCTTTATAAAAAACCGCCGATACTTCAAGCCTCCAGCCTTAGCCATTTTCCAGATATTAATTCGCGAGTTATAACAGAAGCCCAAGGACCAGATAATTATCTTTTCTAGCTGCATTGCAGATATTCCTTTCCATACCAACTAATCCTTTAAAGGAATAAACGGTGTGCCGATGTCAGCTTCCTTATCTATTGATCTCTCCGTCAACGTCGATCCTGCTTTATTAACTACGTCGATGGTCGGTTAGGACCACACAATTTTCGTGCAAGACACTAACCCCTCCACTACATACAATAAAATACTCGAAGCCGAGGATAGCCCTATATTCATATCTCCTATAGACATCGACACAGCTATCCGGTCAAACGCCTCTAGCAAAAGAGCGCCTTCAGAACAGGATATACACTCCCTTTCCCCTTCTACGGGCAGTTTGTCGGATAGGAGCCTAGAGTATACAACTACTACTCACATTATCATAGGCCTTCCTACTCCACCGTCGGGCCCTCCCGCAAGCGTTGCTAAGAAAACCAACAGTTCTCATACCCCAAAATCATAGCAATCGAAGGTCAACAAAGCGACAAGTAGCCGCCGCAGGGCTCGAAAATCGAAATTATAGGCTATCGGTAGGCATCCGGAGCAGCGGATTAAATCTACCGGGATTGAGGGAGCAACGCCGTCGATCGGTTCATGTCTGCTAAGAAATGCTATTTCCCACCCTAATCTTCAGCAAGCTCTAGAACTTAGAGAAGGTCTAATAAAGGGTGACCTATCGGAATACCTAGAAAAAATATCCAGTATCTAGCAAAAGAAGGGCTTTTAGTTCGAAGATACAGTCAACCTGTTGATCTCGACGGACCGCTCCGCAGAGGAAAAATATTATCTAGTCTTTCAACACGCCAAGGCTCTAGCAACGCGCGGGTTGGATCAGAAGCTACGACTCCGCATATCGCAGACCCTATTGTATCTCTTGTATGAAACCTTAGCGCGGGACACAAAGACTGATATCCAATCGGGAAGGCTGGACAATCCGGATCAACGTCGTGCGTCGTCGATCTCTATAGATTACATCCTGCAGCGCTCCTGCCCTACGTGGAATTCAATGGATTTCCAGACCAGGAAAAACCCTCCGAAGCCAATTTCATGAGCACAAGAGACAGGGCAGCCACTGTTGGCAGGCCGCAGGCGTACTCATGACTCCGGAGACTCTATAGACTTGGCATATTGCGGTATAAATACATACGACACGCAACCAGCACTAATATAACCTCCGCCGCCGCCGTTGTTGCCTGTAACCGTCAGTCTGGCATTCGACACTGATCAAGGGACGAGGGACTCCTCTTACACTTCAAATAGTTATTCAAGATAAGACTTCGGCAGGTGACACTGCTATCGTCAGGCAGTGGCTGTTTGAAGTTCTGCGAATTGCCTCCCTTTAACTTGCAATCCGTCATCCACGATGCCCCAGTGGTGATGATCGGGTGCTCCCACAATCCCGCCGGGTACGTACGGACGTCGGTGTCCGGTGTGATGGCTGTTTTGTCGTCGTAATTATCACAAGCTTTCTTGAGGACAGAGTTCCACCAATCGCTGTCATCACTGTATGATGGTACGTCGTTGTGGTCAGACGCGTCGAAGCATTGCTGCTCGCGCAGCTTCATTGCCGCATAGGGCATGCCATCACCGCCATCATTACCGCCACCACCACCACCACCATCACCATCACCACCGTCTTTCTTCGGGGGTCGATTGAGAGAGAATGAGTAAGTGCCACAGGTGACATCTACGGAGCCCCCCTTGGCCAGATTATTCTGCTGGCTGCAAGTTGCCCCCATGAGCGAAAACGCCTTATCACACGACATATCACACTGGCCGTCATCGGAAGGTTCGAACTTGAGTGTGAACTGGGCATTGTCATGCGTCGGTGGTGGCGTGCGTTTATTCAGGGAGATCTGTTTCCCGTCCTTGTCGACCGTCCATTCCAGCTTGTCCTTGCCAACTTTGTGACAGAAGCCCCCGTATACTTTATCGGTAAAGTATTGGGCACCAAAGTCAGATGGCGCATTGAGCTCACAGGAAGGGTGTGGTTGAATCGTTTTCCCGGTCGATATGGGCTTGATAGCGGTCCAAGGCTCGATCGATGTGGTGGTTATGGACGCCGTTGTGCTCCCGTATCCAGCAGTCGTGCTCATGCATGCAGTCGTCTCGGCACAGCTTGTCGAGCATAGTCCCAAAGCACCAACAAGCTTACACCCCACTTTGCAGTTAGTTTCAGTGTGTCTCTTGTCTTCATCACACGACTCATTCGAGTTATCTGTGTCAATCGCGTCCTCTGGGATCACATTGGTGCCTTGAATCGTTTTGCCGTTCACCATCTTCTGCCAGACGAGTGGATACAAGAACTCAGTGACGCGCACGGCTTGTTCACTAGACATTCGCAGGATACTTGCGTGCTGGCGCACAAATGCAATAGCTTGGTTCATGGCACGCACTGCCTCACCTTTGATCCGCGGTGGGGCCTGTGTGGCCATAACGTGGAGTAGTGCGCCGGCCATGGCATTGTTTGCCATGGTCAGTTCCGTGCCGCAGACCGAGCCAGGGAGACCACTGAGTCGCCGTCGATCCTTTTTACTGAAGGCTTGACCGTCGAGACATGTGCCCGTTTGCTGCTTGCCCAGGTAGTCATCGAGCAGCTTGGCCAAGTCTTCGGGGATGATGATCCCGACATCGCCCTTCTTATGGCCATCCGCGCTATCTTTGAACGTTGTGACTGTGGCAGTTTGGGTCCTAGGTTCAGTCAGTTATTTCTATTGAGGATCAAGATAAATAAATCATGTCATACCCCGTGGCTGTCGGTTGCGGTGACGCTGTGATAGTAATACTCGATGAGGGCTTTCCGGTGGGGACCACGACAATTTCAGTGGCTGTGGCCATCTCGGATGCCACGCTGAGCACATCTGGAGCAAGATGAACAGGCTCATATCTCCCTACCGTGTTTGTCAAGTGCCAGTGCTCGAACCCGATAGCCAAGACAGCTGCCACTACAGCCAGTGGTACCAGGGGAACAAAGCGAGATTGTAGCTCGGTTTCCTTATCATCGATGATGTCGCGGATCTTCATGAAGCAGTCCGAATTCATCTCCTTGCAGTCTTTTTTCATGACATCGTCAATGCGCTTTTGCATCGCGTCCGAGAGTGCCACATCAATGCCATCTTCTGTCTTGCCCTCCCCGAACATCTCAAGCGTATTTCCACTTGGCTTAGGGAGGAAGGTCTGTCGCAAGATTAGTTTCTGGAAAACTGGCTGAGGAAAGAACATACTCCTGTGACGCTGTAGTCTTTTCGCTCGCCTACAGTGAAGGTCACCGGGTCAGCGCCGGAGAGGGCAAAGAAGCCCAGTAGAGGGATCATTGAGCGATTAGCATGCATCGTCTGTGAAGTTTCTAGATGTTGGAAGTTCTTCTACTGACGGGACACGAAATGATTTATAGATTTACTCACAACCAGTATCTGCTGGCCTCGCAGAGCCTCGCTGGACACTGCCACTAGTATGGTTACTTCATCTGGTTACAGTTCTTTTTTGCTTACACAATAGTTCGCATGGCCTGTAAGGCATCCCATGGTACATGGGGCTGAAATGTTACCAATGATGGCTCGCAATCTTCCTTCCGAAACAATCTTTTAAGGCGTCCTACTTAGTGTGGGTTGAGACCTCTTTCGGCTCGGCGATGTGACGGGTCGGTATTCGGTATAAACGTATAGTCCGTCTTACACTTATCTATCGCCTTAAACCCCTTATAGCGACCGAAGAAAATCGTGACCAATAGCGCAGGCAGAAAGATAGAAGCCTCACATGGTCTGTGTTCCAGTGCAGATCATTGTATTATTGAGATTGTACAATTCTGCACATTCCTAATATCAAAGAGATGCTAGCAGGCCCTCAATCTCAACGTATCCACATTCACGAGCCTCTGCCAGCGGAGTGAGACCCTCGAGGGTCCTAACATTGCAATCTGCGCCATACTCTAGCAAAATACGGACGCATTCCACTTTACCCGTGCGAACCGCATTGTGTAGAACGCTGTCATTCAATGTGTCCGCATTCACATCTAGACCCTGGTTTAAGAGAAAGCGCAGTACTGACACGGCATGGGTATCGCGCCTCATAACTCGTGGCAGGATATCCCGTGGCAAAGCATCGACCTTCGCTCCGTACGAAATGAGTAGTTCCAGCTCGGCCACAGAGCCCGAGACAGCAGCAGTTTCCAATGGCGTTGCATTATCCTGGTCGACGAAGTTCGGGTCTGCGCCGTTCTCTAGTAGCCAGCGCATGCAGGTATGATCCGAGGCCAGGAGGCTATGTAAGCCACCATTAGTGGATTAGGATACAGATCCTTATATATATGAGACATACCGTAAGACTGTTCCTCCGAATTGGACCGTGTTGACGTCCCAGCCATACTGTTGGAAGCGTTGGAAGATAGTGACATTCTTACTACGGCACGCGCCAACGAGTGTAAATGGGGTGATTTTAGCCCCGTGCGCCAGAAGCAACGTAACCATCTCCGGATTGTTAGCCCAGGCAGCCTCCTCGAGAGCGGAGCTGATGGCTTCTTCAGCTGAATCATTCAGCTGATGGTTGTGTAAGAATATGGCGAGATCGGCTTTGGATCGGAATTGGTCCAACCAGTTGGCTCCACCATTCTGGTCCATCATGGCACGCACGACAGAAACGCCAGAGGGGGGAACTAAGGTCAAAAATAATCTGACATGATGGGTGTTCCTTATGATATAGTTCCAGCGGGCGTGTCCCTGCAGCGTTGCATCACACAGCCATGTCAGGCCCCCTGCCTCAACCCTAACATTGCTTCTTCTTTGTAGGTCACTCGCATACTAAATCCATGGAGTATATGAAAGGCTATCATCCACTCCTGAAACGATGTTTCTCCTCCAAGCAACATACTCCGATCATCCATCATGAAGGCCGCCATTTTCCTTGCCTTACTTAGGGGCCTTCACTCTTTCGTGAGTGCCACGGTCGACGGTATGTACGATTCACGTAACGCACTACGGTGATCCTCGCTCATAACTCTCAGGCTCTAATAGTCAATTGCCCTCTGATAATCCGTCATTCTCAGACGACGCGCGCAGCCTTGATAGTGTTGCACTGTTGGAAAATCGAGCCGACAGCGATGATTCCGGAGGCGTTGCATGCGGGCCCGCGACGGTCGGCGTCATTGAACCCCGGTCATTCAATGATATCTTTGATGATTTCGGGAACTCTTCAAGTCTAACGCGGCGTACCATTACCTTGCCCAAGCGCAGAACGAAGAAGGCGATGGACGCGTACATCCAGGGGCAACTGGTCCCGCACAAATCTCACAGAATCATCTGGAGGAAGAATGTCGACGTCGGAAATGGTCAGTTCCAAGTTGAGGATATGGCTACCTCACTGTTCAAGCCCCTTGATGATGAGGCCTTCAGCTTGGGCACGAATCATCTATCCGGCTGCACTGTGCTGGTCATCGTTAGTCGAAAGGGGGTTTATATGGCACATTACTGGGAGAGCATCTCCTTCGTACCTGAAAATGATTGGAGAAGGCATTTTGGAAGCAATGAGAAGTGCTTCACTGAGACCGTCTTAAGGGGCCTGCGGCAGGGGGTGCACGAAGAAGGCGCGGAAACGGCAGAGCAAGTCCCCTTGACCTGGTTTGCGAACTATTTCGACGATGATACAACCGTCGCATACATCATGCGCCCCGAGAAAGACGCCTGGTACCAAACGGCCAAGAGATGGGAAAACCAATACCTCCCCAAGTGGAAAGAGATCAAGAAGGTCGTCGGGGAGATCGTACCGCGGCTCCAAAACGAGGCAAAGTGGAAGGAAATCGTGTATAACCGGTTGGACCGAGAAGACTCTCGATTGGACACCGAAGCCCGCGGGATTGTTTTGTACCAGTTTGACCCCGACAATCGATATTATTCCGCGAAACTCAAAGGAACAGCAACTCAGAAAAAGTCCTTACTTTGGGCAGAAGATAGCCCTGACCCGCGCCACGAGGACACTTGGGATGATGGACCGGTGAAGAGTAGTGGAAGGGGCAAAGGTGGTTAGATAGGATTATTTCAATGGGATAGAATGGCTGCATTCCAAACTAGGTCTCAGCTTTCCCGTCATTGCAAGCATCCCCGAATAGATTGATCAGAGAGTGAAGCTGCTTTAGCTATCACGATGTGCCACATGACTCGATGCCTTTTTGGGATCTCACCCCAAAAGCCAACCAATAAAAAGTGTCACTATTTCCACATAGCTAGTTTTGATAGTCTCCGAAATAGAGGTTTTTAAAGTATGCCTTCCATTCTAGGGGAATCTCTTTGTTGCCAAAGAGATTTGCCAAACTTGGTATAGTACCAGATTCCCCGACTACAAGGGAAAAGGGCAAGGAAACTGCATCTTGTTCGATCCTACTCACGACCATATTCGATGGTGTCAGCTGGCTGAAAGGGGAAGCATTCAATCCCTTGACTCCAACCTCACAAGCGAGCTCAACGAAGCGCGGTCATGGCTGCCCATCTCATCGCAAAAAGCGATCCGATGGTGCTACTGACTTGTTGACGACGGAACTTTGGAAACTGTTTGAGAAAGAAGTGCGCTGAAAGAATGAGGGATAACGTGACAGTAAACACGGTCAACGTGGTGGAGTGAATATACATATTTAATGCCCGTGCACCAACTCCTTTCGAGACCAATTCAACCCAACTATATTTCTTTCCTTTTATTATCATGTCTTCCCCGTTTCTCGATCTTAAAGGAGATTCAATTCCTCTAGGGCAGGTTCTTAGAATTGGTGCTACTGCAGTGGTTCTATTTCAAAATAGCGTGGCCGTCAAAACCCCGTTGAGATATATTTGGAGCTCAGACTCGGACGTCTAACTCAATACTGAAAATATACGACGTAAACAAGATATTTATCGGCGCTTTCAAATCCTAGAAGATAACCGCTCTAGTAGGGTTGTCTCTTGTATTAGATTTTTAACTGAAGCCACCCAACTTACTTCTATAGTTAATAGTGATCTTCGGTCTTATCTTGCTAAGTGTTGACCTTCCCGTCAACTTTAAATCGCATAGTTCCATGAAATAGCTCGTACTCTTATATATATCTATAATAGATATATACTTATCGTAGATATCGCTAGCCGAAATTTTCTTCTTAACTCTAATCTATTCCTTAAAATATATAATTTCTTAGAAGTATCTCTATTTCCCTTAGATTCTAATATAGATACTATAGATAATAATAGATACATAACTCGAGTTAATATTGGCCTTCTTAGAATAGTTATCTATAAATTCGTGACTAGCAATAAATGCGAAATTGATCTCTTTAAAAATAACTCTTCCGCCGACGGACAAGTATATTAGCTAAAGAGAGAGTCTTTACTAAATACCCAAGGTATCTAGCTAGGTTCTATTATTGAAGGCTGCTAGAACGGAGAATTCCGCAGCACCCATAGTCTTCTACGAGCATTAAATTCCGTCGATCTATGCCTCCAATCTCCTATCTCTTAATTATCTATCACTCACTTCTTGGTCTCCCTTAAGGAGTCAATCAGACAGTGGCCTACCACAACTATTATTAGGGCTTCGGGGCTAATAATTTTTACTCTGATTGTCGGAAGAAAACAACTTTGATATTTAAAGGGGTGCTGGTTCACCCCCCTCCCCCTCTTTGACTACCTCAGATCTCGATGCAAGTAAAGCAATCGAAAACTCTGCATAATAAAATGGAGATCATTATTTATCACATATAAAGTTGCGTCTTTTCATTTTGAAGCAAAATAGGTATAGAAGTGTATACTACAGCGAAAATATAACAAGATTCAGGGGATAATGCAAGCACCTTCGCTATTCTAGGGCTATAAACCATAACTCAACGTAGAGATTATTCCTTCGTTTCATAATTCAAAGCCATATAAGGCTATGTCACAACTTTCCTATCATGGCAAGAATTCACGGGTGGAATGATCGGAGTAGGGTTTATGGTCGATCAGAACCTTCTTCACACCCTTTTCGATTATGTAGATACCTAAGCATCTTGAACTCCGAACTCTGGTCGTCAATAAGTGCCCCCATATCCTGGTATAGCTCCATCCAACATCCTTGTATCACAGCACCACCAGCAAGTCCATGAACCGAGGGATACTTTCTCAAAGCAAAAAGATTATCTACCCGGTCCTCGTAAGTATTCATCTCTTCCATGGATTTGAATGAGCCTGGGGATTTGTAGGGCCAGTGGCCAGTTATGATCGTATAGAAGATTGACCTAAGACTAAAGATATCCGTTGACTCTGTGGACACCCAGGGATTGCAGGGGTTAAAAAATCCGGAATCAGGGAGATGTCCACTATCTATATCCCCATTTGTCGATCTTCCGAAGTCAGAAAGCAGGGGATTCGGCTTTTCTTCGGCGGTGCTGTGTAATAAGAAATTATCCGGTCGAAGATCAGAATGAATCACACTCTTTCGGTGGATGAACTGGACTGCCTCTGTTGCCTGTGAGCGCTATTTTAACCGCAAAGATATATCAATATTATCATGATGTTGGTCAAAGTAATTTTGCAAATTGCCATCGCTCTTCTCGGAAAACAGTAATCCACGCGGATTCTCCGAAACACCGACAAATATAGAGAACAAATTAATAAACCAAATCAGTTAGTTTTTAGACTAACGTACCGTGTGATTCTAGGGTGTATGCCCAAAATCTCCAGAAGTCGCTCTTCAACCTCGAAACTGCGCTTAATGTCTTTGACGAAAGTACTCCGTACTTTTCTCTGCCACGTCTGAATGCCACCATGAGTACCGGAGGCACTTGATGATAACACCTGGGTTCACGCGTGCGATCAAGCAAATTGACCCTTAGCTCAAGATTTCATTCAAGGGAGGTTCGTAGGGGACTGGATAGTCGTTTTCGACAGGTAGAACAGGTTTGCCTTCCATGACTGGTCCCAAAGAGCCGTTCTTCGCAATATTTGAAGGTTAAATTCAAAATAAGAGGTCTCAACACTTCAATATCGTCGGGCTTTTTGTGAGTGAGGAGGTTGAATACACAGCAAAATGAAATAACCCAGTGTGAAATAAAAAGCCAGTTCCAGAGGCGCGTCAATATATCGAGGAGGCGTTGGAGAGATTTGGTTCAGCAGAAATCCAAGGTTCTAACAGAAGTCAATATCACGTGGGTGAACATTCAGCCTCAAAGCAGACATCCCAAACACAAGAAATCAGCTGGTCATGTCGGTCTGCGATATCTGCAGGATCTTTTAGCTCGAAATACATTTTACTACAGAGGCAGCATCTGTGTGAGCAGGCTTAGAAGCGTAGTTTTATAGAGCAGAGGTAGATTCAACACTTCTTGAAATTATTATTTCTTCCTCAGTTCAAGTAATTTGCCACAGGTCCGAATAAGATAGAGAAAGCAAGAGAAAATACAACTCCAGGGATATTGGCAGAGCCAAAGCTCGCAGCACCACCAGTTTTTTGAGCGGAAGCAGAATCAGTAGCACTGGAAGTGGCATCAGAAGTCTCAGTGGCAGTCGAAGTAGCTGCCGCACTCGCAGCACTAGACGAATCCGTGGACGGGGGGTTCTTAAGGACAGGCGCGTCGGTTCCAGTGAGCCTCGCAAGGCTGTTGGTTGCGACGGGGCTATCGACGCAATAACTCCAACCTTCAATTGGCTTGCAAGGATCCTTGACCAAGGCGGGATTCTGAAGAGCATTTTGTTAATTCTTTCGGCCAAAGGAATGACATAGAATGAAATTGAGGATAATAAGCTGCTCACTCACCCATTCATGTAATTGTTTGAAATCAAGATCGAAATACTTTTCGAGCGCCTTGCAGGTATCGCCAGAAGCAATATCGTTGGCCCAAAAAGAACAGTTCTGGGTCACGTTGGGATCAGTTTCCCCGGTGGCTTTGTGGCCGGTTTTCCATGCACTAACTGCCTCTCCGAGGAAAGCAGCAAAGAAGAGCGTGGAGAACTTCATGGTGTTGTTTTTTTCTAGAAATCAAATCGTCGAGGGAAATACTGTAGAAGGAGAAGATAGAAAAATTAGTCACTCAGACTCGGCCCTGATAAAGGGTCATGTACCTAGCGTTTTAGGGGAAACAATGGCCCCGGGGGCCGGCTTGGAGTCACCACTGGCGGCTATTTCGGCCCTAGGAACCGAATGAGGCAAAGTTTGGTCAAGGATTCATTTTAATGCCTTAGATCCCTCACATAATATTCGAGGGATTGCCCTTTTATTAAATGACCCGGCAGAGCTCCCGAGGTGTTCCCGAGACATTATTTTCCTGTGTCTGGATTGGGGGTGGAGGTGGGGCTGTTGATGTTGATATACTCACCAGTTACACTCACGGCAGTGGGTCCATCTAAGCTTTTTATAACTTGGGCCAGCAAAGGAAGTGTTTGATTGGATCGCATGCATCTAATATACCCCGTCTGCAGGGCTAACTCTTTAGCTTTCTATTGCCCTGAAGATGGAATTTGGTTCTCCTGAAACTGGGTGTGGATTATTATATCTTCTTTTAGTCTACACAAATTGTTGGATGGAATTATCCAATATTTTGTGTGCCCGAGTGGGCGTAAGAAAGTACTTTGATCTCATTTTCGTCTAATCAACTTTTCTTCTTTCCCACATTAGTTTTGAATAGTTTGAGGTGCTTGGGTATATATTCTAAGGTATTATTTTCCTACTCCTCTTTTCCCTCTTTCTTATCCTCTTTCGGGAGATTAGCTTAAAGGGTTTTAGGGATCTATCAGAGTATCCTACAAAAGAGGACTACTTAGATGGGGACGAATGTTGTTAAGAGAGAGCATTTGCCTTTCCCTAAAAAAAATATATAAAATATATATATATATAAAAAAGCCTATCTCAGTTGAACTCAAGTCAATATACTGTATATAGATTTTTGGCGCAACAGCCACATCCTTAGAATCTTATATTATAAATAGCCTCTTTCCGCCCCCAGTGCCACCGCTAAGCTTCCTTCCATGCCGAATCAATCTGCCAGGGATAATACCTTGACTGAGAGTAATACCTTGTTGCCGCTTGGACTTACTCTAGCTGAGCTCTCACTTGGCAACTTGTCAGGGGTCACACATTATCCCCGGATGGCAAATGCCCGCAAGAAATAATCAACAGTGAGGCTGCAAGTCTGGTGCTAAAAGTGTCGCTAGAAACTGGCTGCAGATATGCTGATGCCGTCAACGACTGTTTAACATGATCTGGCATTGGTGGTCTGCGCTATGAGGGGAAGAGCTTCGCAGAACGGGTTTTTGATATCATTGCCTCTCCTATTTTAAAAGAGCTAGTTGGTTTTGAGAACTTGGCTTAGTGTTACGGTTGACTGACCATACCCAATATTAGTTAGCTATAGGTAGTTATTAATATAAGATTCTAAGATAGGCCTTTTTAGGAGAAGCAAATATTCTCTCTATATAAATTTCGCCCCCTTCTAATTAGTCCTCTTTACTAGGATACTCTGATAGATCCCTAAAACCCTCTGAGCTACTCTCTTGAAAGGGAGAGGAAAAAATAAGAAGAGGAGCAGTAAAATAATAGCAGTAGCAGGTATAGCTATCTATATACAAAATAGATATTGAAGCCTTCTAGATAAGATAAAATTTATATAATAAGGCTATATGATCTAATTTTGAGTCTCATAGGCCTGGGAGCTCTTGTTGCTGGCGGAGATACACTGAATAAGGTAATATAAGTCATGAACCGCGTTTCCGGATCTGGTTGGCAGTATACTCATTCACCTCGTGCAGCAAGAACCACAGTAAATTTCCAACCTCAAAGCTGGACGCCATCCTCAACTACATTGTACATGCTTATCCAGGCGTGATATCCCTTTACCATAAGCTTGATGACCTAGTGAAGCAAATTTTGCGAGGGGAAGCAATCACGATACAGCCATCCAGGCAGATAATTGACGACCTAATCAGGCGAGCTGCTATATTAAGGTTAACCCCTTAATAAGTTGAAGAATAATAGGAGCCAATTAACTCAGTAGTTGTTTGTGAAACATCTACGACAGAATTTGCCAGCGAATATATTTAATCTTACCAGCAAGGCCCGTAGGTAGTATTTCTTATAACAGGGAGGGGGCTACTAAATCGGATACAAGGATTACAAGTTCTAGCTGCTTATAGTGGCTTATTTAACATTGAGAATTATATTTCCATTCTAGATTAAACGACTAGTTTGAACGACAACAGTTTCGGTGCCCTAGCCTGTCTTCTTGGAGATTTCTAACAAGGCCTGGTGATCCACGCCAAAAGCGGTTAGGCTGTAATTCTAGCAAAGAGCTAGCAAGGCTAATAAAGGATCATGACAAGCACATTTAGACAAGATACACGATATTTATGCCGAATATAAGCAAAAGATAAATAATAAACGCAATACAAAGGATACCACACCTATAAGGTGACCTTTATACCAGAGCGTATCTACCAAAAGTGAGTGCTGTTTCCCGTTAGAATAAGATAGTAGTTTGATATTTCGATAGTTGATCGGACTTACTTCTCGCAGCGTTTGGATTAAGACTTCCGACGTAGTGATAGAGAGAAACCTAGTAATAAGGGAGTCACAAGGCCACCGATTAATATTATCCACGCCTGTTCTATTATCCCCCTTATCGTATTTCTGCATTAGCTCCATCGTGATTACCTTTAGCGCCTAGAAATACTGTGGCGCTCGATCTTTAAACTCGAGGCATTCCTCTATAGCACCTATAGCCATAGTTAGAGGACGCCTCCGTGGAAAGGAAAGATCCATACCAATCTTTACTTCTCCTCGTCCAGTTACTAGGATGTTGGAAGAGCTTAAGCATGGGTGTTTAATCCGCTAGCTATTAAGGTATAGAAGACTATCGAGAATCCTTTATAATATTACTGCTGTCCTTATTTATTGTATCAGTTAACCGGATTAAACTTACCTAGGCCAGGATCGCTACAAACTCTGGTTTATTTAGGTAGGCTTCATACGCGACTAAATAATCTAACGAGACGGGGATATCGTCGTAAAGAAGGAAGATTGATCCACAATATAGATAACACTCTCGAGAAAACAAAATATTGGAATACTGTATGCTTTCAAAATGTCGGAGTGTTTTATCGATATCTCGCCTCCGAATCGTCCGTATCGCAACTAGTCGGTAGGGGCGGACACGATAAATAGCTACGTCGAATAGTCCAACCAAATCGCACTCGTAGACTTTCCTATATATATCCTATAGTGACTCGCGTCGAACCAAAAATGCGGTCTCAGGGTTTTCTCCAGCTCGGGATAATTCTGGGAGGAGCAAATTTCTCATCGAACCACGTATTCGCTTCTTATTAGGCTCGGGGTCAAGAGTAAACACTATCCTTATCGGCGGAGCTGGATAATAGGCATCCTTTAGTTTATTAAGAAGCTTACCGCGGAATTCTACTAGCGGCAACTCTCGTCTATTTATTTCGAGTATGAAGCGTAAGTAACTCTGTTGGCTGTTAGGTACAATATTGAGGATTCACCGGACTAGGGAAGGAGGGAAAAAAGGGAGAGAGAAATAGAAGTTCGTGGCGGATAGTGAAGTAGTTTAGAAATAAATATAAAAAAAGGGCGCTTAAGAAGGCCACGATTAACACTACCGACTAAACCGTGCCTAGAGGATAGAAGAGGACGCCCCTCTCTACCCCTATTATTTATCCTCCGTTCTAACTTTCCTTGTACTATATATCCACCCTATATATAATAGATTCTCTCCGGTTTACTTAAAGAGAGACCTAATTAGTAACAGAAAGACGCCTTAAATTCTAGGGCACTGCTAAAGTTAACCTAGGTAAGATCTATTTTTATACCAAAACAAACCGGCAGCTGGACGAAGGGAATATTGAACGTCTATATAATATATTTCGATACTATGAATACCAAAACCTAACAGTAGCCCACCGCGTGTCTGTTATAGTATCACGGCCCTATCTAGCGGCGGCGCTCTAGCGTGTAAATATAACTTTCCCTGTATCGGTAACTAATCCAGAATTAGAGATACCTTATGTCCGATTTCTACTAGGGCAGCTTCGAGGTCTTTATAGACGGCACCGGGTCGCGGCTAGGGTAGAGGTCTTGCTACCTACCAACCGCTAATGGGCGGTCGACCTATATTTGGATGGCATAGTTTATATTTAAGGATATACAAAGCAATCTGACGATTGGCTAGATATTAGCGAAGATCTAAAGACGAGTCTTATCGAAGAGTACTCTAATAAGAAGCCTTCTAGTGACGGAGAGATTTATCGCAAAATTCGCCAGTACATAAGCGACGGAAATCTTCACGGAGAACTACGGTGGAAGACACGACTTTATCCGAATAGTCTTACTCGCCTAGAAGCGCTTAACAAAAACACTCGCCTTCGGTATACCTTTAATGCTGTCCTAGGAATACTGGGGCACCGTGGTGCCATACGGATCAGTATGCTTCATCGCGTGATAGCGGTCAAATACGATAAAGTTAGTTTGAGCTAACCTATTATTATTCGATTCTGGAACTAACCGTGTTAGGAGATTGTCCACTACTTAAATTATGTGAAGGACTTCTGGTTCGCTCTAGCTAACGACGACCCTACCTTAGTAGCTAGAATAGACTAGTAGACGGTCGAGAAACTACAACTACTAACACCCTAAACCGAAGCGAAAGTCGTGCACAGGCTTATCATTAGTGGTTAGGCTTTTGTAGACTTTAATTTAAATAAACGGGCGGCTATATAGGAGCGTTTTCGATCGTTCAACGGCCTAGTTCCGTCTTTATATTCTTTCTTTGAAGACTTCAAGTATTTCGAGAGCTAGGCTTACTGCCTAGAACGACTCTTTCCTTTAGAGCAGTCTACCACCGTACGCAGCACTATAGACCGCCTACGGGTATATTCCGACGATAATAAAAATATATACCTAGTTTAAATATCCGAATCGGCCTTCTCCAGCCGTGTCGAGCCCACTAAGAGGCATTTTGATATAGCCTATCGTCAGATATAGCTCTATACGATACGCTATTATCCGTAAATGCCTCGTGATCCACAACGCAAGAATCGACTGCCTAAGCCAGCCAATGCTGCTACGGACGAAGGCGCGGTGTTCGAAATAGCCTACCTTATACGTCGGCTAGGATTTAAATCCGATGAGATCATAAATCTTAGCGGCCAATCCCCTAACCGACTTATTGCCATACAAATATTACTCTACGCTCGCAAGTCGGATCGGTTTAACTATAATAGGTTAATCCTAGACTCATTAGTCGATATAATAGTAAGTTATTTTGCTCGGGCCGCCCCAAAGGATGTTATGGCCCTATCGCCTATTCTCTTAAGTCCTTCGGTAAAGCCAAAGACGCGTTATAGGCATCCAACCATGCCTGTGCTCCTGTAGGACCATCCCTATCTCTTCCTCGACCATATACATACGGTAGACGTGCCAGATAGGGTTACCTCGTTCTTTGTAAGACGCTACGTCTATCTGGCATTTTTTGGCCCACGACCAAACCTCCGGGGAACAAACGAGTTACCATTCACCGCCGTTGACCGGTAGCTTAGCCTACCTATATCACCACTGTTTCTTCGCGACGACAGTCTTTAGGACGATCAAGATCACGGACGGCCTCTCCTAACCTTATGGGACGATAGTCATATTTCTTCTCAGCAACGAGTGGGGCAAGGCTATTTAACCGTGAATGCTATCGAATCAGCAGTCGAAGTAAAAAATACGCTAGCCGAGACCACAGCACAGTTAGCCACAGAACGATAACGTATTCAGCAGGAAGCCGAGATACGAACAAGGGAAGCTTATACGGCTGAAAATACACGTCTGCGGGCGAGGGCCGACGATATAGCTTGACAAATCCAAGATACAAAAGAACGGGCGCTTTCCTA
This sequence comes from Penicillium alfredii, assembly GCF_028826965.1. Lineage (NCBI taxonomy): Eukaryota > Fungi > Ascomycota > Eurotiomycetes > Eurotiales > Aspergillaceae > Penicillium > Penicillium alfredii. The sequence continues at coordinate 2,846,464 of NW_026622708.1, read as the reverse complement.
GGCGGCCGAGCTGGAGTGGCTACGACGAGAAACGCGTGCACTAGCGCCAGGTGACGACCACAGAGTCGATAAGAACCTCGAAGAAATCCCCTAAGATAGTATAACATAGACGGTGGCTGTATACACACAAGAGGAGAAGCAACAAATCGCTCCGACTCAGAGGCAGATTAAAGCCGAAAATGTTCTCTTGCCACCTAAGACCGAGGATTTCTATTTAGAATCTTCCCGGCCCGTCACGCGTATTGACGTATCAGATTTGCTTGCAAGATAGCGTGAGCGAGGAAGTTAGCAGCAAGCAGAAAGCGATCTGCCTCGCCTGCGTCGCAAGCCACGTGAGAAGACTATCCGGAAATCGCGACGATCTAAACCGGCTGGTATTAGAAAGTCTCGGATAAAACACCGGCCAACGTACTAAGATACTATTCGCAAGGACACCCGTGTTGCGGCTATTCACGACGACCTAGGATAGGATCTAGACGACTCCCCCTCCACTCGCTCGTTACACGTTAACTCGTTATCGGTGGGGAATATACTATTAAACTAGCTATAGGGAAAGACTAGGGGAGCAATGTCGCAGAGCGGCGTGCAGCGGAGTCGTAAATACAAAGCGATGCGGCGGAAAAGTCAGTCCCTGGAACCGTGGTAGAGATACTCGACTCGTAAGGTTATTGTGCGGAGCGGCCCTTGCCAGCTGACAACTAGGGACAAGAATAATATATAGACGATAATAGAAAGGTCACCGCGGAAGATGTGGACGAGCTCTTTAATGAAATACTCCGGAGCGATACGGAATAAAGGGTATTAGGCGAGTAGGATCCTTTTGATCGTGCTTATTCGGATAGCGAATCGATTGAGGCTACTCAACATAAATATAAGGAAACCCGAGTGGCACAAAAAAGGGCAATAGCTCTTTCTCAGCTGCAGGCTAAGACTGATTAGATTTCTGGCCTACCGGAAACTAATACTTCTCCGGTGGAAAATTCCTGGCCGGTCACGCGTATTGAGGTGTCGGGCTTAATTACAAGATGGCGTAAGCGGGGACACTAGGGAAACAGGAATAAGGAACGGCTGCCTTACCGTCGGCGATAGCAACGAGCCAAGCCTGTTAGGGTTAGGAGGTCTCAGCTAACGAGGATACTACTACAGAGTGGTAGTTTGCCTATAGGCGTACGAAAAGCCAAACCTTCTAAGATCCGAAAACCTCAGAAGTCCAATTCGACGCTACGGAAGGACCGAGCAGCCATACGAACCTCTGCGGTCAAGGCTAAACTCAATAGCAAAACCGAACTTCCGCTTCCTCCGCAGATATTCGCCGTTTAACCTATAACGAAACCTACAAACTTAGCGGTGCGGCTATCGGAAGTGACAGCGAAGAGACGTCAAGTTCGATTTAATACCCCTACCGAGAACGATAATGTCGGAGTAGCCAGGGCTAAAGGAATGACTCCAGAAGGCGCATCTAGAGAGCCCTCCTCCCGGCGTATTACCGAGTACAACTTCAGACAGTTAACTCGCCAGACGAATGCTGAGAAGCTTAGTATCACTTTCTATATCTACGAGCGGGATAAGTAGAAAGTGGCTAATATCTTACGAATCGATCCTTCTAGGCTATCAGAACTAGAGCGGACAGTGCGGCGATACAAGGGACGGGATATAGTCTTATATAACATAAAGATACGAACAGTTAGTGTAGCATCTAGCTTCCGAGCGGCGACGGCAGATAGTGCCAATATACTTCTATTAATTCCTCGGACGACGATAAATCAAAGGGATGGACGCCGACCGATAGAACCGCCTCCTATTACTCCTTGGGGGCAATTGTAGCCGCGTCTATAGCATAAGTAGCACATATAAGTTATCTCAAGCCTATTGCTAAGATAAGAGAACATTCTTAAGAGCAGGAGAGTATTGTCTCTTTATCAAAACTAGGACAGTTGACTTATAACCGACTATAGCAGGACGGAGGAGACGAGACCGTTAACCCATAGAAAAGGTCTTATAAATAGGGATTTAGTGAGATTAAGCTAGAAATCCCGTCTTATACTATATACTATCCCGTACCGGCTATCTCAAGACAATGCTAGTCACAAGACCACGGGAATAGGCTACAGGTCTCGTGACTAGTATTATCTTGAGACAGCCAGTACAGGACAATAACGCTCTTATCTTCTCTATTTTATTACATAACTAGTCATGGCCCAGCTCTCCTAATTTTGATAGAGAGATAATACTCCGGTACTCTCGGGAATTAGCTTAAGATAACCTATTCTACAAGACCAGTACAGCACTCTTCAGCCAACGATACTCTCAAGATACTACACTAAGTATTCCGAACACGCAAGCGCCCTTGTTACTTCCATAGCGGAGTATTAAGAGCGTTACTCTCATAATTACTAGTTCTCGCTTTCTAGCATCTCCATCTTCTACTGATATTCGCCCTATAAAATCTTCTCCATCCATATACTACCGCCAATATACCTCTTATGTTGCCTTACTTCAACGGGAGTTAGTAGGAGCTCAGAGCGCAAAAATAGTTTTATATAAATAGTAGCTTATCAAAGTAGGGGACCTTCGAAATTCTTAACAGGCTCGAAACATCTGGCAATCTTATTCCAAAACTCGTAGGGTATATCATAAAAAAGATAGGAACATATCTAGGCAATGATCCTCCCAAGTCTGGATCGCAAGGTTTATGTTTGTGAAGCTGCAGCCATCACCTCTTCCGTCTTAGCTGTGCCTCTCTTAACACGGATTTCCATGGACTCAACACATATATATATGTTGAACTGTTATAGTATTTCTTAAAACAAAATACCAAGAAAGCATGATCAATAATATGAGAGCTAAACAGAATAGCGAGACACATCGAGGGAAAAAAAAACCCCCCTTATATCCTTCACATCAATTCCGCTTCGCCGCCTTAGGTGATCTTCTTGGCTTGCGTACCCTCTTTGCCAGTCTCGATGATCTTCTTGGTTCGGTAGGGACAAATCGGCCCTATGATCTTCCCCGTTTGACCGACTTCGAACCGGCCCCGAGCGGTACATATTCATTAAATACTATTTTAGTGGTTGCTGGTTCGCGTGTAATATTTAAGTATGCAGTTAAAAAGTCAATTTAGCGTTAAGATTCCGCCGCTTCCCCTAAAAACGGACTGGTCGTTTCCTCCACGATGTATTCTAAGTTACGTTAATAACGAACTTTAAGGGGGTATCGTAGAGGCTCACTTTCTATATTATCTAGCCAATATACCAAAACGTGATTAACGCTGCCAACGGTTTGTGGCTCCGATTCATTCTATTAAACGTAAGTCACCGGTGACTCTATAGAGGCTTAAGTCTATATTAGACACCGCTAAGCTAACAGCTCTGTATCTATAGTTCTGAGGATCGGGATAGTCAATATATTATTATTTATATATTTCCGATCGTACCCACTAAGAACGTTTTCCTAGAATTCTGGCATACCTATAGCGATAGTGTCTGCGCCACTCTCTATCCGTGACTGCTCTAAAGAGACTTTAGTCTCATAACCATCATCGGGATCGATAATGATCGGGTTAGCAGCCGGGCACCCTAAAGGAGCAAAATCATCGCTGATAAGGACAGGGTTTGCCCTAGAGCCTTAGTCGGGAAAATCATCGATGACAATCGGATATTCCCGAGCCCCACTCAGGAAAACACTGGGTTAGTGCATCGAAGACGACACTAGGTTCCAACACTGATTAGCAGTTTGAACTAAAAAACCAGTCGAGATCTATCACCTACAAGCACCAAGCACCTTCTTGTCTGCGACACTTCAATATTATTTACGCATAGGAGTGGTTCTTTTGCCCAGGATTTCGCGGTTTCGATATCGGATTCATTAGGTAACCCAGACGCGTAATGCCTCACTTCTTGTGCGATAGCGGCTGAATCCTTATCAACATGAATTATAATAGGATTGGAAGGCGAGCCCGAAGGAGCACGATCATCGCTAACCAGTATAGGATCGGCCGCCGTGCCTGGCTCGGAAAATCTAGGCGAATCCTAAATAACCAGTATAGCCCAGTTGTCTGCTGAACCCGATACTTCTCGGTTGAAGTTAGTAAAATAAAAATACCTCAGTAGGAGATCGTATACTAAGGTCTTCCCAAGATATATTTAAAATATATAGAAGGGCTTTTATAACTAAAGTAACCAGAAGAAAACGGACCAAATCTGCCGTAGATATAGAGTAATTCCGAAAAGTAAGATGATGGAGTACGAAAAGATTATAGAACTTCCAACTAACAACGCGGGAGATCCATAGCTTTATACTTCTTATCCAGCAGTCATTAGACCAGCGGGATGTTGATTCACGGTCCCGGATCCCGGGGCAGACACGTCTCAGCCTCAATCTCACACGCAGAATGTTTCTGCGCGATATATTTAGTCGAGATCTATCTGCTAATCGTTCTATGTCCGATACATAGCGCAGGGGGCAGGCGGAAGAATGACCAGCCTTCTTATTATTATAATCCAATCATTCTTTAGTTGAATACTGTTGCTATTTCCGGAGAACGGCATATCTACGCCTCGTGTCCGCTATTAGATAATGTTCACGAGGCCGAGGGGGCTCTATCCGCTAGTCGTTATATAGCCCAGGAAAGGAGCTGAAACGTGCAGAACGGACCAACATAGTGATAATAGCCCTTTCATTATCTCCGAGTCCGTATGATACTGTTACCGTAGGAGTGAAACCGTGAAACCTTGCTCGCCGGTTCATCTCGCCTAGTCTGCCAATCGATCGAGAAGCTGACGATGTATTACGCGAAGGGAAAGACGCACTCGGTGATAGGGGCCGCGGATGAGCTCTTGGAAGCCAAGAGAACTTAATATTTGCACGCAGTCCGACGGCGTGGCCGTGCAGCTGTTCAAGCCTAAGACCCGTACCAAAGTCTCGAAAAGGTCTTCGTGAAGCTCCATGATCATTGCGAAAGAGTATAGCACCACTGTAGTCGCCTCGTAAGCTGTTGCAGGCTAGGCACCCATCGTAGCAGACTTTCAGCGAGGTCATTGTATAGCTGGGTGCAGGTGACGTTGGCATGGCGCTGACCCAGGCCCGTCTTGAAAAGTCAATGCTGTCCGTTGAGCTTTGTATACCAATCGTTCGTGGCCCATCTACAATAACATGTTTAAAAGAGTACGGTTGGCCGGATGGTGTAGTTGGTTATCACGTGTCGTTAACACCGACAAGGTCCTGGGATCGAACCCCAGTCTGGTCATACTTTTTGGCTCCCTATTTCCCTGCCTCGTTTGGTTAGTAAAGAACGACAGATTGAATGATCCTACCCACCAAGGCCTTCCACGGGTTACAGCTGAGGGGGCCCCAAAAATACTGAGCGGGCCCCAAAAATCGGTGGAATATTACGCCGACTTTTGGGGCCGCCCCCTCAGCTGGGTGCCCGGCTTTCCATGGATGCTAAGGCAGAGCCATTAGTTTTAACTAGTCTGTTCTTATGTAGATATCTCTCGTTTATGTTTGCCTCTATTTCTTCATATCTATTACCAATATAGTCTACTCTTCAATATATTACTGATAGCGGATCCTGCTTGGTATTTAAGAGATGACGAGCTTACTGGACTCAAGAAACTATTCCAAGTCCTCCAAAATTCGTTAAATTCTTGGAGTCTCAAAGAAAGATGCTATGGCACTGGGCTAGATGGGACTGATAACCAGGAAGAGAAACAGAAAAGTAAATACAGCCAGGAATATCACATACGCGACCAGGTTTGTCGAAGAACATGGGTAATTCATGGGTCTTGAAATGCCGCTGGAGCGCATCCTTTCGAGCATAGCAGAACTCTCTTGCTGCTGGGTGAAGTTCTGCACGCCCTAAACATACCGGGCATTGCAGAATCTGCTTAGGCTTTATATCTTCTGATTCCTTGCGAGAAGTGACCTTTGAGGTGGTTTCATTGAACCGAATGTGCGCTTTCAGACCACTAGGCACATGAAGCCTGTGGAGTTCTAACCGTAGTTCCAGAGACCGAATTCGGTTTTGAGTCAACTCATCATCATCAATCTTGTCAGCATCTCTGTTCTGAAATTCAAGATTGGCGAGAGTAATTCTCTCTGGCTGTATTCGGCCGGTATCAGAGGTAAATTTGATTTGCTCCCCTAAGTGGTTGCTCTCAATAATGCGATTGCCGACCTGTCGAAAGAAATCGGCACGAGCATTACTCTTTGCGGAATCACAGAGTTTCTTTCTCCTTGACTTGATTTTGTTTTGAAGCTTTTGCAATTCACCGGAGCGCTTGTCGCCTGACTCTTTAGCCGTTTTCAACTGCCCGTACTCGATGATGAGATCCGTCCGAAGTGTCTTGCATTCGTTTTTCCATTCAATCGTTTTGGTGTCCAATTCGACCGAGTCTTTCTGCGCAGGGGAAGGGCATTGCGGCGCGGAAGGATCCCGCGTTATGCTTGCGTGGGTGGCAAGGCTAAGTAGAGACTTTCTAGCGGGAGTCTCCATAAAAATAGATTGAGTGTCATCCATCACTGAGATGTAATTGGCAAATGTTTTGCCTTGGGTATGGCCCATAATGCGATTCCGCGAATGTTCATCGAGATGCCCTGCCAGGGGATGTTAGTGATTTATCCACTAAGTGGGGGTTTATCTAGTCGTGCTGATATTCGCGGCCGCTCCTTTGCGGTACTTGTAAAGGGTTCCTTTATCTTTAAAGCCGGCTGATTCACTAGCCGCTGCCTCCCACTGTCGCGCTTGATTATATTGAAGGGCACGCTGAGGATCCGTGACAAGAAGACCGGCCTGGTTCCGACTAGCGCCTCGCAAGATAGGAGTTTCCTTGACACTTTCCTTGAAATTGATGGGGGTGTTGAGGCGGTGTTCCGGTATAACGGTGAGGCGCCAGATATCTCGAGGGCATTTGATGTGTTGGCTGTCGAAGGCATTATCGAGAAAAGCATACATAAGTATGTCCTGAATGACACAAAGTCCCAAGTTGTCGTTCCGTTCTGTATATGTGTAGACAGGTCTTTACCGACTTAGTATATGCATCGCAAGCCAGGTCAAACATTTTACTCACGGCACTCCTTCGTTCCTTCGACCCTTGTTCAACCTATGCCTCACCCTCATAAGAAGCATCTGGGAGGTGGGATTTTCGGGGTGTTTCACCATGAAGAGCTCAATATCTTTCCATTTCAGAGCGTCGTTTTCATGGAGATATCCCGACGATTCGATCAAGGTTCCGGGTCGGGCACTTGTTGAAGTCATCATTTTTCTGAGCGTATTTAATTGAAAAATACTTCGCACAGTCGGAAAGGTAATGGGGCACCAAACAAGCAGATGATACGTTGTAAACAAGAGATCATCGATGTTGAACGGAGGTTGCTCGTGCGCGCTTAGTTCAATCTCGTATTGATCCGACAGCGTGCCATTCACGAGCTTGAAAAATTAGTAAGAGACCCCTAGTTTGACTGTTCGAAAGCCTTACTCTTTTGAGCTTCTGCTTGAATTCATAAGGCGCCTCCTGGCTCCTCTCTTGATTACAAAACATGGAGAAGTACCTCGCCAGGGTTTGGAAAGCCGACTTTCGCACAACATTATGTGTATTGAGGTACCAGCGAAGGAAACCCTCAATAAGTCTCAAGCTGAATTTTTCGAGAATCCAGAACCTCCAGTCTGGTGGATCGAGTTGCTCTGTCCATCTAGAGAACTGAGTTACTATTCAGATCAAGGGCCAAAGGTGCGTACCTTTTGAAGTTGTTCTCCATAGTTGCCACTTTTCGCCGGGATCTTGTTGTCATCTTCGGGTTCTGGGTCTGATTCACGGAGAAAGGCATGCGTTCTTGAGGTTTTTCTTAGAAGAGGGCATTTCGTGGTGGCTGGAGACAAAGTGATATAAGGGTGAGGACTACAGGCGGGCAGTTGTACCCAATTTATATTCCCCACTCTACGAACTCATGATAGAGCCGCCCTAAAGTTGTACTATTTTGAGATAGAAGACTAATAGACCTGATTAGGTAAAGCGTGTGCGTCGCGGTGGGGGTGTCGGTGCCGCGTGGAAAGACCATGACTTTTTGAATGAATGCCACGATTTTTGAACGAAACGCCACGCACAACTGTGGTCTTTCCACCGTCATCCCCCAATTATCACGTATCGTTAACACCGATAAGGTCCTGGGATCGAGCCCCAGTCTGGTCATTTTTTGCACTTTTTTTTCGTCTCATTCTTTATAGTCCTTCTGAATAATCAATCTATGTATGCAGTCAATAACAAATTCTTTGTTAGTAAGTAGAAGCCACATTTACCTATATCTGTCGCCAACCATCATCACTACGCCCGTCGTATTGAGCGACTTCTAGTCTCTGTCATCGATGATCAAAGTCGGAAAAGGTAAGTACGAGGCTAGTTATAGAATTCGGCTTATTTCTCATGATTGAGTCTATTATAATAACATAGCCAAATCAGCTCGAACGCTGATTCGTCAAATCATCATCTCCATTATCAAATGCTCTGTTCCCCTTATTGCCATGAAGACCAGTTTTCTCTTGCGACTTCGTCAAATAGAATCATCCAAATCCTTAAACCCATGTGAAGCAGCTCTTTTCTTTTTAGAATTGGGCTTCGATGGTGGCTGTCTCGATGGGTGATCAGCCGGCTTCATAGGACCGGGCACCAATCTCGCATTTTCCTCTTTCTGCTCCTTGGTTCTCTCATAGCCCATATACTTGTCCAAGTTTGGAAATTCCGTAAGGGGATTTTTCCACTTCCTGACATCCACCACCTCGTCTGGAAGGTTGGCCCATGATTCATTGCACCGCACATAAAATCGAAGTTGCTTCACGACCTCCTCGTCGTTCATCAAAGCAGCCGGGAAAACAGTCTGGATTAAAAGACGTTTGTCACCCCTGGCAAGGTCGATATGACTCATTCGCACCACTCTTTCAGGGTCCCATTTACAGCCAGGATCATGAATTCCAATATAATTAAGGATCTCATCCTCAGAGGTACCCCATGACAGGCTCTTCGGCAGCCAGGCATTTGCAATAAGTCTATCCATCGCGGCACTATCTGCTTTAATGACGCAGAACCTTAAGAACCAAAAGTCAGCCATTATATACGTCCCCTAGAGCTTGGGGTCACTGTACCAATCGCCCTCGTATTCTTGGTATTCGCGTGGAACCGGCGTGGTATAGAGGCCGTTTCCGTTCTCCCTTTCTTTGCGATGCATGCCTTCCCAAACAATAGTCTTTTTGGAATTATATAGCCTGCCTTGAGCCTGGATCAATCAATTCACCCATTAGGATTGCAATATAGTGGAAATAGAGGGATGAACAAACCGGATGAACAGTTCGATAGCTCACAATCCGGAGACTTGGATCATTCTCTCCATCCACGTGTTGATCACGTCTAATATGTCTTTGGCCTGGGGCAGCTGCAACGAAACCACTCAAAGCCGTGAGATAAAGCAACCAAAACAACATGGTAAGGCTTGAGAAAGGCATGGTACCGGTGACTTGCATCGAATTGACGACTTTAATACATTGCAAGGCATTTCTTATATAGCTTTGGAAGGTACATTAAATCCCTTAAAAAGTGCCCTGAATCCTCCAGGAAAATTCTGTTTATTCTATGCAACCATGAAATTAGTTTATTTTATTTTTTTCTTGTCAGGTACTGTAGGAATAAATAATGGGGCCAAAGTAGCGCTCAGTGTCTGTGTGGTCCCATCCGCTTGTGGGCCGGATCCGAATTGGGCTTCCTGTTGCCCACCTCTGCCTCAAGGGGGTGACTTGTAGAAAGGCAAAACCTGCATGAGGAATGCATCCTCGATGATCCTTAGGGTCTTGACTGGAAGAAAATAACCTCAGACCCACTGGAGGATCATTGGTGTCAGAAATGAACGTTCCTGCAACAGGGACAATCTTACTCAGTCTTACTCTTCATCAATATAAATCCCTTAAGCCACCGAGTCAAGATGGAAAAGTGATTTTGTTACTTTCTCCATGCTTGCATTGGAGAATTGATGTTTCGGCTGAATGGGGCTCTCCCTGAAAAAATGCAGAATTGGTCGCATCACGCTACGTGTTAATTTAGCATCTTCATGGTAAATCTGCTTCCCTGATCGACAGCCATACGCCGATCCATCTGGTGAGACGGGACCTATCACCAGCGACGAGCCAGGCAACATTAGTTCCTCCAGGGAGTAACAGCCAGACGGACCTTGAGCTAAATGTATTCTTATTCTCCCATGGGTATCTTGTTGCCTATAGATATTTAATAATTCCTTTTCAATCTCTTTTCAAAAAGGAGAAAAATATCATATGGTTACTTTAGTATTAGAGAGGAGAGAATGTTCGCCTACAGACTATATAGCACTTTAAAAGCCCAAGCGCCCCCTAGGCCATAGGGTTTTATGCGTATCAATCCTTGATATGCCTATTGGTTAAATACCAGGAATGTACGATACAAGGATAAACAGCCAGGCTAACTAGAATTTATTGTAAATAAATTGACTCTGGTGGACCACTTCTGCTCGTTTCAATCCATTCATCGACACATCTCCCCATATTGTACATTCACAAGCGCACCAAGACACCCCGATACCTCATCTTCCCCAAGCGAAGGGTCTCCATAGCCAGTTCAACACCGCTCTTGTCCAGTGGGAATGTCATCGTGGTCGGCACAATCCTTTTCTCTGCGGCGAATTGCACCAAACTGCGAAGGCTGTTCCGAGAAGCGACGAGCGATCCCTGGATCCGAACTCCCTTCTGATTCACAGACAACAGGGGAACTGGCGAAGGAGTCAGGTCCACAGTCAGCGGGTAGATCGACCCGTGAATATCCATGAGCGGGATAAGACTAGATGGTATCGAATCAGCATGTTTCAAAGATGTTCTCAAGAAAGGAACAATCACATACGAGGAATAGTCAACACTGGCGCTGCCACAAAGCAAGAGATGCTTCACCGGCTTGAATCCGATCTGATCCTGGCCAGGTCGAAAGACGTGGTACTCGGATGCCCCGAAGTCGAAGGCTTCCTCGCGTTTCGCTTCTGAGCTGGAAAACACAACCACATGGCATCCCATGGCAGCTGCTAGCTTGATGGCCAAATGGCCCAGACCTCCAATCCCCATGATTCCGACGCGGTCGGTCGGACGCACACCGTACTCTCTCAGCACCGTCCACACTGTTGCTCCGGCACACATCAGAGGCGCGGCGTCGGCAGAGTCGTATCCATCAGGGATTGGCACCACACAGCCTGCATCCCAGACGACACCCTCGCCGAACGAGCCAATGTCGTGGTCATGGCTTCCATACTCCTTCTTATTTTCGCAGTATTGATCCCAGCCTGATCGGGTGGCGTGGTTAGTGCATGTTTTCTCAGAGATAGGTGCGCATCTCTCAATATACCTGTCAAACACTTGTCACAATTCCCACACACGTAGTGAGTGTATCCAAAGCCAACGCGGTCGCCTTCTTTCACATTCGTCACGCCTGCTCCAATCTTTCGGACGACACCCACGCCCTCGTGGCCAAGAACTTGCCCGGAGTGGAGGAAGTGCTCGTCGGTGCCGCACAACCCCGAGTGCGTGGTTTGGATGTACACTTCGTTGTGTTCGATGGTGCGTGTAGTCTTATCCGACACAATCTTTCCTTCCTTCGACCCGCGGAAGACTTCAAATGTGACGCTCATCTTGGCAAGCTAGCTCTCTGGTGAAGTTTGGAATGTCAAATGAACTGATGATGAAATGTACTAGATATCTTCTCCTTTTTTAAATCTATCCAACACTATCATGGCTACTCGATTTATCAGCATTTTGCATGAAGAACGTGCCGTTATTTCCGTGAGGGTGCCAATGACGACTTTGCAGAACGGAAGTGGATCAGATCACCATTAAGGTTATTCTAGAGAATTCTCCTCGATCTGTGGGGTGGATACCTATCCACGAGTGAGGATAATGAAAAAGCATGATCAAATTATCAAGAATTCGCTTTTGGTTGTACAGCCGAGGCATCCGAGGCAAAAAATCTTCGCCATCAAAGACCAACGGGAGTGACCCATTGGATCGAGATCCACTGAACCAAACATCGGATAACTGTGCGGCGAAATTCATTCCGCCGAACCCTGAGTTGCACCCGTATCTAATTTATACGCCCCTTTATTCTTTAGTCTAAAAGCAACGCTCTATTGTCTTTTTATCTAAGACGCGTTTATTAAGGGTCTATATAGTAGATTAGGTTTAATTAACTACTATATTATTTTCTTTATTATTGTTAATTAGATAGAGATTATTTGGGGGAAGCTTGGTATCTTTTTGTAAAAAATATTATTGGCAGGGTATAAAACCTATCAATCAGGTAAAGAAATTAATAGAAGAAGGAAAAGGGGGGAAATAGTATATCTTCGTTATTATTAAGACTGAATCTGTTAGGGGATTGGACCAAATTGTATCAATTAATAGTGTATCCTAGGTACAAGAAGGATTCATTAAGAAATATAAAGAAAAGGGGTTATATAAGAGTTAGGGTTTCGCTAGGAGGGCGGTCAGTTTTTACTAGCGAGGTCTTTAGGTCGAGCTTTATTATATAGGACTTCGTACCAAGGTTCCGTAATATATAGCTAGCTTGATAAAATTTTCAAAAGAATGACTCAGTCCACTTTATTCAAACCGCCTTCCAAAAGAACTTTTGCCGATCCTCTTGTCGGTTATAAGAGGCTTATAAACAATGATAATGATAATCATCGAAAAACCCCTCAAATGGAAGATAGAAATAATAAATTTAAGGAAGTAGATTAGTTAGATAGCTTCATGAACCAAAGAGGTGACAAAAAGAAAGTGTCTGAATGAATATTCTATGACTATGGATGTTCTGGCATACCCTAAACAGTTTAGCTACGGGTATCTAGCCAGCGAGTCTTGCGCTGGGCACAAAATGCAGGTCATTTTTGCTCTCGCCGATGTGTTTAGTGTTTTCAAGGCCCCTGTACCGACAACTTCAAATCTTGGTCTTTACAACAGCAAGGTCGACCGTCAAGCTCAGATTTCGACTATTCATCTCAAGCAAATAAATTTGCAGGTCGGCGGTGCTACCTCCAGGTGAACCCAATGGAGGTGCAAATTCTTTGGGTCACAGACCCTCGCCTAATCAAGTGAAAAGGGAATGGGCGTATACCTTCTCACCTGGAGACGCACGGTGCCATGGGCTGAGCAAGGTATTGAGCCAGGTTTGTGGCTTTAATAATAAATTTAGAAATTTATATAGAAACCATTGTCAAAATATTTGACTGCTTTGCCACTAAAGTTAGAAAGGTATATAATTCATACAGGGGGGGTAATAAAAGTTTCAACAATTTTCGCTTGATTTTATATATTAAATTTCAAGTCACCACTTTATAAAACAAAGGCCTAACATAAAAGAATTTATATAAATTAGCTGATTCTCTTTTTGAAAATTTATATCTTAGATATAAAATTCCATATAAATTGATATTAAAGCCTAACGGTAGTCGGTCGGATTATAGAGGTTTTGATTAAAAAGGGATATTACAAAATTGTTTAGTTTTAGAAATACAGTATCTATTTTTATTGAGATACTACAATTTACTTAAAATTTGGCGAGGTACCAGACTTTTGGCCTGTTGTAATTAGGAAAAAGATGGCCATGATATAGAGCCATTTCTGGAATTTTAATCTTCATAGACTCGCCCTGGTAGTATAGTGGCAGTATACTACCTTCGGGTATTCTTCGGAATCCGATTTGTGACCACGCAGATCAAGACTGGTAGTGACCCAGGTTCGAGTCCTGGCCAGGGCCTAGTCCTCCTATTTTTGCCTTTCTTTCCCCCTCTCCTTTGTCACGACTGTCGCTAAACATTGCCCATCTTACAACCAACCGCTCTCATTCCCCAAAACTCCCACGTGCAGCAATCTTGACAGCTATTGACAGCCTAGCCATGGCAGGCTAACGCCCCCGGCGCATTTTTGCGTTTTCGGCCTTCCGATGTGGTGGCGATGAGGTGAAGAATCAACGCCTAGAGAGCCAAGACCTGGCAATCTCCCCCGAATCTTGTACTGGTTTCAAAAAATCATTCTGATCGACCTCCCACACGAGGCTTTTTGCCTTATAGCCTGGAACCTTGGTCGCTCAGATCGCTATCACTTGGCCGTCTCGTCCCGTCGACTGCACCAGGTTTTGCTGCCAGACCTTTTTGCCCATGTGACCCTGTGCCACTTCACCAAGTTGCCCCAGACTGAGTAAGTCAGACGATTTGTCGATGCGATTGTTCAAACTCCCAAGTTGGCCAACCTCGTGCGGTTCCTAGAGTTGGGAACGTTGAGCGAGGAGCCAGATAACGGTATTAAATATGACACGACGCTCATCCTCCCGCTGCTCGACGAAACTGTGTGCGCGGCAGAGCAACGCGCAAAATGGAAGCAGGGCCTGGAAAGCGGTGTCACCGAAGCGTGGCTGGCCCTGCTTATTCCACGGATCACGAGCTTGCGGAAAATCAGCATCGAATGGCCTTCGTGACTCCTAGCTACATATCGAAAATGCTGGAGAGGGCTGCGACAGAGGATCCCCCGATATTCACCCATTCAGAAGAAGCGGACGCGTCGTGGTGGGATACCGAAGGCGCAGCCGACGCGCGTCTCATGCTTCCATTGTTCAAGTTCCCAGCGATGCGCAAACTGTCGGCGCACATGCTCGCCGAGGATCCATGGTGGCAACAAAGAAACACACCGACACCAGTGTCGCCTTCGTTGGGGATCACCGAATCGACCTCGCCGTGTGTGACGCCGGCCAGAATGGGTTTAAGGGCTGGATTGGTTCCTGTAAAGCACTGAGATCTTTCCGTTTTACACACGGTGGAACCGGAATGGGCCAGGAGACGTTTAACCCGCGCGCTCTTCAGTCGCTTTCACTCCAGAAAGAATCACTCGAGTCTATCTTGATCCGGTCCGAGGACTTCTATGACCCAACCGAGACTCAAGAATCTATGGGGTTTGCCGAGATTACGGTTTTAAAGCACCTCTCCATTGGCCTCCAGGATCTCATTGGGATAAACGAGGACGAAGAGCCGATCACAGAGCTCAGAGATACCCTCCCGTATTCGATTGAAACGCTGCATTTCTATGAGTGTGTTGAGCTATTTGGCTGGGCTGTTGAGCAACTTAAGAGCTTAATAGATGTACGACGTATGCCAAACCTCGCTACTTTAACTCTTGAGTCGCCTGTGGCCGAGGACTCCGAACATCAGCAGAGGTTGGACCACTTGGGATATGCATGCAAAGAAGCCGGGATTTGTTTGAATACTATTTCTACAGGCAGATCCAGGGTTCAAGTCTGGGTGGAGGACCCCGATCAGCCTGGCCTGAGACGCATCTGCGTTGGTAGTATATGAATCTATATTGGAAAGTATCCGATGAATTGTAATATTCTATAGACACTAAATATAAGCAATCTCTAAATTCTATAAACACCCGCATGATACCCGCACAACCTCAACTCTCGCCCACCCCAACGGCATGCACATTGAACACATGAGAAACACGCTCAGTCACCACGCCCACTGTGTTCTTGATCGGAGGACAGTGGAATTCCGCAAGGGTTTCGCGCATCTCAGGCTCTTCAATCTGGAGCTGGCGCAGAATCTCTGCAATTGCCGCATAGAGAATCGCGATATTCCCATCCTCGATTTTCACAGCGACCCCAATAGCACCCTCGGCACCAAGCCTTCGCGTTTGGTCTGATGCTCTAATCCCGATTCCATAGCACCCATCCGCCCCGAGCTTGCCAATAAGTGAGCCCCGGAATGCATTCATGAGCACCGTACAAAACCGACCGTCGCCGGCGACCAGTTCAGGATATCGTGCCATAGCATGAAAGATCCGGTTAAGCGTATGTGTTCGCAAAGGAGCTGTCTCTACACTGGTCTGCACTGTGTCTGCAGCCGCAGCAAACCTCCCATACACCCGCGCCAGGTGGTGCAATGGAAAAGCAGGGGCAGGCAGATTGCACCCATCGAGACCCCATTGCGATCCAGACTCCTCGAGACCACAGACATCATCCACAACACGCTTGACGTGCATTTGAATCGGGTGCGTGGACAACTTATAGTCCCGCACATCGGTGCCGAGTGCTCTGGCCGCGGCAATCATGCCGGCATGTTTTTCCGAGCAGTTACTGCAGACAGCAGACGGAGAGTAATCACTCTTAATCCACGCGCGATTCACAGCATCGGATAGAGGAGGATGGCCACCGCAGCGGAGATCCTCTTTGCAGGCATGCGCTTTCGATAGCATGCCTCGAGCGCGCGAGATGTGGCGCTCTTGGCTGCTGTGCGACGTACACATGAGAGCCAGGTCGGCGTCGTCGAGACAAAATTGGTCCATGGCGCCTGTTTCCACAATAGCCAGGGCTTGGGCTGGCTTGGCTGCCGAGCGGGCTAGTGTGACTCGCGCTGCGTCGCCCACAGTGTATTGAAGCGTGCCGCGTGCACACCATGCCGGCTTTCCACGATGCCGCCGAGGTCGGTGACGATGAAGTCGCCTGGGATGATGCGGCGCATGATTGTTTTTGTGGCTGTCAACTGGCTGTCATTTTGCTTCTCGGGAGATTTTGTCTTAGGGTTTGACGGCTCGGCTCATTGCGACCGGCAAATTCCGACGCAGAAGAATTGACTAAATTGACGGAAGAATATGCCCAGCTGTGACTGATCTCAAAAATAGTATGTTTGTAATGAAATTGCCCGAGATTCGCATTATATCGAGGCCAGTACAGCCAACCCAGACGTAGATATATATAGATGATCAATGTTCACAACCCGCCGTCTAAGATTTATCCAAATGCAACATGCCAAACCCATTTAAAAAAAATGCACAAACGCTGAATGACGATGCTTTCGAATCCAAAAGATGAGAACCAGAGACAAAACCAACAAAGAAAAAACCATGTACGTCAGATAGTGTAATATGCCAAAAAGTTAAAAAAAGTCACCCTAGAAGCTGAACAGACCAGTGCGCTTCTTGCCATAGGGGTAGACGATGAGAGCAGCGATGAAAAGACCAACAGTAATTCCAATGGCGACCTGGATCATGCCGAAACCGAGACTGGCCACTGAGACATCGGACATGCTGCTCGTGCCCGAGCTGGTGCCCGAGTCTTTGAGGTTCTTGCGGACCTCGTCGGCATATTTGAGACCGGCCAGCAAGGAACCACTAGAGGCGAGACCGGACGGCACGAGCACGAAAATACCAGGCAAGATGGCGGTCGCGGCGTGGCCGTGCCATAGACGACTGTACAAATTTCCCAGTACACCGATGGTAAAGGCGCCGACGGTATTCGCCACTTCAGACTGAGAGCCGAGCTTCTTGGTGCTGAAGTAGTTGGTGATGTAGCCGGAAATGGCAATAAACACCATGACTGGCATCTGCTTCCACTTGCCATGGTTGACGATGGCAAGAAAGACGGCGTAGATGGCAACGAAAGGGAATTGCTGTGCCCATTCCGATCCATACACCTCGAGATTCTTGCATTGCGGTTGGGAGGTTGCGTTGGCATCCATTAAACCGTAGACAGTGGTTCCGACTGTGATGCCGTAGCCCAAGAAAAGCGAATAGATGATGGCGTACACCATACGAATCGAGCCAGCGATGATTTGGTGAGATTGCAGTTCCAGACTGCTACACAGAACCATAAAACCAGGAAGAATAAGCGCAATAGAGGATTGGGCTAGAGCCGAAAAGCAGAACAGCTCCTCCGAGACCCCATTGCGAGTAACGCGGATACTACCCAGAGCACGCGCCAGGAACGAGGTCAGCACGGCGGCGGTAACCTCGAAGACGTTGGAGTAGAGGACAGAGCGAGGTGCCAGGACGTGTTGCATCAGCCCGACCAACGCACCAAGACAAAAGATAATGGGCATGTCAATAGGTCGGGCCTTGAAGGCGAAGGGTCCAACAGTCGCACTGGCGAGGCCGTACATCAAGACGAGAACCCACTTGTTAAACCGCGGTTTACGCTGCATGATCTCGTCCAGTTCCTGAGTCGCTTCTTCCACACCGATCAGATCATGGACGACATTTTTATAAACATTGTGCGTGTCGGCCAACCGCCCAAGGTCAACACCCTGGACCATGCGCACGAGTTTGACCTCGGCCGTGCGGGTTGTCGGGTCATCAAAAGACATGATCATGCATCCCGGAAGGTACAGGAATTGACCTGACACCTCGAGGACACGCGCTGTCATTTGCATGTATTCCTCGAGGCGATGGGTCGGGGCGCCGTAGCGCATGAGGGCACGGCACAGTTGCATAATATAACGTTGCCGAGCGAGGATCTCAGCGATGTGCACAGTCACACGGATTTCGTCTTCGAGGCGGGTGCGGCGCTTTGGCTTCTTGGGTTTCTTGCCCGGATGTACCGCATCCGCGGCGGCCGCGGGTAACGTCGGGCGGCTGAGGTTCATAGAGGCGTCGACCAGCGACGAGGTGGACCGGTGAGCGGGTTTCTTGTACCATTTGATCTTCTCCTTGCGTGGGGTCGCGGCGCCGGAGGTCGGCATCGACGGCGACAGAGAGCCCTTCTTCGGGGTGGTAGTCCCCGAAGACACCTGAGTCTCGCTGTCCGAGTCATCCGTGATCACACTCTCAGGGCGCGACGAGCCCGCAGTCTGGCTGGCTTGTAGCTTCAGCAACTGGGACAGAATGCCACTGCCGCCGCCGAAGCCACTGGACCGACGCCGGGTAGCAAAGTCGCGCAGGAGTCCCTCTGGCGTCGCCTGCCCCGAGCGCTGATACGCACCGCGGGGCTTACGCTTCCGGAGATTCTCCTGGGCCTGGGTCATACCGCGCACAAGGCGATGGGCCTCGGCACTGGGCGGAGGCTGGAGCAGTTCCTCGCCGCTCTCGAGCGCACGCAGGCGATCTGCATCTTGACGGGCTCGGCGGGCCTGCACCTCCTCCATTGGAATACCACCCTCGAAATCATCGGGCAGGATCGAGGCATTGAGCGCCTCCCCCTCATCCGGCGGGCGACCGAGGCGCTCCGTCAAACGGACGGTCTTCTGCCGGAGGAGCTCGCCCGCAGCCTTGAACCGCTCGCGCGTCGAGCCCGTCCGCTCAAGCTCTGCCTGCTTTTCAGGGTCGGTGGCATTCAATTCCTCCGGGGTGTGCGCGCTGGCGAGGCCGTGGCGAGCGTAGGTGGGGGCCGGCGGGGTTACGTTCCCGGACAGCGATACATCGCTCAATTGTGCGGCGGGCAATAGTGGGCGATTTGCCAAGTCGGATTGATCGGAAAAGATGCGATGTGAGTCCTCTGGCTGAAGGTATTGGTTACTGTTGGATCGACTGATCGAGTGAAATCGCACTCGGGGCGACCGGACTCGAGGCTCGGGCGAGGGAGGGCCCGCGTCATATTGATGAACATCGGCCGTGTCCTCGCGCTCGAGGCTTTCGCGACTGCCAGGGTTGCCGGGCAGAGGGAATTCGGTATATTCTTCACTGGGACTGGGGTGTGGAGCGTGGATTGGATCCGACATGAGAAACAATGAAGAGGGATGTAGTAGAGAAGAAGAGATAAAAGAAAACGACCGACAGGAATTGCCTGATCACAGAAGAAAAGAAGACCAGGGAATAAAAGGATATCAAGATATTAAGCCATATAAAGAAACAAAAGAAAAGAAAAATAGAGAGAGGCGAACAATCAACGAATGAGTTCCCGGGGAGAAGAGCAAAGAACCACGGCGCGCAACCCACCAGACTTATGGTTCTTTCAATCTCTGGGTCTTTTGGAGATCTTCGTCTTCCACCCATTCTAGCGCCCCTCAAGTCATCTTGATAAGCTGTATGCCATCACGGGACTTTCTGATTCGCAGAGGTTTTCCTGCCTACCTGACGCGCGCCATGGCCCTCTGTGAAAATCCCTGAGCTTGCGCGCCCGGAGAATTCTAGACGGGCGTATGTTTTCTGTCGGCCCAAGGGGTGGGTCGTGGTGGCAAAGGATGACAGTCAGGCCGAGACATCCGTGTGTTTCTTCCATGACTTGGCTGATCTTCTATCCAACGAAGCTAGTTCTCCCATATCTCTCTCTCGACATCTCACAGCGACCACTCATATCCCGTGGATGGCTCACCGGTCACCGCGCGTTATCTTTTCCATAATCATTTCTTTTCCCCTGAGAATGCATCCAGTCTACCCTTGACGATCTCGGGCCCACGCCCAGTCACTTGGCACAGTGGCAGCCACCTCCTGAGCTTGCAGTGGAGTGGAAATCCAGGAAATCCCTCGCAGGAGTGTGAATATTGGCATCGCAATGATCCACTGTGATGGGCTCATGTTGCGACAGGTCTGGGCCGGGAGACCTCGAACAGACCAACCCAGTTTATTGATAGAAAAGCTGGACCCACCGCACACAGCAAACAGGGAGGAACGCGGATGAACATCATTACGAACCGCCCTGGAGGTTGGCAGTCTCGCCACTCTTCGACCCCAAAGTGGACCCAATCCTGAGGGTTGCGGCCGAGAATTGGATCTTGAGTCGCGCGTTGATCAAGTAGATGATTTCATATTTCTAGGCAAGGTATGGTCTGGGCGCCAGGCAAACACAAAACACAAAGCAAAGGAAGACAATCAAAGGGTCATCTCTTTGTCTCGAACCTCTCTCTCTCTCTCTACTCGGATTTCTTCTCAGGGAGAGCCCAGTTGTTCAGGATCCCCACTCCAGTGTTGAGATACGTGGCATATGCCAGCCAGGCCGAATAGGGAACCATCAACCAGAACGCAGTCCGGTCGGCCTTCCACCAATTTGCCATGAGCATGCCGACAGTGCCCGCCAGCAGAGCCAAATCCCCCAGCGCTGTGGCCGGCCGGCCGAATCCGAAAAAGAGGGGCATCCACATGAAATTGAGCACCAGCTGCGAGGTGTAGAGAGTCTGCGCGCTGTGGTTGGCGTCCCGCACGGCCAGCGTTAAGGACTGGGACGCGGTCACAGTGGCATGGTGCGAGGCATAACCCATCAATCCATACAGCAAGGTCCACATGGGCGGGAAGAGCCATCCTGGTGGACGGAATGGCGGTTGGCGGAGCGAGCGATAGGTGGCCTGGGTTTTATTCCCTGCAGAAAATGACATGCGTTAGTGCTGGGATGCACCCAGCGAGTCTTATCTCTTACGGTTGACAAGGAGGGCCACCACATTCCCTGTCGCGATGGGCGTGGCGACCGCCAAAAACGGCGACGCAAAGATAGGCTGCGGGAGGGCGAAAGACCACGGCATGATTGATTGGCAGTAAATATCCGTAGATCAGTAGAGATGAAGGAGGTCACTGAGCAATAAACAAGGGGTAAATCGTCACTTCCCCCCAGATGACCAGGTGACCCTCGGGTTGGGGGCAGACGAAGCCGAAGAAGTCAATCGCGATCGAGTGCGATGCCCTACGTCATCGGATACCTCGGCGCCATCATGGCCTCAATATTCCGGCGTCGAGATAGATGCCTGAGGTGTTGGTGAATTCTCATAACGCGCATCGATGGCCCCGAAGAACACCATGGCAAACTCGCAGCTCGATGAAACCAAATGATGCATGCATTACCGTGCTGTGCAACTCGGATAGCATCAACTCCCTTGCGGGCCAGGCAACACCAAATAAATATCTCTGGCCCGGGGACTTTTTCAACCATGCTGTCGAGACAAGGATGCGAAAGCACCGTCCTCACGAAAGAGGGCGAAAGAGGGCGTCCAGGTTAACATAAAATGCATCAACAGACTGGAGCATCGTGGCCCAGCCATCCGCCTCTACTCATCCTTCTGTCCTGGGATATAACCGGCGACTTTTTGAGGTTCTTATCTTTTGTGATATCCTGCACCACGGACCCCAAAATGCCCCTGCGGCTGCTGTGTCTCCATGGATGGGGAACAAATCAAAAGGTCGGTAGCTACGAGTCCTGATTCTCGGGGCAGATGCTGACCTTCGACAGATTTTACAGTCACAGCTGAGTAGGCATGGCCCAAACATTTAGTGGGAAAGTGATTCACAGAGGTTCCAGGTGGCCTGATGGGCGACCTGCAACGAGATAACACCGCGACGTTCTCGTTTCTCGAAGGCGACATCGACTCCGATCCAGGACCCGGCATTGCTGGGTACTACGACGGCCCGTACTACAGCTACTACCGGTTCCCACGGACCTTTTCTCCCGAGGACAGGGACGAGTCCGATATTCTCGAGGCATACGAGCAGTTGTACGAGACGATCGCCCTGGACGGCCCGTTCGACGGCATTTTAGGCTTCTCACATGGGGGCACACTGACGGCTGGATTCTTGATCCATCACGCCAAGATGTATCCGCACCAGCCGCCCTTGTTTCGGTGTGCTATCTTTGTCAATTCCCTTCCCCCATTCCGGATGAACCCAGGAGAGGACCCGGTCATTGAGGAAGGACTCGAGGGTTATATCCGCATTCCTTGCGTGAACATTGCCGGCGCGAAGGATCCGTTGTTTGACTACTCAATGGCTCTCCATCGGATCTGTGATCCGCGCCAAGCGACGTTCGTTGTACACGGGAAGGGTCATGATATTCCCAATGACCGAAAGAACATTACTGTTTTGGCTGCTGCTATTCGCAAGCTGGCTATCCTGGCGTTGGGGATCTGCTGACATGGGGTATGGAGGTTGGACAGACATGGGTTGGAAAGAAAGGTGGGCTCATTGGAGGCTTAATTGGAAAGGGGCAAGGCTGCAGCATAAAATCCAGCTAATCCCGGTATTTAACCGCTTGTCACCTTAACGGCAACTTATTTTAACAAGGAAGAGGGGGGATATACCCCTTTGCAAAAGAACCGAGAGACATCTCCGCAGTAGCTATACCTTGAAATGTTCGAGGAATGCAAGCTTTACTCTTGAGGACTGAAAGGCCATCTGGTAGTAATACTCTCAGACATACTGATAGCTTTCCTTGGCCTCCCTGTTGGTTCTCATCGCTATCTTCTCATTGATGACGTTCAAACAATGACAACAGACTCACCACCCACCCAAGCCAGCCGCGTTGACCCTGCAACAGAAGACAGAATGCCACAAAATGAACACAATCATAGCCTCAAAGATGCATCTCCAGATGGTCTGTCGATTTTGGACTCGGATTCGTGCATACCGATAGCTATTGTGGGAATGGGATTTCGGGGGCCGGCAGATGCAACGAACGTCGAGAAGCTATGGGAGATGATACTCGCAAGGGGAGAGGGATGGGGCCCTATTCCTGCTGCACGATGGAACGATACTGCCTTCTATCATCCAGATCACAGTCGGCATGGCACAGTGAGATCTAATTCCGCCTGGGTATCAATCAACAGGCTAACAAAACAAATGAAGATAAACATTGAAGGTGGTCATTTCCTTGATGAAGACGTTTCATTGTTCGATGCGCCATTCTTCAACATGACAAGCGATGAAGCAGCGGTATGGTCCGGGGAGTATTTCTGCTAGAGAGCCTCTGTCTAACACGGCATCTTCTTAGGCTATGGACCCGCAGCAGCGACTTCTACTGGAAGTGACATATGAAGGCCTCGAGAGTGGTAGGTTCGCCCCAGCCATCATGATGAAACCGATTCTCAACTTTCACAGCGGGCATCCCCATGGCCCAGATCATGGGTAGCAAGACCGCGTGTTTTGTTGGATCCTTCTGCGCCGACTACACAGATCTTCTCCTGCGCGACCCAGAGAGTGTCCCCATGTACCAATGCACAAATGCCGGACAGTCCCGCGCGATGACCGCAAATCGGGTCTCCTATTTCTTTGACCTGAAGGGGCCAAGTGTCACCGTCGACACGGCCTGCTCTGGCAGCTTGGTTGCATTGCACCTAGCATGCCAAAGTCTCCGGACTGGTGACGCATCCATCGCTATCGCAGCTGGGGTGAATCTTGTTCTCAGCCATGAGTTTATGTCCACAATGAGCATGATGAAGTGCGGATGTCCGAAGGGTCTGTGCTCTCCAAACCGGGCTAATTGAAATGATGCAGGTTTCTGTCCCCAGATGGGCGCTGTTATACCTTCGATGCCAGAGCCAACGGCTATGCCAGAGGCGAGGCAATCGCATGTCTCATCCTCAAGCCACTAGCCAATGCAATCCGAGATCGGAACACAATCAGAGCCATTATTCGGGGCACTGGATCCAACCAGGATGGGCGAACCCCGGGAATCACACTTCCCAGTGCAACCGCACAGGAGGCCCTAATCCGTGACGTCTATTCCAAAGCTGGCCTCTGCCCGAAAGATACGGGCTTTGTGGAGGCACACGGCACAGGGACACAGGCGGGCGATCCCATCGAGATCGGGGCAATAGCTCGTGTGTTTGGGCCTGGCCGTCCTCCTGATCAGCCGTTGCGGATAGGGTCTATCAAGACCAATGTGGGCCACCTGGAGGGGGCGAGTGGCCTGGCTGGTGTGATTAAAGCAGTCTTGATGCTGGAGAATTGCATGTTTCTCCCAAATCGCAATTTTGAAACCATCAACCCTCGCATTCCACTGGATGAATGGAAGCTCAAGGTTTGCGTGCCTGCCGACGCTTGCCAGTAAGCCAACTGACAATGACAGGTTCAATTGAATCCTGAGCAATGGAAGACCAGCCAGCCGCATAGAGTGTCGATAAATAGCTTTGGATATGGAGGAAGCAATGCTCACGTCATTGTGGAAGATGCCCACGGTTATCTCACCAGTCGCGGTGTGAACGGAAGTTCTCGAAGAATTTCAAGTCCCTATCACCAACAATTATCAGCGAAAGACATCGCTACCAACTCAAATATACCCAGAGGTCGACTTTTGCTAGTATCAGGGTTTGACGAGCGATCCTGCCGGGAGCAGATTCGGAAGCTCCAAGAATATGTATCCGACAAACGAAATACAATCAACAATGAGGAAAGCCTTTTGGATGACCTTGTGTTTACTCTTAATGAGCACCGGTCAAAATTCTTATGGAAGGCAGCCGTAGCAGGCCATTCCATTACAGATATCGCCGCATCACTCTCTTCCAGTGTCAAGGTGAGGAGTGCAGTGCGCAAACCCAGCCTCGGATTCGTCTTCACAGGGCAGGGGGCTCAATGGGCGGGCATGGGCAAGGAACTACTTCAAGCCTATCCTGTATTCCGGGAATCCATTGAACGAATTGATCGATATCTCGCTCGCATAGGGGCATCGTTTACCGTGCACGGTATGCAGTCCACTTTGATCTCCATGACTTTTCGACACACTAACATGAAATCCCCGATATGAAGAGGAAATCTCAAAGCTCCCCGAGGACTCCGAGTTGAGCCATCCGCTTCTTAGTCAAACCGTGTGTTCAGGACTGCAGATTGCTCTTGTTGACCTCTTTGCCTCCTGGGGGATATACCCAGACTCTGTCACGGGCCATTCTAGCGGTGAAGTTGCCGCTGCATATGCCGCAGGTGCGCTCTGTATGGAAGATGCCATGGCAGTGGCATACTATCGGGGCGTTGCAGCCAGTCAGATATCAACAGAGCACCAAGCGCGGGGGGCCATGATGGCAATCGGAATGCCCGCCAACGACGTTCAACACTATCTCAACAATCTCAGCTCAGGTAAAGTCGTTGTGGCATGTGTTAACAGTCCTTCTAGTGTTACTGTGTCTGGCGATATTGCCGGAGTCGATGAACTGGCGCAAATATTCAAGGACAAGTCGACCTTTACTCGACGGCTCGCTGTGGATGTTGCGTATCACTCTCATCAAATGGAACTCGTCAAGAATGAGTACTTGGAATCCCTGAGACACATCAAGCCCCGAAGGGATGAAGATACCCCAGGGCACACAGTGCAGAATCGATTACCGTCCTTCTTTTCCTCGGTATATGGAACAGAAATTCAAGCGCAAGAACTAGGGCCTGGATACTGGGTATCCAACCTGCTCGGGAAAGTGAAGTTTGCAGACTCATTAAGGGTGTTGTGCTTTGAAACAAGCACTCAGCGCGGCGGCATAGGAGGAGCCACCGCAAAGCGGACGAAGAGAAATCCGGCACGCAAGGTGAATGTGGACTGTCTTCTGGAAGTTGGACCGCACTCGGCACTCTGCGGCCCTATTAGACAGATTTTCCAGGCAGATACAAAACTAAATACCGCCGAAATCGTGTATGCAAGCGCGCTAGTGCGCAAGGGCAATGCAGTCACGACTGTTCTCAATGCTGCCGCGACGCTAGCCTCGCTGAGCTACCCACTCGACTTGAACGCTATCAATTTTACAGAGAACCAAAACCACAGACCCCCACAACTACTTGTGGATCTGCCACCATATCCCTGGAATCACACCCGGTCATACTGGGCTGAGCCACGGTTGAGCAAAATGTATCGAAATCGAGGATATGCCCGCACGGATCTACTCGGTGCCTCCGACAATATATCATGCCCCTTTGAGCCCCGATGGCGGAACCACATTCGAGTGTCAGAAGTGCCGTGGTTGGCCGAGCACCGAATTCAATCGAATATTGTGTTTCCTGCCGCAGGCTACATAGCCATGGCAATTGAGGCATTGAGGCAGCTCACACAAGGCGAAGGCAATGTTTCCGCATTTGTTTTGCGAGACGTCATGATCAAATCTGCTCTAGTGATTAATGAGCTATCTGCGGTCGAAACTATGGTTTCACTTCGTGACTCTAAGGAAGTTTCAATGAAAGGACTAGGTCAGATGTACCAGTTCCACATTTACTCTGTGACGGAAGACAACAGATGGACCGAGCATTGCACAGGCCAAGTTGGGAGGCAGAGCAGTTTCAGCCTAACTGATGAAGCTACCAGCGACGATGCAGACGGTTTTGTCATGATCCCTTCCGGTACAGAAGTTCACGGAATATCAGCGGTGAACGTCCAGCAACTGTACGAAAGGCTCCATAATATTGGCTTGGAGTACGGCCCGTGTTTTGCCAATTTGACTGAAGCGCACGCTAGCCAGGATGGTGCATGCTTTGCAGAGGTCACCATCCCGAATACAGCAGCCGTGATGCCCATGTCATTCCAGTATCCTTTTTTGATTCATCCATGTACTCTGGACAGTATATTCCACAGTGTCTTCGCAGCTCTACCCCCAAATATGGGCCTCGAGAATGGTCCGCCGATTCCAGTTTCAATCGATGAGATGCACGTGTCCCCCGGGTTGAATGCATTAGCCGGCGAGGTCATGAGTATCTGCACTCATGTCCGACAGGGGTCTCGGGGCGACGTCCTCGCATCAATCGCTGTGGTAGACTGCAACGACAGGCAGTGCGGGCTGGACTCGAGTATACTAATAAGTGGGCTGCGATGTAAACGACTCGAGCAGGAGTCGGGGGATACTAATAGGGCAAAGGAGACATGCATAGCCTACAGGATCGACTGGAAGGCAGACCCAGAATTTCTCTCGCAGGAGAATATCTCACGGTGTTTTCCGCAACACAAATACGAAAAAGTGAAATCAGCGCCACGAAAGGATCATGAGGCGTGTGCCGCATATTTTATCAGACGTGCACTCGGCGACTCCAGTGAGCCAAGCGAACAAAAGCCGGGCCCTAGATCCTCTTCGGCATACATTAATTACCTCAAAAGTGGTCTTCAGATGTATGATACATCTCATGCAAATGCACACGACCTTTCGATTGAAAACGTTCGGTCATCTGGACCTCTGGGGGAGCTTATATGCACTATAGGCGAGAACCTCGATCTTATTTTGCAGAAAGGCAAGGTTGCCAGCTTGATGGAAAACCCCCATCTTTGGGATGCGTTATGGGAAAATCTCTCAAATGGCCTGGGATACCAAGAAGCCGTCGAATACCTTGATTTGATAAGCCACAAGAAGCCGGACCTCTCCATCCTCGAGATTGGAGTTGGAACAGGCCAAGTGGCCAAGACCTTCTTAGAACGTCTTGTCAATGGTGTTGCCGTTCCTCGTTGCTCGAAATATACATTCGTTCATGGCGATAAATCGATTCTCGACCACACCAGCCAATCTCTGGAGCAATGGGCAGAGCTGAGTGAGTGCAAGCGGTTGGATATGGAGCGCAATCTCCCCGAGCAAGGACTAAGTGATCATTCATACGACGTCGTTGTTGTACCAGATGGGCTGTACTCAGTGCGTTCATCTCGACAAACACTGCTTTCGATTCATACTATCCTCAAAGAGTCGGGCACTTTAATGGTGATTGACCCTCTACTCAGCACACACAATGTGCAGGATGCTCTTCTGTTGGGCGCTTTACACTGCTTATCTGCGGACGAGCTTCATTTGAGTGATAGAGGTGGCTGGAATGAAAGCCAATGGAATGAAATGCTTCGCGAGGCACACTTCACCGACCCAGATATATTCAGTCTCAATGAGCAAGAGAGTTCCCGGCTGTTCATTTCCAAGCCTCATCGCGTTCATAGACAACCCAGAAGAAAGCTTTTGATCATACGAGAAGAGAAAGATTGCGGTATTGCCGTTGATATCTTGCAAGGGCGCCTTGTGGGCTGGTCATTCGAAGTGACTGTCACTGACATTGCTCACGCACAAGCAGAAGGCCAAATATGTCTTGTTCTCAGCGATTTGCAGGTTCCTCTGCTAGATCACTTTGACGAAGGTACCTTAGCAAAGGTCAAGGATATATTCTTCCGCAGTGCCGGGGTCTTGTGGGTAACCAGAGGGGGCGCAATTAAGCCCACTGACCCACGAGCAGGGTTGGCTACTGGCTTCGCAAGAACAGCACGATCTGAGTCGGGCGTGAGTCCGATCATCACGCTTGATCTCGACTCTCAGAATCAACTGTCTAAGAAGCGCGCCGCTGAGATAATTGGAGATCTCGTCGCATCACGCTTCCTCTCCGAAGATGCATCAGGGAATGACACAGAATATGCCGAGAGAGATGGCTCAGTCCTAATTCCGCGAATCACGGAAAGTGTGAAGGACAACCAACAGATCAGGGCATTTAGCGAGCCAACAACCGTTGTGGAGCAACTTTTCAGAGACCGCGACCAGCCTGTTCGTGTCCCAAAAACCGATAGACAGCTCGTTATTGTACCTGATACGCAGATGAGCGAACTCCCTGTGGGCTACATTGGAATTGAAGTCCATGCCTTTGGCCTCAGTGAACAAGATGCTCCCAACAGTTCCGATGATGTTGAATCAGAATCAAATCTAGGACTGGAATGCAGTGGAATCGTATACAACATGGGCGCAGGGGTTCATGGATTTTCTGTGGGGGATCGTGTTGTCTGTCTTGGGGTTGGGACAGCAAGAAGCTATTACCACGACCGAGCCTCGGCGTTTCAGAAGATCGACGACGATATGCCATTCGAACTGGCGGCGGCATTGCCGGTGGCGTACTCGACTGCATACTATACAGTCGATTATCTGTCCCGGATCGAATCGAATGATGCGATACTGGTCCATGACGCAGCCAGTTGGTGTGGGCAGGCAATAGTTGAAATGTGCCGCTTGCGAGACGCCCAGATCTTTGCGATTGTCGAGAACCCCGATCAGAGGACACTGTTATCCAGCAGATTTGCCATTCCAGAGAAGCAGATCTTCATTCAAGACATGGACGACTTTGCTCGAGGAGTCTTGCGATTGACAGGAGGGAAAAAGGCCAGCGTGGTGATCAGCTTTGATGATGTCAAGGAGCAAGACTTCCTCAAATGTGTCGCTTCATTTGGTCAATATGTTCAGCTCCGAAGGCACGACACGCCGCATCAAGACACGCCTTGTCTATCGAAGAATATTTCTTTTTCGACTTTCAATCTGTTCAAGCTTCGCAAGGAGCGAGGCGACCTCGCAGACCAGATATGGTCTAAGGTCTTTCGTCTATTCCGTGAAGGAAGACTCCGGGGCCCATCCTCGACAGTTGTATACACAGTTGACATAGTCCAAGAGGCGATAGATGCAATTGCAACAGAAAAGCATGTGGTAGTGACCGCAGGAGCTGACGATATTGTCAAGGTATGATCTATTCGAACCCCGACAGACCTGTTCTGATTTCGTCCAGGCAACCCTTCCGAAGATTTCTCCGGTACTGTTCCAAAGCGATGCCTCATATCTTCTGGTTGGTGGCCTGGGAGGCATCGGACGTGCAATCGCTTTGTGGATGGCGGAGCATGGCGCTCGGAGCTTGGTGTTTGTTAACCGAAGCGGCTTGGCAAAAGAAGATGCCAAATCAACGGTCAAGGAATTGGAAGACAAGGGGGTTCAAGTGATGGTGCATGCGTGCGACATATCGGATGAGACACAAGCCCAGCGAATGGTCATTGACACCTCCCGCTGTGCGCCTCCAGTGCGTGGAGTAATCCATGGAGCAATGATTCTAAAGGCAAGCAAGCTGCGAGTACGGCGAAGTGAAGATGGTTCCAGCTAACTGGAATACAGGACGTCCACATCGAAAGAATGACGGCAGAAGATTATAACACAGTGTTAGGCCCGAAGTATGCCGGAACATGGAACCTGCAACGACACCTGCCACATGACCTCGACTTTTTCGTCATGTTGTCTTCAATCAGCGGTGTTATTGGAAATGCAACTCAAGCTGCCTACGCCGCCGGGTCCACCTTCACGGACTCGTTCGCCGCATACCGGAATGCGCTGGGTCTCCCAGCAGTGTCCCTGGATCTTGGGACCATCACTGACGTTGGGTATCTGGCAGAGAACAAAGATCTAGCAGCAAAGATGGCAAGACAAGGGTTCCAGGGCACTGGAACGTCAACACTGCTATCACTCGTTCAAGTCGCCATTTCCCAATCACGGACGACAGACACAAACTCGCAGATTGTGACGGGACTGGGCGAATGGAAAGCAGGCGAGTCACTTGCAAACTTTGAGGCGCCTCTCTTCTCCCATTTCCGTCGCAAGTACCAAACAGATACCCAGATGGACGTGCGGGATGATTTCGTGCAGAAACTACGGGATGGACTAGAGGCCGCGAAAACGATGGACGACGCCACATCGATCATCTGTGACGCACTCAGCGCGAAGATTGCTTCGCATCTGGCTATCGCCGTTGAAAGTATCAACCCCTCTAATTCGGTTTCTGAATACGGCGTGGACTCCCATGTGGCGGTGGAGCTGCGAAACTGGATATCCAAAACCATGGGGAATAGCGTGCCGATTTTGGAGATACTGGCAAGTGGCTCGATGTTGGATTTGGCAGGGAAAATAGCAATACAGCAACGCCGATGGACAGAGGAAAAAGAGTGACAGACGTTAATTAGCAGAATGCGCATATATATAGAACTGGTAGTCATCGAATATTTCATCCAAGTCATCTTTCAATGTCATATTAATCGATTAAATATAAGTTGAGTTGAGTAGATACAAGACGCAAAAAGCCATAACACACCTCGCAATGCCGGTCTATACAGCAGACAAGAACATCTATTTATTCGTTTTGGCTGCTCAAAAGGAGCCGTTCATTGGGCCTTCTTCGAGGCCTTGGTCCGCAGCTTCATCAACAAAAAGACGAGAGCATACGAACTCAGGACGAAAATGCAGATAATGGCAGCGTCACGCCATCCATAGTAGTAGTCCTTGAGATTGAGCGTGTAGAGGTAGTCGCTTCCCTTGCGGTACTGACACACCTCGCAGCCCTCGGTCGCACCAGGGTTGATGAGGTTCATGCGCGAACCAATCGTCTGCATGAAGGGGCCGAGGTACTCGCCGCAGGTAGTTCCATTGGGCGGAGTGATCAGGGCGAACTCACCCTTGGTACACTTGATGTCTACATCAAAGACATCGAAGACCAGGATGCTGCCCATCAGGTAATTAAAGGGATTCAGCCAGTAGATCCAGTAGCGCCAGAAGGCCTGGATCTGTTGGTACGGCACAAGAACACCGCAGAAAGAAACCAGGGTTCCAATGACCACGGGATTGGTCAAAGCCGCGAAGGTGGCGTTGGGGGCATAGGCCGAGATCATCTGTCCGATACCCGTGTACAGGAACTCGTAAGCGAGCATCACAAAGAAAGTGGCGCCGGCCTTGTCCGAGGCGCTACTGAATCCAACAGTGTAGTACCAGCAGACAAAGTAGAAAACGGCGCAGAAACAAAGGTACGGAAATTCCGACACAATGAGCGCGGTCACAAAGGCCTTCCAGGAGTACATCTTGGCCTTCTTCTCGCGTGTGTCGTAAAGGTCTCGTCTTTCGATGAACAGAGGCTGGAGCTGGTTGATCACACCGGGGGCGACGAAAATGAAGTTGAAGATCGTGAACAGCCGCAACTGCAGGTCCCCAACGCTATCACCAATCATCCAAAATGAAAATCCATTGAACAAAGCGGATCCGATGTGCAGGGCGATTTTGTTGTTGATGTAATCGGTGTTGCGAAACAACGCGGTACTCATCCGCTTGGTCACCAGCTTCATCTGCTCTCGGAGCGGCGTAGCAAACTCTCGGCCATCATCAAGGGTACCGGGGGCTGAGAGGCAGCGGTGCTGATGATGCCATCTAGCTCCTTGACCACTTGAGTGTGCTCGGGGGATTCCAGCCAGACTTGATTCCAGTCTCTGCCTTGGCTCAGATGCCCAGAGACAACGTCGATCATGTGTTCTGCCGGGTTGGTAGCCGAAGGGCAAGGGGTCCCGTAGCGCTGGAAGTAGTCCTTGACTGTCTGGCCATTGTCGCCAATGTCACCAAAGTACACAGTTTTGCCGCCCTTGGCCAACAGTAGGAGAGTATCGAATTCAGCGAACAATTGTGCCGAGGGCTGGTGGATCGTGACCAGAACAGCCTGGCCCACATCGGCCAGCTTGCGGAGGAAACGCACGGTGTTGTAAGCACTCTGGCCGTCCAGACCGGAGGTGGGCTCGTCCAAGAAGATCAAAATGCTGGGCTTTGAAACCAACTCGACGCCGATGGTGACACGCTTGCGCTGTTCAACACTCAGCCCGGCGCCGACGTATCCGATCAGAGTGTCGGCGAGGTCATGAAGCTCCAGGAGGTTGATGATAGTGTCGACATATTTCAACTTCTCCTCGCGGGGGATGTGGCTGGGCTGGCGTAGCAACGCCGAGAATTCCAGGGCCTCGCGAACGGTCGCGAAAGGTTCGTGCACATCAAGCTGTTCACAGTAACCGGCTGAACGTTGGAAAGATACGGGCAAAGGTCGGCCATCAACCATAATGGAACCTCGGATGGTGCCTTCGGTCTTGCGCTGGGCCAGCACGTCCAGCAAGGTGGTTTTGCCTGCACCGGATGAGCCCATCAGGGCGCCGAGCATACCCGGCTTCACCCATCCATGAACATTGTCCAGCAGCACGCGGTCACCCGAGGGTGTCTTGACAGTGTAGGTTAGGTTTTTCCAGGTGAAAACCGAAGTGTTTCGAATCAGCTGGTTGTCGATGTCCTCGGTGTCCTGACCCGCCTCGGAGGGTTTCTTGGACTTTTCCTGCACCTGAGATTCCTCATCAGTCTTGTTGACCTGGCTGTGTCGGTTAAGACGCTCGCGGGGAATAGCAAGAGAGTTTCCGCTCTCCGAAGGGGATTGCCATCGTGAGGTGGCAATAATCGTGACGACGACAAACAAAAACCAGTACGCCCAGACAATGCCAAAATTCCGCCAGACATGGGAGTGGCTGTAAGACAGCGATGCCAGGTAGGCCTCTCCAGTAACTGTGGTCTCTCCTGGGATAGCTCCGCCGACGCCAGCGCAGGACTGGTGTTGAGGATTAGTGTATCCCGGGCCCTGGGGGATAATGTTATTGCCAATGCAAGGAATAATTTTGCCTTGGAACTCGTTGGACAACAGCGATTCAAAGCCGTAGGACAATGGGTCAATCCAGTAGATCCAGCCCAGCCACGGGTGCATCTGGGGTCTTTGAATCATATAGCCGGTATACATGATCAAGGCTGAAATCAAAAATCCAGAAACTTTGGACGCGCCGTCAAAAGTTGAGAAGAGTGCACCGACGGCGCGAAAAAGAGCAGTTGTGCACTGTTATATTGTCAGAAAAAAAAATACAGAAAAGGAGACAGAAAGGCCTTACCATTGTAACTGCGAACACCATGATCCAGTAGGTGAAGAATGTGGCCGCGGACATAGTCAAGCCAACCATGAAATAAACCACCAACGCAAACATGCTGATCTGGAACAGAAGTACCGGAATATCGGCAGTGAGCTGGGCCAGACAGAATGCTGCGGGGTGGAATAGAGCGAATCCCTTGTGCTTGATGAGGACTGGTCGGCCACTGAATGAGTCCGTGACCTCGGACATCGCCAGCAGACTGTGGTAGAGCAAAGAGAAGAAGAGAGCACCAGACTTGATGAAAAGACCGCCAGAGTTGTTGGGGGCATTGTAGAACAGAGAGCCTGCAATCAATGCCTGGATCAGAGTGGCAACCTGCTTGATGATAAACGTAGCCTTGTCACCCCATAGGATCTGATATTGCCGGACAATGCAAGCCTTGATCTGCTCCGTGAAGCTGACTGTAAAGGGGCTGTGTTTGGGAAGTTGGTTGGAGGTTTCGAAGGCCACACCGTCTTTGAAATCCTGGGTTCGTTGACGGGCGAGGTCGGAGTCCGGGTAGTTGTACTCGGCGATCATTTGTTCGTGGATGGGTGAAGCCTCGTATTGAGCTCGCAGCGCTTCCGCATTCCGGGGGAATCGGTTCTCGTAGCCTTCGCGAATCCGTCGCTCCGTTGGGACAGTAACACCTGTCAAAAAGTCGGCCACATTGGATCCCTCGCGACAGATGAATCCGGCCTCCTCCATGAAAGGCCGGGCTTGCTCCCGGGTTCCGTAGAAGACCTGCTCGCCCTCGTCGAGAACCAGGACTTTGTCGAACTGCTCGTAGATTCCGTTGCCGGCTTGGTACAGCGTCACAATTGTCGACAGACCCAGGGTGTCAGTCATGGCGCGGACGGCCTTGGTCCATTCCAGCGCGGTGCTCGCATCCAATCCACGGGTACTATTATCCCAACAAAAGACAGAGCCTCGCGTGGCCATACACTCGATGATGGAAACACGCTTGCGTTCGCCGCCAGAGACACCGCGCACGAACTCATTGCCCACTTTGGTGTCTTCAGTGTGGGAGATTCCCATCGACTCGAGCAAGAAGCGTTTAGTTTCCCTCCGATAGTCTTCAGGGGATTTGACACCGTTGGGCAAATGGAAAGGAACCTTGAGGCGTGTGGCAAAGTCCATGGTTTGGCCGACGGTCAACGTGGGAAAAAACAGTTCTTCTTCGGTGTTCATAGCGATTTGGCCTCGGTACTTGCTGGCCTCTCGATGAGTCAAGGAACCGAATCGAACATCTCCTTCGATGGACTTGTAGCCTAGTCGGCGGTTGGCCAACATCTTCAGCAAAGTTGTGCATCCCGAGCCCGGGCGACCCAGAACCAACAACATCTCGCCGGGCTTCACACAGCCATGGCTGTTTCGCAGGATGGTGCGCAGCGGAGCCTTTTTGCGTGACTCTTTGATATGCTGAGGGATGTTGAACTGCGACAAGGCGTTCTCGTTGATCGCAGCCTCGGCACTAATCACGTCGACGCTGAGATTCTGCCAGGTGACACCCAGTTCCTGGCGTTTGAAACCAGAGGCCAGATCTCGTTCATGTTGTTGCTGGATCTGGGACAAGAGACTCCACTCGTTGGTTTGGCTGGCAGCAGGGCTGTCCTTGCGAGGGGTCTCATCGCCGGTGATGGTTGCGCCACTGGCGGTTTCATCTTTGATATCGACTGGCCCTGTCCAGGACAACGAGGGTTGGTCAGATCCCTCCATGATGGACAGTAGATAAAGAGGCAAGCATCTAACAGACTATGCATCATCAGGGGCGACCTTTTTCTTTTATGTAAGTCCGAATCTTTTCTTCATTCAATGTGGTGGGTCCATGGAGAGATAGAAGGCTCCGAACCTCCGACCAGCGCAGATCCATTCGGGATGGTGATGGATTTTGGAGGGGAGACCAGGCCCCGAGTCACGCTATATTTTCATTCAAAACATACTCTCAGACCGATGGATGGCTCACCCTTGGCGTTTCAAGCCAAATGTTGCAAATGTTGGTCTGATCGGAGATCCACATGGCGCACCCAAATCGGCGTCGAGTGGAGCCCCGACGAGACGAACAATCCCTTCATGGGCTTGGAAGTTCCGTTGCCTCCGCTGAGTCATGTCTAGGACCAATCATATCCTCTCATCACAATAACCCTGCGCGCCTTGGATCGGATGGTCTTCACCGCGTTTCCTCCCTAACTTCATCCAGTGAATTTCTACTGGCCTTGACAATTATACTGCCGAATTCGAGGCGTGTATGGGCATTCTACCATGGTTTATGCGTCTGTCAACCGTGGTATTGACAGATATAATGACTTTTGGACCAGAGAAAGGCCTTCTATTAACTTAAGAATGTTCATGGTCTGCCTGAAAAATAAGGGGTATTAGGGTAAAGGAGGGTCGGGACAGGTCGGCCTCGGCGTTTGGCTGCTTTGGTGCATTTGATAACTCAATCACTCGGACCCTCAGCAACGCGAGCACCGACATGGCCCACCCTACCCACATGGCAAAGGTGCAACAATCTCCCCGACTGATCCACTCTAAAAATAATCGCCTGGAATTGGTCGGGATCCGAAAATCCGCCTAAGAGTCTTGTACAAAGACTCCACTAGCCTATATACGCATGCCATTGTGGGAACTGTGTCGGTATTTCTTAGTTTGATTGGTCTCCAAGAAACAAGGGGGGGGGAAGGAAAAATAGGAAAAATAGGAGATGAAGAAGTGGTTGTCGAGTTAGTCCCAAACGAGTTAAAAGAACATCTCCCTGGCCTCAGCCAAAGGCCATGCCAATCAGGGACACAATTTGTGAAAGATTTAAGAGTCTCTGCTCCGGCACTGGTTGCAGACCTCATACTCCATCCCATCCAAGTCAACAAAGTCTGGTCGGTCCATCTCATGCTGTCCTCGGACGCAGTACTTCTGCTCGTGCTGCAGGCAGTATATGCAAATGCACAGACCATGTAGCCGGACGCTGCGAGGAACTTGGCAGTGGGTGCAAACAAAATGGAGAGGCAACGAACCCATCGGCATCGTCTCTTCACCGGTTTCAATGGTCTGTGTGCCCATCGAAACTCGGGAGGGTGTGGGCACACTCACCCGGGTGAGAATGGGCTTGATGACATCATCTTGGGGCTCTTCGACGACTGTCGAGGCGGTGCTTGATGACGAAGAAGTTGGACATTTGGTATTTTCCTCTGGTGGGGGTGTTGTTGTGCTCATGGGATAGAAGGTCGGCAAGAAGAGTGAGTATGACGGGTTGCCTATATTCAACCGTAGAGTCAGCAATCTTGTATATCGAAAAGCAGAGCAAGAGCAGTAAGATGATAGTATGGGTACCCTTTGGGGCAGGGTCGACTGTCTTTTGCTTATTTTGCGACGGTGATTGCTGTTTCGAAACCAAGCCCTTCTTTCGACGCTATGTGCAAGTTAGCAATTGTCACAAACCTCCAAACTCCTTCATCATGGGATGCTCGTAATTGGGAAAAGGCAAAGACAGAAAACCCACCATTCGACTTCTATTTCGAAACCGCAGACGACACTGAATGCACATTCGGAAAATATGGGACTTCCCAGGGGAGCGATAGTCAGCTAGGGGGTATGACTTGTGGCAGGTAGAACAAGTCTTCATATCCATGGCCATAGTAACGGAGTATGGCCTGGAGGTAGTAGGGAAGCCCCAAAACGAGTGTATTGGAGTCGTGGACGGCCAAAGGGGAAAAGGCAGTAGAGGGTATGCAGAACATCAAGGGGGCAGGACTTTGCCCCGCCGCCAGAGGGATAGAGGGATAGCAATAGAGGGATAGAAGCGACGGGGGAGCAACGTGAAAGTAACGTGAAAGTGACGGGAAAGTGACGGGAAAGTGACAGGAAGATATAAATATAAACCGGTAATTCAGGATAACACCCAGAATCGATGTGGTTCCCGTGGGCTGTTTTTTCCATAAGTGTTCAGCTGCAGCGCATAGTAGGATGGCCATCAAGCAGAGCAGGCTGTTGATAGATTCATAAAGTTACCTACCCATATTGCCTACTATACTAGCGATACCTTTTAGTGAAGAATCTATATTCACTAGTCACATATTTATATTACATAATTCTCTATTTTTCTTATGCGTTAGTCCCTCCTTGGCACTATAAAGAAAATCTATAAAGCTTGAAACGAGTTGCACTATCTACTAGCTTATCCATCAAAAAAATATCTTTATTAGAGTCCCTTTTGAGAGAGAGAGAAAATGTTTCCTCAGCGCCATGTACAGTTATTCCGAGCCCTAAGTAAAACAAGAACTAAAGAGTAGCTCTTACTCCAATATGAGTCCACGCTATGAAGCCACTTAGGCCAAGCCAATGTTAACGGCCTATAAAAAACCACTAATTTATCTTGTCCTTTCTATTCCATTTCTGTGCTGTCCTGGCTATGCTATTGTCCAGAACCTTCGCAAGCCACATAATTAACCAGTCAGAATTACCGTTTTTAATATTATAGATATATCGACCTCATCCGAAACATCCTTGGGTATGTCTATGACTAGAATTGAAGGATATCGCCCTAGAAAAGTGAGGTTCTAATCCTTGCTTTAAGTATAAGTAAAATGTTGAAAGATCTCAGAAGATCTGCCCAAAGTGAATATGTAGGCTTTTTAGCTGGATGGGACTTCAACTTAAACCGCAATTGCTGGCACCTGACTGTAAAGCGATACTACACAAGGTAAGAGTATGTAGATAGACCTATCCTCTATGTTCAAAGTCGTAACATATGGCCTAGACCCTAATTTAAAGATTTATCTATAGATCAACTCATTAAGTTATTATCGGTCTATTTCAAGACTTTTACGGAGTGATATATTCCCAAGTCTTACACCGTAGTAGTTCTCGATCCTCCGGAACACAACCGAATTTGGGAGCTAGATTTGGCCCCCTACCTTGTATATGTACCTAGGGGCCGGCGAGGGATCAAGGACCAAGCATATGGCCAAAACCATACGGATTAGACTCGTTTAGAGATGGTCTGCAGAACCACAGTCGTGTGTCAAAGCATGAGATGCATAAATACGTTGAATATTGAATATCGAATGATTGCTGATGAAGCTGGACTGTTCCTGATTCCTGGTTAAGGCACAGTGGGGCCAAATCTTGAAAGTGCGTTTTTTCATGCCACTTGGATTCGGACAGAAGTGCCCCACTGGGGGCTGGGAAAGACGCTCTCGACATAAGTCCTTAACTCCTTTTATAATATAAAAAATTCTGTCGAGCAGAGATGGCCACATCTCAAGATGGAAAACCAACCCGACGCCGTGGATCATATCCCAAGTTTCCGATAAACTCGCATCAAGACACATCCACTGTCGTGCATCAGGGATCTAATTGACCCCCCTAATCCTTGCCCTAGAGTAGGACTACACGGGGCGTGGCGATGGCTTGACTAACGTAGCGGTGGGTCGAACTTGGAGCCTGATCCGACCATCCTTTCGTTGAGGGCTCTCCAGGGCGTACATAAAAATCGCGTGGGATCTGCTACCTCCCATCCAACGGCCTACTCACAAACTTTCTCCCCCCCCCCCCCCCCCAACAAAATGCGTCTTGTTAATTCCCAGCTCATATTATGGGGTATTTACTCTCTACTGGTCCCTCAAATATCGTCTTTGTCCCTTCCTCAAACCCGTCCCTCCCACGACTTGCAGCTTCCCCAGGCCCATGCAAAGCCGCTTGTTCACCGAAACGTTGCCCACGCGCATTCACTCAAGCGCCGCGAAGATTACGGCCCTCCTCGAAGCTCTCGCTGTGATTATCTTGTCGGGGGTGAAGCTGACTTCGACCCGCACACCTATTACATTTATGATTACTGGGGAGAGTTTGCAAAGGCGCAACTCGACGAAAGAATAGGAAAAGGAGGCCAAGGATCGATTTGGCGGGGACTCCTCATCTACCTCAATACGAAAGAAAATCAAAACGCGGGTATTTCTATCGACAAACCAGAGCCAGTGGCGATCAAGGTTGCAAAGGGAGGCCGGGGGGTCGACTCAGGCCTCATACAAAACCAAATAAACAGTCGACATGTGATGCGCTTAAAGGAAATTTTCTGGTCCAGTAACACCAGGGCGTCGATTCAGGTCATGCAAAGAGGCAGCCACGACCTCATGAGTGTGGCGGAGGAGGACAAACCGTTTGATTCACGGCCGTGGATAACTGCCGCTGGAATGGCCTTGAAGGCTGCCCACCGCAAAAATATTGTTCATCGGGATGTAAAGCCCGAAAACGTGCTGAAGGGAGACGATGGTGTCTACTACTTGATTGATTGGGATCTGGCAAAGAAGGTCACGAGTAAGTATGGTCATGGGAGCACAGGGACGAAATTTCACTTGGGTCCAGGTAGGCTGCACCCTTCTCCGCTCACAGTCCAAGTGCTTATGTCGATATTCAGAGCAGAAGAATGGAGAAAAATATGATGTTTACAAACAGGATGTTTGGGCATTGGCCTGGATGTGGTTGCTGTGCGAAATCACGGGCCATGCAGAAGGAGACGATGCCGAGTACCTTTATGAAGAGCTTACGGGGGGTAGGGGAATGGAGAAGAAGCCGGGATCAGAGGAAGAAGAAGAGGTGCCACCTGGCCTGACAGCCACGGACACCGTCAACCTTTTAAAGAGAAAGGTGGGTAAGTGGGTGGCACCTGCTAAGATACCCTGGATGGCAAAAGGTTTATGCAAGCAGGATCAGCGCAACGAAATAGGGGAGTTTATGGAAATGTACGTGAAGGTGAAAGATATCGAGAACCCAAAAGCTGGGGAAGGAGGGAAAACATAGATGGGAAGGACATGTCTAGTTCTCGGTATCAAAGCATCATCAACATGTATATTCAGATCCACACTGGTGTTGGCTAACTCCAGATCTCTTTTTTTTTCCTCTTTTATTTTCCTTCGTTCCCCTGACATGAACCATCTCATGGAACTCAGGCCCGCAGTTTCATTGACCCAGGAACGTCAAAGCCATTGTGGTTACCACATGGGTTAGGAGAAGAGGAATGGAAGGATTCGTTGCGAAAATACATGCCTGATCATTCTGCGGCACGCGAATTTTGGCGAGATTATCATTGTCTGGTATCTGACTTTCCCGAGAACGAAAGGCGACAGAGACTCTTTCAGGAGTGCGGTATTGATACTAAGATACCAAAAGAAGAGGGTCAATTTGCTCTTAATCGATGAAAACAACCATTCCCCCCAGTTCGGTTTTGTCCATCCAACTATAAACTACGAGCACTTCTGAGCTGCGACCTCTTCGAAGATGAGGTGGCCTTTCGGGTTGCCTGAGATATGGGTCGATCACATCTAGAGTGATCCATTAATTACGCACGAAAATAGGTCGAGTAGAGGTGCTACCAGCATCGAGAACTGCAGAGTCTTGTGTCCAGCGAAGTAAGTTGCCCGCCCTTACATATATCCTATCTGTTATTGATATGGGTTTATAGGCGACACAGACAACCCTAAGTCTATGAGATAGCTACGCAGGCGCTTTATCCGGATTGAAACAAAAATCTCCAACTGTGAACAGTCATAGAGTTACTCTATGGAAATTTCTCGTCATTGCTTGAAGCCCATGGATGCCAAGTCAGTCCACAATTAGGGGGATGTAGATCATTCAGCCCCCAAAACACCCATCACAACCCTTCTCGCGGCAGATTCCCTTATTAGGTGTTTGGTCAATATGAAATAAATATCATCTTTGAAACTTTCTTTTTTGGGTCGCAAATATAATAGGATATCAATGTCAAAAAAACGTGGGGTCAACACTGACCACCTTGGGGACTCGTGTGGAGACAGCATCGACGATAGATTCACGGATTGATCGATTCCAGGGGACACAGTTCTTTGGCTCGTGAGCTCCAGTCAGTAGACATCCCAGCAAAATGACCATGTCTACGCGAAACACAGCAAGATTGGCGGATCTTGAAGTGAGGCCAGTTTCCCGATTAGGAATTTCGTCAAGCGTGAAGTAGTACACGCTCGCGCATCCTTTCTGTTTTGGGGCTAATTAGGGCCACAAATCCTGCATGATCCTTCCCCTGACCCATCGCAGTCCCCACGGCCACTAACGCGTCTTTCTGAGGAAAAGCCGCGGGGCGAGAAGACGATGAATATTTAAACCAGCCCTCTCGGCCCTGGTCTCCGGGTGATTCAATAACACAATCCAACCATGGCTATCCTCTCCAGGTTCTGTATGCTGAGTGCGCTGGCGGGCCTGGCTTCTGCCTGGTTGGCCGGAGACAACAAAGAAATCACCAGCAAAGATAACAAGAATTTGTTTTCGTCTGTTAACAACAAGGTCCGTGGAGTCAATCTCGGCTCCCAGTTCATCTTTGAGCCTTGGCTGGGGGAGAGTGCCTGGAGTGATATGGGATGTAGCGGCCGGGCTTCGGAGTTTGACTGTGTCTCGTCGATGGGTCAGAAAGCAGCCAACGAAAGCTTTGCGAAGCACTGGGGCTCCTGGATCACTCAGGACGACATCAGTGAGATGGTGAGCTATGGCCTCAACACTATACGTGTACCTGTCGGGTACTGGCTGCGCGAGGACCTGGTCGACTCGAGCGAACATTTCCCCCAGGGTGGCCTGGAGTATGTCCAGAAGCTCTGCGGCTGGGCCAGCGACGCCGGTCTGTATATCATCATGGACCTGCACGGAGCGCCCGAGGCCCAGACTCCCAATAATGCCTTTACGGGTCAAAATAACCCTAACCCGGGGTTCTACCAGGAGGATCAGTATGAGCGGGCGCTCAAGTTCCTCGAGTGGATGGCCGAGATGATCCACAGGCAAGACGAATTTCGCAACGTCGGTATGCTGGAGGTGCTCAATGAGCCCATGCAAGACAACGACAAGGCCTCGTCCATGCGGGAGAACTACTACCCCAAAGCGTTCGAGGTGAGTGCTTGCCTTCCTTTCGCCCCTTTTCAACACATACTGACAATTCCTTACAGCGCATCCGCGCAGTCGAAACAAAACTGTCCGTCGACAAGAAAGACTACCTCCACATCCAGATGATGGACAAACTCTGGGGCTCGGGCGACCCAACCGAGCACCTCGATGACCAGTACTACGCCGCCTACGACGACCACCGTTACTACAAATGGGATAAGAGCGTCGAGACAACTCACGACAATTACATCAGCACGTCCTGCAAGGACAAGCGCGACAGCAACTCGCCAACGATCGTGGGCGAGTGGAGTTTGGCCGTGCCCAAAAGTATGGACAAAGCCTCGGACTGGCAGCCCAACTCCTCCAACGCCGACTTTTATCGGAAATGGTTTGCCGCCCAGGTCCACTCGTATGAGCAGGGACAGGGCTGGGTGTTCTGGACGTGGAAGTCGCAGCTCAATGATTATCGGTGGTCGTACCAGGGTAAGTTCAAGTCAGTTGGAGACAGGTGGGAAAAGATGCTAACATGAGTGCAGACGCGGTGAAGGCTGGTGTCATCCCAAAGGATTTCAACTCCTTAGAGGACGTGTGTGGCTGAGGGTAGCGCACCTAATCTATGTTGGCCATTTTGGTTCATTCGTGAACATTGTACTTTGGCCGAATATGTATGAAATCTAGAGCCGCGGCATTGATGGGCCGCGTGCAATGTACTTATCCTTCAATGAACGCACATTTATGACACTCGAGGGAAACATGGTACATTGGCAAAAGCACCCGATGGTATTTCAAGGAGTACGTAGAACCGAATGCCGCTTACACTGTTATACTGCTCATTTTGAGTGAACCTGGTGCAGCAAACTAGACAATAAGGATAAGGAAAGTACACCGTGCACTGAAGGAGACAAATTACTAGCTCACTTCTGGCCACCATACCATTGCCCATAACGGAATGCCCGGGCCGCCTGGTTGAATACTAGCGTCAGCAGCCACCTTGCCCTTTCCGAGGACAATGACCTCAACTTCCTCGAAGCCCAATGACAGGTACAGGTTACGGGAGTTGGGGGTTGTCGCCTCAAGCCAAATTGGCATATGTTCCCTTTTGGCAGTCAGCTGGACATCGCGCACGATAGCCTTTGCAAGCCCTAAGGTGATGTCAGGGATGTGGAACGAGGTGAATGGTCAACAGCGGCGCTCACCCTTCCCTCGATGCTCATATTCAGTCCCAATACTAAAAATATAGTAATAACGCTTTTGACCACGCAGGCCCTTCCGCTTGGCATGATCGGACAAACCAGAGAACTCAGTCCAGAGCCGCTGAGGCAGAGGTTAGACGACCACTCGACTCGATGCAAGAACCCGGCAAAGACATACCATGAGACCGGAGTAACCGATCCTCCACAGGACAGCCAAAAATCCAGCGGACAGCAGTGACCAGACATTATCAATGTACCGCCCGGGTGGGATGGTCACAGAAGCTGCTTTGCACCCCTCGGCCTCGGTGATCACAGCATCATTGAGTAGGGCCGACTTGATCAGCGTCGCCCAGTATTTTGGGAGGTATGCGAGCCTCTCCTCTCGGGGCATGTCAAACAGCATGTACGTGATGACGGGGTCATTGTCAAAGACACGGCCGTTGAGGTTTGCGACTGCTTCTAGCAGTTCTTGCTGCTATTAGAGCTCGACGCCATCAATCCAACCCCTTCGAAAGCTTACCGTTTCGGCCGTGAGTGACTGAAATTGGGGAGTCTGGCATCATTAAGAATAGTGTAGGCTAATTTGCGCATGGAGAATATAAGGATAAAGCACCCTGGTAGCTCGTCGCAGACGTTGGTGGATGTTGAGTGGCGCATCGCATCGCAACCTCGAGTCCCCGTCCTGGCGACGTCATTCGCCTTAGTAAGCGCCTG
Organism: Penicillium alfredii; assembly: GCF_028826965.1. Classification (NCBI taxonomy): domain Eukaryota; kingdom Fungi; phylum Ascomycota; class Eurotiomycetes; order Eurotiales; family Aspergillaceae; genus Penicillium; species Penicillium alfredii. The sequence goes on along the minus strand of NW_026622708.1, from coordinate 2,801,682 downwards.
TCGACCTTGGGAATTGTCGACGTCTTTGTTTTTGCTTCGTGAATTACAGCTCATACCTCAATTAAGTGGTGTGAACAGCAGCCATGATATACCCTCGACCTTCAGTGGGCGATCCTGCGAAGGACCGTGGTGGAGCACGCACCTGAGTCTCTGAGCCAGCTCCAGTGAAAGCTCCCCCCGAGTCTCAACCGAACTCCTCGAATTTTCGGGACGCTTTGTACGCGGATAGCTACCATTTCGAGCCGAGTCTTTGGGTGACCCCTATCGCTAAAGCCTCAAACTACCGCCTCCTGCCGCAGGGAAGGGTCGCTATGGAGACTGCCAGGATCCAGTGGGACAGTGGCCCACCCACACCAAGTCTGGCGCCCCCGAGCTGGGACCCTCGTGCTTCCTTTTGACGAGGACTGGCTGACAACAATTGAACAAAAAATGGCTTAAACCACAATTTGTGTTTCTTCACCTGATACTGCCAATGCCTCGAGTCCAGGGGCACTCTTCGCACACCACTAAACCAGATATCAGACCAGACATCAGAGTTCTAGGGATCGTCGCTGGATACCTGTCAACCAAGCCCACTTCCCCTGGGCACCCGCTAAGCTTGCGGACTACCAGAGCACGCGTCCACTCCCCAGTGATTTCCCTCCCCTATTTACTGATGCCTGCGGGCTTCTGCTGCTCATCCCCAGCGTCTTCACCCACGCCATGGCAGGCAACCGATACTTGATGCATGTCTCCATAGTGAACCTCCAATTTTATTGCGAATCCAACCAGTTAAAACTCAAAATGTCCCAAGACTGCAAATTCATTTCTTACAGTCCCAAGATGCTCCATTGTTAGCGTGGAAAGGATTTTCTTCGCTCATCTAGCGCTGTGGGACCCCCCGAAAATGGCTTGTAACCCCAGGAACCAGCCACCGAAAAAAGATTTTCTACTTAAGGGCCGGGGGTTTTCCAAGTTGAGTCCTCTGGGGCTAGGCACCTATCTTGTTGCGGCATCTGTTGAATCTCCCGGCAAGGGTGTCTGTCTGCAGGGGCAGTCTGGCTCTACTTCTGTACACCCCTGTACAGAGGTCGAATCAAGACGATTATCAGATCGTGATTGGTGCTTTGAATCCTATCAAGAACAGCTTTGGTATTGCTGTCTGTCTCTGGCCTTGAAGTATTGGAAACAGGTGATGCTTCAAGTAATTGGCGCACCACCGCAGTACATCATATCGTCAGAAGTGGGCACAAATATCGCTGGCGCACATTTGAGGCGCAAGGCTGGCATTATGAACATCCCGACACGCAATCGCCGACTAGCAGGTAATTATCGAGGTGGCAATCGTCGGCCAGCAAGTGAACATGGGCGAGCAGGCGATTGTGAGCCAACAAGGGGAAACTACTCGACTAGTCAACATCAGCAATTTGACGAACAACAACCAATCGGTGGACACCGACAAAGGAGTGCGCGGCAGTCATCAACTAGGCGTCAGCAGCCGGTACCTGACAATCGACTAGCAAGTGAACACCAAGCAAGCAGTCATCCCCAGCAATTTGACGAACAACGGCCGATTAGTGAACGCCGACCAAGGAGTGCGCGCCAGCCAGAAACTATCCGTCAGCAGCCCATACCCGAAAATCATCATCGTGAATCACATAAGCAGAAAGAGATACTGCCGGAGCCCGACGAAGAGAAAGTCGTGGTCTTGGGCGAAACGCTTCACAAAAATGGACACCCCCAGCTCACTTACGCGAGGTTGATGGGCCTAGCAAATATCTATGTTAGGTCGATGCAAAAGCTTGACCGCGGTCACAACTTTCCAAAGACCTTGTCGCAAAATTGGGTCAAAGGCTTTTTGCGTAAACGTCCAAAGCTTGCGGCACGTCTGAATATGGGGAAACCCAGGCAAGGAAATGGTTCAAGCAAAGCTCCCAAGGATATGAATACCCAGCTGTTGGGGTTCGTGGATCGATTGGAAGAACTCGGGTCGAAACACAACGTCCAGGCTAGGGATGTCTACGTCCTCGGCGACATCGGCTTTGCCACAACCGTGAGCAAAGAAAGTCAGATGGTGATCCCTCGAACCATGTCATCATTTGAACAGAGGCAAGAGACTCCCGATTTGGCATCTATCGTCCTGTGCTACGGGCATCGCGGCCGGCCTCTTTCTTCATATGTCATGGTGAAAAGCAGTGAGGACCGCCCCTCTCGCCGGCATCAAGATACCCAGCTTTCCTATGCCGCTACTGGCTGGGCAAGTGAGAACAACCTCAACGGCTGGCTCGAACGTATCTTTGAGCCTGAGACTAGACGGGAAGAGGGCACGCATCGCATATTGCTAGTTGATAGCCAGCTGCCTATCCACGAGAAGTTTTTCTTCGACTGCGAGACTAATAATATATCCTGTCTTCGCTTCCCAAAAAATGGCGGTGAAATACTTAGTCCGCTTCACTGTGGCGTGTTTCAACACCTTGCAGTCCTCTACACAAACCACATGACAAGAATCTTGGGCGAGAGCATAGGAAACTCGGTCACCCTGGACGAAGATCAATTTGTCGAAACAATCCAAATGCAACTGTTGGAGCCGGCACACATTCTAAGAGCGCAAGATGCTTGGTACAATATAGGCATATTTCCAGTCAACCGGCCAACTATCCGCAGCCGACTCTGTGGTGGCCAAGCAGTCTCCCCTCCTGACAGCTCACCCACTCCTTGTGGTCGTCCTCAAACTACAAGGAACTTTTCTGTGGATATTCCCCGTGTGTTCTCTAGTCCTGAATATGAGCCTCCGTCACCACTGCCATCGTCGCAAGTTTTGCCGCCGTCTCCAATACCCATCGAGGATGCATCTGATTCACCTGACGCATCCGATGGCGAGAGTCCTAATAGCTCTTTGGGGCCTCTCACGCCTCAGACGGATTCCCAATCGCCAAAGCCAGTGGAGCTTGTTATGTCCATTTCGCAGTTTTGCGAATGCTTGGACAATTACGGAAAAGCCAGCAAGCGGAAAAGGCACGAGGAAGAAAAGAGACTCCGGGAACAGTTGATGTTGGGGTACAACGGGTGTCATGCCAAAGTTGAGATACTCAAGGAAGTCCTTGGGATGGAGCTCTCTGCGTCCAAACGATACAGGGCTCGTTGATCTTTCTGCCAAACGTCCTGCCTCATTGTGTTTACTTTTTCTGTATCGTTCCTTTTCTTGATCTTTTGCATTTTTACCGAGGCATACCTGCCTTCGGTTTACCATCTTTTGTATCATCTCTTTCCCATGTCAAAACCCCCTGTCCATGATCGTGGTCGTCACCCCAAAAGTCGTGTATATTTCCTTGTGTACTTGAACAATTTATGTTGCCAATCTAATCACGCCCCTAATAGATTATAGCAACCGTAGCATGGTATTGAATAAAACACATTTCAGTCATAACCTTGCACTTCATCTTGGGAGACAAAAGTCTCAGAGCTTGACCTGTCCTCGGTCCTGCGGCCCTGCACAACAAGCCGGCTCAGGATGCAGCGTGGATTTATTAAACGACTGCGTCGACGGAGGAACATCGAGCGCAGGGTTTTTGGTGAAGAAGCCATCCGGTTTGAGCATGACACTAACACGTTCCATGGGCATCACTGGAAAGTCCTCAATACGCGGGTTGTGAGTAAGACCGAAGGCTAGAGTCAGACGGGTTAGCATGCGCTTGCGACATAAACGAAGAAAAAACTTACTATGCCACAGCACGACATCCTCGTCTTCGACGGCATCGTTCCTTGCCGCCCACACCTCCACGCCGTCGGACCTCTTGCTCTGGTTCGTGAATTCACCCGCCGCGTACAGCTCGTTATCTTGGTACTTGGTGACCCAGATCGGGCGAGTCGCAAACTGGGCCCGCTTTGTGCCGAATGAGTTGGGTCGTGCAAGGAGCATCTGACTAGGCATCGTCTGCAGCTTGTAGGCGATGGGGTGGTAGGTAATTGGGTTCATGATGTGGTCGTTGCGGATCTTGAACACGCGGTTGCGGTCCACGCTTGTCGATGCGCTGCCACTGGAGCGAATAACATTCTGCTCCGTGGTATATCCGACCAAATATGGGTTGCTTTCATCCTGTGGCATAGGTACGCTGTCCTCATAATATACGGTATTCTTGAACCCATCCAAGGCAGGATCGATCCGCAGCGAGAACATGTGTTGGTGGAACGGGGCCATCACACCAGGGCCAACGTTCGTGCCCCATGGCACGGTCTGCCCATTCTCATTATCGAATGGCACGGTCGACAGAATCCCCGTTGCGCGCACCTCGAGCTCGATGTTGGCCGCTTGGTCGAGTATGAACGCAAAGATATATTCGTAATTGGCGACGGTGCAGATCATCTGGATCACAAGCTGGCGGTTTCTAACTACAGTGGCTGCTCCACTGCGATAGTTTGTATGTTTATGCTGCAGACCGTTATCCTGCTCATGCATACAGATGACATTTTTGAGCTGAATCGGGGCGCCCTGTGCATCGGAGCGGTAGCCATCAAAATACTTGATATGGCCTAGGCAGTCACAGCCTAGGATGAGTTGATTCGCGGTGATGCCAAATCCGACATCGCCTACATCAAAGGCCTGTTTGCGGTGATATGGCGCGCGAGGGTCTAGTGATGTTAGTTGTAGTGGCCGAGAGTATAGGAAGTTGGGAGCTCACCTCCATAGGGGACCGTCATCTCCGACACCGAGAGACGATAGAATGTGCTACGGCCATCATAGGTCACATTATGCAAAACCAGCCCCTCTCGACTATTAAAACCAACGCGGAATCGCCATTTCTGCCACGACACTGCGTTTCCGATCACGTTGAATGACGCACCCTCGGGCTGTTGAACAACATATGGCTTCAGATCGGTGCGCAGCGGCTCATCCAGCAAGTCGTGTGCGTATTGGACTGCAGGAACTGGTTTCCATGGCTGTGTCTGGGTGCTCTGGGTGTCTGCCGCGCCAGGAAGAAAGTCCATACGGACGAGTTTGCGGGAGATACCATCGAAGACCGGGGAGAATTTGCAGGGCAGTGAATACTGATTGTTCTGAGGATGGTCCGTGGCCACAATGTACATGTAGCATTGGAACAGTCGGCGGGATTCTTGCGGGTTGTCCGTGCCATAGATCCACGGATCTATACACACAGACATCCCCGGGGGAGCTTGAGTTTTTCAATCTCTGCCTTGACAGCAGGGTGGTTCAGACATAGCTGCTCGATCTCGATCATCTCGTCGACATCCACTGGGCCTTGGACGTCCTTGGGCAGTTCCTTGGCAGACACCAGGGACTTGGTGTCTGCGTTCAACAATGCCTTGAAGAATGACCCGTTATCTAGCCGGTGGAACAGCGCCATCAACAACCGAGCGGGCTTGCGTGGGCATTTCTCGCCCCGCCGCTCGGCCTCGATGTATGGGATGACCTCATGTTTGGAGGGTTCCTGGAGATCAATGCGCTTGTATCGCAGCTTGATCCCCGGGAAAGCGGATTCAAGAATCCGAACAGCCAGCTGGATCTCGGCACATGTGATGGGGTCAAAAGGGTGGAGGCTTGCCATGATGAAGAACACAGAGTCAAGTTGTGGAAAAGTATCAGCGAGACATTGCGGGCTTTATAACTTGCGGGTTCATAGCGCCCGTCGATATCTTCCCTGACGATTTCCCGTTCGGGTAAATCTACCGCGCAGGTGGAGATGAAGTGAGCGAGTCAAATCTCCCGGCGCATCTTTGCCTGCAACGAGTTTAGTGCGACGTCAAGCAGTGACAATCGGATTACTCCCGAGGTCACCACGCATCCATCGCATCGCGACATCTAGAGGCGAGCTGCCATGTGGCGGGGACCCTCTGTGAAATGCTCCCACTGAACTTGGATCGCTCACTCACGATCACGACAGGAGTCCTTTCACTCCCTCGAATTCCGGGCCCTGCGATGTGAGAAATGTGAGGATCGAGGCTCATACTCTCGGAGTCTCAAAGTCGACATTGAATTCTCGTGTTCACATTTCAGAGACTCGAGCGATTGAAGATGAAGAATGTGACGCGAGGGGCCCAAGGGACTGCCCGCCCTTGGGAGAAGCCGCTATCGCACCCCCGCGATTATATCACGGAGCCACCCTCAAATGAAGCCGCCAATTGTCAATTGTCTGGAAAATCCATTAGTGCTCAATGTTGTCGAAGTCCACAACCAAAATCACAGGATGAAGTTGTGGGCCAAGTGCGAGAGGAATTCGGGGCTGCTACTGTTCCTCTGGACGGTCCCTCCTGGGGCGCGAGACCAACATTCCTGATCCAAGGCCCAGACCTTGACGCGCCAGTATAAAACCAGGTCGCGTCAGTCTCGCGTCGGTGCTTTGCGACTACGACTCCCACGACACGATATCGACCGCGCCTGTAGACATGGATGCGCAGTACTGAGCGCGTTCATTCCCGGAAACCTCGACACCATCTTCTTGGCCTGATCAACGCATACTCACCTTCCACTCCGTTGTTGCCGGCCTTTCCTTCAACATGAAGTGGGGTATCTCTATACTCCTCTCCATCGCCGCCGCTGGGTACAGCCATGCTGGTTCGCACGGCCACCATGGCCACGGACACCCAGTGCGGCATACCGAGGCCATGGAACCTAGAGACTTGGCCTGGGACAACACGAGCCATATTCCCGTCGACACGGTGGTCGAGTTGCGCACACTGACAACCACCGTGTTCAAGGACTGCGCGTCCACCGACACTCTTCATGTTACAACGACCGTCATGGAGCAGACGGACCCTGCGCCCACTCAGCCTGAGCTCGCCCAGTCTAACCCTCCGGGGTCGGAGCCGCTGACCACTATTCTGATGACCAGCACTGTCACGGAAACCGCTACCGACAAAGTCGAGGCTACTACCTCGCCTATGTCGAGCAACACGACGGAGGGCCGGCATCTAGAGCAAACCGCCACCTTACTCAATTTGGGACCCAACATCCTACCGTCACTGTCACCACTCCCGCAGCTGCTGCCCGGCTCACCCAACAGTCCTCAGCCGGATGAGGAGTCACTACCCGCAAATCTGGACTGGACATCACATCCTGAACACGATGGTTTCGCGACCAAGGCATTCGGCGGACGCACTCCGCCCAACGACACGGACATCCACTACCGCGGAAACGTCGGCGTGCCCTGGGGCAGCAACATTATCTCCGTGGGCCCTGCTGCGGTCCATCGCTACAAGTACGTGGCCCAGTTCACGGGGTCCAACACGGACCCCTGGACCGTCACAGTATGGAACAAAATAGGCCCGGACGGCAAGATGAACGGATGGTACGGACACTCTGCGCTTACCTTCACGCTGGCACCCGGCGAGACGCGGTACGTGGTGTTTGATGAGGATTCAGAGGGCGCCTGGGGTGCAGCACCGGGATCGCACGGTCTGCCGACGGACCATTGGGGTGGTTACTCGTGCACCTGGGGCGAGTTTACCTTTGGAGATTCCGAGAACGGCGGCTGGTCGGGCTGGGATGTGTCGGCCATCCAGGCTCAAATCGCCGGTGACACCGTCCAGGGCATGCGCATCTGCCAGGCCAACGGCATGGGCTGCTCGAGTATTAGCCCGCAGGCCAAGAAAATCGTCAATGCGTACACCAAGTCGAAGCGCAAGCATAATGGCATTGGCGGTGCGGCTGCACCGGGGCCAGTGCGTTTGAGGGTGCAGATTGACTGGAAAGATAATGCTTGATTTTTTGTATATAATTTTGACTGGCTACATGTATGTCCTTCAATTCAACAGTACCCTCTTTCAGGGACTGACTCGAGGGTAGTTGTTGTCGTGGTTTGATCACTGTCTCGTTCAGTCCACCCTATTTCCACTTGCTACGACATGGCAGGAATGTTGATGCGCTGGATCGTCCACACTTTGCCGCCCTCACTAGACCCCAGTCCCTTGCACGAAGCCCCGGTCGCCGACGCAATAGTATCCCCAAACGCGGTGTCAGCAGAGGCGAGCGTGATCTTGGTGTTTCGATACTCCTGCGCAGCAACAGTGCCAGTGCAGTCATCATTACACTCCGTCCCAGTACCATGCCTAAAAGAAAGCATCAGTAAATACTCCACACCACCCAAATCATATTCCACAAAATCAAACGCACCCAGTCATATACGGCCCCGAGACAAGGGAGTAAGTCGACAGCAGATCACCCGTCTGCGCATTGATAACAGTTTGCTTCCAGGTCTCTCCATTGCTCTCCACGTTATACTCAATCCGCACCTGGTCCGACCCAGCGACGGCACTAGGCTCGCCGTCAAGCTGGCCGAGCTGTCAAAGACACTGGCACGCACGCACCATTGACTTGTCGTGGCACCGCACGATGAATTGTCCGTCCAGCTCTCCAGCGTCGTCTGGATGAGATCCCCTGTGCCGTTGGACATGCCGGGCCACAGGGAAAGTACGCTATCTACGCCGTTCTGCGTGGATGGTGCGGTACCGGGGATGAGGGTCGACACGGCGTTGATGGTGGTGGATTTAGTTGGTCCCAGTGAGACGCGACCACCCCAAGTGTCGCGTTTTGTGGTGGATGACAGGAGACCTGCGGTGGCGAGGCTGGCACTAGCCAGGAGAGGAATGCAGTGCATGATGGACTTGTTGGTTTAACTATACCACAGAGAAGGGCAATATTGTTTGAGTTGAATGGTAGGGTGAATTTATCGAGTCTTGCATGTCTCACTCGATGTTTATATTCCAACCCACTTATACTTCGAAACCGGAGTGGTGGACTTGCTAAAGTCGAAGTGCTGTCGAGCCAGCGTTTCGCCTTGAAATCATGTTTGGAATGATGATTCTGCAGCTCAAGTCTGCTTGCCTACATGATACACTAGGACGTGCCAAGCAAGACAGGGTATTCAAAATAGGTTCTGCAGCCGACATTTCGAATACATAGGCTACGCTAAGAGTGGCATTCCCGTTCCAAGGATTGCGTGAGTGGTCCAGTATACATATGGTTATTTCAAATATCACTATAACCCTCCACATCCGTACCCAAGAAGACATAATACGCGGCCTGAAGCCCTCATTTACTGCAGGTACTCCCCGTTGGTCTCGCGGTGGATTACATCAAACAGCGGCTTAGCACTAAACCAGCCCGCCTTGGGAGTACCAACCGTCTTATAGGTGAACGCAGCATCGGCATCATCAATCTTGATCGTCTGGCCACCCCGACCCGCCGCCGCCGCATCGGCCAGCAGTTGGGCGTGACAACATTTCTCCAGACTGACGAACCAAAACACCGTTTCCTCGATAGAGCGGCCTACGGTCAACAAGCCGTGATTCTGCAACAAAGCAGCTTTCTTGTTTCCCAGCGACTGGGCGATGTTCTTCCCTTCTTCCTCGGCCAGCACGATGCCGTTGAACTGACGGTAGACAACGTGGTCCTATACACGACCCTCATTAGTTTTCATTGCCCTCGAGTAGTGATCATGGCATTCCCTACATTATGGAATGCGCAGGAATCCTGCGAGATGATATCTAGAGGTCGGCCAAGCGAGCAAAATGCCCGTCCATGGAGCGAGTGGCTGTGGGCGGCGCACATAACCTCAGGCCGAGCAGTGTGGATGGCCGAATGAATCATGAAGGCTGCCGCATTCAGCAAGCGGTTTGCGCCTCCGTCGATGACCTCGCCGGTATGATCAACCAAAATCAGGTCCGAGGCCTTGATCAGCGAGAAGGCCGTCCCGAACGGATTTACCCAGAAACAGGTGGGATCGATTGGGTCTCTGACGGTAATGTGCCCGGCGACACCTGTGGGAATGAGCGTGAGCATTTGAAGGAGCGCATCCTTGTATATCAAGGAACGGGAATCAATATCCTACCCTCGTCGTAGCCATACTTGCCGAAAATCCGAAATGCAGCCGCCAGTCGACCTTTTAAATACTCTCGCTCCTGCATCTTATCTTCAAAGACTGGCATGGAGGGCATCTGCATCTTTATCTTGGCCTTTTCCGCGTCGGCAGCCTGCGGCGACTGCGGCGCTTGCAACTTAGTCACATTCGCAACAGTCTCGGTCTCAGTGGCGGTAGGAGGAGCCATATTGGTATATTGCAGTGAAAGTTGCAGAGTGCGAGGAAGTCAGGCTTATAAATTAAAAGACTCCGAGGGGCGGTTAGCACTGCGTTCAGTTGCAGACCCGGCGAAGTTGTTCGCGAATGGCAAAAGCCATCAGAGAGGCGAGAGCCGAGGTTATCCAGCTTCTCCGCACTGCACTTTAACCACGCTCTGTGACGTCGGTATATCTGGACCAACGAACGGAAGAATAGCCTAATGTTGAAGTTGACCCTGGAGATATCCATGGATGGGTTGGAATATGCTGACACAAAACGCTGACCCTTTGGTCAGGTAGGTGGTGGATTTTAAAGGCCTATGAACCAATTTTTACTCTTTATTTGATATATAGCTAGCTATTCTACTCCTGTTTTCATTGTTTCCCTATTAAGTTTTATGGCTTTGTTATCTTTACTTCCCAATGAATATCAAGTCCATGGTGAACGCTCCACCTCCGCCATCAACACCTCGAACAGTTCACGATCAGCAGAACTGAAATCTTGAATACGCGACTGGTCTGGTATGCCGACCAGTGGTTTGAGATCGGCTTCACAGAGCGTGCCGGATTTAGGCAAAGCGCCAGTCTGGAAGTAGCTACGAATGGACTTTGCTATACAGACCGATGGCGCAGTGACTGAGGTATGCTGGAGGAGATAGGTGCACGGTTAGCCACGGTAAAGATGGCGGAAATCAAGGGCCTTACGCCTTCTGAACGTTGCTCCAACAGGGCTGATCCAGGGAAGTGACTCGACATTTTTTGCGCACTGGGGGAAGTTAGTCCACAACTCTATTGTAAGGAAAAACATGCTTACCTGCGCAGAGGAGTCACTGGGTCCAATGTGGTTGACACAAATAGCATCGGATGTGCCGTTGTGCCACCCCATGGACCTGGAATAGTCAACATAATGCCCTTCGAAATATCTAGAAAAGACACATACCCAAGAACTTGGACTTCGCTTTGGCCTTCCATCCAACACAGCTCAAGTGAATGTGGGCCCAGTAGTCACCTAGAGACGCACTGTCGACTTTGAGACTATCCCACTTTGCTTGGAACTCTTCGATACTTGGGTCAGCCAGGTGATCTGCATCGCTACAAAGGATTGCAGCGCTGGCATATAACTCGTTGTTCTGCGCCCGAGCGCACGAAGGCGACCAAGGACCTGCGCGACTGCATTCGCTCGAGGGACACACGCCAAAGTGACGGCGATGCTTGAAATCTGCAATGGGTCCGGCGTTGCCTTTGGCCAGTTCGGCTATCATCTCGGCCAAAATGGGAAACACCAAGAGTGGCTGATAGACTGCGATTCGCTCAATCACCTTCAGGTCAGTCCAGGTGACGACCTCGGGCCCATGAGTCGCCGATGCCATCACCGGCATAGAGGCGTTGAGCAGCTGGGCTCCCAGATCCCGATAGGCATTCTGAATTGCGTCGGGGCCTCCCTCGATATAGAATGGGCAGCCTGTCGGACCGGCTGCATTGCAGAAATGCCCGAATTGATGGAAGACAGCATCTGCGTCCACCACCGGGTTGGGTCCTTTGCCTTCATAGTACGTTTCCATGTCGACGACCCCGTCGAGCACAGCCCGTGTAACACGATCAGGGTATAAAGCAGCAAACGTAGCGCCCAGCACCGTGCCATACGACCGGCCCCAGTACAAGAGCGGCTCTTCGCCCCGGCGCCATTGGGTTCGTTCTGCGATCGCGCGCGTCTTATCAAGACTATAACGGCCGTCGGCGCCCGACCGGGCCTTCTGGCCTTGCTTTCCCCGCCACTCGCCATGGCGCTCGACAAGAGTCACCATATCCTGCGCAACGAGCGGCGTGTTGAGGTAGGCAGTAAAGGCCTCGTCGTCTTTAGCACCAGTTAGATCCGTGGTGGAACAACCTTGGTTCAGCGCCTGTGCACGCTGCCAATTCCTCTGCAGTGCTTCCAATCCACTGCCCAGCATGCCCTCTGTTTCCATCTGCAGTTCCCAATTCCGCTGGGACATAGGATTGGGGAAGCAGATGACTGCGGGTGTGGAGGCACCCACGCCGCGAGGATCAAACCCAATGATATCGAAGTACTTGTCACCGGTGTCTTCGGGTGTCACACCAGGGGCGGTTTCTGCATCTACAATGGTTTGCAGATTGTGACCTGATAGGAACGCCGAGAGGGTTCCGGGGCCACCAGGGCCGCCTGGATTGATCAAAACAGCCCCGCCATACCGAGGATCTGTGACGGGGACTTTGGCTGGCAATCGAGCCACCGCCAAGGCGAATTGACGACCATCGGTTCGGTTGTAATCCATCGGCACCTGCAGTCGGGCGCATTGAAGGCCATCCCCGCAGTCGTGGTATTCCAGCGACTGCGAGGGAGTGACTTGGTCCCAGCTAAAAGGCACCGACGCAGGAACCGGACTGGTCAAAAACGACCGCGGAGGCCATGCCAACAGGGTCACGGCTGCGGCAATGAGTGAAAGGCCCCAGCGAGCAGCCTGTCGCCAGCGCGAGGGTTGATATGGAGGCGGCTTCGGCACACTCCGTTTCAGATCCATGGCTCTCACAGTAAGGTGCAATATCTCAGAGATTGACTGATAACCCCTGTGTCTGGATTTCCTAGAGCAAAAGAAAATGCCAGTCCCTTCGAGTCTGGTTTGACTCTTCCCCCCGAGTTTGCCTGAAGAATTCAGGAATCAGATCGACGTGCAATTGGGAATCCATGCGATCGCAGGGTCCACAATCCACAAGTGGGGGGAAGTGAGAGACGCCGATCAGCTGAAGCCAAGAATGTGGCGGTCGGACGATCGCCAGCACGATGTGATCTTTTCATTGGATTTGGGCGTTGGTTGATAAGAAGACTAATGCGCTTCTGAATAAGCTGTGTTTTCGCTGGTGGGCTTGGTCCAGGGAGTCTGTAGCCTGGAGTTTGCTTGCAGGCGATCAGAGACCAGCGGGAAGGAGACATGCTAAAGACGCCTGGAGGATGTTTCGACGGCTTCAATGGTTCGAAGTGGTTTCTTCTTGAATTTTCTGGGCTGCTTGTCAGGATATATGGTGGAATGGTAGCCCTAACTACTTGGGTGCTCGAGGAGCAAATCCACGATTCTGAGATTGAATTAGTATGGGAACTGACCAGATGAAGGTTGTGTAAATTAGCGAGAGATTGCCAGGTCACTTGACTTCGACTCACCTGCACCAACTCCTCCAACCGCCCAGGCAGCGGCGTCAACTGGCAGTGCCGTGCCAGTTGGGTTGGCGATGCCCTGGCGCAGCAAAGAGCCGCATTGAAGTGGACATAAAGAGCCCCCTCATCTCCCAGTCTACAGCCATCTATCAACATCCGGGAAAAACAAGCAAATTATTTGACTACTTTTCACCACCATTTGAAGCAAAATGGCCCCTCTCCAAGAATACATCGACAACATCCCCACTCTCGCCCTGGCCGACGCCATACAAGCCATCATCGACCTGACTCCGGGCCTAACCACCTCAGTCTCCGCAACAGGCGACCGACTAGTGGCCCACCCAGACTATGAGGGACAAGGCAGTCTCAGCAACCTGGGCAGATACTATCTCGAATGTGCCGCACGCTGCCAGACCGAGCACGCGTCCTTCAAAGTGCGTCTGCTGCACCTGACGCTAGACGAGGTTTTCGATACACTCTATCGAGAGAACAACAAGATTTTCGAGAAGGGCGTCAAGGATGGGAGCGTGACTCTGCCCGAGTACGAGGAGGGCTGCGCATGCTGCAATGGTGATCCCGATGCGCTTATCTTGGCTGGCTTCAGCACGGGCGAGTCGTTGCTGTTTACCGACAAGGAGTACCGCCAGCTCTGGGGTGACCAGGAATCACAGGGCAGTAGCCACCGCAACTGGGTGGATGGGAAGGGTTGGACGGATCACTGGTTGCGGGCGTCGAAGGAGCAGGTTGAGGAGGCGATGGCTCGCAATGCTATTGTGCCTAGCATGCTCTAGAGATAGTAGACTACGGTGAACAAAGCACTCGAGATTTCAAGTCCATCACCCCGTATTTGAAGATAGATGATATTAGAATTATGTATAAGACATCAATATAGCTTATCGACCCGGAGACCCTGCCACACACACAAACTCGCGCCCGGGTTTCTCATCAAGCACATTCTTGACCAAATTCCACACATTCAAATCATACGCCTCGCCAATATGGCCGACGGGATCGAACTTGCAAGTATCCTGAACCCAGAGATTGTTTACCCCGTGCTCATGCACAAAAGAAGTCTCGGGCGGCGTAACCAACTCATCATGCTTCGAGGCAATAACGGTAAGGGAATTCCCGGGCTGCACAATCGGCTTGCCATCATTCAAGCGCCTAACAGCAGCACCGCCCGTGCCGAGATCATCGCAAGCAGCACAGCCAACGGCATGGAGAACATCGTCAACAGCCTCACGGGAGCCATTCCCAAGCAGATACGCCAGTTTATACAAGCCAGCGAAATTAGTGGCGTGGGTGGGCGGCGCAATCGCAACAATCTTATCCACGAGATGGGTGACGCCCTCGAACTTGGGCACGTAGAGGGTCTGGAAAGCGCCCTCGGAGTGGCCGACGAGGTCGACTTGGGCGCGGCCGGTTTTCCGGACGACCTCTTTGATGTATGCGGCAATCTGAGGCGCGGAGTCTTTGATGGGTTTGAGTCCGCCGACGAAGGGGAAGCCGCCGTATGCACCGTATGTCAGCGAATAGGTGCAATATCCTTGCGTTTGGAGCCAGGATTGTAGATAGTTGAGATCCTCATAAAAGGTTGCGCCTAGCCCGTGCAGCAGCACCACGGGGTTGGAGCTGCTTTTGCAGGAGAAGTCGTTGATGTCGCTGCCCATTACTGCCAAGGCCCCGACGAGGACAGCTATCAATAATCGGCGGAGGGAAAACATCATGGATATAGAAAGACAAAAGAAAAGAAAAGAATTTCAGAGTTGCCCCGTGCCACTCCCAGACAGAGTATTAGAGTGTATGGGGCGAAGATGCGGAGATTGAAGGATTTCAGAGCAAAGTCTGGCATGGCTCTCACCCTTTTTTCTTGGTTTTCTGCTCGGCTCCATCCGTCAAACTATCGATTGTCGATCGATCAGACGCGTCTCTGAATGGCCGCTCAAGTGGATCCTGTCCACAGCTGTCACTCTCTCGTACCCAATGACGCGCGCAAAAGGGGATGTGATGGCTCCGCTGTGGATGTTATAAATCAGATGTTGCACGGATCCATGGATTGCATATTGGCTGCGAAATGGCGCTAGATGCTAAGGAGGATATATCCGCGAGAAATCATTCATACAAGTCGTGCCACCGTGTTACATAGCAGTGGGATACTTTTAGTCCTTATTCGCGAGACATTTGTGAGTCTGCTTGTGTCGACAGCTCCTCCATAGCGGCGCTACCCCAAAGCCCGAGGGAATGCCGTCGCTCGACCAGCTGCAGCACCTCAATCATAAATTTGCGCTCCGGGCCATCGTCCGGGAATGCCTCCCAGGCCACACGGGTGGGGAACGCAAGGCGGTTGATCATGTTGCCTGGAGCGGTCATGATGTAAAACTCCAACGAGCGGCAGATCCCACACGCCAATTCGTATTGCTCTATGGGTGTGACCCGATCCTGGGGTCTCGTATCGATCGACGACAAAACCAGCCGGAAGGCGTAATAAAGACACATGGTCTGTGCCAAGAGGAGGTTTGGGTAGGAGAACTTGGTCGGGGGAAAGGCGGCGCCGGTGCGAAAGTCACGTTGCTGGAAGACAGGGAATTCTTGATCGGAGGTTTGCTCAACTTCCTGTGAAGGCCCATCGGGGTATGTGTCAACCCAGTCACGGCGCCATTGATGGAAAAAGGCAGTGAGCTCGGAGATTTGGTTCCACAGCGCGGTCTGCTTGACGGCCATCTCCTGTGCGCTCATGATAGAAGCCCGATTAGCCCGTTTGAATGAGTCGGATTGGGCCAGTAGACCCGGGACCTCGGTGGCCAGGTCTAATAAATGATGGAGAATATCCTTTGTAGTCGTCCCGGCCGACCAGGGTATTGTCTTCCATTCCTCGCGGGCTAAAAATGAGGGTTGTCGAACCGCCATAGCACCGCCAATCTAAGCCATTAGTCTTGATCTAATCCCCAAAGCGTGGGCAGACGTACCCAATATGGGCGAAGCTCGGTGAAAAGAAGATGCTCGACCCCATACATGTGGTTTTCCGGTCCACGATGCTCAATTAGGCGCACTGCGCCCCTGACATGAGCTGCGACACCGCGTTGAGTAGTGCGCTCCACGCTCTTAATAAGGTCCAAGTTAGCAAGCAACAAAACTACCATGGAATGGAAGATCCAACCTCAAAAGCAAGAAGAAGAATGACGGTAACCAGCGTCGATTCAGCTTTGCATCGCTCCGGATCCATCAATGCGTCTTGCAGTCCACGTAACACTCGCGGGTAAAGCCGAAAGCCGGAGGCCTCGATCTGCTTGTCTTGGACCGAACGCCCAAAGAACGCCACTGACACGGCCTCGAAAGCATCGGTGATGAGTGGAGAGAACATTCGGACCTCTGCTGCAGCCCGCAACGCGCCAGCGCGGCCAGACTTGACATCTACCTCTGGGGCAAACGCATCGACAAATCGCTGGACAAAAACATCCACGGCAGGTCGCTGCATGCTCATGATTGAAATTGTGCCCGACGACGACGAAGAAGAAGAATCAGAACCGCTGGCCACTGACATGAGTTCTCCCCGGTCGCCATCTTCATCGAGTTCAGGCACATCATTAAAGTCCTCATCTGGGCCCGCCAGAAGATGCCGGCGAGATGGGGAGGCAGAGGTATTGATGGTTTCATACGCTGAAAGATATCAGTAGACAAGTCTGATTCTTAACATCGGGTCGACTTACCTTCTCGACCCTCCCATGGCCCAACGGGAACCGCATTTCTCTTTAGCCCACCTTGTGCAGATCGAATTTCGCGGACAATACTATCGACCACACTGAGTGGGGCCGAACGAATAGACTCAAACAAGCTCTCTAGCTGGTCCAGCCGCCGCAAGTCTTGGTCGCGCGAGTCTAATGGCGCGTTAATGTCTGTTGGGTCTGTGGGGTAGTGGGGAGTGGCATGTTACCATCACGTCTGTCGGCAATTCTCGCTCGCAGGTCTCGGATCTCTGCCCGCAGGTTCCGAATCTCCTCTGCTTGGCTAATGGGCTGGGCTTCCTCTTCAGGCACGCTGTCATATACACATCTTGAAGGATAGCCATGGGCGCAGCATGCGTGGCAGGGTTTCACACGGTCGCACTGGGGGGAATCGACGTTAGTCACACTCGTGGAATGCACCCGTGGACCTTCGATAGCCAGTGAAACATGACATCAAGGGAATGGGGGAATGGGGGGTGTGAAGAAGGGGCCCGGCATGAGAGATGATCTGAGCACCGTGACGGACCTTGACCTTGCGGAGTCGGCAGACTTTGCAGGACCGCGACTGGCGACTTGCAGACTTCCTGACTCGGGAGTCGGGAACAAGTTGGGGATCTTCAAGCATGGGGGAAGCAGAGGAGGGAGAAGAGGGAAGCTCATGGCCAACGGCAAAGCGGGATTGGGGCTAGTGAGATTTCCGTGCAGAGTCCGAGATCTCACAGAGCGGTGGGCCGTCGCATTAGCGTGGTGGGTCGGGCGCAGAATGGATGTGATGGAGATGAGTATTTCTGCTATTTGTGCTATTTCTGCTACGATGAGAATGATGAGAATGATTAGAATGATTGAGAATTGTGAGCAAATTTGCAGGTAAATATCGTAGGAATAACTAAGTCTTTATCGAGAGGACTTCTTTATACTTCGAACAATCAATCAAAGCTGTCCGATCCAGCGACGTGACTACTGTGGTCATAAATAGTAAGGCATAATAGCAAGGCTGTTCCATCATAGTATACTCGGGAAATACTCTGGAATCCATGGATATTAATTTTACTGGAGTGATCAACTGCGGGCCCTGCTCCTCCAGCGACAGCGAGTCGCCCTCTGAAAATGCCCATCAAGTATGAAACTTGCTAAAATTATAGACCCCCGGATGCAAATTTCGTATTTATCGCTCAAAAGAAAAGCGTTCAAACTCATCAGCTTGTCAAAGACATTATGGTAGCAGCTAGCATGCGACTATCTCGAATCATGTACCTAGGAGACCTGCAAAGAGCGTGTTTACTTTGTCTCATGCCTCAGGCTGGACATATGCCGGGTTCATGCCTGATTATCAGGGCAGCCAGACAAGTCAAGTGACCCGTCGACAGCTTCGAAGGTTTGCGAGTCCCACACGGAGCAACTGCGAGACTGTCGAGACTTGGTGTCTTGGACCCTTTTTGATGTCTTCTATGGCGCTGAAAATGTTAATTCGAGTGCGGTGAGAAACCTTGAATATGAGAAAACAGAGTTGGCGCCAGGAAGAGCGTGGGATGCCAACCTTCGACATTGCAGATACATGATCTGCTCGATTCCTGATGTCAAACAACATCTTCACCTGTTTATCCTGATTTAAGAATGGTGAGTTTCCTACAGATACCCACTGAGGCAAAAAGCATGCAACAGGGGTCGAGGCTCGGAGAATGGTTTTCCTCACCTTGAAATAAGAGTCTGGGGAAATTTCCCGACTCGACGGGGGCGGGTGCCGGTGAAGGCGAAGTCTAACCACGGCACGGTTCCACGGCAGATCGGTCAACGCGCGGACTTGGTCCGAGATGCACTCAAAGAAACTCACCAGTCTCGAGAGCCTGGCACACGGACCGGCGGACGTGGGGGGAACTCGACAGCCCCCGAAGGCTCTTGGCAGACTGCCAAAGGGAGCTTCAACGAGTCACCCTGCGGGATATTTGGGCCACGGAGGCCTTCACTCGCGATGCCTCGGCCTATCAGAAATGGCGCGTGCGTCACTACACTCGCGATTCTCGGGGCTCCCGTCCCCCGCATTCCCCTGACGATTCCTATTGGCGTTGCCGATGTGGTCCCCCCACGTTTTTCTCCAAAATTTCCGGGGTAAACCCGTCTTCGGCTGTGAGAGAATGCCAGAGGGAGCCCATATGGCAAACTCAAATGGCATCACCTGCTGCTCGAACGATACATAAAGCGATAGGCTCGTCCTAGACGGGAGCGGATTGGCAAAGATCCTTTTTACCACCTCTCGAACACACCTCCCTCTCTCTCTACACCATGGCGGATACAAACCATGCCATTTCCGACTTGGAGGCAATGGGCGAAAAGGCGGAGATGACCCACGATGAGGTGGTGCATATGGCAGAGTTGACCCCCGAAGAAAAGGCCATTGAGCGGAAGTTACGATGGCGCATTGATGCATTGATCATGCCGCTGGTCATTCTCGTGTACCTCCTCAACTATATTGACAGGTTGTTGTGCTCTTCATGTCTTTTCGAGAACCCGATACTTACGGCTGGATCAGAAACAACTATGCTGCCGCCAAGCTCCAAGGCCTCAAGGAGGATCTCAGTATCAACGAGACGCAATACCAGACCGGTCTTTCTGTTCTATTTGTGGCGTATATCCTAATGCAAGTCCCGTCCAACTTGCTCCTCAACTACATGGGACGGCCATCGCTCTACATCGGCTTCTTTGTGTGCGCTTGGGGCCTTGTGTCGGCTCTGACATCCCAAGTGAAGAATTACGGTGGCATAGTCGCATGTCGGTTTCTGCTGGGACTGGTTGGTACGCTAAAAGCCTCCAAGATTCCCTAGGTGCATGCTGTCGCTGATCACATCTTCAGAGGCACCTTTCTTTGCCGGTGTTTTGTACTATCTTTCCAAGTGGTATACTAAGAGGGAATTGGCATTCCGAATGTCCATCTTCTACTCGGGGTCCCTTCTCAGTGGCGCTTTTGGCAATTTGATTGCCGCTGGCATTTTGTCGGGGCTCAAGGGGCACCGGGGCCTGTCTGCTTGGCAATGGTTGTACATCATTGAAGGGGCTATTACATGCCTCGTGGGGTTGGTTATTTGTTTTGTCCTTCCTGATTTCCCTGAAACCTGGAAGCTTCTCTCGCCGGAGATGCGGAGAGTGGCTGAGCGGCGGCTGGCCATCGAGGCGGCCGAAGTCGATGTCGACGAAGAGGGGGGTATGAGCCAAATCAAGGGCCTGAAGCTCGCCATGACAGACCTCAAGACCTATGCGCTTGCTGTGGGGTACATGAGCATCACAGGAGGTAAGCCTTCTCATTTCCTTCAGGCGCATCGCACGAAGTACTGACAGGAAGAATCCAGCGGCTGGGTTCCAAAACTTTGCTCCATCCTTGACCAAGGGACTTGGTTACGATAATATGATCTCGCTGGTGTTGGTGGCACCCCCGTACCTTTTCATGGTTGTCTGGAGTCTCGCCCATTCGTGGCTGTCGGACAAGCTTGAGATGCGGTTTTGGTTCTTCATGTATCCGATCCCAATCACGATCATCGGCTTTATTGTCTTTATGACCGTGGACTCGTTCGGTCCCCGCTACTTCGCCATGTTCTTGATGATGTTTGTCTTTGCTCAGAACGGTACTTTGTACTCCTGGATTGCCAACGCCATTCCGCGACCCCCGGCCAAGCGCGCCGCCGCGTTTGCTTTTATCAACAGTATTGGCAACTCGGCAAGTATCTGGACGCCGTACACCTACCTTGAGAAAGATGTTCCGCACTACCGCACCGCTCTTGCGATTTGCATTGGACTCCAGGCTCTCGGGGGGCTGATGGGAATGTTCATGTACTGGAGTCTCCGGAGTCTCAACAAGCAGCAGGAGCGACTGGAGAATGAGGATATTCAACTGAGTGAAAAGGAGCTACGGAGGCTGCAGGTGACGGCCGAGCGGGAGGGATTGGATCTTGCGGCAGCCAGGCGACTGCAGAAGGGCTTTCGGTATACGCTGTAGAGATGAGTTGCTCAACTTTACCTCTGACCAATTCCACGATGATCTATTCAACCATAATTTATTTCATTGTTCAGCGTATATACCACAGTTCAGAGTATAGCAGTGAATAGTCCGGAGTGATCTGCTTCGCTGTGCTACTGGAAATGCGGGGCCCCGCATCCCCGTCGATCCGAGTGGCGAGCACATAGAATGACATTGTCGCTCTTTTTCAGGGATTCCCTTCTATATAGCTTGTCACCATCCTGTTCCCTTAAGTCGGATGATATTTGTATATGCCCACACATAAAATCCCCATGGCGCCGCGTTTAGAAATCACCTGACCGATGAGGTCATTCGGATGGTATAAAGCAGCATCTGCCTGCTCCTTCAGCAAACCACGTTAATTCTCAGGTCTCGGATCAGGCCACTCGGCTCGTTTTCCTGCGTAGAATTGCTTCACTCTCAGAATTATTTCTCGTCGAACCACTTACTCGATACCGATCGACCCCCCAGACACACACCTCTCCCCTTTCCGAGTCTAGCTACCAGCATGCAGAGTCTCTCACGACCGATCCTTCGTGCAGCTGCTTCCCCAAAACTGCTGCGGCCCTTTTCTGCTGCCCCATCCGTCATGGGCGAAGGCGACCTGGGCTCCCCCAAGACGCGCGGGTTCCTCTCCGAGAAGGACCAATTTACTCGACGCGAGGCTGCGCAGGAGGCCATGTACATCCGCCAACAGGAAATCGAAAAGTACGCTCTACTGTGTGATTTGGCACTCTCCCTGGAATCTTTTTCTGTCTATCTTTGGATGTTCGTGCTTTTCAAACCCTGGCTTACCCCATCCGGTAGACTCAACCGCCTGCGAGAGAAGTTGAAGGAACAGCGTCGCCACATGGACGAACTCGACAAACATATGTAGGAGATCCTTCATCTGCGAGTCTGCGGTAACGAGAAGCTACATGAGTGCTGACGGGCTACAGTGAGGAATTCACCAAGAGCCAGGGAGGCGAGCAGAATTAGTTCTACTTCCGGCTGGAAAGCAAACCAGGTTTATTTCTATGCCACATCTTCCTGACTTCTTGTCTGCAATATCATACTCGTCGATACCTCATTACACTATTCCAAATTGAATCAAGTCCATTCTGGCATCTTCTTCCCGATTTTTTTTTTAAAGTCTCCCCCCCGTCTCTTACTTTTCTTCCTTTCTGATTACCAGCTTATATCTTCGCCTGCCAGCGCCATCGGTAGCTCAGACAGGCCCAGCGAGCCATGACGAAAAACCCGAGCGCGACAACCAGCACGCTTCCAAGGTATGCCACCATGGCATTGCGTCCAACCTTGTCCAGCATCTCACCACCAATGGGAATACAAATGAGCGTCCTAAATCATTAAGATATTAGCGCATGCACTTATGCTTATGACTCAACCCAGGGAGTAGCCAGAGGAACAACTTACGCCAAGCTAACCACAGAATAACAGATCCCGAATCGCCCACCCACCTCGCTCGCCTTGGATATCTGACCAATGCAGGTGGGCGCCAGGCTCAGGAACGATCCCGACGCCAGGCCAAATACCGTACTGAACATATACAGGCCCGCCAAGGTATTCCCAAATGGCAGCCAGATGGTGAAGATGGCGATAGCGCCCACGGCGATCAGAGCCGTTTGAGTGTTGATTCGGCCATAGCGATCTGCGATTCCCCCGGCAAACAGTCGACCAACGGTTGAAGCTCTGGCAGGTGTCAGCCTGTTTCTTGATTGAAATGTCAAACACATGCTAGACTTCATACATGTTCAGAATCGACAGCAGAATGACACTGGTGGAAGTGTTGAACCCTTGCATCACAACATAGGTTGGGTACAGACCCAGACCGGCGAATACCTCCAGCTCCAGGCCTATGAGTTGGTTAGCATGAACTGGCAAATAGGGCTAACCACTTGCAACATACTGAACGTGCCCAACGTCAGCCACGTGAATCGAGCATCTTGAAAGGCGCGCAAGTTGATCGTCGCCCGACTCATGCCCCTGGGCAGACGAGCCCTAACGAGCGCAACGCCCAAGCTACACATAACGACCACAATCAAGGCTAGCAAGCGCATCCCCCACTTATACCCGAACCTCGTAAAGGCAGCACGCAGCATGAGCGGAAAACACACACCACCCAAGCCGGCGCCCGCAAAGGCAATCCCCATCGCCAGCCCCACGCGATGATTGAACCACTGCGGCACCGAGGCCATAGCGACGGTACTCAATAACACCGCCCCGATGCCCGTGAGCAAACCCAGGGTCAAGAGGAAGTGCCAGAAGCGATAGCACTCAGCCAGCAGCACCAACCCAGCACCGTAGCAGACGGTGCCGGCGATCAAAATGCCCGTGGGCCCGTAGCGATCGAACCACGGCCCGACCTGCACGCTCAGCCCCAGCCCGATGAAGGTGAAGATGCCCGAGATCCAGCCGATCTGCGACGCGCTGTACGCGGCCAGCTGGTGCGAGGCGAAATAGCTCTGCAGCACGCCGACCGAGTTCATGAGCCCGAATGACGCCATCAGCAGGAAGAACGATCCCATTACTACAGACCATGACCGCAGCCCGCCGTCTGGGAACAGGTCCTGGCCATTTGGGAATGAGTCCTGCGGCGGGTTCACGATGTGCGTGGTCAGCGTGGATAGCTCGGCCGGGGGCTCGACCACGGCAAAGGCCGAGCGGGGCGCCTCTTCGTCTTGCGGTTTTGTGAAGCCGCTTGTTAATTGGTGGGGTTGGTTGGTTGATATGGGGTCGAGAGATATTTCGTGAGCCATTCTTGTTGTTTTTCTCTCTCACTTGAGAGTCTTTTACGTGGATGGTGTGGTGGACAGTCGGTGGAATTGTTAAATATTCAACTGCTCATTACCCTTCCATGAGTCATTGAAGAACGTGCATTGAGACGCAAGACTAGTCACAGTGGGGCTCGGCCTCGGGGTCCAAAATGCAATCTCGGAATGAGAAGCCGATGCTCTAAGGAATCGATCGGGTGGGGGGGCCGTGTTTTATAACGTTGGGCCAGATTATAGTTCGGTTTCACGGCCGCATGGTTGATATCTACTTTATAGCTAATATCCTCTGGCACTGAGCTATATCAAAAAGATACAGCGAAATAGCTGAGCCTGTAGACATCACTGTCATACGCATTTACTTGTTTTGCATTGGAACAGAATAATAAGCAGAGGTGACGACTCAGGTAGAACGATAGGATTCCCAAGGAAGCAAGAGTTTGACATCAAGTCGATACGCCGACAGACAACAATAGGTTTTCGAATATGATTGTCCGATATCTTGAATTATTGGCATAGCGCTCGCCTTTTCCCCTCGTTTTCTTTAGATTACTTCCAATATGTCGGATTGGAGGCTACATAGGTCAAGCCCGAGAACAATTCCTAGTGAATCCCGAGAGAGATTTGAGTATATACCGAAGAGAGTGGTGTTCAAACCAGACCCCGTGTCCCAATTCCCTAACCTTGCATTATCTCTTGCTGCCCGAGGTTTCACCGTACCACAAAGTAAACCAGGAAGAATTATTTCGGGGTGTGCAAATCCCGCTAATGATCTCCAAGGGAATAATAGCCTTGGTGGTTAGTCCCGGAAGTGATTGTTCTCGAATGACTTTCTACCTCAGCCCTCAGAGTGTACCCTCTCACTCTGCTATTCAATATCAGACCCTCTATATATCTATTTTACTAATTTATCCAGAGGTCTCTAGGTGTCACCAATTCTTCTAATACCCTGCCCACACCGAATCCGTTATATCAAAAGGGATAAATTCATAGAAAGTTGCTAAAATACAACTTCTGGTTGCGTTCGGGATGTAGATTTTGAAGGTCATATCGGATAGCCCTTCCCTCCATACAGAAGTCAAAGGTTCGTTATAGATTCTGGGGTACAAGGGGCTCATTGCCGACCAGTCTCTTTTTTGCCAAAAGGATCGCTCGATCTTCCAGAAATGCTTTGTATGGCGCTTTCGGGACAGTCCTATCTTTGTTCTCCCAAATTTGAAGTTGTCGAGTAAGATTCGAGCTCGGTTTGACTTTTGGTTTCGACGGGACGAAGTTCAATACTTCCACTTTCGGGATGCGGAGTTTGCGCATCAGATAGGCAACAATCATCGTTGGAGCATGATATACCTAAATCACAGTGGATTAATATAGCCTCCGAAGATGCACCGCATAGCTCGTCATTCGTGATATGTTTGTGGTCGATAGGCAAGGATGACAATGAAGATAGAGCAGGAGATGCCATTTGGTCAATAAAAGTCGTAAATCTCACTTATATGGACAAGAAGGTCTTGCGTTGATACAATTTTCTCGGAGCATGTCCCGGTTGTGTGAGCCTCATCCGGGCCGTGAAAGCCATCTCCCACTTCTTGTTCCTGTCATTTTTGGTATCCTTTTCTATCCTTTTCTGTTGCATGCTTGTCCATTATGGTTTACTTGAGGTTTCTTTTCTTCCTCCTTTGAACCCGAAGAATGGTGATGGCTGAGGGATTGAAGGTTGCTTGCGGGGTTAGAGTGGATGAGAGTAGCGCCCGATTGTGAGCTCATGTTTCGCTTAGAAACCCTCATATAAGTGAGCCCTATCCCAAGGTTGACTGCCTAACTTAACAAGAAGTGACTAACTATTCTCCTCGATTCGATTATTGAAACCCCTCAATCTAGTTTTGTTGTCTTGTGCATCTGTCCCACTTCTATCTATATAACCCAGTCGTCTCTGCTATATTCTGGCGCGGCTCAGTTGCCTGGAGAGTTTAACAATATAAAAAGATGGGTCGCAGAAGAGAGCCCCGCTGTCCGGCATTTGCACCGAAGCCCGAATCAGCCGCAGAGTGGAGATGACATCCGGGGATTTCTCGGCCGGCCGAACCCGCATCCACCTCGGGTGTAACGAGAAACAACGGTGATACGTGGATCACATTCATCGGCTCGGCCGGGGTACGGCAGGAGCCAGCGATCCGGCCGAGTGGATTAGAGCCCCGTGGCACCCCAGAAATGATACATATACATTCTAATGAAGTGTCCCGCATCTATACAATTCACACGACTGGACCGTCCCCGCTCATACTCGGAAACAACATCACGTCTGACACCCGGGCCAGGATATTGCGCATACTCCAGTCCTCGACCGGCAGCACGGTCGCCAGCTTGGGCGGGAGTTCCGGACTCGTATCAATCGACGGAGGCGAGGGAAACACCCGAGTAGGAACAACCGGGGCGGGCTTGCGGGCACGAAAGGCCTCGCGGATCTCGCGCAGCGCCCGCAGCGACGAGGACAGGTGTTTGGCAGAATCGGTGCGATTATTCGAGTGAGCTTCCCCGTCGTCGTACACATGGTCGGCCAGGACCACCTCCAGACGGTCTATCAGCGCCAACGTCTGCGGACCGTCGTCGTTGGCGACCAGCAAGAAGGCGGATGCAATGCTTCGCTGCAAACTGACCCACGAGCGTGAGCAATGCGAATTAATCTCGTGCAGCTCGACAAAGGAGTCGACAGTGCTAATTAGACTCGCAATGCAGTCCTCGCGGATCAGGGCCCGGCGCTGCTCGTCAAGATGGGCATGCGGGTCCAACGAAACCCGGCACAACACGGATAGCAGATACGATGAATGCAGTCGCAGCTCGGTGCGCTCGATGTGCTCGACCAGCGTTTGGCAGCGGTTTCGGTGCTGCAAATGCGGCGTCGCCTCGGCCAATATCCGCTGGATCCGCTGCTTGTACTCCCGGATTTCGTGAAACCGCGGTTGTGAAGAGGCCGGATACATGCGGGTCCGCAGCACTTCTAAAGCCAGCGACACGATCCGACACAGGGTCTCAAAGTAGGACCGGTGGCCCGGCATCGATTTACGATCAAAGGGAATTTCCGGCTGGCTGACCATGGTGATGGAAGGCCGATCATACGCGAGTGAGAAATGGCTGTTTTGAAAGGCCATTGTCCACCTAACACTTCTTAGTATGCAATATGCAACCTCGAAAAATCCCCCGGGCTTCTTACCAGACACGCCTCCGCACGGCTTGCTCCGCTAATGAAAAGCCCGTCGACTCGACGTGGAGACCCAACATTAAACACATACGCTCCGTCATGCCTGGACGGGTTAAAGGAATGCTCAAAATTAGGGGAAGTAATCACATACCGAGCAAGGTGTAAGAGGCACCCGCATTCATATTATATGATAAAATATTGCTGATAATCAAGAGAATCTGTATTACCTCAACCGTGGGCTGCGACACATAGTTCAACATTCGCAGACAGTGATAGGCGCAAGACACTGCAGCTGTCAGTATGGCCACTTCTTCGGGTGGAAAAGAGATAACCCACCATACACCCATGAGGTCAATTCGCGGTCTCGACTCGGGAAATCAGACAGCTGGCAGCCCGAGGCAAGGACCGCAAAAAGCAGACTGAGAAAAGCCAAGTCCATGCCAAACGGCTTCACTAACCCATTGGCATCGGGTCGATATTCCCCACCAGCACGCCGCCGACCTTCAAGGAGCTGACTTGTTTTGCGTTCCAGCTCGTCCAGATCGGACAAAACTGGATACAGCACGGCACCAATATCCTTATAGAAGCCCAGAAAGCTAAAATCGATCAGCACAGGCCACCTAGTCCCCAGACCAGAGGAACTCACTGCCAACACTTATCATCGTCCGGAAGAACATCGCACACCCCGGCAATATTGAAGGTGAAGGGGTCGGAGGACCACAAATCTACAAACGGGTATGCCACAGACTCGTTTCCCAATGCCAGCTCGGCCAGCAGGTCATCCTGCGAGGGTGCCTGGGCCGTATCCTCAGACCGTTGCGATTTGTTGAGAATGTCCACCAACGCCGAGCGGTATCCCAGATGGACCGCACCCGTCTTCAAGGCATTCGACCCATACACGCCCTCCGACCGATTGGAATTCCTGCGCTCGACCGGCGGCCAGTCCGGCCGTCGACGGTTAGAATGAGACTGGAAGAGCGAGTGCAAACTCCCCAGGATGTGTTCCATGGCAGCCATTTTGGTATTGATGTCATCCCACTCCGACTGCGAGATATCAACGAGGTCGGGCAGGTCCGGATCGTCGCTCGCCTGCGAGGGTAGGTCTGTTGCAAAGGAACCATCGCGTGTGTGGGCCCGGCGTGGATATGGGTAGGATGGCGAGGAAAATGAAGGCGGCTGGAAGGGAGTAGAGGAGGCGGAGGCGAGTTTCGTAGACGGGCGACCGTAGGAACAGGTAAAGTTGCGCTTGACGCAATTGCCGCAGGGAACGTTGCGATCGCAGCGGACTTTGCTGGCGCGGCAGGGCAGACAGGTCTTGCATTCGCGCGGTCGGCGGCGGATGGGGTTCCCATAAGACGACATCCTAATTATTCTTTTATCGGAACCCCGCGGGTGCTGCAGAGCGAGGGGAGGGAAAGTTGGCGATCAAACGGCATGGAGTGGAGTCGGAAGATTGGCAGCTTAACGGGCGCTGTCACTGGGAGCTGTCATTGTCACTTCCACTGTGCTCATCATGCGGGCGAAATCAGGTTGATCAAGATCAATTCTCTTGGAAGTTTATCGATTCGAGTCGAGAATCAATCCACGACATAGACCGTCGATCGCAGAGTGAGATAGAAGCTAAAACCTTGGCGTTGGAAGCTGGAAGATGCTCGAGTGGATGATTTCATCCGCCTTAAAGTGGAATGGCCGCATTAGGCATGTTGCTGCCCGAGGTTTCTACTATATCAACGTCCAACCTCCAAGGGAGATATGAATGGTTCTATCAAGGACAGGATGGTATTTCTACACAGGATCAACTCGTCATTGATACATTGCTACCATCAGGCGGGTTTCGCCGAAACTTGCGGCACCACCCACCAGTCGTGCCACCGGTTTTTGGAGCCCACGTCGGGGACATCCACCTGCAGTGTTTTCATGTTATTAGATGTCCCGGTAAGCGCCTTTTTGACCGTCTCAATGGTAATACTGCTGCCAATACAGGCGCGCATGGTGTCTTTCACGTCGCGCTTCCAATCCTCCTCAATGGCAATGCTCGGCATTTTCGCCGGCAGAGACGGGTCATCAATAAATGGCCCATGGGCAAGTGTGGCTTCCCATGCGCGCCGGGCTTCGATAATTGCTTTAGATGCGCGCTCTAAAACAGTGGCATCGCTATCGCCCTCTAGAGTCGCCTCGCGCTGATATTCCTCGTACGGGACCAGTTCCGGCAAGGAGATAGGAAGAAAATGTTTCATGCGTAGCTCGTACCGTAGCTTCTCACTCGAATATGCTTCGGGGGATGACGCAGACGGCAGTACTTTGTGACGAGCCAGCAGCACATACAGTGCATGCAAGGCAATGGCAAAAGCATCGACCGCAATAAGATGAGTGGTCAGTCGTTCAAGGGTCCGGAAGGATTTGTGGAAGGCGGCCGATTTAGGAACAAGATTGTCCGCGCGATTGCTGGCGGACATGATGTCTCGCTTTCTCGTCGCAACGGTGAACGTGCGGATTCGATCGATGTGTCCAAGATGCGTGGAGCATATATGAGACAAGTACCAGTACATGCCGGGAAGCTCCTCCGGCGCGTAGATTGAGAGCTCGAATCCCATTTGGAGGATGAGCCGAAGCTGGTTGAGTTTCTGGTGGTAAGCCCAGCTACTGAGCGGATACGTAAAGGTCTGCTCTCCGTTCTGCAGCGGCATCGGTGGTTCCGCGCTTAACGTGCGGATTTGAAGATCAAGATCCTCGGCCTAGTTACGTGAGTCAAAGTTCATCAAAATGAGATATTCAACTGACCTCCATCTGGAGATTATCCCAGTCCACAACGGTATGGCAAATCGTGCGACGAATACGACATCGGTTTAGACAAGCAGAACGCACAGTATCCACAAAAGGCTGCGGGGGTTAGCAGGGATAATATAGCAGTTGAAGAAGAAGGAAAAAAAAGTCGACAAACCTGCGCAAATCGTTTCTTAAACTCGTCCATCTTTTGAGCAATCTGGAAACGAGGATCAGACGGAAGCTCCACCTCGTCCGTGCTGGCCTCGAGCAAAATACTGGAAGGCAGCACCAGTTCGGCCAGATCGTCAAAAAGAAACTGCTTGACGGGAACAGCACCAAGAATAGTCATTTCACTGACTATCAAGGCTTGCAGGAGACATCGAATATAAACAGACGGCTGCGGCTTGCGAGATAGCAATGTCCATACAGCAGTCTATGGATGTCAGCGATGTTCAGTCAGTGATATAGTAGAGGCCTACCTTGAAGTTACTAGACCCGTGGTAATCGAGGATTTGTTCCATGTCAATGGCATCTTGGCACAACCGTTCCAAGTGTGCCAGCGCGTCATCGTGGCCGAGCTGCACTATCGGACGAGGTGGCACAGTGCTAGCGAGTCTTCGTTGGATCTTCATGCTGAATGCTTCGGGCAATGGCTTCCCCAAGGGCACTGAGCTTTTCAGGGGACCCAGATGAGATACACATGACTTAAAATTTTCGGTCGACCTGGTATCGAGAATATCAAGATCCTGGTCCAGTGCCGCCAAAAACTCACGCCGAAACAATAGCCGGCATCGGATGGCATCCCGGAGCTTCTGGTCGATGCTTTTCTCTTCATCAACCCAAGCCACTGCCTGATCCAGCAGACGGTAGAAGTGGGATGTATCAAACATGGCCAGCAGATTGCGATTGTAGAGTTGCGAAACAAAATCTTCCTCCTCATAAAAGTACTCAGAGGTCACTCGAATATGGACCAAATCACAGGCCTTGATCAATGCCAAACAGTATGCCCTTAGAACGAGGTTGACTAGAGGCGAGTCACTGGGTGGGCGATCGAACCGGGCGTCCTCGGCTGTTTTTGGGACGGGCCACAGTAGTCGATCGATATAAATCGACGTAAAAAGTGTTTGCGAAAGAGGATGGCCCCTGTGCCACGCCATCTGTCCCAATATCAGCAAAGAACATAACTACCCGGCCACAACACACCCACCTCGTGACAGAGCAACTGATCCATCAAGCCCACGACCTCTTCTGGTGTCAACGCCCGCCGCACATCGTAGTCGTCCTCCAGCGCCTGCGCATGGTTTTCCCCCGGGGCAATATATCCACTGTCCATTTTGGAGTCCATAATCTGAAAGCGATTGGGAACGGATCAGCGTTTCGTTTCAGATCGCACTTTGTTGGTGATCACGCACCTCCAATGCGCCCACGGCCTCAAATAACGTGAAGAGCTCATCTTTGACAAGCTTTCCGGTGTGTAGCTCTAGAGAACACCGTGAAAATTAGCTCTGGAAAAAAAAGATACCTCCAACGAAGATCAACTCACTGGCGGCGGCTTCTGTGAACTCGGCGGTGATGTCGCGCGGGACAGCGGACTGCGCAACCCGCGGGCGGGGAAAGCGAACCTCGTTATTTGGCAACATCACAAAGGACAGTCGAGGCTCTGCAGTCCGCTGCCGATGCTACTCATGCGAGCAAAGTCCAGAGAGCGCAGGAGTGTAGGATCACACGAATCGAGGGGTGGGCGGGGGGACGAGGGCGGAAAAAAGCGCTTCGGGCTGGAATTGGGTGGGAGTGACGCGCCCCGGCCACCACAGCACAAAACAACGATTTCAGTAACGTGCACTTTGAGCGCATCCGACCGCTTCCCGAAAGATGATTCCACCGTGCATAACCCGACCCATCTTCGACAAGACGGCCATGGATTTAAAGTCTGGATTCTGTTTCTGCGAGTCTGTCGAGACATGCTCTGCGCACGAGTGATTGATCCCGACAGGGGGGTCTTCACAGTGCCCTGGGCATGGACTATCTGAAACAAACCATCCACAGAATCATCCAAATTTTGTGAGGGCAATTAGCTCGGGGCCTATTGATAAAGCCCTCGAGCGCGAGAACGACATCGACAGCGAAGAAGTCCTCGAGTTCTCGTCTACGAGCACGCGAGTGCGGGCTAAACGTGCAAAGAGCTTATACACATGTTCTTTTGTGTGTTGATGCCTAGCATAGACACTCTCGGGACGTTTTTCGTGCATATCTTCTTCGCCTGTGCTAGGAACCTGTCTGGGCGAACCTACACTAGGAGGTTCTGGTCCGCGACATGTATCTGTCAAACTTGATGTCTGAACTACAGTGCCCACAGAGCATTATAGTCTCTTACCGCTCTCAAACTAATCTTCTGCACCAGGCACAGCACTCTTCCCGTCCCTGTGGCCCGATTGGCTCTCCCGATCTGCTCTACCCAAAGAGTTGAATTGAAGGGCAACTGGATGAACGTCGGGTTGATTACAGTACGTTGGCTATTGACAGGGCCACCGTTGTACCCCATTAGCTATATAAGGTGGTATATATTTATTCCGCTCCCTCAATGAATCATGTGTTGTTGGCATCTCCGTTGCTTCCAGCCATGGTGCGTGAAGAGCAGGCTTACTGACTCTTATCTTCTATATCGCACCACGGTTTCTTACTGCACTACAATGTTTGATCATTTTACGCTCATCTTGACTCACAAATAAAGTGAATATATTCAAACAAGCTAACCTGCCTACTTTGTAGGTATTCATCATTGGATATTAAGCGAAAGGGCTCATAAGCTATTGGGTTCACATCAGTCCCAATTAGCGGGGAGGCGACCTCGTTCAAGCCCTCCGGTCGGTCATGGATTTTTATCCTAGTAGCATCGATCATGATAGAATGCCTTGATTCAAGTACAGTTATACGGTCTGCCATTTCAAGCTGGGTCGTCATAGATAGTATACCTCGAGCCGTATACCTCGGTACCTAGGTAGGCATTATCTAGGGCTAGGTAACGAGTGCATCTGGGCTGGGCCAAAACCATAGTGAATTTTAATTATGAACAATCTCCTACCCCCATTTTCTCATCCTCGCCATGGTTATAATGCGAGTCCAATTTAGCTCACTGGGTGGAGTGATGGCGAGCCTTGTCGACAGTAACGATAACCCTAATCGGCGCTTGTCATTGGCCCGCAGGTAGAAGGAGCGAAGAATCAAATCGGCTGATCGACAGACTAAACTACTGAAGAAATGGAGATCTTAAAGTATTAAATCACGGAAGAGAGGGAAAGAGACTGCAATGAGTCTCTCCTACCACCCCTGAGTGTCTTTGTTTATTTGTTTTCGCAAAAGGCGCGGCCCCAATCCAGGTGGCTAGTCAACCCTTTTTTTTTTAGGGCCATCCTCTCTTAAGCGATCAGGATTGATATTTCTGCCACTATGATGCTTCCACTGTAAGCGTATCCACAGTAATCTCAAGCCCGAAAGTCACAGCTCAACCCTCGGGAAATATCTATCCACCGTCAACACCGTGAAGGAAAAGAAAAAGAAACCAAGCCACGGGCAAACCAGAAAAAGAAAAGAAAAGTTCCACTCTCTGTACTCTTCTTCTTTCCTCTTCCAGGCATACTGTACACAAATAAATAATATGGGGCATACTAAAAAGTCAACCAGTGGGCCTCGGGGCCCAAACAGGATCTGCGCCAGCTCATGAAAATCTTTTCACTGCACTCATGAAACCATCCACCAGTGGAATATCCCCATATTTAGAATGGATTTGCATGCAAATGCGAGGGTAGACTAAAACAAATCTGGATCCTCAACAACCTCCATAAATGAACCACGCCTGTCGCATGATAGATCTCCAAAAGAGGAATCCCATATAGCCTCAGAATCATGTCCCCCTGGGCGCTAGGGCAGTTGAACTGTATTGGGCTACGATGGGGCGCAACAATGGAGAAAACAACCCGCCAGTCGATGCTGGCAGGTAAAGGGGACTCCACTGAGTTTTATATAGCATAGCTCGCGCTTGTGTGATTCCCTGGCCCCGGCGATCTTATCCGGATTCAACGTTTGAAAGTGAGCCCAAATTCTACTAGAATTGCTGACCCACTCGTGAATCCCAATCCGGTGTCCTAGGCTGTTGCTTTGACATCGCCCATTCTTCCTTGAAAGCACTAAACCCATCGTCTATACGCATGATGTTGCTTTGCCCCAGCCGATGCTTGTCCATCCTTCATTCTTGATACTCCAGAAAGTGTACATCCAGGATGGCCTGGCTGAGAGAGAATCGGGAAACTCTTCCCAGTGTTCTTTTGGGGGCCTCCTGGAGGATCCATTCAACTTTTCTGGTGGGTAAATCATTGCCACTGTAGACTGTGGCGGATAAATATCGTCCACAGGCCAAGTCTCAATACAACTCTCCCTATAGGCCCTCTGAACCAACTTGCATGGACAGGCCTCCACACTTGAGCGCCCCCATTCATTCCACTCTCTCATTGAGGTCACCTCACGGGGAGGGGGGGGGGGGGGGGGGTGCGCAGGATTTCGGTGTTTGTAGAGACTCAGGGTGAGCCAATTGATTCCAGTAGTTCCACCAGCGTATAAGATGAGGGTAAATGTAGTGCCCCCAAGGAAGTTTCTTTTTTTCCCCTGTTTTTTCTCTCATAGCGCTGTCAGTGCTGCTCTTTTTGTCGTTTCTCTTTTTCTCTTATGTTTCCTCTGCTGTTATCCCTCCATTCTGCTTTACACAATGCACATAGCAAAGATGCCTCTACTTTTTGGCTGCTTGCTAGCCCTAGCCGTTTTCGTTGCGCTTCCTGATCCCACCTCTGCCTACCCAGCTCACTCGCAAGATCTCGTACCTCGAAGCACGGGAGAGGTAGATACCTACCCAAAGAGGCAGGATACGACACAACTCGGTAAACGACGCCCAACGCTACCTGCCATATTCCTGATCACCCTAGGAGTTGGGTTCCTGGGAACCCAGTCCCTGCTCGCCGGATATTCAATGAGTACCGCATGTGCCAACGCCAAGGGAGAAGCTCCAGGCGGATGGGAAAAGGCATGTATTGCCGCATTTGTCGAGGTACAAATCGAGAGGGTATTATACACATTCTTTGGCGTTCTGTTCGTCTTGGTCGGGATCTATGGAACCGGGAGAGCCTCACGCACGGAAGGGTTACATGGCACCGAGGGCACCGAGTACGACGGCATGGATCCTGACCTGGAGCGAATGTCCCGCATGCAAGCCATGAGGGCCCAACTCTGGGCCTATCGCCAAGAGGACGACCCAGAGCTGGGTCTGCCCCGACGAAAAGGAAAAGACCGCCGGCATTCCAACGACGGACATCCATCATTGCTCGGCGAGAAAAGCTGTGAAGACGACGCGGACTTGAACTGTGTGCCGCACCGTGTGTGGTATGACTCCCCCAGCACGGGCAGTCTCCACCGACGAAACGGCGCCGGCGACATACACGCGATCCATCACACTCCTCTCGACTTTGACTTCCGCACCCCTTCGCGTCGACGCCGTGACATTCATATCAACCCCGTCCAGGACCACTTCAACGACAACTACATCGAATGCGCCGGTGAAGAGGTGCCGTCGAAGAAAAACGACGGATTTTTTAGTGGGACCGTCTACCGGATGAATCTGGAATCCTTGAAGCATGTGCAATTGAAGAACGACTCCCTGAAGCTCGGCCACGAGAAACAAGCATTGGGCGATGCTGCGCGGGCGACGCTTCCGCGCATGCAGCCTGCGCTGAAACAAGGCCAGGAAGGCATGTTCTGCCTGGACTTCTTTGTCCAGGACACCGACGACAAGTGGCACTGGGGTATTACGTCCTACTACTACCAAACCACGAATCCGAATCATCATTATGGCCGCAATGAGACCTTTCTGGAGAGTTGTGCGCGGGCAACTTAAGCTGGCGTGCGTTGTTGATTCGAGGATGTTTTGTCAAAACTAGCTGGGCCGGCGTCAAAATATTTCTTATGCATTTCCCGGTGTTTTCATGCATAGAAGAATAAAACCCATTGTTGACCATGGAGTTGATCTGACCTTTGGCCTCTTTTCTCCCTGTTTTGGTCCCATCAGTTATGGCAATATAGCATTGGGCGTGGCATGTTAAAATGGGGTGTTAGATAGTCACTTAGGAGTATGTACCATCAACTAAAAGACGCGAATCTTGGTTGCATGTTTTTTCTTGAATCTTTTTGATAGCTGGTTCTGATTACGTTTCAAGTCCATGGCACCGTGGACTATGCCGGAATAACCAGATCCCAATTGAAGCCATTTTGATTTTGAATGTATGTTAGCTGAATGGTAGATCAGAGTGAGATGAAGATGTTGCAATAGCAGCTCCATAACCCAGTCACCAAATCAGCGGAATGAGATGCGTCTTTCTCTTTTGGTCGTCTTTTCTTGCCTTATTCATCTTTTATAACCCAGATTCTGTCAACCTCCACCGGCGCATCTCCCCAGATCAACTGCCGAGATGTTCAATATCACTGCATCTACCTCCTCTTTCCCCTGGACCAAATCAATTCAAGGTGCTATGTGGGAAAAGAACACGAAAAAGAGAAAACAAGAAAACAAGCCAATCACCTGTCCACCGGAGAAGCGCTGGTGTTGGGACCAGAGAAGCAAAGAAATATTGTACGAGAAGGCAAAATAACAGGTGCCTGCACAGGCGTTGCGCAGGATAAGGGTAAGACCGGGAGCCTATTAGAACTCCCAATCCTCTTCAACCGACTTGATGGCCCACTCGAACTTCTCACGGAGGGCCTTGGAAAAGAACTTCTCAATGGGCACGTCAAACTTCTTGCTGAAAACAACAGAGAGACGGGGATCAATGTAGTTCTGGAGAAACTGTTAGTCAATGCGCAGTAGTGCCAGCAGCCAGACCAAGAAACTCACGATCTTCGAAGTTCCCAGCGCGACCTCTTTGTTGTCTTCTTTATCCTGGGCCTGGACGGACATGTTCTCGACGCGCTGGTCAAGCTTGACAATGTTGGCCTCAAGCTTTTCAACCGAAGGCCCCCTGCCCTCAGCCTCCACCTTGCCGGTCTTGTTCTCCTTATTGAATTTCTTATCCATCTCTTTGACGACCTGCAGGCGCTCCTCGAGTTCAGAAGCCTTCATCTCCTTCTCGCCCTCGGCGACCCGCTTCTCGTTGTCTTTCTCGAACTTCTTCTTTATTTTCTGAGTCTGTTCCTCCATAAGGAAAGCTTGGTGCTCCTTGACCCAGTCCTGGTCGAGATCCTCGTCCAATTCAAAGAATGAGGCGCCCTTCTTTTTCTTCAGGCTGGGCTCCAGATCGAGCATCTGCTGCTTCATCCGCCACTTTTGGTAGCGAAGTCCTTTGATCTGTTGGTAAAATACAACCATCATTAGTCGTCCCTGACTAACGGGAGTAAAGTGACAAAAACTTACCCGTTCGCTCATCTTCTCCATCTGGTTCGCATGCCCGGCGGTGACGGTTCGCTTGTGGTTACAAAGGATAGCAACCTTGCGGTTCGCATCATTGTACGCCTTGACTTTCTCGGCGACTGTACCCGTGGCTTTCATTTCCCTCAGCAGGTTGCCCATGGTAAAGGAAGCGTTGTAGGTACGGAACACCTTAGCAGTCAAGCCCGGCATGTAGTTCTGAAGGTGCTTGTTGAGAGCAGAAGTCTTTGTTCTGGGTCAGTTGCGTCCAAGCTTGTCCACCGGGGGGCATTCATACCGTCAACCGGTCAAAAACCTCGTCTCCATTTTTCTTGGGGGCCTTCTTAAAGATTTTCAAATTCTTGAAAACTTGCGGGTCCACCTTGACCTCGTCATAAAACCGAATGCTATCCTTACCCAGGAAATCGAAAACGACCGTGTTCGGCGGCTTGAGAGTGATGTTTTCGTACTTGAGAGAGCAGCAGCCAACAGTTTCCGCCTCATCTTCACCTTTCTCATTTCCGGCACGGAGAGCAAATTGATCAATGAGGTAAACAGCTGTGGCCTTTTGGCGCTCCACCATCATGTCATGCTTGAGGTTCTTTTGGTAGTCCTTGCGAATCCGGTCGATGTATTTCTTGAGCTCACGGGCCTTCTCGAATTTCTTGTAATCGCTTTGTCCTTTGACGTCGGAATTGGCGGCCAACATCACATACTTGTAGTTGCCGTTGATGTTCTCCTGCCACATAGCAAGCCAAGTCCCTTCTCGGTCATGTTTCACCTCCTTCCAGCGGTGGCCTTCTGGGGGTGGCGGGACCTTGGCCTCCTTGCCGATGTTGATGGTGATTTGCTCAGGCTGCACTCTGGTCTTGACACGGCCAGTTTTGGGGTGCTCGCCTCGTCCACGGAAGAGCGAAGGAGGTTCCACACGGAAGTTTCCTACCTTCTGCTTGCGACCGTCCCAAGTGCAGAACATGTAAGGACCCTCTTGCTCATCTTTCTCAGCTTTGAGGCGCTTTTTCTCGGCCGCAGGCAGGTTTCTCTTTTCGTCACGCTGGGCATCGAAGAACTCGAACATAGGCTTGAAGTCGCACTTGGAAAACTCCTTGATGTCAACCTTGTTGCCTTTGGAATCTTTCGCACCCCCGGTCTCCTTGAGAATATCCTTGAAGTCCATGAAGAAGTTTTTCTGGAACACAGGGTTCTCCACATTGTGGGTGGAATTAAGCATGGTTCCGAAAAACCCAGCAACCTCTTCGGCTTCAGGCGCGAGCGTGACTGGAATTCCGTCATACTTCATTTTGACGTTCTTGGGTAATGGTTCATACGGAGGAGGGAAAACCACGCCGTTGTGCTCCAGCGTCGTCCATTTGGTGGTCCCATCGCTCTTGGTGGGGTCTTCCCACCACCGGTATTCATCTTCTTCCTCTTTCTCATCCGCGTCCTCGCTCTCTGCCTTGACTGCGGTGGCTTTGCCCTTGCTCTTCTTAGGGGTCACTGGCTCTGCTTTCACTTTTTTCAGAGCGGCCTTGTTGTCAAGGGGTTCCTTCTTGACACCGTTGGTCTGCTTTTTGGCTGCCGCGGGCTTGGCCTCCTTCTTCGGAGCTGCAGGTTTCCGCGTAGCTTTTGCGTCCTTGGCCGCGTTCTGTTCAATCTTCTTCTTTTCGGCAGAAAGCTTTCTTTCGATTGGAACATCCGAGTCCGACTCGTCCCCGATAGCCGTCTCGGAAGCCTTGGGCAGCTTTCTTCCGTTGAGTGCCAGAGGCACATCGTCGTCTGTTTCGGGATCCTCGTGCTTCACCGACGTCCGGCGACGTTTGCTCTGTCGAATGGTCAGCCGCTGAAATCAACAGCGACGCTAGAGTCGCGGAGGGTAGAACGTAGACGATATCATCATGGAGCGTAGCGTACCAATGGTTGATCCTCTTCCTCACTCGATTCAGGTTCTATATAGAACTTCTTCTGATCCACACTTGCACGGGATTTGCGCTTGCTGAGCCCACGCGCATCGCCCTCAGCGTCCTCCATGTTGACGTCCTTGTCTTGCACGGGGCCAAACCGAATAGAGACACCGGGGTCGATGTGACCATTGGCTATTGGGGCACTGGCATCTTCCATTTTGACGTCAGGGGACTTCACGTTGCTCTTCGCTGAAGGAGGGTTGGCTAGAATAGAGGACGGCATGTTAACCAAGGTCAATTTGAAATTAAATGCAAGAATCAAGAGCCAGAGCTAGTGAGGAATAGCGGGGATAGGGGGGAATGAAAGGAAAAAGTGACGGGTTGCGATGAAAAACAGAGAAAAAAAAGCCGAGGGAGCGCATAGATGCAACCGAGTCACCCGAGGGGAGCTTACCATTAGCACGACCATTCGCGCGTACGAGGGGGGTATCGTCCTCGGAGGAGCTCATGATGGCAGCTCGAAGCCCTGGAAGGCGAAGGCGAGTCTGAGAGTGAAAATACCGAGTCGCGAAGGGGAGATGACCTCGTGCGCCGCGCCGGGCAAACAGAGCCGACACCTGATAGAACGATGAAGTCGAGCAAATTCTGGCCAATGAAGAGAGAAGAGACTACAAAAAGAGGGATGATGCATCAATGATGCCAAGGGGGAAGGGGGTTAATGGGGAGACGTGGAAGGTGAGGAAGATGAGGTGAGAAAAGTCGAGAAAGTAGAAGAGGTTGGGGGAAATGAGCGAGGAATGGAATGGAAAACGAGGCCGTGACCACTCGTCGATGGGCTGCCTGAACTTACAGGCTGCCACATGCGCCGAATGTCGGAATGGCTCGCCGTAGAGAATTGCCTACTTGGGTTTAGCGCGCCCTCCCACGGCAGGCGGACGGACCCAGGAGTTCAACTTCGCACTTCCATCCCGAGCGAGGCTTCTGCGTCGAACGAGTGACCCTCCCTACTCTCCACCCCTCCCTTTCGCAGTCCCCATCTGCCATCCTCAATCCTCTTCCAATCTCTTGCACCATGCTTACCCGTGCTGTTCGCCCGGCCCTGAGGGCTGGCAGTGCTGCCGTGACCCGGTAAGTCCTCGGAACCCGCCTCGTGCCAGCTGCCCTTTTACCCGGAGCACCCGACGCAACTACCTCGCTGCGGCCCCAGCCAGATATTGTCTGGCCTGGAGATTTGAAACACAATTCGAGTTGCTAACTAGGAATTTAGCACTGCCCCGCCCAATGCCGCCAACTTCGCGACTCTGCGTGAGATCGAGGGCCGTCTCAAGTCCATCAAGAACATCGAGAAGATCACCAACACCATGAAGATTGTTGCGTCTACCCGTCTCACCCGTGCCCAGAAGGCTATGGATGAGTCCCGCGCCTACGGTCAGACCTCCAACACCGTCTTCGAGAAGGCCGAGACCAAGCCGCTGGACGACAAGAAGACTCTGCTGGTCGTTGCCAGTTCCGACAAGGGTCTTTGCGGTGGTATCCACTCGGGTCTGACCAAGGCCACCCGCCGTATTTTGGAAAACACTCCCAACGCCGACATTGTCATCATGGGTGAGAAGGCCAAGGCTCAGCTGTCCCGTGTCGCCGCCGACAAGATTGTCCTGAGCTTCTCCAATGTCTGCAAGGACATCCCCACCTTCGCCGATGCTCAGGCCGTCGCCGACCAGATCGCTCTACTGCCGACCGACTACGCTAGCGTCCGCATCATTTACAACTCGTTCATCAACGCCCAGAGCTACGAGGCTACCGCGATCGAGGCCTACTCTGAGGAGGCCATTACCCAGTCTCGTGCGTATTCCAACTTTCTCAGACACTCATATTTTCAATGCTAATGCCACTGTTTCTCTTCCAGCCAACATCTCGTCTTTCGAGGTTGACGATGAGGCTCTGGCTAGCCTTCGTGAATACGCCCTTGCCAACAACCTCTTCTGGGCCATGGCCGAGGGCCATGCTTGCGAGATCTCGGTACGCATTTTCTTCCAGGTTCAATCCAAAACTGATCCGCTAACCTTACCCCCAGGCTCGTCGTAATGCTATGGAGAACGCCTCCAAGAACGCCGGTGAGATGATCAACAAGTATGACTACGTTCCCTGTTTTTACAGATTGTCGTGACTAACCACCCCTTAGGTTCCAGATCTTGTACAACCGTCAGCGTCAAGCCGCCATTACCGGAGAGCTGGTCGAGATCATCACTGGTGCCACCGCTAGTGCGGACATGTAGAAGCACCCTTCTACACGAAGAAGTCGTCCTTAGTGTAGACTTGTTCATATTTAGATCAGCCTTCTGCTTGTGTAAAATCAGTGTCAATCCATTTCTATCTCCTTTGTGTCATGGGGTCAATTCCCACCGTAAGTGGTCGTGACGGCGAGTACCGGATACCGTGATGTCTTGCCAGGCTCTTTCCGTCTCACGACTTTGCCTGAATCTGTGCGCTGCCTCCCTTCTACACCATTTCTCTATCATTATGCCCTTCTTTTCCTCCCCCACAAACCAACCCGTCATCTCCTTTTTCTTCAAGAGAGCCAGCTTCTTTTTAGACTGATTTGATCCAGGCTCACGACTGGGGTTATCTGCAACACCAACCTCCTCTCCTTGTCCAAGTCTTCCCAAGACAACACACTCGAGAGTGAGATACCTGCTTGCATTACTTGATATGTCGTCAATTCGAGTTGCTGTCGATTTCTATGCCACCCTAGGTGTGTCCCATCGAGCTACAACCAAAAATATCAACGATGCTTACCAGAAGCTCGCACTGAAACACCATCCAGACAAAGCCGGCACTGACGCTGCCTCTCTGGGGAAGTTTCAACGTGTAATTCACTCCCACTTGTGCTTTCAGATCCTGGTAACTAATCAGCTCATGGCCAACAGATCTATGAGGCAGTGGACACCCTCCGGGACCCCGATCGACGCCGCAGATATGACCACTTGCAGGGTATCGATAAAAGAGACAGCCGATATGAAGCAGGTTGCGCGAGAGGAACGGTATACGTGGATCCGTGGTCAATGGAAACTCTTCAGCCTTGCTGCGACCCGAGCGAAGAGAAACCCGAGTCTACAAACACCTACACGCTTGAAATATGGGAGGCCGATTATGCCGGCATCGACCCGGAATTAGAAAAGGCAAAGGAGAAAATGCGTAAAGAGGCAATGCAGCAGGAAGGGCTGGACGAGACAACAGGGAACGAGACCGATGTGGAACTAGAAGACGGGGAAGAGGGCGTCGAGCTCGACCAGGCGACTGAATATGCAACTGCTGAATTCTGTTTTCACAATGGTGACGTCTGCGACTGCTACCGCTACCTTTTCACTGATCTCACACTTGAAGATGACGAGGGCTCTGGCTGCCTCGCTCAAGACAGTAACATGGAAACCACTGATGACGATGAATCGAACAATCGACTCAATATCCACCAGTCCGACGAAGTCGCTGAAGTGCATCTTGATACCAACGCCAATGCCCCACTGGATTCATTGAGGGCATACTTCCAAGCCAAACGCATTGATGGTCGTGGCCACTACACGACTGAGGACATGCACGCCAAGCTCCATTGCATGGTGCTGGGAACCTTCTGCGGCTGGCTTGAGGGTGCTCGTCTATCGTTCCCTAATGCTCAGCCGGTGTCTAGTCAGTCTGATCCACATTCTTGTTCTCACGTGGGATCTTGGATCAAAGGTTTGACTCGCCCCGGTGCGAGTTCTGTTACCAATGGTTGCCCATCTGTGTCCTGACTTGCCCAGGCCGTGGCATCCAGGCGTGCGTCCGGTACAATTTGCGAGATATTCGGAAGTCACTGCGACGTCAGATCATTGATCCTGGGGTTTCTTTTCCTTTTCGTTCTTCCACGGCGATTTCCATGTTACGTAGCATGTCATGGACGGTGGAGAGCAGTGTTTACTCGTTCAGTAGGGCCACGCCGCTACGAATGCTTTTCCCCAAGTCGACTATTTGTTTTCATAACCAACGGTGATGTGCCCTATGCCAGTTAGTTCCAGATTAAGGCATCAATTGAAGAAAAAAAAAGTCGATTGATTCTAATTTCTAAGCATCAGTCTATATGTGGGTTGCATTCCTTCGTCAGACGTGTCGTATTCAAACATGTTTCTTCGTGTCATGCCAGGCAAGGTTGTATAGGCTATGCTCGAAATGCTCAGTGGCTCACGTTTTCAACAGCATGTTCAGGAGCGTCGACATCTACCAAATGTGAAGCTGGCCAGTATGGTAAGGCTACCTTCAGCAGGCGTCATTCAACGACCACTCCAATAGTATAATGGATTCCCCTGCGCATGGCCCCCTAAGAGGATGCGATAGGTGGGTGTCGTTGTATAGCTCGTTGAGTTCAGTACTCATCGATCAAATCGATAGATGACCAGCTCCCGGTTGCAATTTTCACCTAGCAAGTATCTCTCGCAGCCGCATATTTTGCCTCGTCCCGTGAAATCCAGGTTTTCCGCCGTGGCCTGTGAGCCAGGATTCTG
This sequence comes from Penicillium alfredii, assembly GCF_028826965.1. Lineage (NCBI taxonomy): Eukaryota > Fungi > Ascomycota > Eurotiomycetes > Eurotiales > Aspergillaceae > Penicillium > Penicillium alfredii. The sequence goes on along the minus strand of NW_026622708.1, from coordinate 2,758,127 downwards.
AATACTCAGGTAGATCGTTGGGTCTTGAGCCCAATTGATCGGATCGAAGTGCAGACAGAAGCTGAGGCAGGCCTCTTGGTCGGTGACCTGGGCGATGACACCAAACCAGGACTCGACCAAGAATGCAAAGAAACTCAGAGGCATTGCTTGTAAGCTACAATTTCCACGATACGGTGGCAGTATAAATTCACTGTGTCGTCGCCAATGGGGACCATGTCCTGTTAGTGGGATGCTAGTGGTGATGGTCTGCGGAAGGCCGAATGGCTCGGGAGGTTCGTCGGTCAACCAGTTGCAGATGTTCTCTGTTATTTCCACAGCCTGGCCATCCTTGGTGACCTCGAGCCGCTGGATACTAGGACAACCCCGTTGTCGGACGGAGAAAAACTCCAAATCTCGGAACCCGAACCGTGACACAATGGATGGCCGCTGATCAGATTCCTCCTCTCTTAAACGCCCGGTAGGATCTAGCGATGGGCGGTAAGAAGATGGCATCGAGATATCCCAGACAAACAGCGACTCGATGGGTGCATCTTCGTCTGCCGTGTATAGGCTGCGATTAGGTTGCCATATATAAATCACATAGTGCGTGTTGCTATGTGCAGAGAAGAACCGGTCTCGCTCGCTCAGCGGATGGCCGAGGAACATTATCTTCCATTCATTGCGTGGAATGATGCTCCAGCCGTGATTTGCATTTCTGGTCACTTCGAAGGATGAGGCGAAGTGTCGATGCACTCCATCGCTATCATTTAGCCAGTGGAAGGCCTTGGGTTCTGCCCACTCCACCACCAACAACCGGTCCTGCAGCCGAACGCGACGGACAACTTTGCCGCGGATGGTGAAAGGTACCATGAACCGGCGGTCATTCTCCAAGTCCATCAGGACCAGACATTGGTCATCTGCGCTGGGATACACTAGCAGCCCGTCTTCCACCGACCATAATGCCTCGGAGAACTGGCGGTCAACGATCTGTCTCAGGTGGCTAGCGTGGGACTCCCATGGCTGGACCTGAAACCATTCTCGATCGCCTGAGGTGCCAAAATCATCGCATAGTCGATATTTTTGGATGGAGCGGGGCTTTCCTCGCTCGAGGTGATCATATCGAGAGGCGACCTGATCAAAGACCCGACGCCCATGGCGGGTGTCTTCTACGCCTGAGCGACCATTCTGGAGATCGCGGACTTCTTTGGTCCATGGGAATAGCTTCTTCACCAGAGGGAGCAAGATAACCGGGTTGCCAAAGGCCTCGTTCCAACAACGTGAAACGCGGCGGCAGCGAACCAGATCCCGCGGGGCCAAATAACCCAGGATCATCCAAAAGATGTCCCGGGGCAAAAAGGCCAGATTATTGCGAGTTTCCTGCAGCGTTTGGGTTGGGGCTGTCATTGTTGGGGACGCATGGGAAGGATGGCAGTTGGAGAAGGCGCTCTCCGCATGCCAAGAGCTTCAGGACACCTTGCGTCATGCCACTTTTAAACTGGCCTTTTCGCTTCTTCTTCTCTCCCATGCTTTTCTACCCTCTTGTATAGCTGTCCATTTGGATTTGCCTACACCCATCATCATGCAGAGCTCGGCTTTTCTGCTCGTCGCGTCACTTTTGGCAGCTTTGCCCGTCAACGCCGATGGAATATACACGAAGAAATCGCCGGTCCTTCAAGTCAACCAGAAAAACTATGGCTCGCTGATTGCGAACTCAAACCATACCTCAGTAAGTGGCAATCTACGACAGGCGCTCGATTTATTGGCTAATTTTCTTCATAGATTGTAGAGTAAGCTCTTTCTTTCTGTCATGGTCCCTCTGTCCCTTCTGACACGATCAGATTCTACGCCCCCTGGTGCGGTCACTGCCAGAATCTCAAGCCCGCCTACGAGAAAGCCGCGCAGAACCTGGATGGGTTGGCTAAGGTCGCCGCGGTCAACTGTGACGACGATGACAACAAGGGTCTCTGTGGCCAAATGGGCGTCCAGGGTTTCCCAACCCTCAAGATCGTCGTCCCATCCAAGAAGCCCGGAAAGCCCCGAGTGGAAGACTACAAGGGAGCACGCAGCGCCAAAGCCATCGTCGAAGCGGTGGTAGACCATATCCCCAACCATGTGAAGCGCGCTACCGACAAGGACCTGGACAAGTGGTTGGGGCAGAACGAGGAGCGGCCCAAGGCCATCCTATTTACGGAGAAAGGCACCACCGGTGCGCTTATGCGCGCATTGGCAATTGACTTCCTGGGCGCGATTGATTTCGCACAGGTGCGGAACAAGGAGACCGCCTCTGTCGAGAAATTCGATGTCTCTGAGTTCCCCACACTGGTCCTGGCCCCTGCGGGCGACGGCGAGAACAAGGTCTACGATGGTGAGCTAAAGAAAAAGCCCATCAGCGAGTTCCTCAGCCAGTTCGCTGCACCCAATCCAGATGCTGCCCTGGCCTCTGCCTCGGCAAGCGCAAAATCTAAGCCCAAGCCCAAGCCCAAGCCCTCCGCCAAACCCACCTCTATCGCGGACGATGCCGACGACATCAAACCTACCGCCTCTGCTGATTCGTCTGACGCTCCCGACTCCAAGCCTGCGCAAGTCCCCATCGCCGCGCCTCCAATTGCTACCCTCGCCACCCCCGAATCCCTTGAGTCCGCTTGTCTGGCTCCGAAGTCAGGCACTTGCGTTCTTGTCCTTCTCCCGGAGCCCAGCGAGCCGGACTCGGCGCTTCCATCGCTGGCCACCGACGCGCTCGCTAGTCTGGCTGAGATCGCGCACAAGCACGCCGAGCGTGGCGCTCATATCTTCCCGATGTACGCTGTTCCCGCCATCAACACTGGCTCGCAGACCCTCCGTAATGGACTGGGCCTGGCCGCTAGCCAGACTGTCGAGGTCGTTGCTCTGAATTCCCGTCGCGGATGGTGGCGCCACTACAGCAACGACGCGGACTTCGGCACTGTCGCGGTCGAGGCTTGGGTGGATGCGATTCGCCTCGGCGAGGGCGCCAAGCACAAGTTGCCGGACGGCATTTTTGTCGAGGCCGAAGCTGAGGCGGAGGCCAAGCCCAAGTCCGAGGAGCACGATGAGCTGTAAAAGTGAATATTGACATTCTGGGATCAAGTATGTTCGATAATTTGATAGCTCCACCCCGAGAAACCATGCATTTCTACCTCGTACATGCCAGTTCTACCTCGATTGTCTACGTATATCATATCGAAGTTCATGCGGTTAAAAATGCAGGCGAGTCATGTTGAGGTATATACACAAGAGGCGGATATCCTGCACGACACACTATTTCTTGTACGGAAACTGTTTTTGGGACAAAGGGAAATCCGACATAACACCTGAAGTAAAATGCAAAACACCGCTGGTATAAATCGAGACAACCGTCATGACTACTCTATTTTTTCCGGCCCTCGGTGCCCTTCTTGATCATCTTCTGTCGCTTCGAGTCGACCTCCTTGTCGTAGATTTCGCGCGCAGTCTCGCCCTTCTTCCGCTTTGATGCCTTGGGGGCTTTAACACTAACGGTAGAGGCGCCGCCGCCGCGGATCTGCTTCTCGGCGTCTTCCCATGAAGTGGAGCCGTTATCAATTTCGTATCTGGAGGCTGGAAATCAGTTATTGTTCATTCGAAACACATTCAAACCCAACCCAGGATATTGTGGTGACTTACTGGTCGAGCGGCAAAGAGTCAATCAGAGCACGCTGCTTCTCACGCATCTCGTCGTCGATCTGCTGGCCACCTTCGCGGAGCTCCTCGTCCAATCCGGTATCCAGAGGCTTAAATCGATCATTCGTGGCTTCGTCATGGGCATCGGTGGGAGGTGCCGTGGCGACTTGCCCCGACGGCATGGAGTCGGAGACAGCGCCCTCGATGACACCGCGGAAGTGAGTAGAGATCTTGCGGACGATCTTGAGGAACATGGCGAGGAGCTGCGAGGAGGGAAGGTTCAGCTCCTTCTCCAGGTCGTCCATACTCTTGCGCTGCAGACCGATGGCCAGGAGGATGGATTGCTGCACGCCAGAGAGGCTGACCTTGCCAGCGAGGCGATTGGCGAAGTAGTACTCGGAGATGAGGGGCACCATGTCCAGGATGACGTGGTAGTCCAGGAGATTGTTGGCGTAGCTATCCAGTCGCTTGAGGTCAAAGGGCGAGAAGACGGCGTCGAGGTCAGCTTTTCTGAGGGTACGCGGCGCGACAGACAGGTCGAGCTTAGCGCCAGCATTGGCAGATTCGCAGATACTGACCGAAAGCACCGAGGGAAACTCGCGGAACTGGTAGGACAGCAACGACAGGAACCGACGGTGGAAGTCCCGTGCGAAGGCGCCCAGCCAGGAAGCGTCATTGGTACCAGTGGCGAGTGTTCGCAGCATCACGCAGGAGTGCTCGCCAGTGAGTTCATTAGCAGTCTGGCGCAGGTAGACGGGGGCGAAGGCGGAGCGTTTCCAGAACTTGTGAAGCGTCGGGGTGAGACCGTAGCTGACACCGAGGTAGTCGAGAGTGTCGGGTCGACGTTCCGACAGTTTCCCGAACAGTGGAGGCATGGAGCGAATGTCCCGGACGCGGACGTTGTCATCCAGCAAACTGGAATTAGCAAGCTCGCTGTCTGTGAGTCGCACCATTTCTCCCTGAGACGCAGTCATGGTTTCGTCCAAGCTCGTGAACTTGCCCTCGTAAAAATCCATCAAGAGCTCCAGTGCCCGTGAGCCATATCCCATGCCCACGTATTCTGGGTTGGTCGCAATCCGGACAATCCGGGCGCCCGAGAGACTGGCGAAGTCCTCATCTTGGAACTGCTGGCTCACCAGCCATGGGATCAGGTCACCACCGGCTCTCTGGCCGCGACTCAAACTGTTGAGAACGCTTTGCCGGCTGATGCGACCTTCAAGGGCGACCTGGATGACACAGAGTGGCTCGGGAAGCTTCGTGGCTTCTTCATCGATGGGCGGCACAAGAACGTAGAGCTGATGCGCAGGTGCATCGCTCATGAGTTGGAGGTCGTTCGGCGTGTTCTTATAATGGCTGGCGACATAAAGCGCCATCATCTGCTGCAGGAACTTCTCGGAAACTGGGTGGAAAGAAAACAGGGTGTCGCGGTTGACTTGAAGCAGCTGGCACTGCGAAGGATGGGGGCAGCCTTGTGTGTTCATCCGGGACTTGGGGAGTGTTGCATCGAGGCACAGAAGCTTGTTTAGCCACTTCTCAACCGAATCGCCAGGTGCATATCGGATTGGTTCTGCCAGAGTGATTTCCCTCAGTGATCGGCCGCCCATGTTGGTGCCGGCATTCTTCGCAGCCTTGCCTGTGCTGCGGTCCGCAACATCTGTGTCATCGGCCTTGATACCACCACGCGACTGTTCTCGGAGCTGCTGGATCAGCTTCAGAGACAGTGATCGGCCCGTGCCTTCATAACCGTTGATGGTCGATGCCATGAACACCAGGTATGGTCCCATCAGCTTTCGTACCAATGGCAGCGGGATAGCAGCCGCCTCATCAATCACCAGCAGCTCAGCCTGACCTAGGACGTGCGCATCCTGGGGCTGGATGTATTGGATAGTTTGACGGTGGTTGCGGTGGACATTGACTCTCACAATAGCCTTGTTGAAATCGGGATTGGTTGATTGCAAGATTGTGTAATCGACATGATCGAGATACCCGAGCGCGTCGAAACCCTTGAAAACGAATTCAAAAAGCGTCTTCAAGTTCTCGGGACTCGGCGAGGTGATGAAAATGTTACTATATCCGTGAGCAATTGCGGCAGCAATTGCAATACCCAAAGCGGCTGACTTTCCTCGACCTCGACCTGCGGTGAGAGCAACAGTGCTCTTTAGAGTCTTCTCCGCAATGGCATCAGCAAAGGTCAGGAGCGCCTTTGCTTGGTCCACAGTGCGCGCCAGGTTGAGCAGAGGGCCGACAGGCTGGGACTCGGCTAGACTCTCTTTGATTTCTTTCAATTCCTTCTTTGTGCCCGAGTTGGATTCATCGGTAGACTCGGGGGGAGGAAGAGGCTTCACATCCTTGCCGCCAGAGATCGGCAAGACGTTCAGCTCATCATCAACCACCAAGCACGAATCGCAGCTACCCAATGACAGAATGAACCGCTCGTTGAAGCGGGCAACCACATCGTCATGTGCCTCCGTGCGGTATCTCGAGTGAATGTCCATGGACAATGTGTATAGCTGTTTCAGACTATTCATGCTCTTCAGCAGGAGCAACACCATGCCCCCTCCCTCAACTGTCTCAACGGTGCGTGCGAGCAAGTTTGGTGTAAGAGCCTCGAAGTCTTGCAAGATACACATGCCATATGTGTTACCCAGGATCTTCTCCGTCTCCTTGTAATAGACATAGCGGATCTGGTTGAGAGTGATGAAAAGCTCGAAAGGGTCCTCCTGGTTCGGTTCGCGAATGCCTCTTTTGACTTCCTTCTTGATCTTCGCTTCACGCTTCTTGCGGTGGCTCGTAAATCCCAATAGGTCCTTCTTATAAGCCCACAACACTGACTTGTTCTGCTTCACATCGACGCTGGACATGATGTAGTGGAGATGCACAATCACATCCTTGGCGCGGTCACCGACCACGACGAAAAAGCTCCGTTTCTTCTCTTGGACGCCATTCCGAATGAGCGCCGGGATGCGCGAGTCAATGGCTTTGCGGGGCATGATCGAGGGTAATGCGCGGAGCTGACCGCGAGAAAATGCGTTGGAGCCTCGAGTCTCCCGGGATGGTCAATGGAAAAGAAAGAGTTCAAAATTCCTGGGCCTCAATGGTGTTGTAATATCCCTGACTCTCTCCAAACGCAGTAATTCGACCTAACGCTGGTACTCGGAGAAAACAATCAGTTCCTGCCGCCGACACCAAAAGCTACCAAAAAGAAAAAAAAATCATACTGCTGGTACTCACCGCCTGTGATAAATTGACACCGCCTTGGCTGAATCTTGCTGACCTCACCATCCAGTCACATGGTCATCACATGACCTTAGGGTAAGAGGTGTTCCCTAATCCGGAAGGGATGCTCCGTTTTGGGTTGCAATCGACGCTACCCACGGATCCTCGGCCATGTTCATTTCCTGTCGCCATGAATGGTGTGCCCGCCATGGCCCCTTGACACATCCCGGAAATGGTATATTTCCACATCCATTCAGACCCAGACATGCCACAATGCTCCCCTACAATGGATATCAAGGTGACCCTCGCAGATAGGAACAAGGTGTCTATGATCTCATCAAAGTGGCCCACGCGGGAGCCCTTGGTCGATTCAGACGCCGATCCCCTTGGCACTGCTCCAACTGCTGTTGGTTGTCCGTGATTGGGAGTCTGAGGGATCTTAACTTAGAAACAAGCTTGACAATTCCCACTAGGCATTGGATACACGATCTATCATTGGGTCAATATCCACCATCGAAGCAATGCAGGGACCACGGTTGCGTGGTCCAGCACACTCAGCCTCCAAACCGCACACAGGCCCTGGCCCGTTGACGCAAGTCGATGTCAATCCTTTTTCAGTGGCCTTCTCTGATTAGTCGCTTATGGCTGTTGGCCCTCCGGGAGTCCTCGGGTCCGCCTGAACCCTTCTCCACATCATTCTGTGCCCTTTTCGTGTTTCGAGTGTCAGTCCCCTGAGGTCTCCACCGGCTGCCCGCGCGGGCTATGATCCTGCTCGGAAACCCTTATTGGGTTTTCTTTTTCTCCCACCCCAGTGCGTTACCTGTCAGAACCACAATTCCTTCCACGCGCAATTGCCAAGTCGCGCGATGGCCTACTCTATCTTCCAGGTAGCGTAACGGGCACAAGATGGGCTTTTTCCCCCCGACACGGGGCTAAAGATATGTGTGGGGTGAGTTACTGGCGCGCAAACCGCGATTCTTCCCCTGTCGCGAGAAAACAAGCTTATAGTCACATTTTGGGCAGGGCATTTCTTCTGAGTTCGCTGTTTCTCACCACCTCATACAATGTCACATTCGCCTTTGGTAAGCCGCTCTCGGCTCTCGATGCCGTACAGCACAGCAACCCCAAAATCGCACGGAACTCAAGCTGATGACGAGTGATGGAAATTTCCAGATCGCCCGGTTAGCACGATCATACTGGCTTGCTTTCTCACTGGAACAGCTTTCTTGCTGCTCGGTCGGTTCAGCTCTTCCGCATCTCGGCCGTCATCTCCCGCCGACAAAGAGGCCGGCATTCCTCTTACCGAAGAGTTCGTTCAGCAAATCCCTTTGCGATCCCATTTGCGGTCTCTATCTGCGACCTCTGCTTTGAGCGAGATCAGCAGTCCCGCGCAATCCCGCTACCAGACCTGGTGGACCAAACTCAAACTCCTGGTGAGCTCGTATGGTCTGCGAGTCGAGTATTTCACGCGCGTTTTGGGCAACACCAGTGATCACAACTGGTCGCGTTTTCAGTCATGGTGGATGAAGATTGGTCTGCTCGTAGTGATCTGTTGTCTGCGGGTTGAGACTTTTCGACAAGCCACGCTCAACACTGAGTGTGCAACCGCTGGATACACAGTAAGTGTTCTTGACAAAATATCGCTCGCCATTTTGGGGACGTTGACGCCTAACCACTTATTGCGAAGCAGTGCGCTATTCCGTTCATCATCTCCCTTTACGATTACCGGCGCAACCAGCGATTTCGACAAGTGGAGGCGTATGTCCCTCTCCAGCGATTTCAAAATCTACCTGTGCAACTGCTGCTTTCGTTCTGCCGACGAACTCAATACCTTCTCACGCAAAGTCGCCTGAAGGGTATTATCGCAGCTACCTTGCTCTCGTCAGGTGGACTATTGGCTGCGTCATTTTCAGCTGGAAGCCAGTCAACCTACATCTGTTCATTGACGACCAGTGACGCATCACATCTGCAGACAATCAAGATCTTCAACGTATTGGTGGACTCGTTACTATTGATTGGAGTTGTCGAGCTTTACCGAAATGGCTCTCGGCTTGACGAGGCGCGCAGAAAACGAACCTTGGTTTCACTTGGAGCCGGTCTCATTGTAAGTTGGTATTGGCGATGAAGATGTTCATAGTTGTCTTGAATAATCTGACCATGTGATTCAGGCTGTCGGTGCGATCTGGGCGATAACCGGGTTCGTTGTATCTAACGGTCGCCCCGAGCACAGCGGCCAGCCTGTGCTGGATTTGGACTACACACACAGTGCTTTCAACCAAGCCGTACTCGTGGTGATCTTTGCCGTCTCAGCTTGGCTTATGGTAAGTCTTCTCCACGGCTTGCCGTGTTGCCAAGATGCTGATTTCTATCTCAGCTGCCACATTTTGGCCTCCTGGGTCTAACTTTAATCGGTGGCTTTATGTTTATTTACTTCTCCTCGGTATCGATCTTTGTCGTGGGGCAGATGCCATTTCCATTCATCTCTTTGGCACGCTCCGTTGCCCCCTTTATCTTCACCTTCACGGGAGTTGTCATCTTCCTTCAAGGACGACCTGTCTCTGAAGAGCACACAAAACCTTTGTTTTTTCGCACCCACGTTTTGCTCCAGGTGTTCTTTGCATTTCTTGCCCTGGTCGGTCTCATCTTTGCCGGGAGTAAGCATCGTCTCGCCCATGTCCATCCCATCGAGCTTCTCATCCACGATGGGAGAATCCACCACAATAAGTTTGTCGAGCAGGCTAGTGTTAGTAAAAACATTTCAGCTGCCGTCGTGGAATATCGGCGACGATATAACCAGCACCCACCGCCGTAAGTTTGAGTGCGTTCTGAAATGAGGTATTTCCTTGGCTAATTACTATTCAGGGGATTCGACAAGTGGTATCAGTATGCGACTAGCCGATCATCCGTGGTTATCGACGATTTCGATCAAATCTACGATAACTTACTCCCTTTCCGAACCCTCCGCCCGGATCATATCCGAAAAATGACACATCAGCTCGCGACAAACCCGTTCAATGACCTCGGTGGGATCAGCATTCGCAATGGCAAAACCAAAGTGCAAGATGGTATCAGGGAGAGCCATGCATGGATGGTGATAGCCGCTGCGCAGATGATCGACAATTTCGCCGAGCATCTCCCCGATATGGATCTAGTCTTCAACTTAAATGATGAACCACGCATTGCCGTGCCATGGGAAAAGGCATCCGTGATAACACAAGAGGCAAGAATGCAGGAACCCGTGCCTGATGAGAATGTGGTGAGCACGTGGTCGGCGAACCGACATCAAAACTGGGGATCAATCGAACCGCCAGAACAAACCGAGGAGACTGTGTTCACTGACGGTGCATGGAGGGGCGTATTCGATCCCTACGTGAGCGCTGTCTGCCCTCCAACGTCCAAAGCGCGATCCCAGCGGATCTGGGACCGTCGAGAAATTTGTCTGAGCTGTGCGGGGCCGCACTCCATGGGCCAATTCCCCTTGGACTTCATGAGAGCATCGGAAATCTGCCATCAACCCGACCTTGCTTTCCTGCACGGACTCATGATCTCGCCTTCATCCTTCAAAGTGTCACAGGAATTGGTGCCGGTCTTCAGTCAAAGCGCAATCTTTGGGTTCAATGATATACTTTACCCCAGCCCATGGAACTATGTGAACAAAACCAAGTACGCGCCTTCGGACGAGCACCCGGACCCGCATTACTACCACAAAAAAAACTCTCTCTATTGGGTGGGCAGCACGTCCGAAGGCTTCAGCCGCTTCGGGGAGTGGAAAGGCATGCCGCGACAACGGTTCACGCACCTGATCAACAACAACACGCAAAGTCAAGTCTCAGTTCTTCTGCCGGCAAGCAAAAACTCATACCGGTACGAAATCATGGACGGGGGTGCGCCCATGCGAGACTTGCAGTTGCAAACCAGCGTTCGGCTCGCAGACCCGATAGTCCGATGCACCGACTGTGAGAAGCAGCAAGCTGAGATGGGCACTACGGGCTGGGCCGAGTTCCAGGACCACTGGGCCAACCGGTTCCTGTTCGATGCCGACGGCGCGGGCTTCAGCGGCCGCTTTCTGCCCTTCCTGTTGAGTCACAGTCTGCCGCTGAAGACTGGTCTCTTCCGACAGTGGTTCGATTCGCGTGTGACCTCGTGGATGCATTTCGTGCCCATTGACATCCGTCTACACGGCCTGTGGAGTACCCTGGCATTTTTCGCTGGCGTTGTGGACCCGGCCTCCGACCCCGACGACCCAGACATCTTGATGAAGCCGCATGAGGCCCAGGGCCTATGGATCGCTGAAGAAGGTCGCAACTGGGCCCAGGTTGCGCTCCGCAAAGAAGATATGGAGATTTATTTCTTCCGCTTACTATTGGAGTGGGGTCGGCTGACCGATGACCAGAGAGATGTACTGGGGTTCAAGCCGTAGTTATGGCTTTTCTGTGATGTGAATATCTTTTTCTAATTTCTGCTGTTGTATTTTAAGCTAGGAGAACGGTGCATATATATATGTCATGATCAGCATGTGCTTTGAGCTTACTTCAATGCGTGAAGCCTGCGAGTCATCTAAGCGAATCGACTATTTACCTGCTGTTTTGTATAGGCACTTGGTCTAGTCTGCTATTCAGTAGGATTGCCCTGTCATCCCTATGTCTGATGCACTGAAAATGACCAAAAGCCTGTTGGTTGGGTATGTTCAAACAAAACGAACATGTCCAGCAGATCCATATAAACAAGAAGTCATAAGCGGAAATAGCATAAATCAACCACGTTCCATGAAGACCGATCAAATTCTTTCCCTTCCCTAGCCACTCAGTCCCATCCGATATATCAAGCCGCCAGCTTCGGTGCAGAAACCCCCATCTACTGAGCAACGCGGTACCGATTCCGTCGATCCATCCTCGAGAGACGAGGCACAGGACTAGGACGAGGCGACTCGGTATCGGCATTAGTATCAGCAGCAGCGGTAGCGGTAGCATTGCCACCAGCGTCAGTCGTGCTATCGCGCTTGGAAGCGCCGTCCTGATACACCTTCAGCGAGTTGATGCGCCAGTACGTCTCGGAGAAGACGGCCGGATTGTTGGAGACGTAGGCTTCGCAGGAGTTGGCTTTAGTGTGACAGGCGCTAGAAGGCCAGACGGAGCCGGCCCAGTCGCCGCAGAAGGTGATGTCGAAGACCTAATAGAGTCAGCATTGCCATTGCCATGCGGCCATAGAAGGATATACATATATAGAAAAGAAAGAACATACAATCTGCATATCCTTAAAATGCGAATTAATATCACAACCCCCGCAAACCTAGCTACCGGCGTACCCCAGCCCGCAGGGTTAGGGCTTCCGCGCGTGATATCAGCGGGGATGCGCGAGCGCGGCCAAAACCACATATTGATCGCGGACCCCGTCCACTCGGTGGCATAGACGCCGCCGCCAGCGGCATTGAACCCGGAGCCATACGACTGGGTACTGGGGTCGCCGATGACGCAGCCCGAATTGGCGGACTGGCCGGGGGCGTTGATGTAGCAGTTAGTGGTTTCGAGGGTGCCGGAGAAGCCCGTGTTGGCGATGGTGCAGCCGTTGCTGGTGTGCAGGGTCATTTGGTTGGAGGCTTGGTCGTTGACGCCTTCAATGATGTCGATTTCGCCGTTGTTGGGCCAGTTGGAGCCGAGCATCCAGCTAGACATGTAAGTTAGAATTTATAGCAAGACATTGAATGTGAGAAACGCGAGATGAATCAGAGGTAGTTACGTACAATGCAGGCCATGATCCGCAAACACTGCCCGGCATATGAGCCAGGTCTAAAATCACCAGCCCATGCGTGTAAGTCTTGGTGCCCTCGAGACGCACACTCTGGCGGCCCGGGTTTTGCGCGACATTCTTGTGGTCTACACCGATGTACACCGAGCCTCCAGGCGTAGAAATAAGGCCGTTATTTGATGCTGTCGGCCGGTCGACGTATTTCACAAAGCCGTGGGTCGGATCAGAGTCCTGCCACCTAGCGTGTCAGCACATTTAACGGAATATAGTTCAATGATATAGTTAAATCGTAGGTTTCCCATACCGTGAAGAAGTTGAATTTATCAAAGAACGAGTCAGTGGTGCCGTAGTCGTCCCGCAACGTGTATGCGGCCACACTAAGTTGGGCGAAGAGGCCCAGGGCTGGAAGGAGTGTCAAGAGGATGTGCATGGTTCTGATCGCTAGATATAGGAGGGATATATAGATAGATGCAGAATACAATTCAATGCAAGGGTTAAAAAACAAGCGTCTCTAGCACGACGAATGGGCCGTCAAGGAATGTCAAAATGGGATCTGAAGATGAGGGTGAAGTATATACTCCCAGAAAGGAAGGTCGCCAAAGTAGAGAAGACACACGCGCTCTCTCGCTCTCAGAGAAAACAAAGGAAGGACTGGATGCTTATAGACAGAGCCTGTCGCTGGAGAACCAACACATCTTTTATATCTTTTATATACAACAACCGAAACAGAGAAGTAAAATATCAAAGGATCAAAGAACCACGTGTGGCGTACCTGATGCACGCACCCGACCCGACCTCGCGACTCTACTGGACGGGCATGACAAGCCCCATGTGAGCGAAACCATGGAGACAGCATTCCTACTGGGGTAAAAGAGGGAGAAAAGGGGGGGGGGGTTATGTCGGTGCCGAAATGCAGAATGCGGGAGATGAGGGTTACAGAGCTCTGGAGAAAAGAAGATCTCAAATGTCTGGAGACGGAGAGATCATCTGCCGATCTGCATATCAGATGCCTGCAAGGTCATGGATTGATTCTCTCTCTCTCTCTCTCTCTCCTGCTTTTTTGCTCCAATATATTTTGGCGAGTGGGCTTCTTGGATGAACAAAGAAGGCCCAAGAAGAGACTCGAGTCCAGACTCCATGAATGAAGCGGATCTCTCTTTCTCACTGAAACAGACCTTGCGTTTCGGAACTATCAGCATATTGTGTCGGTGTTTCTGGGATTAATGCCGACCGGGGAGGGGGAAAGGTGGGTTGTCAGTGGTTGCGCTCAGCTGAACTAACGGAGACCCCGTGGGAAATGTAAATCATCAAGAGGATTCTCTCGGCAGAGATGCCGGGCCACTCAAAGTTGAAACGAAGTTGACGTCCACCGCTACAAGAAGAGTGCCAGATAAAGTGTGCTCATCAAAGAAACCTGCGAATCCCACGGCTTCAACCCAAAACAGCCAAAGCAGATCGCAATCAAAATCCAAGCCCCCCCCCCCAGGAAACTAACTGTCCTTGCAGATGGATGAATACATGAATAATAGACTATGGAATCTCCCATTTCCCCCATTTGGCCAAGGGTCATCACCTTCAAATATTTTCGATGCGACGCCACAGCCATGGTAGTCACAGATCAAGTCGGCTGGTCTAATCCCTGCAGATTCGGGGTCTCCGATCAACTAGAGTCACATCTACTACTTCTCACTCAGGGGATGAACGGACGACCGACGGACCATCTCCATGCTAATTCAGGGGGGGATAACAAACAGCTATATGGCACATTCCTTTGTCATGCGCAAAATACCATCCAGAACCGACCCGACACAAAAGAAAACAAGGGAAAGAGAAAAACAAAACAAAAGGCATGGTTTATGTACATGTCGGACAGAAAAGATCCGCCCCGGACCAGTCGCGGAGGGGATGCTCATGCCGTGAGGACATCTCGGTGGGACGACCAGGGACATGGATGGCATCCATCACGCACTGCCGATGGTACAGATGCCGACAGGCGAAAACAAGCACGGGTCCCGGGGAAACGGCCGAGACCATCTCCAACCCAGGCTCGACACCCCCGTCGGCCAGCTCGTGGTCGCCAGACACATGGGAAGCGGCTGGCCGGTCCACGAGATGATGGCCCACAGCTGCTGCTTTGCCCTTGCCCTGCTCCGTGGCTGGGCCCTGGCCCGTCTCAAGACGTTTGGCAATGCGACGCTGGTGCTCGTCGCTTTGTTGCTTCTTCCACGCCGACCAATACGAGTCTCCCACGCTAGGGCCCCAGATGCGCCGGTGGCAGATTTCACAAACGTGGCCGCGAGGACGCCACCCTTGCTGGCGGAGACGAGTGACTTCGTCCACGTGCACGAACAGATCGCGGTCCAGCATGCCGTTTGCCAGGGCCAGAAGCGATCTTTCGTATGAGTAAGCGGAGAAGATCGAGGCGAGAACCGCCCGCAGCTCCAGAAGGGATGGCGACCAGGTGGCGGCGCGAGTGAGGAATGCGCGGAGAATACGAAGGAAGGGCATGTCGGTACGCTCGGCTGTCGCAAGACTGCCGCCTTTCACAGTGCTGGCCAAAAGGGCGGTAAAGATTTGCTGGACCAACCTCCGAAAAGAAGTCGTCAACCGGCCAGAGTCGCCTCCGAAAATCATGTCAGTGTGGGATGGCTCGGTGACCTGGGCCTCGTTGTCGCGCATGAATGCAAAGACATTGCTTGCGATGCGAACCACCGCCTCGATCAGATCAAGCCAAAGGGCCTCGTCGAATGCGAGGGGCTGGTCGAGCGCCGGCAGACCACGTTGACCGTTCATGCGGCCATTCTTCGGCTGCTTGGTCTTGCTCTGGCCCTGACAGAGCCACGTTCCGACTCCGGCATACTTATTGAGAGACTCAATGAGATCGTCGATTGCTTCGGAAGTCGTAGCAGAGTCAGGACTCTCGCGTACGCTTTGGAGAATCCCCACTAAGCCCGATTCCAGAGTGCTCAAATGCGCAATAAGGCGATCTATTGCTGCTCGCACTTGGCCTTGCCGGGCGAGCAAAATGACAGCAGCGTCCACCGCCCCGCTCTCCTCGATTGACGGAAGCAGTTCGTCGAGATGGATGTCGCCGACTCGGAGACCATCGACAAAGTCCGCCACATGTGACGGATTGTATTTGCACAAAAGTTGCACGTAGCGTTCGATCATCCAGTTCTCAACGGCTGGCGAAGACTGCCCTTCTGTGCTTTGAGCCTGGTGTTCGACAAGCACCAGCAGATACTGGTATTGCTGGTAAGGATCCTCCTTCAACACCCTAAGGAAAGTAGCGTGCGTCTCAGGAGCTAAATCTTGCATTGTTTGGGCAGCTTGCTTGACGTCAATCGCAGCGACTTCGTGGGCATGATCTTTCACCACGTCTACCACCTCTCGTCTTTGCTTTTTGCCGAGCCCTGACCCCGACCGGAGACAGTCATGCAGCGAGGTAAAGAGAGCCCCCTGTCATTTGGGTCTTCCAAGTACGTCATGATCCACTGAGGATATTGTTTCTCTGAGCGATAGGTCGACTTCAAAATTCGGAAAAAGCGGGCCTCTTTGAAACGGGGAATCAAATCCTGGACATCGGGTGGATGGTAAAATGATAGCAAGTACTCGGCGCTTAATTCGCAGTCGTCGGTCATGTCTTGCTCAGGGTAATGGCATAACCGCACAAGAACCTGATGAAGGATCGTGCCTGAAAGAAGAATGTACTGGGGGTATTTGGGAAGGTTGCGCGCAACAAACATGTCCAAGTAAATGGTATCAGAAGGGGTGAAGAACGACGAATTCATGACCTGAAGCAGAATGCTGATGAGGTATTGTCGGTTGATTGACACTCCTGTAGGGACATTCTCTTCGGACTCGGGATCATTCAGGAAGCTGTCCTCGAAGGCTTCGTTAAGCATACTCATGAAGCTTGACGCATCAAACTTGAGCATAGCCCGAAGTCCAGAGAGAAAATCGGCCGCGTCGAAGACATCGCCAGAACCAGTGCTAGGCAGGTGGCCCGAGAAAATATATTGGTACAAGGCGGTTTTGGCCCGCGACGCCTCGATTTCATCCATATCGTCCCCTGTGGGATAGATGCGACCCGTGAGAGCAAACGACAGGTAAGGGAACATTTTCATGGCATTCGTGTGCCGTTTCATCTCAATGGCGTAGTCCCCATTGATCAGGGGTTTGGTCGAGGAGGGAATAAGACTCAGCAGCTCCTCCAGCGGACTCACGTAGTCCGCTAAAGAACGGTTCCAGACGTATATATAGGCATCATACAGGTCATGCTGCTTGCATAGCGTTGTAACCTGATCGATATCCATCGTCGTGGTGTCTAGGAGGCAGATAATCTCCTCCAAGCGGCCGGCTGTGTGGGTTTTGACGAACTGGTTGATCAGGGCCTTGACTGCGGTCGGGGGAAGTGACCGGGTAGTTCCATCGACAATGCGTGGCTCGAGGGCATTCAGGAAAATCCCTGCAGAGTCTTGCTCGTCATACCAATTGAAAACCTCGTCCCAAAGGAACTCCTCGTCTCCCATATAGATACAAGCCGCGATCGACACATCGGCCAGCTCCTCAAGCTGCTGGTTGCCAAGGCGCCCATTGTTTGCTTCGGCATTTCGGCCAAACGCGTACTTGAGCGATGCTGAGATCATCTCCAGAAGCTTCTCTTGAACGATTGGCTGTCGCAACGCATCCTCCTCGGGGAGACCAACGGTGAGCTTCTCCGCGTGGCCACTGTAGAAGGCTGTCGCTAATCGAATAGCGGCAATGAAATCACCGGCCTCCATGAGCGCAAGCAACCTGTCAGCCCAGTTGGAGAGACTGCCGACCAATGCCTCGTTATAGCCAAGTAAAAACAAACGCCCTTTATACGCACGGAAACTCATATAAAATGCATCAGCCACTACACCGTGCATCGAAGTGTCTTCCTCGTCCAGTTGCTCGACGAGGGTGTGGAGCTGGGATGAAAAGAGATCGGCATGATACATATGCCGATTAGCGAGATCGATCGAATCCGTGACATGCATGGAATAGTCCTCGAGGATGAGCAGCTGTTGCGTGATTGTGAGAATAGCCAGTACGGAACGGCTCAGCCACTGGACTGCCACAATTGCTTCATCCGCTTTCCATCTGCTGCGTGCTTTGAAGATGAGGCTGGGGGGCTTGTCTCGATCGATCGGCTCATCGGTCTCTGCCTCGATGACTTCCAGCACGGTCAATACGTTTGACCAGCAGTAGGCAAGCTTCGTATTCGACGTCTGGCTATCTTTGCCTTTCAAGCGGATCGCCGGAAACCAGGCCAGAGCCCCGGTCATGGCGCTGTGGGCCGGCACTTCCCTGGGCCGCGGTGCTTTGTGCTGTGTGTGCGCTACAGGTGTCGTCGACACGATTACCAAGAGATATGGTGTCAACATAGCAACCAGGCCCAGCGAATCAGTTGGCTGTTCGATATTGCCGAGCGGGAGAGGAGAGAAAGCGAGAACTGAGCTGGGTTTCCGCGGCCGATTCTCCTCCAAGACTGTTGGGGGGTAGCGGCCCAGGATTCGAACTGTCTTCACTGCGCGCCCTACCGCACCCATGCCCCGTGTTGCCAAGTGCGAGAATGCCATTCCCCGCTTATCCGCCGACACAAGCGCGGTGCGCCTGCTCCCAAGAAAACCGATGTGAATGACTGAGGTTCCGGATAAATGGCCGTCGGAAGTTTGAGTGTCGACCTGATTTGCTGGGATCGGCGGAATATGGAGAAAGGGTCGCGCTGACCGCGAAATTTCCCAGGTAAAGATATCGCCCGAGTCGTGGCCACCAGCGACAGTGGAATGGTCGGCAGAAAGGGCCAGGGAAGTTATCGCTCCACATTCAACAGCTGGACTTTGATCAGCATTGCCGCTAGAGGGTAGAGCATCCCACTCAACTAACCCTTTGTCCCAGTTCCAATAATGGTCTTTAGACTCTGCTGGTAGTCGAACACAAGGATGATCCCTTTTGATGTGCCGACCACAATAGTTGTGGAGACGGCTAGACATGTCGGTCGACCAAAGTTGCGCTTCCCGATTTCCGAAAAAGCTGATCCGGTGATCTTGCGCAGCTTCGTCCATCGCACAACATCCCACGGGCCTTGTTGCGGCTCAGCGTCCGATTCTGGCGTCGGGGAAACCTGGCTGGTGATCGAGGACTGTCGAGAATGGAGGTGGGCGAGGAATGGCGAGGCAGACCGGGTGGCACTCAGTGGTGATGAGGAAAGCCGGGATTGAAAACGAAGGTCGAAGGGACGATGGGCTGGGCTGGGGCTGACTCGTGGAGAGCCTCGGAGGGCCAGAGCACTGCTGCTCTGCGAAGACGGAATAGATCCCTATAGTCAATCAGATAGCTATCCCGGTTGCGCAGCTAATCACACCACACTGACATGCAAGGACGGTGTGTCATCAGGCGTG
Source organism: Penicillium alfredii (assembly GCF_028826965.1). Classification (NCBI taxonomy): domain Eukaryota; kingdom Fungi; phylum Ascomycota; class Eurotiomycetes; order Eurotiales; family Aspergillaceae; genus Penicillium; species Penicillium alfredii. The sequence continues at coordinate 2,739,102 of NW_026622708.1, read as the reverse complement.
GAAGCTGTCTCATCCACACTGCCTGTCGCTGCCCAATCCGCGCGCTGCGCCGGGGGGTTTGTGGAAGATCCGGGACATGGGTATCCGCCGGTTCCACCGTCTTCTCGGAAGCGTGAGCGTGTGTATCGTCTATTGTGTCCAACTCCCCCTCGAGTGGCTCCGGCGGGGAAGGCGTGGTGTGGTCATGGTCGGGTCGGGCGTCATCTTCTTGGCCCAAGTCCAGCTCGTCCTCCCGTGCCCAAACCTCATTGCCCTCAGCCATCGAGCTCATGAGTAAGATCTCCGAATGACCATTGCTCCCGTCTCGCGTGTGGAGTGACCAAACTGGCGACGGTGTGCTCCCAAGATGCGATAACTGTAAGCGTGAGCGCGATTCCCGCAACGGCGCAGGGGTGGGGAAAAAGCGAGAGTAGCGGGTGGATTAAGAGTCGGGGATGGACGCGCCGAGGACGTGGAGTGTTAGGGGCGGAACACAAGCCACAAGTGGCTGTCCCCCAGGAACACCTCGACTTGACTTGAAATACGTACAGATCAAATATAATGGTGTAGCTTGGATTTGTTTTTTTGATTGGTAATTATCGTTAACGGTCTTTTGAATTGTTCAAATGTTGGAATCAATTCCCAGTTCGAGTGGGCTTCGACTGCACCGCGATACCTCGACTCTTCGTGAGCCTCCACGGCTGCTTCGTTGGATTTCATACTCAGCATAAGCCGATGACTCTCGCTTTGCTTGGGTTTTAGCAGGAGAGAATAAAACTAGTACTGTAAAGCTTTCTTGATTGAATTGTGTCATGTTTGAGAGTTTTCGTGATCTATTTACTATACAGATAGGTATTTTACTACGACACTACTATTATCCTTTTTTATGAATCGTTTTTATCTCTATATTTTCCAATGCCCTTCTAGTCCTTTTTTTAATCTTTTATGAATTTTGATATTATAAACCGCTGGGGTCCTGCTTGGATTTAACATGCAGTGCTGACCCAACGAGGTCTTGATCCAAGGCCCCTACACCGCGCACCTCCAAACCTCGGGAACATCTCGACGGAGATACAAACCTCGTCAGACCCAACTGTGCTGCGCGTCACATCCGCAAAAACGGGCCCACCCAAACAGGAGTGATCGTCCAAGAGAGCGTATTAAAAGCGACCCCCTCTCACAGCTCTCCTGGGTCCGAATCCTGCACACATGGAGAAACCCCGTTATTGGCGGGGATGTCCTGGTCCGAGTGCAACAACGGAGCTCCCGTAGCTCGAACACTCGCGTCGCCGGCGTCGCCGTGAATGCATTCAATATCGAGGCCGGCAAAGACCTGCTTCTCCCCCCGCCTTCTTCACAATAGCTCTTGCATCGGACTATCGCCGTGCTCTAGCGTGCCGGTTCGGGGCCGTTACATCGAGTCACAAGGATGTGCTCAATACACATGGTCTACCGGCCTACCACCATGGCCGAATCACACATGAGGTGTGCTCCTGATCATTCGGTCTCCGGTGTTGTTCTCTCGCATTTTCCATTCCGGACAAGGATCGACAACGATATGGAATGTGTGGCCCGGCATGAGCTTATCACCTCCCTTGGAGGGGGTGCCGCAGACTTCTCTGCGTGACCGGCGACCCCGGCCCTATAATGCTCAGCCCGTCCGTGGAAGAGCACTGGGTGTGAGGAGTGCAGACAAAGAATACTGCTTTCTGACTTGGTATACTTCGCAATATCAGGATTGTCTCCGATAGCCAAACCGCGAAACACCAGGCACGATGGCCTCCATCCAACAGGGACTAACGCGAGCTCTGCTCGCCATCCTTCTGCTCCTCCAGCCCGGATTCGCACTCCCACGAGCAGGAGGGGTTCAAGCCCGAGCACCTGCATCCACCTCGACCTCATCATCCCCAACCCCAGCCCCGTCTACATCGAGGACTGCGTCGAGTGCAGCAACAAAAACCTGCAACGGCCGCTCAGAATACTGCAACCGATCCTACTCGAACGTCACCTTCGTAGGATCGCATGACTCAGCCTTTGTCGGATCTCTGCCGCAGCAGAACCAGAACATTGATATCAAGGCCCAGCTCGACATGGGCATCCGATACCTGCAGACGCAGACGCACCATTCGATATTGGACGACGACACCCTGGAACTGTGCCATACGTCCTGCTTCCTCAAAGATGCAGGCACCCTCAAATCATATCTGGGTACCGTCAAGGACTGGCTGGACGACAACCCGGACGAGGTGGTCACTCTCCTCCTGACCAACGGTGACTCGGTCTCGATCACTGATTTCGGGGACACGTTTAAGAGCAGCAGGATTGACAAGTACGCATTTGTGCCGTCGTCAAGCCCGGACAAGCTATCGATGGATGACTGGCCCACGCTGGGGGATTTGATATCCAGCGGCAAGCGGTTAGTCGTGTTTTTGGGTGAGTATTAAGTGTTCGTTTCTTTTTCTCCTTTTCCTTTCCTCCTTCTCCCTCTTCTTCACATTCTAATAACTCACTTTATCACAGACTACGGCGCCGACACCACCAAAGTAAACTACATTCTCGACGAATTCACCTACTACTTCGAAACCCCCTACGACGTAACCGACTCCTCATTCCCAGACTGCAAAATCGACCGGCCCTCCGGTGCCTCCGCCTCGGGCCGCATGTATGTCGTCAACCACTTCCTGGACGTGGATCTCTTCGGTGCCAAAGTGCCGGACCGCGATCACGCGGCCAAGACCAACGCCGCGACGGGCGACGGGAGTATCGGGGCGCAGGCGGATAAGTGCAAGGCGCTGTATGACCGGGCGCCAAATGTGGTGTTGGCGGATTTTGTGGATCAGGGGGGTGTGATGGATGCGCAGAAGGCGCTGAATGGGTTGTAGATGGGTGTGTTTGTGTGTAGGCGATGCCTACGCATCGTGGGACCCTTTTTTGCCTTTTTTTTTAATGGTCACGGGTAATTTTTATGATGCTGCTATGGGCAATGATATGAAATGCGTGTCAAGAATTAATGACCGACCTCGAATGCTGTCTAGTGCTAATTCGCAAGCCATGCCATGCAATTGTGCGATGTGTGCAAAATTCAAATGACCATGCGGTAGAGCTTCATTCCTCCAAGTCTAGCTGCATCTCCCGTTCTAGACATTCAGGTGTCAGCATGCATCCATGAATCTAGGCGCCACTATTTGGAATAGACCACGTACCCCAGATTTTATTCGCAGAGGCAACAATCGCCTCCGCCTTAACCACCAGTTTGGCAGCATACCGCTCGGCCTCGGTAGGAAAGAGCTGGCTCTTCTGCGCCTTGCGAGGGTTCACCTAGACACAAGCAGGTCAATCCAGGCCCTTAAAAGAAGACGGGGAGGAAGGAAGGAAAGATACCCACCATCATCAACACCGGCACAAGATCCTTGGGATCGGCTTCAGCCAAAGCCCGCAGATTCCGAAACCCGTTCTCGCGAAGCAGCCGGGCCGTCCAGCTCTTCACAAACGTCACCTGCGCCATCTCGAGCAGATCGGCGCGGGCGCCGGCCTCGAGTCGATCCCGCATATGGTCCAGCACGGCAGCCAGCATGCCCCAGTTCATACGCTGACAGAACTTGACAATGCCCGCGGCGAACCCGTGACATTGCTGCGCTAGCGTCTGCACGGAAACGCGGGGGATTTGGTAGCGCTGGGCGATGGTCGAGAGGGGGACCTCGTTGCTCAGGTCGCGTAGCTGGAAGGCCGTGTAGGCGCGACGGTAGATGCGAGCTTGTTTGATTTGATCGGGGGTTGTTTCTTTGAGAGTGGCGCCGGATAGGACCCTGTTTGATTGACCGTATCAGCTCTGGTAGATGCAAAACCTTGTTTTTGGATAGCAAGAAAAGCATAACTCACATCTTGTTCACAAATCCTGGCTGCACCCCGACGAACTGCAGTGCACGAATCCCACTCTCGTCGAGTCGGTCTAGCTGGTCGCGGAAAGTTGGCCAGTCAATCGGGGTGCTCATGGCTGCTTGCAGGGGAGTAAACATGTAAAATATATGCATGTCGCCGTCCATGACGAAAGCTTGCAGGGCTCGTTTGAGCTCCTCATAGACGAAGAGTCCGTCCTCAGGAGAAAAGGCCGATGCCACAACAGCGGATCCTAACTGTGTGGCTTCGTAGGACTCGTCCTCTTTGAAAAGAACCAGCTCTTCATCGACCAATTCCTGCAATGCAGACTTCATGATGGTGTACACAAGCTTCTTATCGAGAGTGCGACATAGAAGCGTACATCGCACGTATTCTTTTATCGCTTCGCATCCGGATACCAATCCTGTTGCGATCGCTTCCAACAGCGCTCTTGGGGGTGTAAGTTCGGACGAACACACAAGCCGAGGTATAGAGACATACCTCTTGAGGCCTCTCTTCTCGGGGGCCAAACAGCTCTTGATAGCTGGCATGTCCGCATCTAGTAAGTCACAAACAGCCTGCATGTCGGCCTTGACGCATATTAAATAGGTTTCCCCGGCTTCATCTTTGCCTTTGCGTCCAGCGCGTCCACACATTTGGCGTCTAGTTCAATTAGTGTCAAGTCCACAATGCCCATGTCATGTCATTAGGGCTCTTACAGCATTGCAGGGCCCACTAATTCGCGACCCATTCGAGCACCGTTTATGATGACTCGTCTAGCAGGAAGATTCACCCCAGCGGCGAGACTGCAGGTGGCTACTAGTACCCTCAATACGCCCTGGTCGTAGGCGTGGGCAATCAACTCCCGTTCTTCTGTCGTCATGCCAGCATCTAGAGCGCGGTTAGTGTCGCAACCCAGCTATAGCCAACATATTACTCACGATGAAACCCAGCCCCTTTGACAATCGTTGTCTGAAGAACGGGGTCCAGTCCACATGTGAGACTCCGCAATTCGGCAAGAAGATCTAATCGCTTGTTCATTTCATCGGTCCCGTCTGCGGGTAAGTTGGGCATTGCCTCGCTGATGGTGGCAGCGTGGATCTGGCACGCTTGACGACTGCCGCAGAAAACCAACGCCCCAAAGCCGGCGGCAGCTGTCTCGACTGCCAATGCAATCATTGCATTTGTGGCAGAATTGCTGAGCTCTTTGAATGACGAAGGCTCGATGATTCGATAGGGAGGGATAGTATCGTGTAAGGAAGTAGAAGCTGTCAACTTGGATGCGGTTTGAAAGAGTTGCCTCGATGTCGCAGCCGGGTAGATCGCATTCTCATAGACCAGGTACTCGTCAATTGGGATCGGGCGATAAGTGGATATATAAAACTTCGCGTTCATCCACTGAGCTAGCATCTCGGTGTTCTGTTGTCTAGTTAGAGCGGCCACTCGGACAGAGAAAGTGGGCGATCATACAGAAAGCGTCGCACTCATGCCAACAATCTGGATGTCCTGCTGAAGCAACAGCAGTTTGGTGACCATGAGTTCCAAAAGGTACCCCCGGTGCTCGTCGTCGAGCATGTGGAGTTCATCTAGCACCACCACGCCGAGATCACCAATGGTACACTCCTCGATGGCAGTATTGATTAAGGAATTGGCCTAGCAAGCATACAATCAAAAACTGAATTTCCCCCGGGGGGGTGTCCACGAGCGTGCGCACCTTCTCTATGGTACAGACGGCAATATCGGTATCAGCCCAGGTGGCCGTCGTGCGGCTGCCGCCGAAAAATCCAGTTACGCGAACCGATTTCTGCAATCGTTTCCATCGCTTGTGCGGGCCGTTGGAATCCTCTTCCTGGTCAGGAAGATGTTTTTCCACATCTTGCACGATGCGACGCATCCATTTGAGCTTCTCCTGGACCAAGGCGACATACGGCAAGACCAAGATGGCCTTGCGCGTAGGGTTTTCAATGATCCGCTTGAGAAGTAATACATCAGCGACCAGGGACTTACCTCCACCCGTGGGGGCAGTGTAAACCAAATGCCGTTCCCCAGACAACAGGCCGCGAGCCAGTAGACACGAGGCCTGCCATGGATAGATGGTCTTGACACCTAAGGCCGCAAATTTGGCCGTCAGCGCTGGGGGCAAGCCGTATTTGGGATGCGACAGGGCCAGCAGGGGATTCTGACTGGAACCCGGGGCGATGGAAGGGACCCTCGTTGGCTCATCCTCTGGGGATGAGGCGCCCGCGCCCGAACGGATCCTGCTAGCGGTAAATCGACCCGACGGAGGGGCCAAGGCTCGAGCTGATTCCAAGGGTGTTGACTCTAGGATATTGGGCGCGTCGTTGGGCCCGGACAACACTGTCATGTGTTGGACGCCCGAGACTGATTCGGCGGACTCAAAAGGCTGCTCGTTCGATGGCCTCTTGTGCCCTGCCACCGGCGCTACATCATAAACGGTTCTGCGGGCAAGATCAAGCGAGGTCTGAAAGCCGCGAGACTGAATCGGTTGTCCCGATGTCGACATGCCGGCGACCAATGCCGTCGCAACGCAATTCCATCGATGAGTAGGGACTGTTTAAGATGTTCCCCGGTCCATATTTTGGGTCTTTTTTTATTCCCACTTTATCTTTTTATCACGTTCTTCCCCTTTTGTTTTCTTACCGCGTTTGGTCACGGGCAACTTTAAGGCCTAAGGCAAGAACTGCTGACTTATTCTGGTTACGTAAGTTCTTAGTAACCGTTCCTGGAGCTCCAGGGCTGTCCATTTGGAAAGCTGCGCAGGTGGAAAGACCTTTTCTTTTTCATGCGTGGTCCTGGTTACGCACTTTGACGTGGGACGGCCCATGAGGGGACCCCCTTGCACAAAATCTGCCGAGATGTACAGGACTCGGGCATACAACCTGGCATAGAGTTCCCCCGGCCGCTTGGCTATATTGGATGCGAGTCAATCATTCTATTCCCATGTCGGGTTTCAAGGCATACCCCAAGACAATCAGGATAATCCGAGGGCAGGAGTGGGACGTGGTTCACTCTAAATCATGTGGGCATCACAAATACCGGAAGGCCTAAGTCTCCCACATGCCTAAGGATTCAGATATGGTTGCTGTGATGTGAGTGTTTTTCTGCCCATCTAAATCAGTAGTAAGTGATGGGTTTATTCATAATGTTCCTGGTATATCAAATTGAATCGTGGGAAATATCCACATTGTACACTTCAGCCTTGGAAGAATTCCACGTTAAACTAGTAAGTTGGTTGCAATATCATTGAAAATATACATCTTCCCGAAGATCTCCTTCTCCCAGGTATTATGCTAGTCCTTTTCGTCATATATATCCTTATAAAGATGTTCCCGAGCTCAGATCACTGATCACACGATGTTTGTTCCACGCAGTTTTCCGCGACTAGGTATCTTTATCCATGGGAGGACACGTTCTGGAGACTAACGATGTAAGGTGGCGACACGCAGAGCTCCCAGTGGCGATCATTAGCCCCGTTAAATTACCCCGTCTGTACCCGACGAAGGCTTCCCTTGCTTTTTTTTTTTTTTTTTTACTCTTATGATATTACTATTCCCACAATTCGTCGCGATAATATGATCCTCTATTTTATTTTCTCTAAATATTTCTTTTCCCTTGCCATATTCCCCGTGGTTTGCGTGAGTCTCAGCCCCAAGAGTAGATATTTACTATCAATGATTATGATTATCAAGCTTGTCACTTTCGCCCATGGACATGTCATTTGCATATAGTTGTTTTGCAGACGACCCAACTTGTCATCTCGACACTCAAGTAGTAGTATACGTAATAAGGTTAAAAACTTAGGACGAGATATCTCCCGAGGGCAGTTTAACCGAAAACCCACAAGTGCCCCCCCCTTTTAGAAGTATATCAAATGTCAAATACAAAATTTCGCGGTGAAAAGTGGATAGCAAATGGACAGCAAAATGGTACAATGCACTATTTCGGCCGAGTCCGTTCTGGGACAACTTTAAGGCTGTAAGTGTGGGTTGTACACATACCTTGAAGTACCGTCATGTATGGGGGGAATTTGTTGCTTTTTTCTTTTCTCATGGATGGGGGTGGAGTCGCGGCTAGCGTCCATTTTCACGCTACTTTGACCACAAACTGCCCGATATCAGGAAGATATGGAATATTGGAATATTGGATTATCCATGACAATTCATACCTCTCAAGTGGGTAGCTCTAGAACTTCCCCCGAGAACATCCTGTAGACTTCTTTATATACGCGACTTCCAACGCGCATACCCTACGTGACAGCATTCCGAACAATTCCCAATAACGTGCCTCGATTTCCTATTTCCCTATGCCCGGTAGATCACCGAGCAAGGGGAGAGAGAGAGAGATCATGAGCAATCGGATCCAGGTGTTTTTTTTTTCTCCTGGTTATGTTCCCAAGTTCCCATGTTTCGATGAGGATCCGTCATATTAACCCATCGGGACTAGGGGCGCTGGGATCCTCGACGCTTTTTTCCTTTCCACATCCATATTGACCTTCTCTTCTCATCTTCTCTTCTTCTCATCTTCTCTTCTTCTCATCTTCTCTTCTTCTCATCTTCTCTTCTTCTCATCTCATCTTATCCTGATCTTCCCTCTTCTCTCCCCCCTTCATCTCGTCGATTTCGATATCCCGTTCCCCCCATCCATTCACCCGCTTCTATCTACTTTCTCCCTCCCTCGCTCCCTCCCTCCCTCTCTCTCTCTAACTCTTGTTGTGTTTCCCATATTATTCTTATTCTCCCCTTCCCCCCATCCCGCGTCTTCATCTTTCTATCTCTTCACTCCCCTTCGACTTCTCCTTGCGGTAAGTATCGGTTCTTCTTCACGTTTGCTTTTCTCCCTTTTTCCTTGTTCGTCTTGTTCGCCTTGTACTCTTTGCTCTCTTCTCTTCCTGGTAAGGCTGCCGCTGGAGGCGCTACAGCCCCAGTCGCCTACCAACGATTCTGGGTCTCGTCATTGCTATCCACCTTGATATCTCTACCCTCGTACACCCTTCACCCCTGCAGAGGATCAGTTCTGACACGGGGGCCTCGTGATCCACTCTTTGTGTGTGTCTCTGTTCCCGCCTTCCCTCAATTTTCCTTTTTCCTCTTCCCGCGTTCTCCCCAATTTTTCCTTTTTGATGTTCCCGCCATCGTCCATATTTTTGAGATTTTCACCCCCCCCTTTGGTGTATTTGATTGTTCATACCCCCATCCTCCCTCCCATGACTCGCACTTTACTGTGTCCGCCCCCCCCGAATTTTGAGGATTTGGGCTCTGGATCTGACCACAGCAGTCGTTCTATATTTCTTGCTGGTCCCGATTTTCTCCTTGAGTCACGGCATCCAGTAGGGGTCACTGGACTCAGTGCTCGCCGTGGATGACTGAGGGTCACACTCGATGACCACTCCCAACTCCCCGGAGGCTGTGGCCGATTCGGCCAGCCCCTCCGCCACAGCCCCGTATGGGACGCGATCCAGGGGTCGCAATGCACCTCGGCCCAACTACGCTGAGGATCGTGACATCGACATGGACCTGGACACCTCTGCTCCCGCCAAGTCCGGCAAACGGAATAGTGGCGTAACACTTCCCCCCAACGGCTCTAAATCCGACAGTGAGAAATCGTCGTCGATGCAGCCTCGCAAGAGTCTGAGTAATGGTACGGCCTCGACCCCATCGGCAAAAGATGCCATCCCGGGTACTTCGTCGTTCTCCGCGAGGCCGGATGATGTGAACGGGTCCAGCGCGTTGCGCAAACGCAAACACACCGCCAGCACCCCGAATTCCAACTCCGGTGGTAACGCCACGAAGAAGATCTTCACTTCAGCCCCGGGGGGCCCCGACGGCGGCTATTTTACCAACATGCTCAGCTTTGAGAATTCCGAACCTCATCTCCAGGATGGGAAATTAATCGCCGATGATGGAACTACCTTCGCTGTGAATGGTTTGTTTCCTCCCTCTCATGATCTCCCCTCCCATCTCCATCGCGAGTTGTTTAAATTAACATCCTCGCGTAGACCATGTTTACCTGGTTTGTGAACCTCCCGGTGAGCCGTATTACTTGGCGCGAATCATGGAGTTCCTTCCATCCAAGATCAAGGACTCCGGGGTCATTGAAGCATTGCGCGTCAACTGGTACTACCGCCCACGAGATATCCAGCGACATAGTCCAGACACGCGGTTTGTATTCGCGTCGATGCATTCGGATACATGTCCGTTATCTTCGTTGCGTGGGAAGTGCGACATTCGGCATGTGTCAGAGGTCACTGAAATGGGGTCCTACAAGAAGACTCGGGATTGTTTTTGGTACGACAAGATGTTCGATCGGTATATCCACCGCCTCTACGATGTGATCCCCACCAAGGAGGTGATTAATGTCCCGCCAAATGTCAAGAAAGTGCTCGACGAGCGTTGGAAGTTCATTCTTGTTGAGATGGGCAAGGGGAAGGAGTTGACGGGCGCAGTCAAGACATGCAAGCGATGTCGTCTATATGCTGCCAATTCCGAGTCGGTGGATTGTGCCGTGTGCCATTCTACCTACCATATGTCTTGCGTGCGACCAGCTCTGACGAAGAAACCCGCCCGCGGCTTCGCTTGGGCCTGTGCGGCCTGCAGTCGTGCCCAGGAGCGCAAACTCGAGGCACGCAATACCCCGATTCTCGGCGAAAGCCGACCAGAGGGCGAAGATGAAGTCATGGAGGAAGAAGAGGAAGAGCACCCCCATGGTGCCGTAAATGGGACCTCGGCCAGCACCCCCGCGATCGCCGAGGAAGATTCGATGCCCCAGCCTGCAACAGCGGAACAGACGGCGCAGGCCAAAATGTGGCCCTATCGCTACCTGGGCATTCATTGCCGCGTGGAGGACGCTCTCGACTACGACGACCGGATTTATCCCCGAGCAAGTTCCCGCCTAGGAACGCGACACCAGGCAAACGTCAATCCTTGGCCGGGCCGTGAAATTGAATACGTGAAGCCACTCGATCTAAAGAAGAAATATGCCCGAGTGTCCGGTGGGCGAAAGGACGGAAAGCTTTCCAAGGATGCTCAGGCTGCCATGGAAGCCGCGAAGCACGAGAAGGCCAACCGACCGAAGTGGGTCCAGGATGAACCGGCAGGCTACGTGCATCGTGGAGAGGATGAGCCGGTTACGGTCAATGGAAAGCAGACGCGCACCGCCGAACTCATGTTTAAGATGCCAACCGCTGACCAGATTCCCGCCCGAGGCGAAGATGATGCGCCGGGTTCCCATTTAAGCCTGGAAGAACGCAGAAAATTCATCGATGACTACATGCGTCAAGCGAAGGAGCTGGCACCCGACATCGGAGTCGAAAAGTACTCCACAAACTTTCTGGACAAGGCCCTCGAATATCTGTATTCCGAAAGCTTCGACGTGCATGCAGCTCTCGCCAAGCTGAAGAAGGTGAACAAATACAAGGATCTCAAGGAGCCTCATCTTCGTCCGGAAGAGCTCAAAGCTTTCGAGCAGGGGGTTGCAAAGTATGGGTCAGAATGGCGCAACATCACGAAGCATGTGCGGACCGTGCCTCACTACCAAATTGTTCGGTTTTACTACATGTGGAAGAAAACGCCTCGTGGCCGGCAGGTATGGGGTAGCTACGAAGGGAGGCGTGGTAAAAAGGAGGTTCGACGGCACAGTGTCTCCTCCTCCAAGCTGGTGGACGATGTGGCCGATGACCACGATGATTCCGCCTTTGACACCGAAAAAGCAGTGATCCAGAAACGTGGATTCCAATGCAAATTCTGCACGACGCGCAGCTCACGCCAGTGGCGGCGCGCCCCAGGAGTTCCGCCTGGCACCGCTGTTCCCTCCGAACCCTCCAAGAAGGACAAGGGGTCTCTCCTTACCGTCTCCCTTTGTCTTCGCTGTGCGTTGCTATGGCGGAAATATAGTATACAGTGGGAAGATGTTGACGAGGTTGGGAAGAGGATTGCGAACAGCGGTAACAAGTCATGGCGGCGCCGTATTGATGAGGAATTACTGGCACAGCTGATTGTGGCCACCGAAACACCATTCACTATCACCAGTGCTACAGCAGCAACTGCGACGTCGATGGGAATTCCACTGGACACCAATCCTCAACTCCAGCCGGAAGGCAAGCTGGATCCAAATAAGAAAAAGCCGCGCAATGACAAGGACAGCACGGCCACTTCAGCTGCAACCTCAGTTGAGCCCATCCCTAAAAAGAAAATGGGAATCGATAAGGCCTCCGAACAGCCCCCGGTCGTTCCCGATCCACCAAAAGCCAAGACTTTATCATGTGCCGTTTGCAACAAGGTTGAACCCTCGGGTGATGAGCACATTTCATGTCGGGATTGTCGTCTGACCGTTCATCGCAACTGCTATGGAGTTCGGGAATCACGAGCCGGTCACAAATGGCTATGCGACATGTGTTCTAATGACCGCAGTCCATCTATCTCGACCACCTACGAATGTGTCCTTTGCCCGGTCACATTTACCGAACACAATCTCATGGAGACGCCAAAGAATAACAGCCGGAAGAAGTCGGAAAGGGACAAAGAGAAGGAGCGCCTGGAAAAGGAGATGATCTCCGAAGCCATCAAGCTCTATCGTCAGCGACAGGAAGCTGTTGGCAAGCCTGTCGGTCCCCGGGAACCCTTGAAACGCACTGCCGGCAACAACTGGGCTCACGTCATGTGCTCTTTGTGGACCCCAGAGCTCAAGTATGGCGATGCGAAGGAGCTGGAGCCCGTCGAGGGATTCGGTTCCATTCCCAAGGACCGGTGGCGGGAGGTGTGCAAGATTTGCAAGTCATCCAAGGGAGCATGTGTCCCTTGCCATTTCAACGGTTGCAATACCCACTTCCACATTGGCTGTGCATTCCAAGCCCAATACCGGTTCGGTCTCGATATCACGCCTGTGAAGAGTTCTCGGAGAGATAACGTGCAAACGATTCGTCTGGGTGGCGAAGTTGGGGCAGCCATACCGGCAATCTACTGTCCTCACCATAGTGTGTCGTCCACCGTGCACGAGATCGGCGAACAGGTGGGCCACGACGGCCTCAATGCTCTCCAAGTGTTTGCGCAAACATACAAGCAGGCTGATCTCACTCTGACTGGGACCATCCGAAAGGCGGCGTACGTGCAATCCTCAGTTGGCCCTCCACCACACCAGGCCTCCGGTGCTGGACACCGACGGACCTCGACAAGCAATGGGCCGGCATCTGCCAAGGATGGCCATAAGACTCAAACTACGCCGAGCGAAGAGGCGCCAGATGAGATGGACATTGACACGAATGACCATCCTGCGCTCCGGCCTGTTCCTGGGGTAGAAACAAATCGTCAATGTGTTCGCTGCTCCACCGGATTCAGTCCCAGGTGGTGGCCTGTTGGGCGGCGCACTGACAGTTGGGCGCCTTTCATTAATGGGGTAGGACACTCTCATCACCCACTGCAGGGCTCCCTCGTACAACCCAACGGGCATGGTGGTGAGCAGGCATACGAATGCCACAAATGCCATTTGAAGAATCCCGCTCCTGAGCCCGCGCTGGATCCGCGGCCTTCGCCTTACTCCGCGCCACGCCCTCCCATGCTGCCCACTCCCCGGATGGCCGGTCATACCTTTGTGTCGCACACACCTCCTGCTCCGACCAATGTCCTCGGGCGGTCGATGCCCCCGGCTCATCCACACAACGGAATCCCCAGCGGACTCCCCAGCTTAACCGGCGGATACGAGCAACGCCCCGCGAACGATCCCAGCCTCCGTAATGGCATGTCGCCTGGGACTTACTCTGCTGCACCACCTCCCCATATGGGAACTTTCCCGCCCCCTCACTCTACCGGCCCTCCGCCACCGCATTACGGAAGTGCTGTTCCTCCTCCTCCGCCATCATACCCAACACATCAGAGCCCTTATGGTCCGATGCCGACCCGGTCCCCACATCTGTCCCAGGCGGCGCCTCGGTCATACGCAGCCTCGGCATCTCCACCGGTTGTGCAGGCGACCGTCAGCCGGTCTCCGCAAACCTCACTTAGCGCACTCAATGGCGGTCCGCCGCCACGCATGTACTCGGTTGATCAACGACTGGGAGCTCCTTCCCACTCGCCGCCGGTAACCCAGGCACGTGTTGACCCGCGCGGGCCTACCCCTCCAAATCGACCGGAAGATACCCCTCCTGCTCTTATGACTGGCCCGCCGAGCGCCCGCCGGCACTCGGGGGTGAACGGCACCAGTGCAGGGTCGGGGGCTAGCGCGAGCCCGTCGCTCAAGAACCTTCTTTCTTAATCTCAGTTTTCTCTATGATGAGCTCACGATCACGAGCCGTCACTCGAATTGTATGATAGTTTTCTTTTCTTTTCTTGTCTCTTCCTATTGCATATCTGTGGCATCTTGAAAAGTGCATGGGGTTTTGCGTCACTTGAGCTCGGTCTCGTTCCCCCCTGTCCAACTAGGACTTCTTCTTGGTGTCTGGTTGATGACAGTCCTTTCTACTTCTACTTTTACTTCTTTTCTTCTTCTTTGTCATATTTTCTTTTCTCATGACATCTTTTCTCGGCGTCTGCGATCATGGCACCTGGAAAAACAAAAAAAAAAACACGGGGGTGGTTTGGGAATGTCCATGGAAACGGACACACTGGATGGGCAACGGAGTAGGGCGATGAATGATGATTACCATTCCCGCTTGTTTTTACGGTTAGAAGAATCGAGCATATTGGCTATTTTCCTGTTTCATCTGTGCCGAGTAACCGTGACACTCATAACCTAGGTCTCACCTACTTCCAAGGTTAAGGTATTGGTCGCTGACAAATGCCTCCCCGAGCTCATCCTGACGATTTCCACACTTCTCCACCGGGACCTTGACGCACGATATAAAAGAGATTGCATCCCTGGCTGAAGCAGTGCATAGAGAAAGCCAGTTCACATCTGCTCGACAACAATGAGTGACACCATGCGCGCTATCGGTAAGTCGAAAAGAGGATTCGGACCCCCGAACAACCCGCCACCAGTCCTCTACATCGATGAAGACATAACATGAAGACATCGGTGAAGGAAGCAACGGCATTGCTCCAGGGCTTTCCTGGAGTTGCATCAGCTGATTCCTTAGAACAATTTCGATCATCTTACCTCTTGTCCATTCACCATCTCTGTCAAGGCCGTCCATTAATCGTTTCTTTTTTGTTTCCCAATGATTATTCTAGGTGAAACTAACATGAATATCAAAACCAGCTGTTAAAGGCGGCAAAGGCCCCGCCACCGCCCTCTTCGTCGACACCATTCCCAGACCCGTCGCGGCCCCCGGCCAGGCGCTGGTCAAGATCCGCGCGTTTGGGCTTAACCGCATGGACCTGCTGCAGCGTGAGGGCCTCTACCCGGTCCCGCCACAGGCGCCCGAGACGATCGGTGTCGAGTTCTCGGGTGTGATTGAGGGGTTTGGCGAGGGGACGGGTGCGGATTTTCGGGTTGGGGATGAGGTTTTTGGTCTTGCTTATGGTGGTATGTCTTCTTTCTTTCTTACTATCCTCCTCGTGTCTACCTTCTTATCTTTTGACTCAAAAGTTATATACTAACACATTTTGATAGGCGCCTATGCTGAGTATATTGCCGTCTCCACCAAGATGCTGGTGCATAAGCCGGCAGAGTTGTCGTGGGAAGAAGCGGCCGGGGTACCGGAGGTATGTCTTGATATTCTACAACCCTACAAGACGGACATCCGCTGATACAAGATAGACATGGATCACCGCCTCACAGGCACTGTTCCTGATCGGCGAGTTCCAGGAGGGTCAGTCAGTCCTGTGGCATGCAGGCGCATCATCAGTCTCGATCTCAGGCATCCAGCTCGCCAAAGCCGCCGGGGCAAAAGCCATCTACGCGACCGCCGGGTCACAGGAGAAGATCGACTTCCTCGAGAAAGAACTCGGGGTGACCGCCGCCTTCAACTACCGCACCCAGGACTGGGCGAAAGAAATCCAGAAAGCGACCGGAGGCGCGGGGGTCAACCTCACCGTGGATTTCGTCGGCGGCACCTACTTCCAGGGCAACCTAGATGTGGCGGCGCGCGACGGGCGCGTGGTGCTGCTGGGCCTGATGGGCGGCGGGAAGCTACCGGATGGAGTGAACATCGCGCCGCTGCTGATGAAGCGGATTCGCGTGGAGGGGAGCACGCTGCGCAGCCGCGATGAGGATTACCAGGGCCGGCTGCGCGATACACTGGTGTCGCATGCGCTGCCCAAGTTTCAGGATCGGACGTTCCGTGTCTTTGTTGAGAAGGTCATGCCCTGGGAGCAGATTGTGCAGGCGCACCAGCTGCTGGAGAGTAACTCGACCAAGGGGAAGATCATCTGCGTGCTGTAACTCGTAACTCGTAGCTCATCAAATCCAGTGTACAGTGCAGAGAAAGTACAGACATCGGAATAAAATTCGTGGCGAGTTAACCCACTCCCCCAATCAGATGGCCATGATCACCGTTGAACCGTGGACAGAGAGAGAGAGAGAGAGAGAGACTGGAGTTTGCCACGCACGCTGGACAAATCAGCACGCCATGAGATCATCGTCCCGGACAATTCTTTGGCCCCAACTCTGCAGCGACCGGGATTGGAATCCTATCCACTCGTTTCGGGCGTGTGTGTGTCAAGAGAAAAGAGGACCTCGAAATCCTGCAGGCATTATTTCGAGGTCAAAAGTACTGGGCCTATATCCGATGAGCTGGGGTTTTGTTGAATTGTACATTCTCCTTACAACTTGTTCACAATGTGGGCTGGGCAGGATTTCCATCTTACTTAAGAGTGGGCCTTCTAGAAGAAAAAAGAAAAGAAGGAAAGAAAAAAAAGAGAAAAAAAGTGCGTGTGCACAGGAGGCGTCATGGGGGGTCCACTAGAGAGGCTCTGCGGGCGACACGGGAATAAATAGGCAGAAAAAAGAATGAATGAAAAAAAAAACGACATGAGAAGTACAAAAAAGAAATAGAAAACGAAAAGAACATACGTAGAATCAAAGAATGAAAAAAAAAGAAAAGAAAAGAAAAGAAAAATACGTAAGACAGCTTTTCGAGAACAACCAGGGATGACCCCACGCAATGCACCACCCCAAGCCGATCCCGTCCCGCCCCAAGGCCTTCTGGAAGGAAAGAAGCCCCCCTTCCCCGTGTCCCCCCTCCACTGTCCTTTGCAACTTTCTTCCAAATCCTTTTATCTCTCGTTTTTCTTTCTTTCCCTTAGTCCTCGTCTACCTAATCTTACATCTTCTCCCTCTCGGCCCCCCTCGGCCCCGACCATGTCGCCCTGACGCCTTTTCCTCCCTTTCCTCGTTTTCGGTACTCTTCCGCTATTG
Organism: Penicillium alfredii; assembly: GCF_028826965.1. Classification (NCBI taxonomy): domain Eukaryota; kingdom Fungi; phylum Ascomycota; class Eurotiomycetes; order Eurotiales; family Aspergillaceae; genus Penicillium; species Penicillium alfredii. Next base: position 2,721,942 of record NW_026622708.1, on the reverse strand, counting down.
AAACTCCGACACTTCCCTCTTCCCTTTTGCCTCCCCCGTGACCTTTTCGATCTTCTGGTTATAGGTCGATCCCCATTGACTGAGCCCTATCGATACCATCCCGGGTCCCGGTCTGGGGTGTGTGTGTCTCGGATCTCCCCAGTCCGCAACGCGACTCGGTCTGGATCGCTGCAGCGAACACAAATCCCATTGTGAAAAAAAAAAGACAGAGAAAAGAGAGACTTGAACCAGACAGGTTGGTCGCCAACTCTAGTCATTCCTTCACCCGGAGTTTTGGGTTTTTTTTTGGCCTACGGTTTCGCTTCAGCCGTGACGACCTCGCTCACTTCCTTCCGGCCCTGCCATCGTGTCATCCGCTCCCGTTGCTTCTCCTTCTCGACCTCGATGATTTGAGCCATATGCGAATCATAGCACCTCCGATCGTCTCGTTTTCTTTTCTTTCCCTGGTTGATTCGTGGAGGAATCGAGGTGTCGTCGCCTAACCGGCTCTTCCTTTTCCCTTTTTCTTCCCTTTCCTTCCTTCTTCTTTTCTTTCTTTCCTCGTTACACCCTACACACAATGGTGGATCGTCTAGATTGTTCGGGCGTCTACATCGACGACCGTGTCCGGTCGGAAAGATGGGTGCGCAGAAACTCCATCGACACCACCGTTTCGTCCGCCGCCTCCTTCACCCTTCCTGAAGAGCCCGAGGCCCTGCATGCCGATGTGGAGTTGCTTTTGGAAGTGTGTAAAAAAAGTAAGGGACTTTCGATAGTTGTTCTGTTGCGCTCCCGCTAACCGTGTCTGGTAGTCTACCTTTGTCACAGCCGATCATCGTTTGCCACCAAACTGGCCGAGCTCAGCGACCGTGTCGGAACCGAATGTACCCCGATCTTTGCATTTTTCGACATCGATTTTGGTGGGGAAGACTCGAATCTGGCCCGTCGGAAGGCCAATCGGGCGTCGTGGACGGATGCTGCGCCTCCGTCGCCGGGGTCCATCCACCGCACATTCACCTTTTCATCACAATCGGACGATGCACTGGGCCTGTCGCTTCTTTCGGGTGTCTCCACCGACATTCAAGTCCAGGATGGTCCGAATCTGATTGTGCCCATCGCCGTGCTGCGTGCCGCTGGTTCGGATGCGCCTGGCGACTCTGGCGACTCTGCCCGCGACCAAAGCCGCAGCCTTCTCACGTTGGAGCACAAGCAGATTGCCCGCTGCCTCGACATGGGTGCCATGGATGTTTTGACCACCCCACTCGATCGGTCTAGGGTTCAAGGCCTTGTTGTTCATGCATATCGCGCTCGGCGCTCCGCCCAAAAAGAAATGTCACGCTTTATGGCGCGGAAAAAGTTGCGGAAGCATTCGTGGGTGGGTGTTCATGATGAGCAGCCGTATGCCTATCTGAGAGAGGCAATGTACGTTTCTCTTTTCCATTCTGGTCCAGCGTTTTTCAGCATTCTCGTGCGGGTTCGTTTGACAGAGTACTGACTAGGATATAGGGTGTCAAAACTGATGAAGGGGATATGCAACCCAGAAGAGATCATCGACGAATTCCAAGAGCGGTAGGTGATTATTCTCCCTGGTGCTTCCGTGGTGGAAGGCTGATTTTCTTGTAGGGATCTCAAAGTCGATCCGGAGCGTGAACCATTTATCAAAGAGCAAGTAGGGAGCTGGAAGTTCTCGGCCCATGAATTCTCCGAGGATGAGCTAGTGTTTGGGGCCTGTGAGATGATCCAGCATGCTCTCAACATGCCCGGGCTGGAACAATGGCGATTGACTCCCGGTGAATTGCGGACTTTCCTGCTCGCCTGCCGTGCCGCCTACAACTCCTTCGTGCTCTATCACAATTTCCGCCATGCGATCGATGTGCTGCAGTCCGTCTTTTGCTTTCTGCTTCACATTGGTGCCTTGCCTCCGTACGAACCTGTCGGTCAAACTGTGGTTTCCAAAACCCCGATCGCTGGACTTCTCTCCCCCTTTGACGCCCTCACCCTGCTCATTTCGGCCATTGGTCACGATGTCGGTCATCCGGGCGTGAACAACTTCTTCCTTGTAAAGCTGAACGCCCCTTTGGCACAGCTGTACAATGATAACTCCGTTCTGGAAGCATTTCACTGCGCCGCTTTCTCCCAGATTCTCCGTCGTCACTGGCCTGCGGCATTTAAAGATAAGCAGCTCCGGAAACTCCTGATCAGCTCCATCCTGGCCACCGACATGGGCGTTCACCAAAAGTTTATGGAGCGTATGGGATCATTGCAAGAAAAGTTTCACGAAAATGACAAGTCCGTTGATGGCTGGAAGCCTCAGGACATTGAGATGTACAAGACGCTTTTGTGCGGTCTGTTGATCAAGTGCGCTGACATCAGCAACGTGGCCCGGCCGTGGAAGGTGGCAGAGAAATGGACTCAGATCTTGCAGGAAGAGTTTGCGAACCAAGGCGAGATGGAGAAGGAGGTCGGCATGGAGACGGCGCTGTTTGGTGGGCCACCGGAGCTGGGTAACATCTATAAACTGGCTACAAGTCAGATTGGTTTCATGTCAATCTTCGCTCTTCCGCTTTTTGAGGGAGTCTCCGACCTTGTGCCACAATTGCAATTCACTGCAGACCACATCCGCCGCAACCAAGTGCAATGGCAGAAGTTGGCCAATGATGAGCTGCAAAAGCAAGGGCTGCCGGTCGAGGATCGGGCTGAAACCACGGTCTCGCCGCGCTCGCACAGCCCTGCGGTTCGAGCAACCGATGAGAAAGACACGAAACAGCCATCCACGGAGTCTGAAGAAGGCAAGGGAGACGATCTCCACTCACCTCAATCATCTGGCACGGCCTCACCATCCGCTGCATACAACGAGAACACCATTGAGCCGGTGGTATCACCCGATACCTCCGGCCCCCAGATCGAGATCACCGGAAGTCCGATTACACCTGATGTGCCGTCTCGCAAATCCTCCAGTGCCATGCCCGATCTCTCGTACTTCATCCCCAACGCACCACGATCGGCACGAGGGTCAGTCGGGACGCAGTATCAAAGTCCTCTCAGCGGGGCGAATATTCCCGCGGATGACCCGGCTGTCCTGGCCGCTGTCTTATATGCCAACTCAGCTACCAACGGCGCAAATGCCCCGACCCCTACGGAAGAGCGCGATCACGTCAGTGTATCCCCCTCTGAGAGACCGAGCAGTTCCCGCCAAGCGCCCACGTCATGTTCTCATCGCCACCACGCCCACCATAGCTCCTCGGCCCGGACGTCTGCACCATCCGGTTCCAACCGCAACAGCTGCACCCGGACGCACAGTGTCAGCACGTACAGCAACAACATGACCCCGATCTCTCCCTCGACCAACGCCACTAGTTTTCTGGCGGTGGACAGTGGAGACGAAAAGCGAGTTTCCGGCGACAGTGTCGGCCAAAGTGACCCAGACAGTCCGGATGACAACAGCACTCGTCCCAGCACGTCGGACCCATGCGTTTCGGGTGTGGGATCAAGTGTGGGAGACCGAGAAAGGAGCTACAGCCGAGGGCACAGCTCTGGAGTGAGTGCTTGTCATTCTCGTTCAGAGGATGGAGCCAGTAAAGATCATTCCCGGACGGCTGTCAATGGAACTCGCAGCCCAACTCAGTCGACTACGACGGGCGAGAGCATCAAAAATGATAGCCCGCAAGGGGACGACTCTCGAGGCGGTGAACGCGGGCTACGCAGGCTCCCGAAACGGCGGAGTCGATTGCGACTTGCTTTCTGGCGACGTCGGCATCACCACCAACCGGAAGTTCGCGGTGAGACGTGAAGTCTCTTCTCTTCTCTCTCTCTCTTTTTCCTTTCCCTTGACTTCTCCTATCGTGTCTCTGGCTGGTCATTGCCGGCTCTTTATAATGCGATGATGGTCTCATGAACGGTGTGCATTTTTGTGATGAGCGTTGAGACTCCGACGGAGTCGCATGATTTGATGACTTGATCAGCTGGAATCGCTGGAACTTTCTTTGAGTTGAGCCTGTGCAGCAACCGCGGGATTCTGGTGCTCTCGAGTCATCCTACGATCTCGTCCGATGTCCTCGTCGATGTCAACGAGGTAGTTCGTTGGAATGGCCATTCCGGGTGTGGATCAGACCCTAAAATCGAGTGCAAGACTTCTCTAGCCTTTTTGCTTCTTGGACGGTGAAGAAGACAAGCGGTGTGGTACGTTTGTGATACGGAGGCGAGCGACTCGCTTTCGTATTTTGTTTCCGACATAAAACGGATTCCGGCGCAGGTGGCCGTGCTTTGCTTTGCTTTGCTGCTTTTGTCTCTTTAGTTTTGCATCGGATTTTTTTGACTTGGGTATCCCTTTTTTTGTGTGATGATCATGGTCATGTTGGATGTTTTTTGTTTTCGTCTTTTCGAGGGCCAATACTGGTTTTTTTTTTTTTCTCTTTTTTTTCCCTTTTTTTGGGGATGGTCATTCTATTCTAGAGTTTTGGTTACAAAGGGCCGGTGGCGTTTGTTTTGTTGTCTTGTCTCGCAGGGTTAGGGATTGAGATTTGGCGAGCTTTTGGGTTCTATCTTCTCTCCTGTGCCTAGTTTATATATACACCCATCGACATATGTATATATATGTATATCTTGATCTTTTCTGCTCCATTGTTCTCCTCTGGTCGTATCCTTTTAGACTAGCTAGAGCGTGTCGAATGGATCTGTAGTTATATAGTATAGAGAAAATGACCTTTCCCCCCTTTTCTTCATGAACAATCTTCACATTTCTCTTTTTCTTGTTGAGGCTTGATTTCAGTCTTCTGCTGGCTCTCCTCCTGCTTCTTCTTCAATGCCCGATCCGTATGGCCTAGATCGCGGTCCGGGTCGATGACATTGCGAACAAGGGATTTGAGAGCCTTGACTTCTGTAGAGATGTGAGATATGTATGCGTGGTTATTATATACCCAGATAAGAAAGCAGGGTCATCTTTGCTAATAGTAGGTGGCATCCATGGATTGAGGGAATGCCATGGGGGTAAGAAATGAAATGAACTAGAAAGAAAGAAGGAAGGAAGGAAGGAAGGAAATAGCAGAAGCAGAGGCATACCAGGAAATCCCCCATCCCGTTTCCGATCCCACAACACCGATTCTTGTGTTGTCGCAGTCTCAGTCTCAGTCTGCGAGGCATGCCGTATCGTCACGCGGAAGATGCCGCCGGTCCGCGGCACGAGGGCGACTTCGCCGAGGTCTGTGCTGAAGGTCGAGAGGAGTTCCTGGGCGAACTGGGTATTGTTAATTGATTATGCTAATCCAGTCCAACAGGTCCAATTGATATTGGCATTGATATTGATATATAGGAGGGGAAGCTCGAGGATAATAGATCAAAGGATGGTAAGATGTCAAAGCTAAGCTCAGATAAGGAAGAAAGAAAGAAGAAAGAATCTCACATATGCAGCACGCAACATCCATCGACACTGCGTACAAAACTCGATGGCAATGCGCGGGACGAGGACTTGCTCGAGAGCGGTGGCAGCACTTGGATGGGATTGTTGCGACGGTGCTGGTGCTGATGCTGCTGATGCTGGTGCTGGCGCGGGGTTGGAGACAGAGGTCTCGACGGGCGCGATCGGTTCGGTCATGGTTTGCTGGGAGTGCGGATATACCGTTGAGTTGTCGTGCTTAGTAGGCTCTGGATTGTTGGCGGAAGTTGTGGTGGTGGGGTTTTTCATCCACGGGCTTCACGGGTTGGCAAAGTCACGGGCCAGAATGGATAAGAGTGAACAACACTCGATTATCTCGTTCTTGGTGATCGAGGAATCGAGGAATCGAGGAATCGAGTATGTACGGAGACGGAGTAGAGTTGAGACTGTGCAAACCTTCCAAGGTTGGGAATATGCGATATCGGATGATGTCAGCGGGGAGGTTGCTACCCGTCTAGGCAGGTGTAGTAAGACAGCCCGGCGTGCTGGGTAACAGCCCTCCAGCTGGAGTGTACAGTTGACTAAGAATCCCCCGAATAACGTGCATGATTTTTGCGCAGATTGCAGGGGCCATCGGTGCAGTCCCTGACGCCCCGTCATGCAAGCCCGAAACACATTTGGGGGCCGATCCCTTCAGTCGGGTCATGGCCTGAGTTTCTATGTTCTCCGGCTGGCATATCGCCTGTCCTGATGGATTGAGAAGTGGGATTAGATGGTAATGTATTGCCCATGGATGCAAATCGAATCTATGATACACGAATGGCAACCGACTCTCATGCATCGAGTATGTGAGAGGATTTTTAGAAAGAAACCCCAGAATACAAAAAAAAAAAAAAAAAAACAAGGAAATGGCCGACTTTCAAGGAAACACAGAGGCGAAAAGGGGGAATGGTGCGATCGATAGGAAAGACAAGAAAAAGAAAAAGAAAAAAAGAGACCCAAGAAGAGGAAAGAAGAAAATTTCACCGACACATGGTGCGTCCATGATCCCAAGAAGTCGGGGGTGGAAGGGTTCGTGCAGGACCAGCAGACGGTTATTCTTCCACATCGCAAATGTTTTTTCTTTTTCTTGTTGTGTCCGCACCCGAGGGGTGAGCGATCGCAATCATGATGGATCCGGAATTAAGAAGTAGGAAGAATCGAATGAGAAAATCAACGTGTCATGGCGAATTGCCCGTCATATGCCCATTACATGACGGTGCAACAGCCTCCCTGTTGCTGGGGGGCATGGGGATCGTCTCGCTTGTCGACCTAGAGCATCGAGCCAGTTAGTGGAAATGCGCGCGACCATTGAAAACTCGGAACCCAATCGCATACCTGTCCCCATACGGAAGGAACCATAAAATCGCGAGTGTTATTGCAGTAGTTGATGAGCCTGTCGAGGGGAAACAAAGAATGTTAACGGACCCCCGTCCAACAAAGAGAAGCGGGCCACACAACTCACGAGAGCGCCGCCTCCGACACCTTGACCCGTGGACGGTCCAGATCCTCTTTCAAACGGGCATTGAGCTCGGTCAATCGACGGTATTTGAGATCGGCCACACTCTGCTTCTTGTTCTTAACATCACCCCCAGATCGAAGTTCGTAAGCAGGCATCGTGATGGGTTGGAGGAATTGGAACGGGGACGCGAACGGGGGAAAGGGGGGAGAGGGGGTGATGGGGCGAGGTTCCAGGGGCGCGTCAGAATGAGGCTCGATTTAGAGTCGGATCGAGGCCAACAAAGGCAGAGAGAATATCAAAAAGAAAAAAAGAAAGGGAAAAAAAAGGAGAGAGAGGAGGACGAGGGAGTGTGTATAGGTAGAGGATAACAAAGAGAAAGGCCGTTGTGAATCTGGGGGGGTTTGCGCTCGAGAGGGATTTTCCCCGTTTACCGCGAGAAGAGAGGTCCGTGGGTTTTGGTTACACGTATTACCATTGTTTCCCAGGAAGCTGAATGTACCCAGTACTTTGGACGGGTGGGCTGATCAATAGTCCCACAATAGTGCCGCCCGTCGCCCCCCAAGTACTCGCTACTTAGAATGATGCATCCAATGTTGATCTACTATGGCCTGGGACAGTCAAAATCATAATACCTCGGATCAGCTGAAGAGCTACCTCGATCCTCGATATCTCCATATTCTTCGAATTTTAGTCCTACAGTGCCTCGGTGTCTATTTCTATCTTCCTACCAGGTCATCCTGAAAGAATGTCACAGCGGTAGTCCCGGTATTACCGTATTGTCGTGAGTGAATGTTGCCTGAGGCACCAGTCAAACCCACGTGACTCCATCGCTTAACCCAAAGTGGGAGGGTGGTTCCAATTTTCGCTGCTTCACGCACAACAGGTTCTCGATTCTCCCCCTCCAGGTAATCGGGCCTTCGCGTGGCAGCATCGTCATCTCCGGCTTCTGAACCGCTGCCCGTGTGAGTCACGCCTGTTTCAGCTCCATATCTCGATTTATCCCGTCAAGTCCTCTCAAATCATTTTTCCCCACAGGGGTGGGTTGCCCATCATGCCGCCTCCGCCGCATATCAAACCTGAGAATGTCCTCAAGGTGAGTCGCCACCTCGGAATCGATCGATGGAATCAAGAGAGATCGTCTTGCTAATGGGGGATTGTCGACAGAGGGCCCAGGAACTTATCGCCGTCGGTCAGGCCCCCGCCGCCTTGACCGTCCTGCACGAACATGTCACCTCCAAGAGGACCCGCAGCAGCCCGATCGCTTCCCTCGAGCCGGTGATGCTCCTGTTTGTGGAGCTGTGTGTCGATCTGCGCAAGGGCAAGGCCGCAAAGGATGGTCTCTACCAGTACAAGAACATTGCTCAGAACACCAATGTGGGCACGATTGAGGTTCGTCGCGGAAAGATCTTTCGCCTTGCGTATGAAGCTGGGGCGCTGACTCAAGGGCATTTGTGTGCTTTATAGGTTGTTTTGAAGAAGTTCATCGAGCTCGCCGAGCAGAAGGTCACCGAGGCCCAGACCAAGGCCGACGAGATCCAGTCATCTCTCGAATCTGCGGCCCCTTCCACCAACGTCGAGGACCTGGAGGCGATCGAAACCCCCGAGACAATTCTGCTCGCAACTGTCTCCGGTGAGCAGTCCCGTGATCGCACCGACCGCGCCGTCGTGACTCCGTGGCTCAAGTTCCTCTGGGAAACCTACCGCACCGTCCTCGAGATCCTCAAGAACAACGCGCGCCTCGAGATCATGTACCAGTCGACTGCACTGCAGGCCTTCCAGTTCTGCCTGAAGTACACCCGCAAGACTGAGTTCCGCCGTCTTTGCGAGCTCCTCCGAAACCACGTTCAGAATGCCGCCAAGTACTCCGCGCAGATGCATGCCATCAACCTGAGCGATCCTGACACCCTGCAGCGCCATTTGGACACTCGTTTTCAACAGCTGAACGTGGCCGTGGAACTGGAGCTCTGGCAGGAGGCGTTCCGCAGTATTGAGGATATTCACACTCTGCTGAGCCTGAGCAAGCGCCCCGCCAAGAACGTCATGATGGCCAACTACTACGAGAAACTTGCTCGGATTTTCCTCGTCAGCGAGAACTACCTTTTCCACGCCGCTGCATGGAACCGTTACTACAACCTGCTCCGTCTGTCGTCGATTGCTCTGGCCGCCGGTCAGGTCTCGAAGAAGGACAACCCGTCAGCGACCGAGGCTGAATTGACCAAGGCCGCCTCCTTTGTCCTGCTCTCTGCTCTTGCCATTCCCGTGATCAGCACCACCCGCTCGCGTGGCGCCCTGGTTGATGTCGATGAGGCTCGCAAGAACAAGAACACTCGTCTCACCAACTTGCTGGGAATGGCCACCTCCCCGACCCGCTCTGTCCTCTTCCGCGATGCCTTGAACAAGGGTCTGCTTAAGCGCGTGCGTCCCGAGATCCGGGAGCTGTACAACATTCTGGAGGTTGACTTCCACCCGCTGTCCATTTGCAAGAAAATTACCCCCATCCTCAAGCAGATTGGCGCCGATCCGGAGATGGAGAAGTACGTGGTGCCTCTGCAGCAGGTCATCCTTACTCGTCTGTTCCAGCAACTCTCCCAGGTCTACGAGTCGGTCGAGCTCAAGTTCGTGTATGAGCTCGCTCAGTTCCCCGACCCGTTCCAGATTACCCCGGCCATGATCGAGAAGTTTATCATGAACGGCTGCAAGAAGGGCGACCTGGCCATCCGCGTGGACCACATTTCGGGCGTTTTGACCTTTGACTCGGATGTTTTCTCTTCCTCCAAGGCCATGCACACCGGCAGTGCGGCAGGTTCTGCCGAGAGCGAGATTGGCTCCGTGCAGCGTCTGCAGCACACCCCCGCCGAGATTGCCCGCTTCCAGCTCGCTCGCCTGGCGAAGACCCTGCACGTCACGTGCATGTACGTCGACCCGTCCTACAACGAGGCTCGTCTGCAGGCCAAGCAGGCCGCCCAGGCTCGCGCTCTGGCTGGCGCCGCCCAAGAGCACGAGGACACCTTGGCCCGCCGTGTCATCATCGACAAGAAGAAGGAGGCTGCTACCGATGCCTTGCAGCGCAAGCAGCGCGAGGAGGAAACTCGCAAGCGCATCCGTACGCAGCAGCTTCAGGAGGCCGAGAAGCAGCGACTGCTCAACGAGCACCAGGAGCGCGAGCGCAAGCGTATCAAGGATGAGCAGGACCGTATCCGTCAGGAGGAGCTGAAGAAGCAGCTTGAGGAACTGAAGACGGGTGTGAAGGGCATTGACGTGAGCGAGATTGATCTGAATGAGCTGGATGCCAACCGTCTGCGTGCCATGAAGCTTGCCCAGCTGGAGAAAGAGAAGAATGAGCTCAGCGACCGGGTCCGCACCACCGCTAAGCGCATTGACCACTTGGAGCGTGCCTTCCGCCGCGAGGAACTGAAGCATGTTCCCGAGGACTATGAGGCCCAGAAGAAGCATGACATGGAGCTCTACGATAAGCAGACCAAGGAGACCTTGGAGGAAGCCAAGGCGAAACACGCCGAAGCTGTGGCGCTGAAGCACCGTCTCGGCCGCCTGGTGCCGCACTTCAGCAGCTTCCGCAAGGAGGTATCGGAGAAGCGTCACGAGGAGTTCGAGAAGCGCCGCAAGGCTGCCGAGCGGGAGTTTGAAGCCAAGAAGAAGCAGCGCGTCAAGGAGGTTCAAGACCGCCGTCGTCGCGAGAAACAGGAACGCGAGGAAGAAGAGCGTCGCCTCAAGGAGGAGGAAGAGCGCGCCCAGCGCGAGGAACAGGAACGGACTGCCCGGGAGGAGGAGCGCCGTCGTACTTTGGCCGAGGAGAAGGCCAAGCGGGAAGAGGAGAGAGCGTTCGTTGCCCCCCTTGTCGCTTCCTTGTCCTCTTTCAAGATTATCAAAGCTAACTGGCCATTTTCTTACAGCAAACTCGACGAGATGGCCATCCGACAACAGCAGCGCGAAGAGGAGGCCGAGGCCCGCCGTGCTGCCCGAAAGACTGGTGCCCCTGCAGAGCCCACCGAGCGAACGGCACCCCGCCTCAATGTCGCCCCTCGCACTGGTGGTGCCACCAGCTGGAGAGACCGACAAGCGGCCAAGGAATCTGCTGGCGGCGCTGCGCCGGAACCCACCCGGGAGGAAGCCCCTCTGCGCAAGACCGGCGGATATGTGCCACCCCATCTGCGTGCCGGAGCCTCTGCCAGCTCTGGATCCGCCCCACCCCCTCGTGAAGCCCCTGCGACTGGACCTACTGACCGCTACGTTCCCCGGCACATGCGTGACCCCTCGGCTGCCCAGTCCTCAGCTCCCCCGGCGGACTCCAGCAAGCCTGAGGAGTCCAACGGCCCTCAGAAGTGGGTCCCGCGATGGAAGCAACAGCAAAGCTAAGTGACTGGATGCACTAATCCATCGTGATCTTCGTGTTCCTGGGAGTCCTCGCGGATGGAGCGACTCAAAAGTGTGTATGGAAGCTCGTTTTACTATGGCGCATGTTCTCATGACCCTTCAGCATTGTTCATGACCGGCCCTGCGGGGTCTTTTGTGTTTTCAAATTTCATTTTCTGTTAATTTATCTGGAGGGGATGGCCCGTGATGTCAATGCCACGTTTCTTTTGAGGCTTTGCTCTGTTTTGTGTCCACGGGTAGATTTAGAAGCTGAATATGTAAGCATGCTTGGCAGAGTTCAAGCAGATCCTCAACCTTGCAAGAAGTTACGCCTGGCAGGTTCTCATAAACGGCCGACAGTCAGTCCGAGCCAGCACAAATACAGAGCACAAGGCTTGGAGCCCTTGATCCTAAGGGAACTTAAAGAGAGACATGATAAACAGGATATTATTCTCCGATCGATATATATATACTTCATTTAGGGCTATAAAGTGCAAGTCTCCCGATATCAACATGATCACCATTTCTAATAACCCCTGCCGCTCTAGCGGCTTGGCCGGTACCACTAGAAGCTTCCGAAGTTCCACAATCTACATCCCCAGGAACCAACTATATAGCAATCTTATCTGCCAAGGGGGAAACCACACAAAGTACTGTCACGTCACATACACATACTCTGTTGGGGGGGGGGATGTCAAAGAAGAACTTCGAGGTCACTCCAATTGATCTAGTATATATTCCCGATATAAGAAAAAGAACCATCATGTACGCTTCATTCAAGTCTATCAAACACGCAAAAGTATTATAGTATAGGCGCTGGATCGAACAACAAAAAAAAGACTATGTACGCAGCTCCTCGGTATCGCTTGGCCCGGCACCAGCACGCTCTCTCGAGTTCGCCGAATCGGGAATGCCCATTACATCGGCGTCGCTCATTTCGTCTGCCTGGGCCACGTTCTTGCTGTTCTCCTTGTTCTTGTCCTTGTTCTTGTTGGTCTTGCCTGTGGAGTCTTGGTTTGTCGTGTCCGCCTCGTTCGTCTTGTCCTTGTTCTTGTCTGCCTTGCTCGTTGAGTCTTTATTCTTTGTGTCGGCCTCGTTCGTCTTGTCGGTTTTGTTTGTCTTCTGCCCAGACTCTTTGGTGTTTTGTCCGTTCCCAGATCCTGATTTCTGGTCTTGTTCTTCTTCTTGATCTTCTTCATCTTCTTCATCTTCTGGTGTTTCCTCCTCATCCTCCTCATCTTCTTGTCCTTTTTCTTTTTGCTTGTCTTGTGTCTCCCCCTTTCCTTGACCTCCTCCTTGATCTCCACCTTGTTCTTCCGCTTCCTTTTGCCTTTCTTCTTCTTCTTTTTCCTTTGCTATTTTGGCGAGTTCCTCCGCATCTGGTTGGCCTTCCAAGTTGTTCTCTGGGCCATCATCGTGGTTGACATTGATCATTCGGCCGCGAGGAAGCTTAAATGTGCTCGGGTCAAGTTCACTTGGTTTGAAATCGGGCCATTGCGCAAGAGCGGTTTTCTCACCCTTGAGGAAGCGGTGGATGTTGAGCATGGTACTGAAGGTCGCGGAGACGGAGTGGGCTTCATGCCAATGGTTGCCGGAATCTCGCACATCCGAATCAGAGGCACTCATCCCGGCCTTACGCCAGTGGGTGAGCAGGGGCGGGTAAGGGGAGATGCAGTGGAAGGGCATATCCTTGGATTCGTCCTGGCGGCACAGACTCGCGAGCGCAAAGTCGATGGCGTCGTTGTTGGGTTCCAGCGACGTGGTGGCCAGCAACTTGCGCGCGCCTTGGTTGGAAATGCCGTAGCCGTGCGTGCAAATGTTGGCCGTGCCGTCCAGCACAAACCGTGACCGCTGGTGCTCGGGTCGGTCCACGAATCGAGGGTAATGGAACTCGTACCGGTGGTTGATCGGTCGCACCGTCGGGTCGAACGGGATGCGGTACGCGTGCTCCTTGTCCATTGCTTCTATCGCACAGAATCCAAACCAGAGCAGGTCCCAGTTGTCGCCGTAAGGGGTTTCCGGATGCGGCGTCTTGAGGAACTCACGCGCTCCGCGCGCGAATTCCTTCAGTTGCGTTCGTAGGGTCACGTCCCAGTCGGCGTCGTCTTCAAGGAACAGCGCCGAGCTGACGTTGTTTAGAACCATACTAAAAAGACAAATATTAGCCTATGGCCCCTTTTTTTCTAGAAATAGGAGAAAGGGGGGGGGGGGGGGGGCATACTCTTGGGCCGCATCCATATGAGCTCGCCAGCAGCCAACCTCATCGGGCACTTCTCGGTTCCGGTCCCAGGTCTAATAGATAGTTAGACGAGATCTCTCCCAGATGAGTCATAAGGAGTTTTGTAGGGAATCGACATACTGCGGGGTATGCTTTGTCCGGGATGTCTTTGGCCTTGACACCCTCGATCCAAGTCAATTCCATGTTCGTCATCGCCGCGCCAAGGGACAGGGCATCGCGCTTGTCGGATCGATCACTGAACCCCATTGCATAAATCTTCTCAAACTGCACCGCGACAGGTTAGAATGACATCCCGCATCACACAGCATGAGTGATGGAAGAGGGGGGAGGAATGCAACACATACCCCGAGAGTCGAGTTCGCGATATCCTCGATGGGATCGCGCCGCTTAGGTTTATTCTGGGCGGGCGCCGATGCGTTCGAGGCGTTCGAGGCATTCGAGGCATTCGATGCCGGCACAACTGGCGCGGGCGGCGATTCCGGTATGACCTTGACATCCACCGGCGGGGGATTCGTCGACCCCGAGGATACGGCATGTAGCCGGTCTTCCAGCATCGATTTGGGGTCGCCATTTTGCCATAATGTGATCGCAGCCATGTAGATCAGGATCACCACGAACACCGTGGCGACCGTTTGCACGGGCCGGGTTTTTCGGAACATGTTGATGCCCGGGGGGTGGGTTCCGACCTGAATGATGAAGAAGTTAAAATGTCCAAGCCGCGAAAGAGAGCCTTATGCGGATGGGAGGAGGGTCTAATAAAGAAGGAAACGCATTGGGGCCGAAATGGGGGAAGTGAGATGCGGACATGCACTCCGAGGGTCCAAGGCTTTTTTCTTTTTTTCTTTTCTTTTTGGTGGGGGCCGCTACTCATGATGATTTTAGGGGCTTAGTACAGCCTTGCCCCCTAAATAAGAGAACTATTATTATGATTCAACGGGAACTCGGGAAATGTGTTCCTTTCGAATCATTAGGGCTTAGTCTGCAAGTTCAATACTTCTGCTCCGAGTGGTATAATTATATTACTTGTATAATATATAATATATAATTATAGTAACATTGGAAAGCCGTGATCGTGTAGAATGCAAAGAGCCTTAGCGGTGCACGAGGGCCCCTCGCAGCAAATAAGAATTGGGGCGCGGCTCGGTCATAAGCACCACGCTATCGAGTCATTCTAGCTGCTTATTTCCGAATATTACTGTACATGTACTCCGAGCCGATCATGCATGTGTCCTCAGATAGGAAGATATTATATATTATATATTTAGAATAGAATAGAATAGAATATACTAAATTATATATAATGATCACAAAATATTGCAATGTAGACGCAAGAGATCCCAATTTTAGCCTTTATCTAGGAAACGTTGTATTGGCCCCTGAGTCAACCCTTGTACGGTACTGCCCTGAAGTGTATAAAACCCTGGGTCCATCAAAACCCTATTTTTTTTTGGCCCCAAACTCCACTTGTTTGATCCTCTATCTTGTCCTGTCCATTTACCGCTGCTTATGCATAATGTATACTAATTATAACCAAGAAAAATAGGGGGCAGTGCTCCCCAACTGAAATGTACAAATGTGCTAGGTGTGGAGGCGGTCATAGCGAAACGTGAAGGAGCGCCTGAAGGTATTTTAGGCCCCCAAGCGGCCTTATTCCATGGGGTTCAACTTTCGTGTTGCCTGAATCATGAGGAAGATTGCAATGGATCACCTGAGGCTGAGACTCGGAGGAATATTCCCCCGTTCAGGTCTTCGTACCCGAGGGGGAAAAAAATTCATGGGAAATTTCACACTTAAAAAAAAAAAGAAAAGAAAAAAAAAATATCTTGCATCTTGTACGGAGTAGCGATTATTATTTCCTCTCCTAGAGCTAGAGTTTCCCATCCCTTCTGCCGGCTGAAAAGCGGGCCACAATGGGGCTCTCACGCGACCGGTCCGACAAAGATCTTGAGGCCAACCCCAGGCATGAAACGAATCATGTTGAGCGGGAGTACGAGACGTCGGTCACCGTGAAGTGTAGATGGCTGGGTCTCTACGCCTTATCTGGCCTACTCTCCATCTTCTATCACCGGCGAATTGTGGAATCGGTGAGGATCTGCCCATAGAGCCTTACCCGTGGACGATCATCGTTCCAAGGTTTTTCTTTTACGTGTCTGTTGAACTTTGCTTATACCGTCGATCTAGTTGCACGGCCCGTGGACTTTCACCGGCATCCATGCACTGGTTATCTTTTGTGTAACGACTCTTCTCCAGGAAGGAGGCTATCTGCGGCTCTCGAGACTTTCGCTATGGGGTCACGTCGCTGTCGGCATGTACTCGATGCTGTTCAGCGCGAGTAGTGCCATGTCCTTTCTCTCGGTGCGGGTGTTGTATGTTTTTTTCCATGCTCTCTTCTTTCTTTCTATTTGTCTGTCTGTTCTTGACTAGAGGCTCTAACAATTTCCCATAGGCCTTTTACCACCCGGGCGTTCTATCAGACCATCTGCAGCACTGCGCCGTTGGTCATGGTTCTCGCCTATCGGGTGCGGTACTCACGCAAGTACTCCATAGCCACGTGGCTGTCGCTGCTAGCCCTCATCATGGGCACTATCCTGGTGATCAACAAAGAGTACCAAACCTCGGGACTCGGGATTTTCATCTCTCTTTTCAACATGGGTCTCGGAGTAGTGACAGTATGTTTCTACGATCCATTGGTTCTCTTCTAGAGAAACAAACTAATCTCTGACCAGATGATCGCAACCAATCGACTCTTGACTGGGCCCCTGGCACTGGCTCCCCTGGAGCTGATCCACCGCGTGTCACCTTACGCTGCCGTGCAGTCTGTTCTGCTGGCAGTAGTGAACAAGGAGCCCCGGGTCCTGATCGATGTACTATGGCCCCGCGCAGTTGATCAATCGCCACATGCTGTCATGGCCACGTGCGGGCTTCTCCTTGGCAGTGGGCTGATCGCCTTGTTGTTTCATCTATCCTCCTTCCATGCCAATCGGGCCACAGGGGCCCTGACCCTTGCTGTCTGCGGGAACATCCGACAGACACTCGGCTTAGTTGCCGCGAATTTTGTCTTTCGAGGGTTTCCCTTGGGGGTGTCGAATGCAACTGGGACTCTGCTCGTTGCCATGGGGGTTGCCCTATACACCAAGACAGAGTTGCTGTCCAGGAAAGCATCCCCGTCTACTTGATTGTAGACTACCTGGTATATACATAGCCGCCCTCTCCCCTACTTTTCGGGGCTGCAGTCTTTAGGGCTCGCTTGCACGCGATGCCCGTTTTGTCCAAATGTCCTTGCATACTGTACAGCAGTCTCGTCGCATATCCTATGTACATACAGTAGTGATGTCTGTTATTAGTGTTGATGTTATGATAATATACGCGCTTGCATATTTTCTAGTGTTCTTTTCATATAGATAGATATATTTCTCTCCATACGTCTCTCAAGTTAAAGGAATTGTACTGTACAAGACTGCTGTATATCTTGTACCTATATCCAAGTACAGTCTTTCATTTCGAATAAGACCGAGCCCCAAGAAGTAGGTCAAACTTAGGGCCCCCTGGCTGTAACCCGCTAGGAGAGTCTTGTGGCGATCGGTTGCTTTCGCGGTTTTTGGCCCCATTTTCTGTGGATTGTGCCACTGAACGTACGAGGCTATGTACATATGTATTCAGCCCTTACAATACAAGCACGCGACTCATGTTGTTCCGCCCCGACCCCTCTGTGCTGCGAGTTTATTACCATTCTGAGGTCTAGTGCGCTGCTTGCAGTAATAATGGATAATACATAACTAACCGTTCACCTCTGAATCCATACTGTAGACGTGTGTACAATACACCCTATTTGTGTACAGTATCTAGATTCCTAACGTTCTACTTTCTTCCCTTCTTTCTCCCTCTCTGTCTCTCTCTTGTCTCCATCCTCCGTTCCCTCATCCCCTTTCCCTCGCCTAGGCCATTGTTCAACGGGCTACGCAACAATGGTTCCCCTCGCAGATGCCCCCCGCCGGGTAAAGGTTTTCGTGGCGGTTACTGCGAGCATTCTGATTCTCCTTGTGGTCTTGCTCTGGCAGGATTCTGACGATGCGACGCCCGTCTGGGTCACAAAGAACAAACCAGGCCCGTCGAGTCCGTCAGCGCCAGCAGATCATCACGCTTCGGTCCCTTCGACTTCGTCGACCCCATCGAAAGACTCCAAAACAAGCGCTGCCGGCTCGTCGAAAGATACGCATTCAAACCCCAACCCCGCAAGCCCGGGGGTGAAAGCAAAGGATCCCCTGCACGACATTGGAAATTCCACTCTCGGGGTAAGGATTACATTCCGTACGGGGCGAGGGAAAAAGTTGACTGATATGTTTTGTGAAGTTTGAGCGGATTTTCGCCATTGGCTTCAGTAACCGAATGGACAAGAGGGATGCTGTGACGGTCGGCGCATCGATTGCGGGTCTGGATCTGGAATGGATGGAAGGCGTTCGCGCGGCAGATATTCCCGAGAAAGGATACCCTGAGGTACGCCTTTGTTTTCTTCTTCTTCTGCTCAGCGGTGCGACGATACTGATCTTGAGACTTAGGGATGGGA
This sequence comes from Penicillium alfredii, assembly GCF_028826965.1. NCBI lineage: Eukaryota > Fungi > Ascomycota > Eurotiomycetes > Eurotiales > Aspergillaceae > Penicillium > Penicillium alfredii. The sequence continues at coordinate 2,703,917 of NW_026622708.1, read as the reverse complement.
CACAAATATTCGAAATGAGAATGAGATTGGATGTTGGCGTGCTCATATGAATGCTATTCAAAGGTATGATTTCGACCCCAGCGCTTCCATGAACTCTAGGATCCAAAAACACTAATCCGCCCACCGTTAATCTTTAGGATCGTCCAGGAGAAACGTTCTTCGGCGATGATCGTGGAAGATGATGTCGACTGGGAGGCCCATTTTCGAGGACTTTCTCGACACTTCGCCACGGGGGCGCGCGCTTTGCAAGGGTCGGCAGAGGAAACAAGGTCTCCGTACGGGGACGACTGGGATCTATTGTGGACAGGCGGGTGCGCCATGAGAACCATCAAGCCCACATTCTACGTCACGTATAATGAGACGACAGTGCGGCCCGTCGAACACCGCAAGGATATTTGGTGGCCGAAAATCTCGGAGGAGCCCGAGTACGAGGGCGCACGGTTCGTGTTCGACGGCGCCGTTGGGGACTGCACTCCTTCCTACGCCTTGAGTTATCAAGGAGCGCGCAAAATCCTGACTTATATCTCTATGGGAACCACCACCAATACCATCGACATCGCCCTCGCCCGGCTGTGCGCCGGCAAGCTCGATGTCCCCTTCCGGTGTCTGGGCGCCTACCCGACCATCTTCAGCAGCTTCTGGCGCGCAGGCTCCGGGATGCGCGATTCTGAACTTCGTGACGGCGATCCTGCGTGGCACCCGGCCACCTCGGCCGTCGCGTACAGCACCATGATTAACGCCGGACGCCTAATCAACGGCAGTACTACCGCTCTAGCGCAGTGGCCCGAGATGAACCCCCAGGAAATCCCCTTAGATTACGAGCCGCCCTCAGGAGAGATTGTCACGGTGGATGAGCTGCCTGAAGAGGATCGGACCGAGGATGACTTTCCGTGAGATGCAGCATGAAATCCGGTTTTTTTTTTTATTCTTTTTCCTATATGTATGTGCTCTTCTAGGGGGGAGGGGGGCATTTGACGCTCAGCGAGCTGGACTCGGGAGATATCTATCCATTAGGGTTGGGGCCGTTGTAGATCCAGTACATCTTAGTGTCTTACGAGGATTCGTAGTTTTTCTTGCTATAAATATGAGCTTGAGTATATCTTGCACTATGTTCTTTGCAGTAAAGATCGGCCGGGGATTCTGGCACATAGACGAACGGCCCCCAAATTGCCCAATTGCAATATTACGCTCTTATACGTATACTCATGGGGGCCAAGTGTATTTTGTATGAATACTGTATACTGTATACTGTTTACTGTATACTGTATGTACACTGTAGCCCCCATCCGCTCAATCCTTGACTTAGTTCAGATATTATTCATGGGCTTCTCAGCCCTGGTGTTTTTGGACACCTTTCTCAAGCCTCGCTCTCCTGGATCATGATAATATCTTGACTCTTTTCTTTTCCTTTTTCTTCTTCGTCCGATCCCATCCTGCATCAAGGACAAAGCCCGAGATGGGTCTAATCCAAGGCTACATAGGGTCCTTGGCGTCAATGAGACGCGGATGGATTCTTGCGACTGCAGTACTTTTTCTACTGGCGTTTTTGCTCCTTGGAATCCCCGGCCAGACACCCTCGATAAAACCCCTTACGGAGTATGCTCTCTCTCTCTCGGTCGAATATGAAGGTAACTAACGCAAACCTCCACCAGCTATGCAACTTCATCCAATTGCCCTCTCCCTCCCTCCGCGCCCTCATGCGCTCCCCCAGCGCCTCCTCCCCCGCCGCCTTCGCCGGCTGACCCGCCGGCCGACAAGCAGACCTCGGTCATCAACAGTCTCTTCCAGCCATTTCTGCTGCCGATCACCGCGAAGCAGTTTATTAGTCGGTCGGGCAAGAAATTCCCGCTGAAAAAGAAGCCGAGAATCACGAAGCCGCTCGGGAAAGACATCCTTATCATGGATGTGGAGACTCGGCCACTGGACGACGCCGGCAAGGTCCTCAACCGCCACCTCCCTGATATCGAAGAGGTTCCGTATGACACGATGGGCCGGCTTGATCACTATATGTACGGTAGGTTATTGATCTCTCCCTCTCTCTCTCAGAAGTCTATGTTGGGGATGATAGGACGTGTCAGATTGAGATGATACTAATGTTTTGAGTTTGATTACAGCCCGCATCCACGGGTACGATTATAAGCTGATGCAGCTGATCGAGGGCGACCTGAAAGCGCAATGGGCGAAAGTCATCGCCATGGACAAGGCCCTTCGCGACTACAAAGTCGTCGTCTTCATCGACGCCGACGCCCTCTGGTCCTACCCACACGTCCCCGTCGAATGGCTGATGAACCACTGGGGCATGACCGACGAGACGGTGATCGCGCTGCCAGACGACGTATCCGGCGGCTGGGAAGACGTGTACGGAAACCGCGGCATGAACACCGGGTTCTGCATCACGCAGCAGGCACCCAGCACGCGCGACCTCTTCGAGCGGTGGATTACATGCCCGGACGAGACGCGGTACCCGGAATGCTCCAAGTACAAGGAAGATGGCCTCAAGGAGCAGTCGGCCTTCATTGACTTTATCCGCCATGACTACAACGGCTCGGAGATCGTTACCATCCCCTGCACCGAGGCCATGGGGTACCCCGGCCAGAAAGAGGGCGATGGCGAATGCACCGGTGATTTTGTGCAGCACTTTACCACGTGGAAGGATGGGGTGGGCACCGCCGTGCAGCATTCGGTCATGCAGTATTTCATGGAGCGTGTGCATAAGCAGTTCCATGGTGAGTTCAATGATATTGTTGTTGATGAGCTTCACTCCCAGCCCAAGACTTATTCTGAGACGCCGTATTCGTGATTTTCTTTCTTTCTTTCTTTTTTCTTCTCGTTTACTTCGGTTTGGACTGCTTGTTATGCATTTCCTTGTTCTATTAGCGGTATTCATGAGCCCTAGGGTCTTTGCAATGTATCTCCGAATAGTCCAATGACCCTACACTTGAGTTCCACATCCATGGGTATATTTATGGATATCTGTGATATTTACGTAGTATCTTGGTGTTTCCAAGGTTCGATAAACTGATTGATCTCAACCCTACTAAGTAATGTACAAGTGGAATTCACCGGTTGAACATGGACATCCGGAATATCGTCAAGAACCAAGTCTTAACATAATCAAAGCACAACGAGTCGGGTGGTATCAAAAAGGGGTGAGCTTATATGCACATCAAGCTCCAATCTCGATATAAACAGTCGGGCCGTAGCAAAAACACAAAGGAAAAAAAAGAGGAAAGGGCATATAGTAGGTGGATATCTGACCAAGAAAACAACAGTCTAGTCTTAAAACGTGGGGAAAAGGAAAAAAAAAAAGACAGAAAGAAAGAAATGTCAATCATATCCGGCCAAGCTAAGCGGCTGCCACTTCGGCACCAGCTCCAAATAGCTTCTCGCGCCACTCGCCGCAGACGGCCTCGAAGCCACTAACCACATCCCCGCAGACTTTGCCGGCCTCGCGGTCTTGCAGCCGACGGTCCCACTCACCACGCTCGATCCACCGCGAGCCTTCTTCGCGGCTTTCTTCCTCGCGCCGGAGATCGGTGACGAGGTCGCGGGCGGACCGGAGTCGCCGCGATGCCGTCGAGGTCAGCTGCCGGGATTCGTAAAGGGTGTCGCTGAGACTGCGGAGGGAGTGGGTGATGTCGGTGGTCTGGGAGATGAGGGCTTGTAGGGAAACGAGCGGGCTGAGAGCGGACGATTGGGATGGGGTCGTGGGGCGAGAGCCGTGACGCTGTTGTTGTTCTGGAAATGGATAAGGGAGGTTCGGCAGGAGGCCCTCATCGATGAGGGGCATGAGTTCGTCAATGGCATCTTCGGAGAGAAGAGGGAATGGTGAGAATAGGAGCGGGTGGATGAGGGATTGGAGCGTGCGGGTTTGGTGTGTGAGGTGCGAGGTGATGGAGGAATGAGCAGTGATGAGCCTAGCACCCGAACAATTAGACCTTTCCATAGAAGACTTCCTCTTGTCCCTCAAACCCATTTACTTACCTCATGGCACTGTTCTCAATCCCACTTTGTCCACCCAGATCGCGGAGTGCCTCCACCGCTCGTTGGATGACATGGTCGCTGTCACTCCCGTTGTTCTCCATACCCCGCCGCGCGAGGCTCTCGATCTCGGCCATCTGGCTCTCCAGCGCTGGCGGGATGTCGGCCGCCTCGTCGAGATCCGAATCATTCCCGTAGTCCGAGCCGTCATAGTGGGACTCTTGTCGCCGGTGTCGCAGATGGGCCGATCGAAGCTTGTTTCTGGATGAATGAGCAGCCCCACGCTCAGGCGAGAGGTCTGCAAACGGGGATTGGGTGCGCATCTCACGGACAGACTGCAGATATGCATCTTCCCCGTCGCTTTGCTCCAGCTGCTGGGACCCGGCTCGCCCGTTTTCCTGGCCCGATGCGTACCCATACCCGTCTTCTTCCTGCTCCCATGCATCAGCAAGCTCGTCGGCCAGGTTTCCTAACCCCCCTCCACCGGTCTCTGCAGCGGCGGAGAAATCCCCGGATTCGCGGTGAGGTCCGTTCATGGCGGAGGCATTCTGGCGGGGGGTGACAGGGGATGGAGGCGCGGAGAGCCGGGGCGTTTGAGGTGACCGCGGGCTTTGAGGTGCAAATCCGTTTACCCCAGACGTTCCAGGGGAGATAAGAGAGTCGTCCATGGCGGAGAGGTGGCGGTGAGAGATGTTCAGGGGAGCCGGAGTGAGGGGCGGCATAGATGGAGTGGAGGAAGACGGTGATTCCTCCTAGTTTGGGATTAATTGCCCTCGAATAATGTGTAGTGATGGCAACAGGAACAAGGAAGCCAACAACTCAGAGACAATCCAGCAATTGTGCGGCAGACAACAGTGTAGGAGGGGGAGGCGGATCCCACGAGGTATGGATATATTCCCAAACTGAGTCAAGGTCACGACATTGTCCGCATGTAGCAATCCCAAGAACCGAAAAAAGAATAAGAAAAACAAAGAAAAACAAATCCAACAAGAAACAAAGGAACAAATTGACTCTCACATCAAAGATGTGACTTGCATCGCCCCGACGCTAAGGACGGAGAGCGAAGAACGCAGCCAACGGCCGCCCGGCAGAAAAAGCTCCAGACGCCAAACCCCACATTCTTCAGAAAGCATCCCAGCTTCTCTCAGGACATCAGGACAGACAGACACTATGAGTTCCATTCATCGCATGTCGCCATTGGACTTGCTGTCCCTCAATCTCACCAATCTCGACCCCCTGACCGAGAACTATGACTTGGGTTTCTACCTCAACTATCTCATGCGGTGGCCGTCACTCTTCAGCACGGTGAAGGACCGCGACGCCGGCACCGTGGGCTACAGTATGGCTTGACCTCGCTGTATCAGACGATATTGCAATGGATTCCGGGATCTCATTCGCTGACGCCGTGTAGTCATGGGCAAACTCGAAGAACAGCATCCGTCCTTGCGACAGTCGGAACACTACACGCCGTGGCATGGTCACATCACCGTGTTGACCGTCGCGCCGGCCTGGCGCCGACTTGGGTATGCGCGCCAGCTGACGGAGCAGCTGGAGCGGGGATCCGATATAAACAATGCCTGGTTTGTGGATCTATATGTGCGGGCAGGGAACAAGGTGGCGGTGGATATGTATAATGGCATGGGGTAAGTGGAGCGCGCGAGAGTCTCTCGAACTGAGAAAAAACAAAAAAAAAAAAAAAAGAGAGAGAGAGTTGTTGGGTTTCGATGGCTGACCGCACTTGCTAGGTATTCTGTCTTCCGGCGGGTGGTCAATTATTATAGTGATGATCCCACGGGCATGTCGGACTCGGGCGAAGACGCATTCGACATGCGTAAACCATGCAGTCGGGATCGCAAGCGCGAGCATGTGCGAGAGAAGGGCGAGGATTTCCTCGTGAGCCCGGAAGATGTCTCATAGCACTATGCTTGTCCACCGACCATTTGATGAATATACGAAACACCCCAGCTTTGAGGACGGCCTTGGCGTGGGACTCGAGACAGTTACATGCTTATATGCAATCATCTACTGAATGAAGCTTCATTAGACTAAAAGAATTAATTGATGCATTGCATATCTTTCATATTTCATTCTGTTCATATACGTCCATATATTAAACCCAGCTCAACCTGCTCTATTATGCAAATATGCGTTGCTTGTGTTGATTTGATGTAAGGATGCAAGGCGTTTTCATAGACCTGGGAATCATCATCGACGAGGAAATGGGTTGAAAGCGAGTCAAGAGTGAAATACAGCGAGTAGAACGAGCGATATGAGACCTGATGGTGACCAGGTGCAGTCGCATAGTTCCCAAGAATCGAGTATGAAGATGACGCTCGTCATTATATCCATGGATGCCATGGAGTGATTAACCAGAATTTGGCTCAAGGATGGCGATAACTCAAGTCTTGGAAAGCAGTTTTGGCCCCGAGCGGACAAACCTCACAAGGGCCATGAGACACGCAGACGCGATCAGACAACAAGCAGTAAATAGCTGCAGACCGAGATACCCGTGCGTGTCGCTCAAAATGGCACCCCCAATCGGAGTGCCGATCAACAGGCCGATCGAAGTCGTAGCAAAAATCATTCCCAATCGCGTGCCCAGGTCGCGCACGTCTGGGGTCATACTTGCCATGACTACCGGCGGCAGGGACACAAACCCGCCGGAGAAAAAGCCATAAAAAACAGCCAGGATAATGATACCAGGCACAGTATGGACGCGGATCCAGACAAAGGCCAAGACTGCGGTGATGGTCACGGCTGGGGTGAGCATGTTCAAAGGGCCAGTGTGGTCGGCGATGAAGTTGGGGGCGATTCGGCCAAAGGTCGAGGCGGCGTTAAGCATGGCCAGCAGATAGAATCCCAAGTTCGCGTTGACAATGCCCGTCTCAATTGCGTAGGACTGCACGTAGAAGAGGAAGTTGTAGAAGCCCAGGAAGCCCAGAAACATGGCCACGGCAAAGATGCAATAGGCCGGTTCCTTGAACGCAGACAGTTGGTAGAGCTTCCGTTTCTCTTTTGGCTGGAACCGCACTCGCATCACGCTCAGGGATATGCAGATGGATCCCAGACAAAGGAAGCCGAGTGCGCGGGTGGCCCATGGGAAGCCGACCTTCTTCTGCAGCTGATCGAACATGATGGGGTACACCACGCCACCGACGCTGCTGCCGCTCGCGGCCAAGCCATTTGCCAGACCTCTTTTGCGACGGAAGTACTGCGGCAGGATGGCGACCGAAGGCACAAAGAGACACCCAGCGGCCAGACCGACACAGATCCCCTGTGAGAGAATCAGATGCCAGTATTTGGTGGAGAGACTGGTCATCATCAAGCCAAATGGTAGCATGACTGCCGCAAAGCAGATCAGCACCCGGAAATAGCCCGCGTCGAACAACGGGCCCGTCACGACTCCAATCATCATCAGGAGGAAGGACTGCAGCGATCCGATCCAGGCGATGGACGATGACGGCGTCCCGGCGAGTAGATATTGCTCATAGTAGGTCTGGTAGGCACCCCAGGTGTTGATAATGCCCCTGTTCGATTCGATCAGTCAGCCAAATAGCGGTTCGACATTTCATCGCAGCTAGAACCACATACCAGGAATTGAAGAAGAGGAAGAACGAGCCCAGGACCTGCAGCCAACTCATGACACCCGTATCGAAGGTGATCTCGGACTCCTTCTCGGGAACTTCTGACGCATTGGCCGATGCATTGTGGTCTTGAGCCGGAGTGTCGGCGAGGACCTTTTGCTCTACATCCAGATTAGTGGACCCCATTTCGTGATTCTGCGCTTGTCTCGGACTGTGTTGATGCCCTCTTCTTCAAGGACAGGAGCACAGCGTGAACAATGCGCAAGAGAGGGGAAAGTGGTGCTTACAGTCAGAGACCCGAATAGAAAAAAAAATCCCAAGGTGGATTATAAACCGACAAGCGGGGCGGAGGGCTAAGCTGCTGAAAGGGCGGAAGAGACCGAGACCAAGGCCCACTTGATCGATAAAGAGCACACTGAGTGTGCCGGTTATCCAGAGCCAAGATTGAGTTACAGAGATTGGGATGACTCACCCGGCCATTTGATACGAGGATCCTGCAGTAGGGCCAAACATCCCTGTTGTTTTACATACTGGAATATATATGGTATATCAATAGCATCTTTTCTATTTAGTCTGTATCCATCTCGAGCATACACAGGTGGACATCAGGGATCGACAGTATCACTTTTTTTTTGGTCTTTCTAGATTCATGTACATTTAAGCCTCTTGGTTTTGAGCGACGGCTTTCTGTACTTCCCAAACTCCAAACGCTATGCTGAACCCACTCAGAGGTATAATATCAAAGCCCCAGCAAAAATGAAAAAGGGAAGAGACTAGAGAAGCTCCTCGCATGTCCAATCCTCGTACCTAGAGCTAGGGTTAGCCAGATCTTCTGGTTGATGTTCGATGGAGCTTCCTTACCATCCATCTGGCAAGTACCGCCTCACAATCAGAGGAATCTTCTTCTGGTTCAATTCCTTCATGGCAATCTGCAGGGGATCGGTTTCACCCTCGAGATCCACGAGCACGGGAGCATTCATACTAGATTGGACAACAGTCAGCGACCACCATCTGAGAATCAATTCCCCATATGGTACATACCTGATTTGCAGAGCCCGAGTACCCAGGACACGGGCGCGCTCGTACTTGGTCAGGTACGGGGTGGTCGTGCGCTGGTCATTGGGCACCTTCTTCTCGCGCGTCTGCTCCATCACCTTGCCCGAGTAGCCCGCATTGGGGTCACCCGAAACAACGACATTCTCGCCATTGACTGCAGGCTGATAGGAGTCGGCTCCCTCGTCGCCCTCAAGACCTTCCTGGTCGGCGAAGTCCTCCGGCTCGGGATCCTCCAGCACATCGTCGCCAGGCTCGTAGTCGTAGCTGCGCATGGAATTGAGTCAGAATCTCTGCTTGTATCTTTCGATGCGAACATGTTCCGAGGATGGATAGATCCACCAGGACTGCCTTGCGCCCTCTACCTGGCCAATTGCAGATGGAGGGGAGGGGAGCTCTCTCTTACGTTTCCTCAGCGTCGTGCTCGCCGTAGTCAGACATAGTGACGGGAAGTCAGAAGGAGTGACACTTCGCAATAAACGACGAAAGCGAACGTTTCTCAGAGAGAAAAAGAGAGAATGAGACAGCGCTGGAAGCACAGAAGCCACTCGGGAGTCGATCGCCGCGCAAAAAAAGGCGGGAAAACTTCCTTGCGCTAGTCCGTTCCGGGACTCACCGCCTGTTGTGGCGGCAGAATATTTTTTTGTGAACGTCAGCGACGATCAGGTTGACCTTCTCACACTTCCAGCTTTGTCCTGAGGGGACATTGAACCATGGTCCCTAAGCGGAAGACTCCATTGGAAGGGCCCCTTACCCCAAAACGGGCCCGAAAACAGTCTACACTCGACCACTCAGGTAAGCTGATAATGCCCGACACTTGCGGTGTGATCAAGTGGCTGACCATCGTTCTCAAGATCCAATTTACGAAGAGACACACTCAGATGTTGAGTACTCAGCATCAAGGACACCAAGTGTAGCTAGTGATGACCTCAACGAAACCCCCGCGACGCCATTCTCAACGAGCTCCGCCCGATATCCCTCCGAACTCAAAAATCATCGATGTCCCTTTGACGGGTGCACGAAAGCCTTCAATCGCCCCGCCCGGTTGCAAGAGCATCTTCGATCACATAACAATGAACGTCTTTTTCAATGTACATTTGAGGACTGCGACAAGACTTTCTTACGAGCATCCCATCTCCACCACCACATCAAGAGTGCCCACACCGGAGTCCGGGACTACGTCTGCGATCGCCCGGGCTGTGAGAAGAGCTTTGTGACCGGCTCAAGACTCCGTCGACATTTGGCTGCGCATGATGGAAGGGATAAGTATCGCTGTACTGAGTATCCGCCCTGCGACGAGACCTTCCGGAAGCATTCAACCCTGCAAAAGCACATCACCACCGTGCATCTCCAAGAAAAACCATTTGCGTGTCCCCACGTCGACCCGACTACGGGCCAGAAATGCCCGATGGCTTTTGACACGGCGGGCCATCTTCGAGCCCATGAAAGCAGGGTCCACACAGAGAGACGTTTTAGCTGTGCCGAGTGTGCTCAACACCTGCAAGACCAACCATCCGATACCAACCTCACCGAGGACGCTGTGATCTTTTCCTCCTATGCCCTCCTCCAATCTCACATCCGGACTGTTCATCCTCCCAAATGTCTCCACTGTCCCATTATCTGCTCGACGTCTCGCGAGCTTCGGCGCCATCTGGAGGTGGCCCACGGCGATGTCAGCTTAGAAGAAAGAAAAACGTTCACATGCACCGCCGCCGGCTGCGACCGTCGCTTCACCAAGAAGGGCAACCTGACCGTCCATATCCGGACGGTGCACGAGGGCGAGAAACGGTTTGCCTGTGGCGAGACCGACCTGTCCACCTCGAAGAAGGTCGCCGGCTGGGACGGCATCGGGTGTGGGAAACGGTACGGCAGCAAACTCGCTCTCGAGGAGCATGTGCGCACCGCCCACCTGGGTTTCCAGAATGCCAAGGCAGAGCGGCGGCAGCGGCTAGGGTTGACCCAGGATTCCAGTACCGGCCAGCAGGTCTCCACTCTGGCGGCACTGACGGGCCAGGGCTATGCGGAGGAAACGGGCCGTCACATCCGTTGCTTCGACGATTCCTGCGAGCATCGCTTCCATCGCGACTACGACCTGTGGATGCACATGGGCACCAAGCATGGCTGCTCTGAGGACGAGGTCCAGGGTCTGTTCATGCAGCGGGCCCTGCTGGCGGATGACACTGGGCCGGGGGGCAACTCTCTAGGGATCTATGGTCTGGAATTTGACAACGATGTGCAGCCCTTTTTCCATGAACCATCTCAGCTGGCGGGCAACCCCCCGCCTCACGACTCGTCTCTTGTTCTTGACCAGACTGGTCTGGACTCTGATTTTATGATGCATGATTTTCCCAGCCACGATGAGATGGCTATGATTGATCCTGTTCTGGCATATCATTTGATGGAAGAGTAGGCATTTCTGTTTATTGCCATTGTTCTGTATGTTTTTGAGCGATGATTCCGAGTACTTGGTGTCTATTCAAACTTTGAACTCTGGATTTGACTCTCATCTAGGATTGATGTAATGCTGTAAAATATGTTCAAATAGTAGTTAGCAGTACCCGGATATACTTCGGTATAGAATAGAACCTCTCGTCTATCCCCCACAGGTCCAATCTGATAAAAATCAGGCAGAAACATTGAGGAGCATCCATGCCAAGGATTTTTACTTGATTGGAGACATGTTATCTGCTGGATTGTCTTATGTGCCACCGTTAATTGGGTATAAACCAAACGGAACCGAATAGAGACAAAACAGCCCTAAGTGAGCCCGATCCTGGAAGAACAGGATCCACCGCCACGAGAGAGCGGTGTATTGCGGAGTCAGAGAGACAATGGGCATCGATCGGCGATCGGACTGGAAATCTTAGTAGGAGATCGGAACGAGCGAGAACGAGAACGCCGAGCTCATCAGCAATAGGGGATTACAGGGCTGTCTAGATGGCTGCCTAGGTTACAAAGGAAGCCCATATTGTGGCTGAGTTGTCGATAGTGTGGTCCAGTGCCGGGGATTTCCGAGAATCATTTGTGGGTTCTATTCAATTGATTTTATTCTGTTATTATAATGCTTAATTATATTTAATTATAATTACATATTATGATAAGTATTTTCCAGCACATACGTGGACAGAAAGTGAAAGACGGGGTTCTCGGCCAATATGGAGTGCGCGTCCAAGTTTTGCACTGGGCGAGGTGGGTCTTGAATGTACGTGGCCTGAAGATATAAGAGTAAAAGAATAAAGAAATAAATTTTTAAATATTCAAAGATTTAAATATTGTTCCTTGGGTCGATGTGGTGGCACATTTGCCTCGTCGATTTCATTAGTTCTCTTCATAGAGTGGCGGGAACCAGCGTTTACTTGGGACATTGGAGATGGTATTTATGATGGTATATTATATATTCTATTCTATATTCTATGTTATATATTCTATTCTATATCATATCCAAATACCAGTCAGATCCTGATCAACTAAGACACCTGCTAAATTTGGGGATTGCCTCTCCACCGACGATCCCCGGGATGACGCCAGCGAGTTGTCTCAAATGGTCTTTTCTGTATTGGACTGTGTAGACCCACGGATGCTCCGGTTTGTCGCCTCATGCTTCTGTCTGACCATTTTGACATCTTTCTCCAACCTCTTTCTCTCTCTCTCTCTCTCTCTCTCTCTCTCTCTCTCGCTCTTCCCTTAATCCCTTGGCAAATCCGAGACAACGTCACTTGGCGCTTGGTCACCGGTTTCCCCGACTTTCCGGCTGCTGCCTTGTTTTCTTTTCTTTTTCTTTTTCTTTTTTTTGTCCTTGTCTCTGGGAATTCCGGTTTTTTCTCCATGGATCACCCCGTTGGATACTGATTTGATCTGCCGTTGAGATTTTGCCCTGTGCGATTGTCTGGAGTTTTCCCTGTGAAGCCCCTTCTACTCTCGCTTTTCCAACTTCTCTGGATTTGCGACGTTTCACGGTCGAATTGAGAGGGATATCCCAGGAGAAACCAGAAGCCTGGAAGTGGTCTTCTTTTTTCCCTGTCGATCTCTCGGTCCTACCTCACCATCCAGACGTCATGGGTCGCTCGCGTGGTATGTTGATCGACACCGGGATGTTTCGGACACCACGTTATTGACTCTCCCTTGCGTTGCCTTTAGTTCTCTCGTTTATATCAACCTTCGGAGGTCCCAAAAATAATGATTCGGTCAAGGACAGCCAAAAGTCGACCGTGACCCCGGCCCAGACTCCCCCGAGGTGGCAGACCCCGTCCCCCGAAACCCCATCGCCCCCGGCCGAGCTGTCGCCCGTGAGTGGCTCCGGTCCACGAGGTGATGCTTTCGGTTCGCGACCTGCGTCGACCGTCTTCTCGCGCAACCCGCCCCTGATGCAGCAGGAGGAGGATACGCCGCCAGAGCTGTCGCCGATCTTCTCCTTCCTCAATATCCACACGAACAAGGTGTATCACGAAGGGTATTTTCTGAAACTGAGCGACTTGGATTCTCGTGAGTGTTGCTCTCGTGGTATGGAAAATACAATATGCTCATTACACAAACAGACGGGCGGCCTTCTGCAGATCGACAATGGCTGGAATGCTATGCGCAACTGGTCGGGACCGTTCTCTCACTCTGGGATGCTGCCGCGCTGGACGCGGCAGGCGGCGAAGAGGTTCCCCCGACGTTCATCAATCTGACCGATGCGTCTATCAAAATGGTAAGTTGATACAGGCACAGGGCCATTGCGTATTTGCTCACTGTTGGTCTCTGATAGATTGAAACCTTGCCGATTCGAAATGGAGCGGTGCCGCCACTGAAGAACGTCCTGAGTCTGTCATCCGCGGGCAAAAACCGATATTTACTCCATTTCAACTCGTTCCATTCGTTGGCGCAATGGACCGCAGCAATTCGCCTTACTATGTACGAACATACGTCTTTGTACGAGGCCTATACCGGCTCGCTTATTGCCGCAAAAGGAAAACATCTTCCTGGTATCCAGTCCATCCTGGTCCCCACCCGGTTTAAGCATGAAGACTGGGCACGAGTGCGCTTCGGAGCGGGCACTCCGTGGAGGCGATGCTGGTTTGTGATTACACCACCAGATGAGAAGGAGATCCAAAAGGCGCGGAAATCGATGAAAAAATCGGCCTATGATCGCTTGACAATGCCGGTGACCGGACACATCAAATTCTACGAGACAAAGAAGACCAAGAAGGCCCAGCCTATCGCCACAGTCACCAACGTGTACTCGGCCTATGCGATTTATCCCCAGTCCAAGGCTCTCATCGATCAATCAACCCTGGTCAAGCTGGAAGGACGAATTCACATCCACACCCAGCCGCAATCCTCCTCCGAGGGTTATGTTTTTGTCATGCCCGAGGTCCATCCTGCAGTGTCCGGCTTCGAGACGATGCTCCGATTCCTCTTCCCAACTTTCGATACATTCAACCTTTACGGCCGTCCCACGCGCCTGGTCGCCGATACCAACCACATCAAGAGCATTATGTTTGCTTTTCCGAAGCAAAGACGTTATGGCTACCTGGATGTTTTGGACATTGCCGCCCTCCTCCAGACTCCGGGCAGTCAAGAATGGACCGAGGCAGACTGGAGGAGACAGCTCAAGGAAGCAACCCAGCGGCGCATTTCGGCCGGTCGAAGTCGAACCAACAGTGTCAATAGTAGTCGACCACGCTACCGTTCCAGTATCTCAATTCGGAACGGTGAAACCCCGACTAGTACACCTCCTCGTCGCCAATTCCCCACTCCCGCGGGCAAGTCTGAATTCAACCAGTCTACCGAGGCCATCGTTCGTGAAGTCCCAAGAAACGACCAGGCACAGGCAGTCTACCACTCTCGCGGGCTTTCAGATACTACAGGCTTGCAATCGGGTCACCGGCATGGGCAAGAGTCCATGTTCGACCGCTCTCCTCACTCATCGGCTCAGGATTTGACGCAGCGAGAGAAGCTACAAGCTGCGGTGGCGCCAATTGCGGAGCGCAGTAGCTCCGAGAGTGACCGGGCCCCGTATGAGGATGCACAGACGGGATTATACGAGGATCGGCTGCCACCACGCACTCCGCCCTCTCCCGTTGCAAGCCCACCGGCTTTCTCACACGGCCCCAGGGAAAAGCCCACCAACCGGCCGGAACCGACTGCAGAACAGAGATTGGCACATAACCGGATGTCTCATGGAACTCTCTCCCAACTTGCGGCAGTGGGAACGATGGGCATGAACGGAGCTGCGGTTGCACGGCATGACCAGCAGTCTCACCCCAACAACTACCACAATCCGCACGACAGGGACTTTGGCAACGCTGATGCCCATTATCCTTCCTCATCTCACAATGCTCCACCTGCATACTCTTCGAACGAGACAGTTGGTCTGGCGCTCCCAGTGCAGCCGCCCCAAAACACCAAGCACCGTCCGAACACTCCCAACTCGTCGGGCACCCCGTCACCTCAGCAACTCCAAATCGACACCTCTAGATCTGTGCGTCGCAAGCCGCTTCCTCAAAGGGATCTTTTCAACGGACCGGTGTCCCCTGGGGGAGAGCCCAGCATGGATGATCTTCGTCACACCCTCGATGAAGAAGTGCTGAACCGAATCGCTCCTCATCTCCCATCACCAGTCTCACCGACCAGGAATGAGGATGAGAGTGTGTATGATGATGCATCCACCATCTCGCCTGATTATGCAAGCACCCATGGCTCAATATACAGCAAGAAATCCGTCAAATCTACTACCAGACCTAGAATGGGAGTGATGAAAACGGTGGGAGAAGGGCCCTCGAAGCAGGACGTGGTCATCGGGGATGCTCACTATTCTACGGATAAGCCGGCGACATCGAACCCCGACATTCCCACGGTAGATTTCGGTCCAACATTGACCTACATGCCTACCACCGGGCGCCCCAATACATCTGGGCCTTCGAGGAAGCCCGTGAACCCACGGAACGACTCAGAGGCAGAGAGGCTGAAGTTATCGGTGCCCCTCCACGCCATGGACCGGGACCATTCTCGGTCTCCCAGCCAAGATGAGTTCCGACGGAGCATGTTGTGGCAGCCGGGAATGACTGCTGGCCGCCCGACCACTCCTGGAGGTCTCACCCCGGAACAGTTTGTGCAGCAACGAGCTGCGCCCAGTCCTCAGATGCACGTTCATCACCGAACCTCTTCGAACCACACACCACCTCCGCAGCGACCAGCCTCGGGTGATTGGACACAGCAGGTTCGACCAGGCACGCAGATGACCAATCATCGGGATCCCAACTACCGACCCTCTTCTCGCGGCACCAACGCCATGATGGGTTACAATGACGTTTCTACTCACCTCTCTGCCCGTGAACAGGAGCATGTGGCCCGTATGACAGGGTCCTCGTTCTTCAACATGTCGTCGAACGACAACCGAAAGCCGGAGGCGCAAATGAACCCCCGTGGGCTTGTTTCAGCCATCGATGCCCGTGAACGCGAAAGACGCGAGATGAGGGAGGGAATGTCCAACCAGATGGTTCAGCATGCAATCGCTCAGCGCCAGCAGCGGATGCAGCAGCAGCAACTCGCGCCCCCATATGCCGGTTCCATGTATGCGCCTCCGCAGTCTCAGGATCCCATGTACAGCATCCCCGGAGCCAGCCACACCTGGGATGCCCTCCATCAAATGAACCGCCCCGATGAGCCGCGCCGTCGATCCTGGTATGGACAGCTCGCTCAGGCGCCACCCAACCCTCCGAGCTACCAGCAAAGCCAGCACTATTCCCAACACCCTGGTGGCTACTACAACAATGCCAACATTACCCATTACTAGAGGGCATTGGAATTGCCCTGCCCTGCCCTACCATACCATAGGAGTTTTATCCTTTCCCTTCTTTGACATCGATCTTCTATTCCTCCCAGCTTTCGACTAAACCATACCCCCAATCCTTACCATTCCAATTTGGTTTCATTTTCATTTTTTTCCCCTTGTCCAAATTGCCCACTCCTGCATGTCTACCACCTTAGACCTAGATGTCCCGACTGACACCAGCCTTTCTTTTTCTTTTTCCAGTCCGCCCCCTAGCATTTATTACTTTCTCTTCTGCATGGTTTTCTTGCATTGCGCATCCAATGGAGTTGCAGATCGGGTTGGCGCGACGGGGTCTTCGATTCTCTCCTCTTGCATGCTGCTTGCTATTCCTATCATTCCTTGCTGGGTCTTTTGCTTATGTCTCCCTTTCTTTTTGTTGTTTTTGTCTCATATTTTACTTCGTGTAGATCGATTCTCTCTGTCTATATGCTTTTCTTTATGTGCCACTCTTCTGTCCCGTAGAATGTATCAGACTTAAACGGGGGTGAGCTGGGATTCTTCGCGGTTTCCAATGTACCTAGGTAAGAGATGAGCTAGAAGTCAACACCAGTAATGACAGAACAAACCACTGTTCTCTAGGCAATGTAGGTACGGATGTATCAACCCCAAGGAATGAACTATCTCGAGTATTGATTAAATGAGGCATTTCATAGCAAGTAAGAATAAGTATAGCCATTAGAAATTATTCTAAACACATGGAATATCCTCGTCAATCCCCATAAAGCAATAGAAGACATTCCCTCTCGTTCCCAGTTTCTTCTTGCCACATCAAATCAAATCCAGGATATCAAACCGCCGCCGCACTCTTCTCCTTCCCAGACTCAGCCTGCACCGAAACAGCGCCCTCTGTCATAAAAGCATCATCATTCATATGCCGAAACTTGAACCAAAATACCACCGTCTGCACCGCAAGCGCCACAGCAGGCGCGCCCCAGATCCAAAGGAGCCACGGGTCCTTAGTAACAGGCAACAGGATCTCGCCAAGGGCATAAGACAGAGCCGTCATGAACAAGAAAATCGACATAACAAGACCCTTCATCGAGGGCGGGGACCGTGCATACGCCAGCTCGTAGGCCGTAACGTTACAAAAGCACTCGCTGAGCGCGCCGAGGATCGTGTTGGGGAGTTGCCACCAGATGCTGATGGGCGCGACTTGGTCGCAGGTCGAGGCGTAGTAGCCGCAGGGGGAGAGCTCGTAGACGCGCCATTGGACGAGGGTGCCGACGACGCCGGAGATGGTTGCTAGAATGAAGCCGAAGGTGAGGCGGTCGATGCGGCCGAATTTGATGTTGAGGCGCGTGAGCGTGGGGTAGATTATGAAGCTGAGGGTTGGGACGGCCACCATTATGCTGAGAGCGTTGAAGTTGTTGAGGACGTCGTTGGGCGCTCCGTTCGTTATCATTGAGGCGCCTTGGTTTGTGGCGACGGACCCGATGCCGCCGTCGTTCATGTTCCAGATTGGGAAGTAGAGGAATACTTCGCATGCCGCTGTTATCATTAGTATAAGATTCAGTAAATTTATGTAGTAGATAGAGGGAGGGGAGGTAGGGGGGGGGGGGGTGTATGTGTGTTTGTCTTACCAAGAGTCCGACGCACATCTTCCACCCCCTGGTCCGTCCAGTCTACGGCGATTCCTTGCGCTCGCAGGGTATCCGGCTTCGCCGCGTCCCAGAAGTTCTGACGCCACACGAGGAACTTGTTCCGGCGGAGCGCAGTAAACGTGATTTTGAAAGCGCGGCTGATCTCCGAGCCGCCCTTCGGAGGCGCCCTATAGGTCTTCTTATAGATGACGGCGAGCAGAATCGGCAACAGAAAGTAAATGATGCCGACAAGCAGGAACGCCAGCCAAAAGCCGACATATTTCTCCGAGTACGTGGTGGCAATCATGTAGAAGGCGCCGACATTGACAAACCCATAGAAGATGAGCATGGTCCGGGTGGTGGTGAGCTCCGGGTCGACGATGACCTTCTCGCCCGACTTGAGCACCTTGGTGTACGGTCTCTGGCAGCGGTGCTGGTCGAGGATGGTGGGCGCTATGTTGGGCTTGAAGAGTCCTGCGCCCAGGGCTAGAAGCAGCAAGCCCAGCACGAAGGGCGGCGCCGCGTGCGCTGACCCCTTTTGGAGAACTGACGGGATCGCGCCGACTAGCTGGATGATATGGGCGACGCCGCAGATTAGCACGCCCACCACGATCGCTTTGTACCGGCCCACGTAGACGTCGGCCCACCAGCCCCCGAGAATCGGGATCACGTAGGCTAAGAAGGAAAAGAGTAGCGTCAGTCCCGAGCTGGCCTGGAGACCCATATCCAAGGCGCCCGCTGTCTTCTGGGTTCCTCGGGGAGGAGCACCTGTTCCATTTCCGCCTGTGGTTGTGTTTTCTCGTAAGTATCTGGTCGTCATACAATGCGTTTAGTTGCCTCTGGGAAAGGTAGCAGGGCTGACTTACCGGCAGGCAGAGGGAACTGCACAAAGTTGGAAAACACCGTTTTTGCGCCATAGTATGAGGCGCGCTCAGCGAATTCTACCAGACACAGAGAGTACGAAACCAGCGGTAGGGTTCCTGCGACTCGGCGCAGCGACTCCGTCTCGTGGTCCGACGGCACAGGAAACTCCTCGTCTAGCGACTGAGTGTCGACCTGGTACTCGACCTTTTGTGAGGGAGTAGCAGCCACATCCGGGTCGATACTATCGTTCACTCGAGTCGCTATAGACCGTGTCAGTGTTGGACGAGACGTGTGGTGGTCAAGATGCAAAGAAGAACTATGTAAAAAGGGGAACTCACTCATCTTGAATCGCCAGTCAAGAAGATCTGCTCCACACTGGAAAGAAAGTGTCTGGATGATCCAACCGAGGGCAAGGCGAGAAGACCGAGTATTTAAAGGCGATGAATTGCTCCGATTCCTCCATGAAACTAGGGCAGACAGACCGAGGGTCGAGCGCCATCCAAGAAACCAGGCACAATCCAAGCAGCGGCAGCCCTGTCCAGCGGTTGATAGTTCCAAGACCGCCAATGGCTGGGCAGGGCGTATCTAGCGCTGTTCTTGCGTTATCAGCATGGTCGATGGCGAATCTGCGACTCCACGGATAGAAGCACGCTAACACAGCCCAATAACACACCCCAGTCAACAGATGCAACGTGAGCCCGCTTTTCCCTCAAGTAAATCGGGTCTGTCACCATCGAGCGCCATTCTAGTGCCATCGTTAGCAAGTTGTACATCCTCGCCTTGGTTTCTCTATCTCACATCGGAGAATTATGTAACTATCGAGTCGTTGGAGACACCGTCTCGAGAAAAACGTGGCGATGCCGACTTAGGATTGAGTGCCCGAGGGCTGCATAAAACCATTTTCATTGATCTCGAAAGTGTACATGGGAAAGCCCTTCCCACTGCGAAATCACCGCTACGGGATAAAAGGGATACATACATCATAAATCCAACGTGCAAAACAACAATGTATAGAGGTATCCCAAACAAACGCCACAATTGCCTGCTTTCGTCTCATACTCCCCACCCTCGATCAAAGACCACATCTATCATGGTGTCTTAGGAAATCAGGTTTCAGTTTAGTTGGAGTGCAGCTTCTTGACCCGCATCACGCCCTCGTACAGCCCCCGGTCCAAAGCAGCCGCAACCGTCAGAGTACCACCGATAATGGCACAAACCCCAGTGAGGAAGCCAGTGAAGGTCTTGGGACGGGCCTCGCGGTTGATCACCTTCATGGGAGAGATGTCGTAGTTGAAAAAGACACCGGGGATACCACCGGCGGCGTGTGTGCGCTCCTTGTGGCCCTCGGCGGCGTCGGAACCACCCAGCAGGGGCCGCTTGTGCGAGGTCGCAGAGTACTGATGGGCCTCAATGCTCCCCTGGGAACCATAGCCGAAGCCGTGGGTACCAAGGGGCGCCTTGTCGTAGGCACTGTGGATAGACGAAGAGAAAAGCGGATCCCAGCCCAGGGGCAGGTAGGAGGTCGAGACGACCTTGACAAAGTACATGTAGTTGTAGAGGGGTTCATCGGTCGCCTGCTTGGTGTCGTCGAGCGGGTTGGTATGGTGGTGATCCGTCCATTGCCAGCGGTCTGCGAGCTCGACCGGGAGCTGGGGTCCGAATCGGAGCTCATGGATCTCATGGGTCATGGTGTGTTGTTCGGCGACCGGCGCATCGGGCTGGAGGTAGTTCTCCATGTCGTGCGCGTGCATGTTCCCGCTGCTGAAGCTGCGGCCCGGCGCGACGTGGAAGTTGCCCACCACCTTGTTGACTCGCAGCACACCTTCAATGCGGCATCCCTCGCGGCGCTGGGCCCGGAGCTTCTCTGCGTACCCTTCACGCTGGCACTGCTCGATGTTCTCACCCATGCCAAATGCCCATTGCTGCTGTCCATAGGCCTCGCGCACCTCCTCACAGGTGCTGCAGCAGCCAGGCTTGATCACGTCCGGCGGTGCCGGAGCTCCACCGCACTCGCCGCAGTAGTTCGGGTCCAGGTGTTTGGCCGCTTCGGAGGGAGAGTGCCTGGGAGTCGGAGAAACGCAGGGTGAGCTTATGATCACGTCGCAAGAATAGCGCAAACTTACAGATCCAACGACTGAACTTCGAGAACACCACTTCCCTCGTTCACGGGCGCCAAGCGGATCTTACTCACGCCATGCGCAACGCCCACCTGCTGTTCTCCAGAAACATCCATAACATCCAAGGTCGTCAGTTCGCAGGGCAGTCGTGGGAACGTCATGTTCATGTGGATCTCCATCCTCTCGCCTGTAATGAGAATTCTCATGGTCAGTTTCTCTTTCCATTCATTCGTTTGGCGACTCGATCTCCAAACTCAATTGCGTACCTCGCGACTTGTCCACAATAAGCTCCGGCATTACCACCACCCGCCGATAGTCAGCCCATTCTCCCCATACAAGCCACAGGACAATCAGCAGCGAGGCGATCGTGATGACACCTCCCGAGGTGGTTCGAATGCGAGCATCTTCGACGGTCTTGGCGAAGGCGTCTAACCTCGTAAATCGCGACTTTGCGGGCATTTTGCTGGTTATGCGACGACCATAGAATGGTCTGCAGAATTGAGCAGAGAATTGAGGTCAGCGTCAGCTACACTAATGTCTAGAAAGCGGCGCAAAGGCGTTAGCTGGCTTGTCATGGAACGCGCAGGAGGGCTGGAATCCACAGCCGGCGCAGCACGAGATCAACTCAATACTCAAGGGACACACATACACTGACAAGTTGAGTCAATTCAATTGCTCCTTGACCTTGGTTTCTTTTGCCGAACAATCCCACCGCGGGCGAAAGGTGCAAGTTGGCGCGATCGATATAGATTGGCCCCATGTATGGGCATTACCGTTCAAAGGACAGACGACAGCCGGTGATTGGCCGGTAGTATGACTCAGCATATCATAGATCACATGATATCGGTTCCCACGTGACTCGTGCGTCACGTTTCTTTTTGTCGGCGCCGCATTTTCACTCCGATTGAGCTCTTTGGCGGCGTCGCATTCGCCTGCACCTCACTTTCTTCTTCTTTCACTCTCTTGTCTACCCGACCACAGTCCTGGAGATACCCTCCTTTGATTATTACCTCACTCCAGGTCTGTGTTGCATGCGAACAAACCCCTTCTGCCTATTCTGAGGCGCATCGCGCGCTGCCCGCCTTGCAAAGGCCTTTCTGGCCACCCGTCGCTCTCTCTACCTCCCTCGATCCCTTACAACCATCTCCATCTGCTTCCAAGTCTCTGGAAAAGGCATTATGAAGAGCATGAAGTCTCGAGGCGGCCGCTCAGGCGGCACCGATCGCGGGGGCATCCGCAAGCGGGGCCCTACGCGGACCGACCGAGATGGCGACATGGATATGGATGGAGGAGGTGCTCGTGCAAAAAGGGGACGAGGTGACTCTGGACGACTGGCCGCCGGTGGTCGAGTGCAGTCGCGCGACAAGACCATGGATGCAATCCAAAAGGCGATCTCTAGCAGCAAGGATTCCTCCCAAGTCAACATTCGACAGGGCAAAGCTGGAGGGGGAACCTGGAGCGATTCACCGTTCGTGGATGGAAGCAGAGCAAGGCGGCATCCAATCGCGATGGTGGTGTCGAAAGTCTCGTCGCATTCCTCGAGAGACGCATGAACGCAATGACGAAATCAGGCCCCCGCGCAAAAATTACAAAGGTATGTCCAACACTCGAAGTGGTGGTCACCGACATCAATCCTCGACGCTTCTCGCTCCGGCGTTCTCTTGTTTTCAAGCATGGCTCGGCCGCAGGACGACGACCTACGCTCCCGGAGTTTTCCAGCGTTTCTCCCCTTGGGTGTGATTGCAGTTTTCAGGGTTTCTTTGCGCCTTCTAACATTCCACTAGTCGCGGGTTGAAGGAGACTCTCTTGTGGTTTTCGTCCGGTCAGACTTGGCCGACAAGATGCTCCGAATCAATGGCAATCTCTTCGCAGGAATCCACGTCTCAGTCGAACCACACACCTCTGCTCCCAGCAGCACTCTCGATCAAGACCTAGCATCTGCAGCGGGTACTTCCGCTTCCACCGCCGACACGAAATCTAAGATGACGGCCATTCTGGGCAAACGTTACTACCCTGACACTAAATTACTCGACCTGTCGAAGCTTGGAACCGATCCGGATTTGTTGGCCATGGGAATCTTCAACACCACCTCCACGGAATCCAAGTTTTTTCCCGCCCTGATGAAAGTCTGGGAGATGGGATTCACCACTTCAGCTCAGAGACGAGAGGCGGTGCAGAGCGTCAGCCTGGCGCACAATCAGCTTGCTAATATCTCTGTGGTTACGACCCTCGCTCAAACGGTGCCAGATATCAAGAATCTGGATCTTTCCAACAACAACTTCAAGGATGCACAATCGCTGATTGGGTGGCGGTGGAAATTCCGAAACCTCGAGTTCTTGGACCTGACTGGCAACGCTTTCAGTGCCGATCCGAGCTTCAAGGACACCATGCTGAAGTGGTACCCCAAGCTGCGCATCTTGAACAACGTCGAGGTCCGAACCGCGGAGGAAATTGCCGCCCAGAAGAAGACGCCCATCCCCGTGCAGGCGCCTTACTTCCAGGACGAATCCAAAATCGGAGAGAACTTTGTTCGTGCCTTTTTCGCTGGGTACGACAACGATCGCAACGATCTCATCAACGGTGTCTACGACGATCGTTCTACGTTCTCGCTGAACGTCAACACTATGGCCCCCAAGGCCCAACAGGCCGAGGCAGCAGGCTGGGACTCGTACATTAAGAAGAGTCGGAACCTTTTGAAAATCAGCCATCTCCCTGCACGTATGTCGCGGGCTTATGTCGGCGCAGAGAAGATCCGCGAAGTCTGGAACACACTCCCGCAAACCCGCCACCCTGATCTGACTACGCATCCGGAGGAAATGCTTCTGGAATGCCATCCCATCCCGGGGCTTCCCGACCCCAGCGGACAGAGCGAAACCGGCGTAGGTGGTCTCTTGGTCATGGTGCATGGAAAGGTAGAGGAGAGTGTTGGGGCCAAGATTGAGACACGCAGCTTCGATCGGACCTTCATTCTCGGCCCCGGTGGAGGCGTGGGCGGTATCCGAGTCATCAATGACATTCTCTGCCTTCGGGCGTACGGTGGCCATGAGGCATGGAGTCCCGAGAACCAGGCGATTCCACAGGCCGTGGCACCGCCTCCCGCTCCCGCAGCAGTTCAGCCCGGGATTCCCGATGGATACGGTGTACCTGCCCCGGGTAAAACCGACACGCAGCTCCAGCAGGAGCAGCTGATTGCCCAAATGAGTTCGAAATCCGGCATGACGCTGCAATTCTCGGAGATGGCGCTGTCCGGCAATGGATGGAATCTGGATGCAGCCTGGAAGAATTTTGAGGAATTGAAGGTAAGCATTACGTCCCTGTTGGCCTTGATGTTTTTCTATGCTCAAATATTGACTTGATATGTTACAGGCACAGGGAGCACTTCCCACGACTGCCTTTGTCTCCGGGGCGTGAGACTTATCATCACGACCTGGTTCCAATTCACCACTTCCATTTACATTTGCTGTTCACCGGTCTCGTCCTTGCAACCCCAAGCGAAGTGTTTGCTTGGCAGTATGACGCATCCGATGTGGCTTCAACTTGTTTTTATTTGCATGGCTCAGGCGAATGGGCACGGCTTTCTGTTTCTAAAATTGTACTTTCTATTGAACATGGGCCTCTGTGGCTCGAGACAAAAAAAATGAAGACCAAGACTATGACTATGTATATATTCCGCAATTCTGGGCAAGTAGAACTATAAAGATTAGTATTTACTCAAGATCGGTAAAGCAGGTGGCTAGATTCACCGCAAGACTCGACATCGCCTGCTTTTACTTGATACCACATTTTCGATATTCGTCGTATTCTCCAGGTGACTCAGTTGTACTCCAGGTTGGTGACTGGGTTGCGTAAGATGCCAAGCTGGCTCTGCGCTAGAGACGGCCCGCAAACCAAACCATCCCCCCCCCCCCATTGCAACCTCTTTCGCGCTCGGCAGCACTTGAGCGCACGTGTCCTGAGACGAGGGACAGAATGAGTCTGACGAGCTAATTCAATGGCCGCGATCACTTTCCCGACCATCGGCCAGATGCCACCAACGGAGGACCCGAGCCTCGATGCCTTGGATGCAGGTACGGAACCCGATAAGTTGCGCGCAATCGCCGCGAATACTGATGATCTCCAGTGGACTACGATCCCATTGACCACTTGAATTCCATCTTCTCCCACCCCTCGACCCTCTCCTCCGTATGCCACATCTCCGACGGCCTCCACACATACAAGGATGAATTGGACGACGATATCAGCACTTTGGTGGAGGAGCAGGTCACCTCCAATGCCGAGAGCGTGGAACGCATCCAGGTAGCCAAGGCAGACTTGTCCGAGTTATTTAAGAAGATAGATGATGTGCGGGAGCGCGCATCGAAGACGGAGCTGGCAATCACGAGCATGACGGCCGACATCAAGCAGCTGGACCACGCGAAGAAGAATCTGACGCTATCGATGACGGCGCTCAAGCGGCTCCAGATGCTCACCACAGCCTACGACCAGCTCCAGGCACTCAGCCGGACGCGACAGTACCGGGATTGTGCGCAGCTTCTCCAGGCGGTGATCCAATTGATGGCCCACTTCAAGTCGTATCGCTCCATCGACCAGATTGCGATCCTGAGCCGAAATGTAGCGGATATCCAGCGCGATCTCCTGGAGCAAGTCTGCGAGGATTTCGAGCTGGTCTTTGCCAAGGGCGAGGTGACTCAGAAACAAGGCGTGCTCGCAGAAGCCTGTCTAGTTGCGGATGCTTTGGGCGACTACGCGCGGTCGCGGCTGGTGACTTGGTACTGCAATACCCAGCTTCGCGAGTACCGCCAGGTCTTTCGGAACAACGAGGAGGCGGGTTCCTTGGACAATATCTCCCGGAGGTTTTCTTGGTTCCGGCGTATATTGAAGATCTACGACGAGGAAAATGCGGCCATCTTCCCGGCCTCATGGAGGGTCAATGAGATCCTGGCAAACGTGTTCTGTGAAGGCACGCGGGATGATTTCAAGGGCATTCTGTCTCGTTCTGTCCGCAGCGGCCAGACGATTGATGTCAATTTACTGCTCTCCTGCCTGCAGGAAACGCTTGACTTTGAGCATTCTCTCGAGCGCCGGTTTGCCCCTCTGTCGCGTCCGTCTACAGACACATTTATGTCAAATGAGGCTCCGGTCTTCAGTCAGTCTATTTCTGAAGCTTTCGAGCCGTACTTGAACGTTTGGGTCGATGCCCAGGACAAGCAGTTGGCGGCTTTGTTGCCTAAGTACCGCCAACAACCCTTAAAATCCCCGGATGATGAATTTGACTCACATACCGTGATTTCATCTTCGACCGAGCTCTTTACATTCTACCGAAACTCCCTGCAGCAATGCGCAAAGCTGTCTAGAGGCGGTAGCCTAGCCGAGCTGGCCAAGGTCTTCGCCAAGTACCTGGACCAATACGCACAGCAGGTCCTCCTCAACTATATAAGCGAGCGGCCCACGGGTCATACTTCATCGAAAGTGCCGTCGGTAGAAGAGCTGGTGCCAGTGCTCAACACTGCCGATTACTGCTACACGACGTGCAACCAGCTGGAAGAGAAGATCAAGGGCAGACTTGATGAGGCTCTCAAGCAAACCGTGGACCTGCAGAGCCAGGCTGATTCTTTCATGGGGATAGCATCTGCCGCCGTGCGGGGACTTGTGCGCCAGGTGGAAATCGACCTAGAGCCTTGCTGGCGTGAAATGCGCAACACGCCATGGAGTAAAATGGAGGCCGTCAGCGACCAGAGCTCGTATGTGAGCGAGTTGCTGTCCCGAACGAAGACCAAATCGTCGGAGATCCTGCCATTGCTGCACAAGCAGCAGTACGCGCGGGCATTCTCGGATCATGTAGTTGAGCTTATGTCGAGCTTGTTTCTCAGCAACGTCTACCAGTGCAGACCTATTTCGGAGACAGGCGCTGAACAGGTATACCTTTCTTTCCTCCTTCATTGCTATTGATCTTTTAGGCTTACACATATCTAGATGCTCCTCGATTCATACACCCTCAAAAGCGGCCTTTCATCTCTTCTGCCCGCACCGGCCCCCGCAGGCTTCGTCAAGCGCGTGAACAGCAGCTTCTTCAAGATTGAGACACTCCTGAAGACATTACAGGTCCGCCCATCGCCACCAGAGGCTTTGGTGCAAGCGTACCTGATCCACATCGCCGACTGCAATAACAACAACTTTCGCAAGATCTTGGATATGAAGGGGATCCGCAGCCGGCAAGAGCAGAACCACCTCGTCGAACTATTCCAGCTGCACCGCGCATCAGACCGCTATGCAACCAGCATGGAACAAAACAACCCCATCTTCGCAACCCTCCAAGCACCCACGGCCAGCAGCGCTACAGGCTCCGTGTCCCAGGGTCTCAGTCTCGGCAGCGCCGCCGCCTCGATGCCGTCACGCTTCGATCCGTCGATGCTCGGCTCCGCCATCATCTCTGCCGCCAAGGACGGCGTCGACCGCTTCGGAAACCCCAGCCTGAGCACCCTGGGATCGTCTGGCACTACCACCGGCTCTGCCTCTGCCACCACCCATAACACTTCTTCGTCTACCCCCGGTTTGCCCACCTCTTCCGGCACCGCGTCCCCGGCTCCGGCCTCAGCCCAGCAACCCGGCCACGTCCACACCCCGTCTGAAAACACTGCTGCCGGGAATCTCAACGAGAATCTGAAGAATATTGGCAAGTTCTTCAGGAGGGACCTCGGTGGGTTTGGAGGCCGATTTGGTCGAGCTACCGAAGACGCAAATTAGCACGGTTTATGTCCCCCTGTTTATTGGAGAAAAGAGGATCTGCGCTTTCTTTGGGCGTTACTTTTGCATTACCTTTCTTGTTTGGACAAAGATACCATGAATAGATTCTTTGTGGCCTTGGTCTTCTATCTGTAGCTGTCTTGTTGACGAATATGGGTGTGATGGCTTCGTTTCGTTTCGTGGTCGTCTCGGAGTTGGTTGATTCATACTTTGTAGCCGTATATACCACTACTTACATTTAATACAGATATTCTGGTGGAACAGAAAGAATAGGAGCAGAGATGTCATATTGCGCAATGAAATAGTAGAAGTGTCATTTCCAGACTATCTAATAGAATGCCCAAAAGACACCTAGTATCCGTCCTCCAAGTGGCACGATCCTACAATTCCAAATGACAGGCCGAGCCGATCAACTCGCTTCTACAAGTGCTTTGGCTACGATGCCGGGGATTCCCGATGTGGATAGGATGGATCATCTGCTGAAGCAACGTTAGCAATTTGCTTGCAAACCATTCATGAAAGCATATAGAATGAACAAGTAATGGCAAGGCGTCATCAAAAAATTAGAGTGTAAGTTGTTGCGTTTTTGATCTTCAGAGCGACCCCCGAAGGGGCGAATGCTCGGTGTTAAAAATGTATAATCATTCGCCGGAGAATCGATTGCAGGTTGCAGAGGTAAGGTGGAAGGCAGGTAAGAGACAAAACAAAGAAGAAGCTCACCATTCATGCAGGAGCCAGATAATGGAGCGTAGAGCTACGGTCCATTATACAAGTCCTAAGATCAAAACACCAGCGGAGTGGTCGTTGCCAACATATCTCGTTTTTTTCATTTCCCGTCATGCTCTCCCTTTTTATTCCGAGAGAGTGCCGGTCAGATAAATCTAATACATGGCATTCGTATCCCGCTAGGGAAGAGGCGCTTAGTCGAAGAGACCGAAGCCCATGTCCTCGTCGGACTCCTCCTCATCCTCCTGGGGCTTCTCAGCGGCCTTCTCCTCACCCCCACCAGCGGCAGCGGCAGCAGGGGCAGCCGAGGCATAGGCATCGGGGTTAGCGATGCGGTCCTTGAGCTCCTCAATCTCGGGCCAGCTGATCTCGGTCTCGATGGCGACAGCCAGGACCTTCTTGTAGCTGTTGATGAGCGAGTGGAGGGTAGCTGGAACAGTGGGGAAGTTGGTGGCCAGTGAGATGGCGGTGATGGTCTTGATGGCCTGGCTGAAACTGGACAGCAGCTGCTCGTCGTCGATGTCGAGGACATCGGCGCCGAAGGTCTGACCGTTGTCGTACACCTGCGAGATGGTCATACCGTAGGTGAAGGGCGAGATGTTCAGCATGTTCAGCAGGGTGGCCTCAGAGGGGCCGACCTTGGTGCCCTCCTCGACGAGCTTGAGGTCCGACACAATTTCAATGGTACCACGAGCAATCTTGGTGGGGACGCCGAGGGCCTGGAAGAACGAGGTCTTACCGGGTTCCATACCGGTGTTACCGCCAGGAATCCAGACATCGCCGGGAGCGATGGCACCGGCACGGGCGGGGGCCGCGACACGGTTGGCCAAAATCTTGGTCCTGGTGTCCTTCAAGTCGCCGTTGGTGAAGATGAAACCAACGTTGCCTATTTATTGCGCTAGTCAGCCAATTGATCTGTTTCAAGTTGGATCAAGATTCAAACTCACCCTTGACGTGGGGCAGCAGACGCTCGTACTCGGGGTTCTCAGTGATGAAACCCTTGAGGGCACGGCGGACCTGAAAAAAAAAGTCATCAGTCAGGAGCGGCTCGCGCGGCGGCGCATTGCTGCATTGCTTGCTCTAACATACCATGGTGTTCTTTCCCATCAGAACAACACCCTCACCGCGGAGCGAGATACGGATCTCGTGCATCTGCTGCGAGCTGACATTGTCGACACCGACAATGAAGACGGTGCGGTACTCATCGAGAAGGCTCTTGAGCTTCTCGAAGTAAGCGGCCTTGGTAGCAGACTTGCCCCCCATTTCTCCTTATTTGCGCTGAAGATAGGCTGTTTAAGGGCAAGTGGACGTGAATTGTAGTGGTATGTATTGGAGGAGAGAATGTGCGGTTGGGGAAATTCGGGTTTTTTTTTTTTTTTTGGTGCGTTCGCTAGTGGGTCACGTGAGGAACACTCTCAGAGCGAAACCACTGGGAACGACGACTACCGGGGCCATTGCCTAGTTTCCTTTCGGGCTTTGGGGTTTGTGCTGTTCCTATTCTTATTCTCCATTTCTTCTTTTGTTCTCCTCCCAGTGCAGGGAGTCCAGGCATTCCCGAGCGCACTGGTGGCCCGTCATGGCTCAATTCCAACACCCGTTCCAGTGCTTGCGCTATGTCGCCAGACAGCCGGCTGGCTTGTCCGATGTGTTCATTGGTTCTGCGGGCAAAAATATCTATGTGTATGCGGCAGCCAGTGGCCAGCGCCTCGACGTGTGGCCGCAGAACGTAGATACCAGCGCCGAGAAAACGGACGCAGCCTCTACTACCCAAGACCAATGTCCGCCAGAAAAGAGAAGGAAAATCTCTCCGGGCTCTGAGGAGCAGAAGAATGGAGAATCTAAACAAGCTCTTTCTCCCACTTGGTCCAACATACCCATTGTGGTGACATCCTCCGACGGAAAATATGTAGTGGCCGTCACTGCGGAGGACAAGAGTGTCCGAGTCTTCAGCTTGGGAGAGGATAGCCAGATGCAGCAATTGAGTTCCCGGTATGTGGAGGACATCTTTCTCGAGAGTCTAACAATACTTATTTGTACATAGGGTACTGCCCAAACGGCCGAGTGCACTGGTTTTGACACACGATGACCAGACTATTGTGTGCGCCGACAAGTTTGGGGATGCTTATTCTTTCCCGCTGATCCCCAGCGGGGAGTATATCAAGGATCACGCCCAGGTGAAGCCATATCAACCGGCTGCCACCTCGCTCACGGTGCATACGAAGCGCAATCTGGAATCACTCGAGCAACAGCTGCGACAAGCGGAACTGTCGAAAAGGGCAGAAGAGAAACCTGCTCTGAACTTTGAACACCAGGCAATACTGGGCCATGTCTCCTTGCTGACCGATTTGATCTCTGTGACTCTGCCCGCGGGCTCACCCTCGAGTCGCGCGCGAAGCTACATCCTAACCGCCGATCGCGATGAGCATATCCGAGTCTCTCGCGGTGTCCCTCAAGCGCATGTCATTGAACAATACTGCCTGGGCCACACTTCTTTTATTAGCAAGCTCTGTGTTCCTTCCTGGGCTCCGCAGAAGCTCATTTCCGGTGGCGGCGACAACTTCCTTCTATTGTGGAACTGGATTGAAGGGCAGGCCCTTCAGACGGTTCCACTGGCTGATGCATCGCAAACGTCAGAGGTCTCGGTTCACGATATTTGGGATATCTCCCTGATACCATCGGCAGGCGCGACTGAACCGGTGAGGGTTATTCTGGTTGGGCTTGAAGGGTATGTGTCTGTCGTTGATCAGAAATATGTGTCAGCATCTAACGGAGAGAACAGGTCCTCGCAGCTTCTCTGCTATACCCTGGACAACGAAAGCCTAAATCTTCAAGACACAATCCAGCTTTCTGGGAATGTGCTCGACGTAGTGGGCATTGATTCCAGAGGCTTGATCTTGGTCTCGGTGGATACAGTGCGGGAACCTGACTCAACACATTCGTGGAAGTCGGCCCCCTCCTCCCCCCAGACGCTTCTTGAAAGCTTTCGCGTCAACCTTGGCCCCGACAGTCTGAAGTGGGTCCCAGTTGAGGACTCAATGGCTGTGAAGATCAATGCCGAGGGCACCGCCAGCTTTCCCACAATCTTGGAGGAGAAGCTGAAGAGGGAATTCGACGATGCATTGTATAGTCTGGGCAACCTCCGCAAGAAAAAGGGAGAGGAGTAAAAACGAGGGTGTTTTAGAATCCGGGATTCCTTAAGCTTCAGACATGGCCCGTCTAGTTAAACGAGACTAAACATCTTGGCGGGGAAATAGTGGCGTCGTTAAGACTGCTAGTCCCAGGCGGCCAAACCTACTCGATCCTCTCGCCCCAAGCCAGACTATGAGATGAATGATCTTAATTACATTAATAATAAGAACACCAAGAAATAATAAGAGAGCCGAGGTGTATACGGTTGGGCCCAATTTTGAGTGCTTGACAAGTGCGGAGGTTTGGGGGCGGTTCTCCGACAAAACCAGCCCACTTTCCCCTCCATCTGCATCCCACAACCATGCAGGAACAATTCGCGCCGCTCAAGAACGATCTGCTGCTGAGAGCAGCCAAGGGTGAGATGCTTCTGCTTGGACTTCGAGTTTCTTTTCGCGAGCTGACAATTGTGGTGAATTGCAGGGGAGAAGGTGGAACGCCCGCCGATATGGGTGATGCGACAGGGTGAGCTTGACCTGACCCCTTCCCCCTCATTCTTGTGGCAGCACTGTCCTCCTTGAACCAATTGCCTAACCGCTGGTCTCTTTCGTATTTTATAGCTGGTCGTTACCTGCCCGAGTATCATGAGGCTAAGGGAAACCGGGACTTCTTCGAATGCTGCCGCTCGCCGGAAGTCGCATCGACCCTGACGCTCCAACCCATTGATCGATATGCGGGGCTGATTGATGCGGCGATTATCTTCTCGGATATCCTGGTCATCCCGCAGGCCATGGGCATGAAGGTGGAAATGGTGGACAAGAAGGGCCCGCATTTCCCGGAGCCGCTCTCGTCTCCGACGGATGGCCAGTACGCCCAGGTGCTGGAAAAGCAGGTGGATGTGAAGGCGGAGCTGGACTATGTCTACAAGGCTATCACGCTCACCCGGCACAAGCTCCAGGGCCGGGTGCCTCTCATCGGGTTCTGCGGTGCACCGTGGACTCTGCTCTGCTACATGGTCGAGGGTGGCGGCAGCAAATTCTTCGTCCAGTCCAAGAAGTGGATCTACAAGTACCCGAAGGAGTCGCAGGCTCTGCTGCAGAAGATTGCCGAGATCTGTGTCGAGTACCTGGCGCTCCAAGTCGCGGCCGGTGCGCAGTTGGTGCAAGTTTTTGACTCGTGGGCCGGTGAGCTGTCGCCCAGCTCGTTCACTTCGTTCTCGCTGCCTTATCTGCGCTACATCTCCGCCAACCTTCCCAAGCGCCTGCAAGAGAAGGGCTTGGAGCCCGTCCCGATGACGGTGTTTGCCAAGGGCGCGTGGTATGCCCTGGACGACCTGTGCCAGTCGGGCTATAATGTTGTTGGCCTGGACTGGCTGCACGATGCGGGCGAAGCTAGGCGCATTGCCAACGGCCGCGTGACCATCCAGGGCAACGCGGATCCTGGCATCCTCTACGGAGGGCGTGAGGCCATCACCGCCGCGGTCGAGAACATGGCTGAAGGATTCCAAAAAGGCAAGCAGGGATGGATCGTGAATCTGGGTCACGGTGAGTTCTTTTTTTTGGTTTTAATAGACTCCAGATACTGATTGATTTCGGTTTCATAGGGGTTACTCCGTTCGTGGATCCCGAGCTTCTGAAGTTCTACTTCGAAGAGATCCACCGTCTGACGGCGTCGTGATTAAACCCATCGCCAGCCGGGTTTGACTTCTTTACACTGTATACAAGACATATGAATCATTCTA
Source organism: Penicillium alfredii (assembly GCF_028826965.1). NCBI lineage: Eukaryota > Fungi > Ascomycota > Eurotiomycetes > Eurotiales > Aspergillaceae > Penicillium > Penicillium alfredii. The sequence continues at coordinate 2,670,585 of NW_026622708.1, read as the reverse complement.
TCTTGTTTTGGTATGACCTAGAACAATGGTCTCGAGTCTAATCATATTTTGGGCGGTGAAATACAAAGTCTTCGGATGTAGACAAATGTCCTCGTTTCTAGCAGTAATATGACTGCTGATGAAGATGCCCAGGGTGGACTCTAGCCATGTTTACATGAGTAATAGATTGGAGGCGTAAATAGCATTACTTCCCAAAGCTCCGGCTTTTTTTTTTTGATCAACGCGGCGCTCTCGTAGGAAGAGATAGGGTGGCGTCAGTTGAGATGCCTCTCTCGGCCCCTTTAGCAGCAATGAGCCGGGGATGTTGCTCTATAGTAACTAATTGATTTTGTTTGCAATGATGCCTGTGACAGGGTGACCTGGATGATGTTGCCCACAGAACCACGAGTAATTCCCAGTTTATATATGACCGAGAACTATATAAAGCTCTTTACAGTATGCAGACCTCACCGAGCCCCTCGTAGTGGATCATCCCCCTCTTTGTTTATCGATAAGACTGTATTATTTGTGTATTTTGTGTATTTTTATGTACACATCCATAGAAACTGGAGGTATTGATGCTTACCAGAGACACCACCTGGGTCCTTGCGCGAGCTACCCAGGTACTTCCAGCGTGAGTTTATATAGACGACTCTTTCAACCTCATTAATAGTCTCAGAATCATCTCTCTTCAATTCCCAGCCATCTCCTCCCCTTACAGCCACACCCAAGTGCACGATGACTCAGCTGTATTGTACGCGAAACACGGAGGAAACCTGCGAAAACCATCGAAGGCCGCAGAATCCCATCGAAACGCTCGGGCCAGACTGTGGAAGCCGCCAGAAAGCCCACACCCTAAGAGCTTGTTCATAAGGCGGACGAGAGAGCAATCGACGAGCGAAGAAGAGAGTAAGGAATCTCAAAAAAAAAGCTCAGAAGAAGAAAGAAGAAAGAAAGACAATCCCCCCTGGTAATTTACACATCTTTACAGGAGCCATACAGTCCCTGGGCAAAAAAAAGAAAAAAGGAAAAAAAAGTTACTCAGCCTTTTCATAATCAACTTTGGAACTCCGATATCTCCAGTCCCATCTTCATCCTCTCTCAATTCTCTTTGGCATCAGTCCTGTCCCCCGGTGTTTTCGGTTTTCGCCAGCGACAGGCTCACTGTGATTTTGTTTCCTGTCCTTCAATCCCGACCGATTTTCGTTTCGTTTTTGTGATTCCCCACATCTCACAATGGTCAAGGACACCAAATTCTACGACTGCCTGGGGGTATGTTAGTTGACATCCGATGCCTGGGTGCCGGGGATCTGACGTTGCTTCTTTCTAGGTTCCTGCCACGGCCTCTGATGCCCAACTGAAGACTGCCTACAAAAAGGGTGCTCTCAAGTATCACCCTGGTACGTGCAAGACTTCCTCCCGAATCCCACCATTAAAATTAGCCCCAACCCATTTGCACAAAGAAAGAGAGAAATGGAAATTTTAACGCCCGCCCCTCTCTACAGACAAGAATGCCGATAACCCCGAGGCGGCCGAGAAGTTCAAGGAACTGTCGCACGCCTACGAGACTCTGTCCGACCCGGAGAAGCGACAAGTCTACGACCAATTTGGTGAGGAGGGTCTGGAGAATGGCGGTGCCGGTGGTGGCATGAACGCCGAGGATCTGTTCTCGCAGTTCTTCGGCGGCGGCGGTGCCTTCGGCGGGATGTTCGGCGGCGGCATGCGCGACACGGGCCCCAAGAAGGCCCGCACCATCCACCATGTTCACAAGGTCAACCTGGAAGATATCTACCGGGGCAAGGTCTCGAAGCTGGCACTGCAAAAATCCGTCATTTGTCCCGGCTGTGATGGCCGCGGTGGCAAGGAGGGTGCAGTTAAGGAGTGCTCGGGCTGCAACGGGTCTGGTATGAAGACGATGATGCGCCAGATGGGTCCGATGATCCAGCGCTTCCAGACGGTGTGCCCGGATTGTAACGGGGAGGGCGAGATTGTCCGCGAGAAGGACCGCTGCAAGCGTTGCACCGGCAAGAAGACCGTGGTGGAGCGCAAGGTGCTGCACGTCCACGTGGACAAGGGAGTGCGTGACGGCCACAAGATCGAGTTCCGCGGCGAGGGTGACCAGATGCCTGGTGTTTTGCCTGGTGACGTCGTGTTCGAGATCGAGCAGAAGCCCCACCCTCGATTCCAGCGCAAGGGTGACGACCTGTTCTTCCACTCCGAGATCGATTTGTTGACCGCACTGGGCGGTGGCACCATCCACATTGAGCACCTCGATGAGCGGTGGTTGACCGTCAACATTGCTCCGGGCGAGGTCATTACTCCTGGTACGTTCTTTTGCTTGCCTCCTTGCTATGAATTTTCCCAAGTTGTGTGCTAACAGGACGAGCAGATGCCATCAAGGTCATTGCCGGCCAGGGTATGCCATCGTTCCGCCACCACGACCACGGCAACCTCTACATCAAGTTCGACGTCAAGTTCCCCGAGAAGGACCAGCTGCAGAATCTGGAGCTCCTGGAGAAGGTGCTGCCGCCGCGCCTTCAGCAGACCCAGCCCCCGGCCGATGCCATGGTGGAGGACTTTGAATTGCAGAGCATCGATGCCAGCGAAGGTTCCCAGGCTCGCGCCCACGGTGCTGCTTCGGGTATGGACGAGGACGATGATGATGTACCGCCGGGTGCCGAGCGGGTGCAGTGCGCTTCGCAGTAAACAAGGAGAGACGGGGAAAGAGAGATGCCGTGATCGGGGAGGTTGCTGCTGGGCCATTGATGAAAAGCTTCGCTTATGATACCATGTGAAGGGGCCGCCAGCCCCGATTGACGCCCGGGAATGTTTTCTTTTTTTTTTTCATTTTCTTCTTGAACCTTTTTTTCTCTTCGTGCTCATTTTTTTGCTTTGCGATGGCGTTCCCTCTTGAAGACTTGGAGAAAAGATGACATATGATCCCCGTATGTCTTCTCGGTTTCCCTTTCTGTAATCATTTCCATCCCCTTGATTACCTTTTTTTACCTTGCCCTATCCTGTCCTCTCCACCTCTATTCTTTCTGTTTCCCTGTGTCTCCCCCTCTTACCTCCATATCGTGCACCTCCTGTTTGCTTTTTTTTTTAGCTATTATTTTTCATGATTTCATGGGGAACCCGCGAGAGGAGGTGTGGTGGTGGCAGGTTGTGAAACGAAGTGTGAGCTGTGACGCGAAGACGAAGCCGGATGAGACTATGACGCAGCCCGGGCGTGAAATGGGAATGAAACGAGACCTTAACACAAGAATAAGAGAAGGAAAGGAAACAGCATGTGGTTTTTCTGATTCTTTGCTTGTTCGCTCCCTCGACTACGTGGGAGAGGACATTTGCGATTGACCACAGGAACCTTTTCTTTTCGTTTCTTTCGTGTTTCTCCCATATTCTCGCCCTGCACTGATGATGACTTGAATAGACCGTGGATTTCATTTGAATGCATTGCTCATTTACATGGGTGTGAAGTGAGTAGTTGTAGTTGTGGCTGTAGCTGGTCTACATGTAGCTATAGATGTCCGTATCGAGGTGCATCCGGTATATACAAGGCCATGGCCGTTGTCTAGAGTATGAAGCTCATCACAGGAATCCAATATCTAAGAAGTTAAAAGTCACCGACTATCTCTTCAAGACCATCGCAATATTAAGAACGCAGCTTGTTCTTTCCTGGGGGCATACCAGGCCGAATAAGCCTGTTTTCTCTCATGCAAATTCCATTCTCGAGGACTGGCATATACCATTATCATAGAAGCGGCGCTTGTCTATATTGGTTTCTGGGGTGTCTTTTCCTGAAGGTAGACAGTATAGTATGATCACCGTATATCTGGAATCTACTATGCTCTGGTCAAGGAGTTTTGCAAAGCTATGCGCCATGTAAACAACGGTTCTATACCACATTGGTAGTGGATCAGCACCAGCCCTATCCATCTCGGCAGTTAACTCCTCCCCTTCCCCCGTCCCTTTCTGTATGAATGACATCAAGAAACATCTCGGGCAGCCAGCCACGTTTCTCGGTAGCTCAACCGTAGCTGTAAGCTGTCGTCATGAGGGTTCGATCAGACAGCGCAGGTCTTGGATGCGGGGAAGCAGATAACGAAAAAAGGGAAAGTGAAATGACTGTACACAGATATTTTGCTGTGTCAGGTGTTGTTACTCTCAACGGGGCAAGTTCTGTCGATCCACGCGCCCCCGGACTCCTCTTTCCATCTGACTGGGGGCCATGCCGGAGCATCAGGTGAACACCGCTGGTCATTTTGCATGGGCTCGTATTGGACGAAGCCAATCAGCAAATCCTCATAGCTTCGGGTAAGCAGTGCTGGTGCACAGAGGAGCAGTCAATGATAATGATGATCGAGAAAGAAAATGAGTGTGGTTAGTCGGGAGGCGCAGTTCACCCTTTGCTTTTTTTTTTTCAGAGTTCCCGTGCTGACTTGAACCAGCTCACATCTCCTCGGAGCAGCTGACTAGCGAGGGGAGCTGTTAGTGTAGAAATATTCTAACATAATAGTAATATAATAATAATAAACCATGTATGATTCTAGAATGCCAAAAAGAACACCTGCAATTTAGGTTATGGGCCGTCACAGCACTAGTCTCTCTCCAGTAGGTATATGTTTATAGCTGCCGGGCTAGGCGCCGATAAGCTCGATGACGTGATTTAGATCGTGATGGCGAGCTGCATAGCTGTCAAATTCGTGGGACTCTATAGATATTTAGCTATTTAGATATTTAGATAAAAGGTCAAATGTAGAAGCTCGATAGGTTTGATCTGGTTGTACGTACTATATATCGCAGGCCACGTACCTCGGTCCGTGGTCTATTGCGTAGAGCATTGTCAGAAGGATAGAAGGATAGAAACACACCAGCTGTAGGTACATATTGTTATTCTTAGTTACCGACCTTACTGATCCAGTAGGGAGCGCCGAACCCACTCCCCTGCCAAGCCAAGATGTTCACTCCCAGCTGGGGCATTTTGAGATTGGACGGTGGCGTTCGATGAGGCGGGTCCAGGAGACTTGCAGAGTTGAGCAGATACTAAAACAAATGTAGGGTCCTTGAGTATGGATAGAAATAGCCATGGGTAGATACTAAGAATTCTATAGAAGGAGGGAGTCATACAATGAAAATAACACCGTAAAATGCAAATATTGTGCAAATATTGTGAAGAGAAAACTTGAAAAAAAAAACTCCGAGCTCGTGGTGTCATCATTTGGTCCAAGATGGCGTGTTCTACGCCCCCACTGATTGGGTGGAAGGACTCCACTACTGCCCCGGGGAGGTGGAGGCTGCTGATTCGTCATGGCCTTGGCATATGTTCTTTCTTTTCTTCTTTTCTTCATTTTCTTCTTTATACGATGGAATAATTCTCTGATTTGAGTGTGATTATGAAAGAGCATGGGTGAGCATGAGTCAATATGGCTGGGTCTTTGATGGTATCTGAGATTTCGTGAATATATTGACGGAGACAGCTCTGGATGATCGAAGTACATAGACCTCCCCATGGAACTCCAGACCAGGTTCCACCCGCGGCTTCTGCGATATTCGGTGGGCCGTGTCGAAACCTGCGTGCTTCTTCAATACTCTTGAAAAGTTTCTTTTTCTTGCTTCCCGGCAGAGCATCTCATCCTACTCCTGGCCCCGTTGCAATTTGCTCAAACCCCAAGCGATCTGTGCGAAGTCTACGGTAAGAAACGTGGATCTGGGGTCCACGGGTGCTTCAGATATTACGCCATCTCGTGCTGGATCACGCACGGCACCCCTTTTGTTCCATTCTTTTTTTTTTCTTTTCTCGAGTCATATTTTTTTTTTATAAAAGCTATCGACAGCTTATATCTACCCTTGATCGTCGCCACGTTTTTGATACCTGTCATCCCGTGTGTTCTCTCCCCGGCCGAGTTCTTCGGTATATACACTTCGGCCTGCGTGCAGCCGCAGCATTCCTGGCCATTGAGATCTCACCCACCTCGGTTTCATCCGCCGATATCAACATGAGTGGTGAAACATCCACCAAAATCGGCCACAGCTTGGCCAAGGGTCTGGGGATCAAGGTCGCCTACAGAGACCCTCTGGGTGCGACCGCCGAGCCCGTCACCAGAGGCGAGTCGGCCTTTTCGGTGGGCACGGCCGATACCTACTCGTATAACGAGCCCGAGCCGACTAGCGGCGAATGGATCCTGGAGCACACGCCGTCCTGGCGTCAGATTGGCATCTATTTCTACAATCTGTTCCCGTTCCTCCGCTGGATCACTCGCTATAACTTACAGTGGTTCTATGGGGATCTGGTTGCCGGTAAGCCTAAATTCGGGGGTTCTTGGCTGTGGCACACAGGTGATACTGACAAATCACTGCAGGTATCACGGTGGGAGCTGTCGTCGTGCCGCAAGGTATGGCCTATGCCAAGCTGGCAGAGCTGGAAGTGCAGTATGGTCTCTACTCATCCTTCATGGGTGTGTTGATTTATTGGTTCTTTGCCACGTCCAAGGATATCACAATTGGAGTGAGCTCTGCCCCAGCTGAGAATTACAATTGGGTAGTTGCTGACTTTCGCCATAGCCCGTCGCCGTCATGTCGACCTTGACGGGAGAGATTGTGCTCGAGGTGGCAAAAATGTACCCCGATTACCCCAAGCACATGGTTGCCTCGAGTCTGGCTGTGATTTGCGGTGGCATTGTCTGCTTCCTGGGACTCTTCCGGCTGGGTTTCATTGTGGATTTCATCTCGCTGCCGGCTATTTCTGCATTCATGACGGGTTCGGCCTTGAACATCTGCTCTGGGCAGGTGGCCACCATGTTGGGTGAAACGGCTGATTTCTCCACCCGAGGCCCGACCTATTTGATCATCATCAACACCCTCAAGTATCTTCCGAGTTCGACCATCGACGCAGCCATGGGCGTGACAGCCTGTGCGATGCTGTACATCATCCGGTCCGCGTGTATGTACGCAGCGAAGAAGATGCCTCACCGAGCCAAACTGTTTTTCTTCGTCTCGACACTGCGGACCGTGTTTGTGATCTTGTTCTATACTATGATCAGCGCGGCGGTTAACCTGCACCGCAAACATCACCCGAAGTTTTCGCTTTTGGGGTTCGTTCCTCGAGGTTTCCAAGAGGCCTCCGTGCCGGATATGGACCGCAAGATCATCAGTGCCTACGCTGGACAGCTGCCGGCTGCGGTTATTGTCCTTTTGATTGAGCACATTGCCATCTCCAAATCATTCGGCCGCGTCAACAACTACACGATCGATCCCTCGCAGGAGTTCGTGGCAATTGGCGTTTCAAACCTTTTGGGTCCCTTCCTGGGTGGCTACCCTGCCACTGGATCTTTCTCTCGTACTGCGATCAAGTCCAAGGCCGGAGTGCGGACGCCGTTGGCGGGTATTATTACCGCCATTGTGGTGCTGCTGGCCATCTACGCCTTGCCCGCCCTCTTCTTCTACATCCCCAAGGCCTCTCTCGCCGGAGTCATCATCCATGCTGTCGGTGACTTGATCACTCCTCCCAACACCGTGTACCAATTCTGGTGTGTCTCGCCGCTGGACTGCCTGATTTTCTTCATCGGCGTGTTCGTGACCGTGTTCACGTCGATTGAAAATGGCATTTACTGCACCATCTGTGTGTCATTGGCAGTGCTGCTCTTCCGCGTGGCCAAGGCGCGCGGCCAACTCCTGGGCCGAGTGACGATCCACTCGGTGGTGGGCGACCACCTGGTGGACGGCGATGGCAAGTACGGATCATTCGGGGCGAACAAGGCGCCGTCGGACGACCGCGACCACGACCACCGGTCGATTTTCCTGCCGATCAACCACACGGACGGGTCCAACCCGGAGATCTCGGTTGAGCAGCCGTACCCGGGGATCTTCATCTACCGGTTCTCCGAGGGATTCAACTACCCCAACGCCAACCACTACACAGACTACCTGGTGCAGAGCATCTTCCAAACGACGCGGCGCACCAACCCGCACGCATACGCGCGGCGCGGCGACCGGCCATGGAACGACCCGGGCCCGCGCGAGGGCAAGGAGCAAGCCAAGAACGAGCAGCACCTGCCACTGCTGCAAGCCGTGATCCTGGACTTCTCGTCAGTGAACAACGTTGACGTGACGTCGATCCAGAACCTGATCGACGTGCGCAACCAACTGGATCTGTACGCGTCGCCGCGGTCGGTGCAGTGGCACTTTGCGCACATCAACAACCGCTGGACGAAGCGCGCGCTGGCTGCCGCCGGCTTCGGGTACCCGACGCCAGTGTCGAGCGAGGGCTTCCACCGCTGGAAGCCGATCTTCAGCGTCGCCGAGATCGAGGGCAGTGCATCGGCCGCCGCCCACGCCGAGATCGTCAACAACGAGCGCGAGCACGCCCACCACCTGCACCACCCCAAGTCCGTGGCCGATGTCGAGTCCGGCGCGCTCAAGTCAGGCTCAGCTACCGTCGAGCGCGAGACCCACGGCATCGAGACTTCCTCCGAGGACAGCGCCGTCCCCGAGGACAAGCTACAGCGCGATCTCACGGCCAGCCAGGCGTACCGCCGCCGCAAGGTCGCCGTCGTCCAGGGTATGAACCGGCCATTCTTCCACATCGACTTGACCAGTGCGCTGCAAAGCGCCGTGGCCAATTCGTCGGACGAGGTTCCATCTCTTGGTTGATATGCTTTACTCCTCCCTCCATTCCTCCCTCTCTGTTCTTCTCTCTCCTCCTCTTCATCTTCTCTGCATTGCATCGACCATGGCTCTCCCTGGCTTGGAGTCCATCTGATATGCCCCGCTATGACCTAATATCTTCGGTATTTGCGTGGAAGTTCATTCCATGATTTTTATTTGATCTGCTCGGTTCTTGGCGTTTCTTTCTTTCTTTCTTACTTACTTCTTTTTTTACCCGCGCGGTATTTGGTCGGGCTTTTGAATTGGAGGTCTGAGATGACCTGGGATTTTGATTGCATTGCTAGGGATACCCTTGAATCTATAGACCGTTTTGATCGAGCTTTGGGTAGAACTGCGCTGTTTGTAGTAGTTGTACGTACATCTTTGGGGACCGGAGACGGTACGCTTGAATGTGACTCGTTTCAAGCATGTAGATGCATTGAATAGACAGGCAGTGCATTCCACCCACTTTGATGCAGTCCTCTATACAAAGCACCCCCTCTACATAGCAACCAAGTACAAAACATGACATGGCAGCAAAGCAAGCCACAGTCCACACAGTAGAACACAGAGTACAAAGTACAGAGCAGAAAGAGAGAGAGAGAGAGAGAGAGAGAGAGAGAGTCAAGAATATCACCTCAAAACCCCCCAACACCAGCCCACCCCAAAACAAACCCACTCAATGCCTCGGCAAAAACACCGCCGCCGAACCACACATCCCTCCACGCACCCTTCCGACAAACCATACCAGCAGCAGCAGAATCAGATCCCTGGGCATTGCTCTTTCGATCAAGCTGCAAGCGCACAATCCCACTCTCAGTCTCCATAGCGACCGTCCCGTCGATTTCGCCATCGTTGCTACCAGGGAAGAAGGCGCCGGCGCCGGCGCCACCAGATCGGTGAATCAGCAGCAGATGGAAAAGACCCGAGACGAGGACGGTGCCGAGGAAGTAGAAGGCGAAGCCTGCGGTGGATTGGAGGCCGAGGATGCCGGCGGAGAGGCCGAGGAGGAAGGAGGTTAGGGAGTGGAGGGAGGAGAGGACCTATTTCGTATTTTTTTTGTCTTTTGTTAGTGTGTATTTCTTTTGGGGGAGATTTGGGATGTTGGTTCCCATTTAAAAGGGGTTGTAGGGTAGATAGAGATGGTGGTGGTGTGGGATCAGATGTATCATACCCGGTTATTGTGCTGGACTGACTCCGGGACCAGAGGCTGGATAAGCAGGGAGAGCTCCTGCTTGGTGGGCGCCATTGCTTGTTGTTTTTTTTTTTTTTTTTTTTTTTTTTTCTCGGGTACACTCGTGTTTGCGGAGTTGCTGGTTGGTGTTTTTTGCTGCGGTGGCCGCGCAAGTTGTCAAGATCCCACCAGAAATGGTGTCAGATGGGGAGGGCGGTCTGCGGAAGGAATTCTGGTCGGACAAAGAGTGAACCAGGATCCAGACTCGGAGTTCAACCCAGACAGAGCAGATGGGTGCCTTTGCGTAGCTTTGCGGAGGGTGGGAGAGTGGTTGAGGTGAGGCGGGAGGTGAGGTTTGACGCACGGGCCAGGGACTGTACTTGGCGCTACTTATCTGTCCTCCCGATGTGAGACGGATATACAAGACCTTACGAGAGAGCATAAAGCATAAATGAGATAAGAAAATACATGAACAAAAATAAAGCCGTACGAGATGTGCCAGTTTCCCGCCCACTGCTATAGAAAGCGGACTACTTGTTGGTAAGACTAGGTGTGTGCGGCTTGTAGATATCCCAGACAAGATGTATGTCACTACTCATTTACAGTTGTTGGACCGTTTTCTCGACAGACAACATCTACCGAGTAGATATCAATCGAATCATGCACTGCTCAATGTCCATATCTACGATTAACCCGCAATAATAACAATCCGTCCTTCATGAATCCGTTCCTGACATCACAGCGTTTGATACATCCCGAATCCCACATCTGATTAGGGCGAAAAGAGATCGCAAATGTTTTTTAAAATCCATGAAATCGCTGAGCTTCATATCAAGATGGTGGCCATGCTCCATGCGAAAAGAGAAAAAAACGATGGGCCGTTCACTAAGCACTGTCGAGCTTGCCGTCGGCACGGGCATCCTTGACCTGATCGAAGACCTAATTGATTATGTTAGAAGGCCGACATCATCCTCAAAACAACCCAATGAACTACTCACCTTGAGCATTTTGTTCCGCGCCCCAAGCGCGTTGACACCACGGTCTTCCAGTGCCTTGTCATCCAGTTCGATCAATTCCGTCCACTTGAGATCCTTGAGATGGTCCGTGTACTTGTGCAGCCGAAGGGATCGCAGCCAGCTGGGGATGTCCTTCAGAAGTGCCGGGTCTGTGGGGTCCTCCGGCGGTTTTGAGCTGCCACGGCGACCACGCGGCGAACGCCCGCGGGTCACCTCCGAGTGGTCCGACAAGTATCCTTCGCCGCCCAACCCAAACTGTCCAATGCCCAACGAGCCCAGGCCGTTGCCCATCAGGGGGTTGTTTGGGTCATACGCCGCCAAAAACCCGTTGTTCTGCGGCGAGGTGAAGCCCATTGCCCCCAGTCCAGCACCCTGCATGGCGATGCCAGGCGAGGTCGGGCGAGACCGCCCGCCCGCCATGGCTGCTTGCTGCTGCGCTTGCAAGGCCGCCAGCTGCTGGGCGTTCAAGAGCTGACCCGCCACCAGGTTTGATCCAGGCAGACCAGGGCTCGACAGGCCCTGAGAAATGGTCGGGTTCCCGGCTGAGTTCTTACCCTGGCCGTCGTTGGACCGGGCACGCCGATACTTGCGCGCATCGTCCAAAGCAATCCGGTTATTCACCGTCGACAAAGCTGCCAGCTTCATCGCCGTCGCGTTGGCCACCATGTCAGCCTGGGTGTTCTGTGGCTGGGTTTGCTGCTGTTGCTGCTGTTGACCGAAGGTCGCTGTCATCGGCGTGTTTGCCATCGACGCCCAGCTGTGATTACCGACGTTGTACGGCGAGAGCAGGGGTGGCTCGATATCCGGAGCAGGGATTGTAGCAGTTTGGGGGAGGGGTGAGCGCATCCCCGAGGACGCGGAGGGCTGGCTAAACTGGCCCATGGGCTGATGACCCGACGAGGACTTGGGCCTGGCGATCGGGGGCTGAGTGTCGGAAAGACCACGGGGACCCCATGGCGACGCCGGCGGCTGGCCCAGGTTGTCCGAGCCGTTGTCAGGTGCAGAGATCGTCGGAGCAACAAATGAGGTACGCTCCCCAAAGGCTGCACTGTTGCGGTTCGAGGGAGGTGCGTTGCCCGTTTGCTGGGTAAACTCGGCCTTCTTCTTTGCAATTGCCGCGGCAGCATCCGGGAACATGGCGTTGATGGTAGACGAGTCGAGACCCGAGTTCCGCTTCGCGCCCGGGGATGGTGGGGGCCGGCCCAAGGAGCTCCGCGACGTGTCCATGTTCAATTTGGACATGGCATCACTCAAGCGGCTCGACATGGCATCTGTAAAAAAAACCATGTCGTCAGTTATCCGGGATTTTGAAGGAAAAAAAATTATTTGAGAAATAAAATCCCATACCTTTTTCACCAAAGTTGGCGGGGGACAGCAACCCCGACATCGGGTGGCCCTGAGACATCTGCTGCAACACTTGGATGAAGAACCGAATCTGCACCTGAGTGGTCTGCTGCAAAAGAGCGTACAAGGCGGCTGTCCGCTCGGCCTCACTCAGCACACGGAACCACTGTTCGATGGCGCTGAGTTCGTCCTTGAAGTCCTGGTCGAGTGTGGCGGCCGCCATCTCCTCCAACGTCGTCTCGTATTGATCAATGTCCGCGAGCCATTGCTGAGCGGCCCGGTCCAACGCATCTTCGGTTGTGTTCTGGTTTTGAGATTGTTGGTTAAAGAAAACTTCCGACGAGGGACGGATGCTGCGGGAGGAGAGCGGCGAGGGGAACCCGGACATGTCGGCCGATGCTCGCAACTGGTGGGATCCGAGGTTGCGGGACGACGACGGAGGACGCAGAGTTGAATTTGACGCCTCTGGGGTGCTGTTGCGATTCCCGATGATGTGGCTGGCCATCATTTGAAATCGAGGGGGGTGGATAGTAAATACAGTGGGGGGGGAGAAATGATTACTGCAAAACACCTGCAGCACCTGCTGAGTTTGCGTAACAAAATAGAATCAAATAAAAAAGACCCTGAGAAACCAGGCCGAGGGAAGATCCAAGTCTGGAACACTGAAAAGCCCCAAATCTCGCTAGGCAACGATTGCACAGACCAGTCCAGTGGCTGCACGGAGATATTAGGGACCTAAACGAAAGAAAGTCAGGACTCGAAGCAATAGTGTGTCAAACACAGCAAGCCACGGACCCAGAGAAAAGGAAAAAGGAATGGGGGGAAAACGAAGCGAGGAGAAAGATGGGAAGAAGTTGAAGTTGGGGAGCGAAGGCTTTTCTGTTTCAGGCCGATCACGGGTTTTTGCCCGGAATGGATCTGAACTCAACGCGACATTCCTCGAAACTGCGAGTGTTGTCTCTTCCATTGTGATTCAGTCCAACTTGATGCGAGAGCATGATTATTTGCTAAAAAAAATCAAAAATTTATCGAGTTCGTTTGCCAAGTATACGCTGAGTATGCTTCCAGCAGTCGGGTTCGCGACCCACGTTCTCTACAATTGACTTCCTCTGGTCGCAATCTCAACCATTTGCGCAGGCTCATGGACTAGTCATTTGTGCTATCATCCTCAGCATGGCGGACCCCAACTTTCACGGGGAGTCAGCTCCTCCTGAGGGGACGGCATACCCGGACATCGATGAGATAGTTCAATACCCATGGCAAGGGAATCAGCCGTCTACAAGCGGGGATCTTATTGCCTCGGTGATCGACCCTCGTTTGTACCAAGATCTTTACCAATCCGAGAATCTCAACGCCGGTCCTGCGACTGATGACGCCGATGGGTCTTCGTCGGACAATCAGGTGGATCCCCCCAACTATGATGGGGGAGATGCATCAGATGATGCGTCTTTTGTGAATTCCGATGATGAAAGTGAAAGGTATGTGTTTTACTGGACTGGGTCGTTGAGATTTTCAGTTAACGCCACGGTCTTAGCGAGGAAGAGGAAGAGATGGCAGAAGATGACGATGACGACGACTCGGCCGCCAGACGGCGACGCCGTCGAGGTGGAGGCCGCTTCTCCGGTCGTTACGGTGCTCGCGGTGGCAAGGGAATCAGAAGAGGGCCCCGAAAACCGATAGAGCCCAGCCCTGAATTCAAACTCCTTCACTCGGAGGCCACATCTGCCTTTATCGATGGCGAGTACGAGCGCGCCATCGATTTGGTGATGCGTGCCATCCAAATAAACCCTGAGATGTTTGCGGCTCATTCGTTGCTCTCGGAGATTTTCCTAGCCCAGGGCGAGCAAGATAAAGCAATCACGGCTCTCTTCAACGGTGCTCACACTCGACCAAGGGATCCTGGAGTCTGGGGCAAGGTTGCCCGGCTGATTCTCGATCGCGCTGGCGAAGACCGCCAAAGTGCACTGAATGACGTGGTTTATTGCTACAGTCGAGTGATTGACATCGATCCCGGCAACTACCATATCCGATTCCAGAGAGCCGCCCTCTATCGGGAACTGGGTCACAATGGGCGGGCTGTGACGGAGTACGAACGCATTCTCAAAGAACTCCCCCACAATGCCCAGGCTCTTCGACATCTCGCGGAGACGTACATTGACCTCAATGATGTCCAGAAAGCGATTGACCATTATGAGGACAGCATTGAACACTACTCCACCCTCGATCCTGAGGATGTTGTTGACTTTTCATGGTCCGATGTCAACATCTACGTCGAACTGTACAGTTATGTGGGCCAGCATGAGCAAGGGCTTGACGCTTTGAAGTTTATCTCCAGGTGGCTTTTGGGTCGCAAAGATGATACCATGTGGGAGGAATTCGAAGACGATGACCGGGAATGGGACGCTGATGATTCACCCCGTCGCATCAAGACGGATGGATTTATTCCTGGAAAGTGGCCCCGGGATACCTATGGACTGGGCCTCCCTCTTGAGCTCCGGATTAAACTAGGTCTCTTTCGACTCAAGATGGGTGAGAAACACCATCACGAGGCCTTGGTGAGTTTATACCAGTTCCAACCGTCTGTGAATCAACACCAACAATATTTACCCCATTTTAGTTCCATTTTGAGTGGTTGAATCCCGAAGACAACTCCGAAAGTGGTCGGATTTTTGATTACGGCGATCTTTTTCGAGAAGTTGCAGATGCCATGAAAGAGACCGGACTGCTAGAAGAAGCGCTTCGATACTATTTACCCATCCAACAAACCACAGAATATGCAGACGCGAGCTTCTTTATGGCCATGGCTGATTGCTGCATGCAATTGGGCAAGCTGGAAGATGCCGAGAGCTGCTATCTCACCGTCGCCGAGCACGATGCGACTGACATGGAATCGCGAGTACACCTGGCAAAGCTGTACGAAAGCCTTGGCATGACCGAGCAGGCTTTCAGATATGTCAACGAGGCCGTTCTGATTGGCCGACAAGAAAGCAGAACTCGGAGAAAGAGAAAGGACACACGGCTGGAGCAACTTGCCATGGAATTTAAAATGACTGAAGTCGGGGCTCTAAGAACAATTGCTCCCAAGCCATCGGCGACGCTCACACATTGGGCTGCCTCGACTCCTGGCAAGCGACGAGCACGACTCGAGGGTGGGCGGACCGAGGATGTCCAGTTCCTTTATACAAAGATGCAAGAGCTGAACCCCCAGATCAAGGAAGGCGTCCTCGAGGCTATTGAAGACTGGCTGGACATCGCCGATGCTTTGCTGCGTGATTTCCGGTCCAATCGAGTCTTCTACCCCATCACACGCAGTATAGCCTTTCAAGGGTATTCGAATTATGCGCGTCGCAAAGCTGGCCGGACCAAGAACCACATGATGATGGACGAAATGCAGGAGATGGCAGGGCGTCTTCAGGAGAGTCTTGGTAGGTCGAATCAAATGCCAAAAATGGGCTAGGCTAATTCGACTAATATAGGTGAGGTGACGGATGAACCCTTACAGGGTGCTATTCCAACAGACTACCATGGGATTCCTTTTGATGAATGGCTTGATATCTTCCTGCAGTATGCGCTTCTGGTGACGGAACAGGGCGAGCCGGAGGAGGCCTATGAAACGCTCGACTCCGCGGCTATTGCCAGTATTTGGCTTCACAGCAAGCACAAATCGCGTATAATCCATGTTTGCTGGTTCAGTCAGTATCTTGCCTTCTCCGTGATGTATAAAGTTTGCTGACTCTCAAATAGCATGCGCACTTCACGCACAGGACGAAGAGACCCTCGCCAACGAAGCACGCTGGTTTATCAAGGAGTACCAATTCGTGACCGACACTTATCGACTCTTCTCAATGCTCAGCCGTCTATCCGGCGACCCTCATCGCTCGCTCTTCCACTCTTCCCCGAATATGAAATTCATGCTGCGTCAGATCAAAGCAATGGACTTTACTCTCCCCCACGAGTCTCACCGGCCAGTCCGAAAATCCATTTGGAAAGAGCGTGCATCACTATCCACACGTAAC
The DNA here is from genome assembly GCF_028826965.1 of Penicillium alfredii. NCBI lineage: Eukaryota > Fungi > Ascomycota > Eurotiomycetes > Eurotiales > Aspergillaceae > Penicillium > Penicillium alfredii. Next base: position 2,654,413 of record NW_026622708.1, on the reverse strand, counting down.
GAAGCTGGCGAACCGATCCCCGCCGAAGAGCTGGATGTCGCCCTCCTCGTCCTGTATGGCCATATCCTGTACTCAGGGAACAGCTTCTACCCGGCGCTCAACTACTTCTTTCGAGCCTACGCACTTGATGACCAAAACCCGGCGATCCTACTCTCGATTGGCCTCTGTTACATCCACCACTCGCTGAAACGGCAATCTGATAACCGCCACTACCTGATCATGCAGGGCCTGTCGTTTATGGAAGAGTACCGGCATGTCCGCGAGAGGCCCGGGGTTTTGCTGCAGGAGCGCCAGGAGATGGAATTCAACTTTGCCCGCGTATGGCACACTCTTGGCTTGATCCATCTCGCCGTGCCGGGATACGAGCGGGTGCTAGAGCTGGGCGACGAGATCAGACAAGAACATCTGCAGAGGTCGGAGCTGGCTGTTAATGGCGCCGATGTGGTGATGGGCGAGGCAGACGAGGACCAGGATCAGGATCAGGGCCAGGACACGGCTCCTTCGCCGCAACCTTTCGTTGAGGATTTCTCCAGTGAAGCTGCTTACGCGCTGCAGTGTATCTACGTGCTCAGCGGTGACGCCAAAACCGCAAAGAAAATCACCGAAAAATGGCTCGTGCTGTGATGAAACTTCGCCGCAACCCCAATACAGATGCCAGCAGACAGACACTCTTCCAGACACAGGTGTTTTGACCGACGAAAAGTGCTAATTCTACCAATATCCTCTGATGTGTACGATAGTGGGATTGAGGTTGGAGGAATGACAGCGAGAGACATCCTGTACGTTATTTTTATTACTGCCACCGTTTTTTAAAAACTCCTAGTAGTCCGATCATCTACAATAATGCCAGAATGACTTGATCCCCAACGGTCCTTCCCGCCGTTGCATAGCGCCATCAACTAATTAATTAATGATCAATATACAAAAATAAATCAAATACAACCCCCGCCGACGAGTTCCCACACCCCACTATGTCCACCGGGTACAGCGCCATGACGTCCTGCCTCCATCCACACAGTTCCCACCAGCGCCTCCCCATGTACAATGACGTCGGACCAGCCTCGTTGACACCTCCACCACGTCCCTCTCCCGTCGTGGACTACCTCGTCGATCTGCCAAGAGAAAGCGACTCCATTGAAGTGGGCCGAGAGTGATCTACCCGTTGTGGGCGGACGATATGTATACTCGAGAGTGGGGGGGAGGAATAGTTGGGGAATTGCTAATATATTATTCCCCGAGATACGGAAGGGTATATTAGGTCGTATTAACATTTATTTTTGGAAGGGGGAAAATATCCATGAAATGACATGCAGTTGATCTTAATTAGCATCTCCATTGTCCATAATATATGCAGGTAAACACCTCAAATAAAAATAAGAATAAGACAGGAGACAGGAGATAAATAACATTAAAACAATGTAGACTGATGTCACCCGCTCGAGGATCTGATAGCCTTGTGTTTTTTGTATATCTTTACCGAGGAAAACTATGTCAGGAAGTAACCAGGATGCATGCAGTAGGTAGGTAGGTAGGTAGGATACCGAAAATGCTGTATTCGTACACGTCGTGAAACCTATCTATATATGCTACATAGTTCCTCTGGCGCGATGCGGCAAAAGAGTCATGATCATCATAGCCAGAAAAAAAAAGAAGTCACAGAAAATCCAAAAAAAAAGGTGGGAAGGAGGTCAAGAACAACCTCGATGGCAATGTCAGATGCAACCGCAAGAATAAGCACTAGACTCCTGGAGATGCTGGTGTCATGGAAGAACGCCCAAGGCAGCGAAAGAAAAGTAAAGGAAAAGCAAAGGAGGGGAAATAAACATTGACCGCATGTATCCGAGAGTATCCGCACAGACAACAGACAACAGATCAGCCAAGAGCCGCCTGTCACATATAAAAAACCCAAAAAGAAGGTTGGCGCAGAAATAAAGTTAAAAAAAAATACTGTGGGTGGCCCGAAGGAGAAAAGGGCTTACGCGACGTCATCAGACACTTTGGAGCCGCCTCAGGTGGTCAGCGCATCTTCCTCGCCATACAGATCCGAGTCATCAAAGAAGACGGCGGACTGTCGGCGCATTTCTTCCATGAAGCTTCCCCGCCTCGAAGTCGGGGTCTGAGGGCGCGAGGAAGCGGTCGATTGGGACATGCCGTCGGGCCCCTCGACGAAATGCGACTCATCCTTGTAGCGGGAGCGGTTGCGTTCAGGGTAACTCTCATCCAGGCGCTGGACCATAGCATCCGAAAGCTCATGCTCGGGGTTTTGGAACCGACGAGACAGGATCGGGGACGGGAGTCGTCCGCCCGTCACAGAGCCTTGTTGGAGGCCCTTCATGATCTCGCTTTCGATCTTCAGGCGGTTCTGGATGAACTGGATTTTGGGGAAAGCGCTTTGTTGGCCTACGTGAATCATGCGGGCGAGTCTTTCGGGACTGGGGTCTGAGAGGATATGATAGAAGTCGGATGGGATGCTTTTCGGCCAGATGGTCACGGTACCGCTGAACTTCTGCAGCCAAATCTCGCTCCAGTCCTGGCCCATCGGTCGGGGGAGGAGCTCGAGGTGCCGCAGGACGCGAAGCCATTTGTTTAGGTCTAGTTTGATGTATTGTTCGATCGCGGTACCGAGGAAGCCGCCACGCCAGCCACGGCCCTTGCGGTGAGTGACTGGTCGCCCGACGGTCCCTCGGGAGCTAAAGAAAAACAGGTTGATATGGGGATTGACCTAATCTTGTGTGAGTGGGCGCGAGGAATACAAACAATCCAGGACCCATCTTACCTGCGATACAATAGTAAAGTTCACATTGAAATGGAGGTTCAGCGCTTTGATGGGTATGTCGGTGCGCAGACTACCATCCTTCCATTTGTGCCCAAACGAATAAGGCGCGAGTGTGCCGTCCCGCCTTTTGGTCATCAATACCACCGGATTCAATATGCCGGGAACCGCGGCAGAGGCGAGTACTGCACTCCAGATGACACAGTCGGGGCAGGTTAAGTAATTGGCCAATATGGTAGGTGAGTGAGGATCTGAGGGCACGCAGGTGACATTCAGGATGCGGCCGGTTCGCTCATAGGCTTCCCGGAATGTGGTTGATCCTCGGCAGAACCAGCTACACTGCCGCGCCCAGTCCAACGTATCGAACCGAGCACCGGTTCGCCACCAGCGACGGACCCATGTGGCAAAGCCTTCGTGGCATGCGCGGATCCGATGGGCGAGAGCGGGAACTAGCATGCGTTTCAGCTCCTCATCGGTGCGGGTCGCCACGAGGCCGGCCACCAGCGCCCCTCCCGATGTCCCGGTTATAATCTCCGGGAGGACGCCATTGTCCAGCAGCGCCTTGACTACTCCAAAGTGGTAATAAGCAAATGTGGCGCCGCCCGACAAACAGAGAGCAGTGCGCCCAAAATTGGTGTCGAGATGTTTGAAGTGTTGATACTTCGATTCTCGTTCGACCTGCTGGCTATCCAAAACCAACCGGATGCACGCATGCACCTCGTCGATGTATTCCTGGACCAAATCCTTGGTTCCCGAGTAGGTTTCACTGTAGAGCCGGGGGTTTTCCACTCCGGAGAAGTTATTCTTGACGCATGCCTCCAGGAGCGTGCGCAGGTCTTCGACGGCCGGCAGATCACTGGAACTAGTCCGTCCATGCTGCATCTCGAACTCGGCCTCCTGCCTCGTTTTCTTCAACTGGGCCACCACTTTGTTGATGGTGAGATGGTCGTAGTAGGCATACTCGTCGGTCTGCTTCCACTTCTCGGTGCCAAGGTAAGCATCCAGGGCCTGGGCGGCCGTCAACCAGTCCGCATAGTTGTTCTGAGCCGAGAGGTCGCGGCGCAGTCTCTCCCTCTTGCCGCGCCAGGTCACCCACTGCTCGTACAAAAAGATATACACCCGGACCAGCACATAGCCGCAACTCAGCACAGAGATCCACGCGAAGACGGTGAAGAGGAACGGCCACTTCAAGACCGTGTAGAGAACCCCTTCCCGCGTCTCATCTTTGCTTCGTTTGGGAGTTTGGCGACGGCCTCGCGACTTGCGAACCCGCTGATTTATGGGGCGCCAATCGTTGATGGCCACCAACGGGGACGCCTCGGGGGCGTTCAGTGCTTTCTCGAACTGTCGCAGATCATCGGGATCAATTAACTCTCGGTCGGAGTCCGGCAGACCGACCGGATCGAAGGGGTCATATGCAGCAGCCTTTTCTCCAGAGGTCATGATCAATACATGCTGGATGGCTGTACCAAACCAAGGAGAAAGTGTGTATGTTGGGGATTCGACCAAGGCGAGGACCAGCTTGAATCCTGTTGGGGGATGACGTTAGTATCATGTGATATGGTGATATCAAGCCCCACCACTAGCCGCCAGCCACATTGTGGAGTGTGGCGGTGGTGTCCCAGTGCGGCTATGTAGTGATGAGTCATCTGATCATGCCCCGCTGATAAGAACCGGTGGACCTTGGGGGGAGGAGGATCCATGGATCTGATATCAACGAGATAGCCAGATCATGTTGAATGTTGAGGGGAGGACTTCATCCCTTCGCCCATTTTCTTGCTTCAATTCTTGGCGGAGAATGCTACCCCTCCGATTTCTTTCATGCTCCACGCAAAGCATGTGCGACTGCATTGGTTCCAACTCGTGGAGGGGGTATATTGGAATATTTCCCCTCCTTCCCACATCCCACGGTGAGCATTCAGTGCTTGAAGATCCGAATTTCTCCCGCAATTGGTGATCTGAGTCCCAGATATTCAGCCACTGGGAGGGACGGCAGATCTCACCGCTAGATGCTCGCCCGTTCCAATGGCAATGAAAGCTGCTGGGTTCCACTGGTGATTGGTAGGTTTGTATAGGAGAGTTTTTGTCTCGGGGCTGAATTGGAGGTCCAGGAAAGTATCCTATGGGCCAGTGAAATTGATATCATTTGGGCCTGCATCGAAGGCGACATCGGCACAATTGAATCGATCGGTCACCTGATGTGGTAGCTTCAATCAAGCTTGCTATAGGACGTTTCTATACTCCTGGATTGTCCTATCCCGATGATGCGCAGACAAATCACAAGCAGTACCCCATGCATGGGTGGATTTGGTCCCTAATTAAGGCTTATTCTGGTCCCGGGCTCTAATTCCATCCAAATGGTCATCTGCGTCTCGAGGCTGATCATCGGGATTGGCCTGTTAAGGTTTGAAGCTCACAGAACAAAAAAGCAAAAATGAATGCGCGGTTTATTTCTTCGATTTTGCGGGTCTCAGCAGACCACAGAGAACATTTTTCTCACCTTTCTCGCAATCTTCTCTTTGGTCAAGAACCAGCAAAAAAGGGTCAAATCGAATTATTCACACTATGGCGCGGTAGCCGCGTTGAATGGGGTTACATTCGGGATCGCAGAAAGCGGTCCAAATGCGGGAGCGTCAACTTCGGAGCGAAGCATCTTGGCATTTTGCGAAGATTCAACTGCATTTCCGCATTCGGCTCGGTGCAGATCCACGTTCTGAATGTTCTGAATGTTGCGGGTGATCCCTTCCCGCTTACGTTTTGCCTCCCCAGTCCACCTCCCGATCATCTTTCGCCATGAGGGAAAAAGCCAAAAAAAAAAAAAAAAAAAAACGCAGGCTCAGCGAGCCACAGTCGTCTTGGCAAAGGATTACGTCTACAAATGGCCGTGCTGGTGGAGCCAATCACCACACTATAGTCGATATTGCATCCCGATCGCCTGCAGGTGGGGAAGAAAAGAAAAGACAAAAAAAAAAGCTGCTCTTGGGGTTTGAATGTCAGCATCCTTGCATTCTTTTGGTTTGATGTTGTATGGTTCGATGGTAGAGATAGGGGGCGGGGGGGCCGATAGGATCGCATGTCATGTGTACCCTCCCTGGACTCCAGTGACAATTGCCCCATGTGTTGAACATTCTTCGAGGGGAGAGGGAAATTGCAAAAGAAAAAAAGAAAAACCAACAGAATAAACGCTCTCTCCCTTCGAAAGAGAGAGAGAGAGAGATGCAGGGATGCTGCATGCGAACTCCTCGCGTGAAACGTGCAGCCTCGGGGGGACTGATACTGAACCGAGCGTCCTGAGGTGCATCAGAAGGAATGTTACTACCCCACGCTGGGGGGGGGGGGGGGGGGTGAGAAGATCTGTGCCAGGGATTACTATGATCATAAACATAAAACTAATAAATTAATAAAGAAGGAGGTTTTGGAACGCATCACCAGTGCATTCTGAAACATCCACCAAACCGTGGTTCAACATCTGACGAGAGTTTAGGCCGTTCGGAATATATATAGATGAGGTTAAAGATGAGATGAAGGGATGACAGAGACCCATGGGTCGCAATTCGGGAATGCGGTGTGGCTAATGGTATGTCTCATGGCATTTGATGTCATTTATGAATATGAACCAGTAGGTAGATATATATATGAATATGAGGGCTTTCAAAGCCCGTCCGGGAGACAGGAATGTCCGATGTCAGTGCGAGAGAGCGAGAGAGAGAGAGATAGCGCAAGGGCCATGATGTGGCCCCCTGATTCGTCCTTGAGGGGTCTCCGAGCGCTAAGCGCTCTCTTTTTCAGTTGACAAGTGGGATAATAGAATTAATTATAATCATTATAATAATAAGAAATTATCATAATCAGAGAATATATCCATATCTAGATGAATTCGCCACTTTGGCCTACTGAGCTCCCCTCAAAAAAGAAGAGGAAAAAAAAAAAAGATATCCCGAGTATGACGAGTAGGATTCGGTGACGGGCTTTGGCACTAGGACCACTGGATGCTAGTCACCAAAATAATCATAAAAGCGGGCCAGCACAGGGCAACGGGCCAAGTCTGAGCTCTCGGCATTCCCACCCGGCTCTGACTTGCAGGTGGCTTGAGGGATTGGAGTAGGAGAGTATAGATATCGATATAAGAATCAAATGAATCAGAGAAGGAAACAAAATAAAAAAGATCCCTAGGCAAAGAATCAAAAACATCTACATTATCCCCCCCCCCCTCCAAAAAAAAAAAAAATATTTCTGTCGATCTCGCGAGTTAAGACCCACCTCTAGCGTGATATCCTTGCTCCGAGCGGATCGAAAATGTTTGATGCCATGGTTCGCCTCATGCAGGATGCGCCAGAGGATCCCGTCACCGGGCTAATTGGGGGCATATTCCTATCACAGAGACACGGGTTGGATATTATGTTGTATTGGACGGAGGAAGGGAGGGGAGATGGGAATATGGAAATAAATAATAATAGATTAATAGTAAAACCATAGTAACAGAAAAGATAATAAGAAAAATAATAAATTGGCGTCAATATCAGCCGACTATCATTGCTCCCCTCAGCTGATGTACATAATTCCCAAGGTATTTTTACTGCGTATCGTTATCTGCCCTTATTTAGTTATCCCGTGTCCATTCCCTCTCTCTCTCTCTCTCTCTTTCCCCTTCACCTTTTGTTCTCTCTTGGAGGGACATCCCAGGTTGATTGACCTGTCCCATTACTGTACATTTTTTTTTCTTCTTTCATTCCTTGGGAAGAGAAGGTACTGCACCCCCCTCACGGCGTCCCCGAATCCAACGCGCCATTGCTAACTCCCTAACTCACATCACAGCCTCACAGCCCAGTCTTCTCGCGACACACTCCTTTTCGTCGGTTTGGTCGCATTGGCAATATGTCGACGTCTGCTGTCATCTGCTGAGCGATCCATCTTCAGAGTTCTCCGGGTTGGGACCGTTGTCCGCTGGGACGCTTGCCCGCAATGGAGAAACTAAACAATGAAGATGGACAACTTTTCATCAAGGTTGGTCCTGACCCACTGTGGTTACTCTTGCCATCCATATTCTCCCCGATCACTAACCGGTCTTGCGATGCTTTGCAGAACCTCGCCAGCTTTGTTCGCACCCACGAAAAAGCGCTCGCCAATGCCTTGCAGCTTCGGCGCCAGCCTAAAAACAATGCACCCCCACAATCTTCCACCAACTCTCCCACGAGCTCGGGGGGCACCTTGTCCTCGACATCGCTGACTCTCGCGGCGGCCTTGTCCTTTGGGGCGCTCAAGTTCACCTCGCAGAACATCAAGCCCGCCAAACTCACCCTGACCCCCCACCATCTGTTCTATCTCCTCTCCCGTTTCGAGGAACTCTCCGTTGCCGTGGGCCCCATGAACGTCCGGCTGGAGAATATCCACACTGAGGTCTCCCAGTCCTATGTTTCCTTCCTCAATAAGCCCCAGCGGTCCAAGGGCGATCGGGACTCGATCCATTCCGTATCCAGCGTTCGTAGCGTCATGTCCGGTATGAGTGGCCTCTGGTCCTCGTTTGGCCTGGGATCCAAGGACTCTTCCTCCAAATCGGACAAGGCCAAAGCCGCCCTGGAAGCGGATCTCAAGTACCTCTACTCGGCCTTTACTAAAATCCCTTGCCTGCGCCTGGCTCCGGACCACCGCGCCCGCCTGATCCGCGGTTATGAAGAATTTCCTTTCGACACGGCTGTGCCGCTGCATTCTTTCAAAAATTTGAGCGCTTTAGAGATCATTGACATAGACTACCGCTCCTTCTACGGCTGGGACCGACTGTCCGAGCAACTGCGCACCCTGTCCATCAAACGAGCTCATCTAGACGACCCGGCCGACCTTCTCACGAGGATCGTGCTGGATGACATCGATAAGCGTCGACGACGATCGGCCAAGTCTCAACAGTCACCCTTGCTGGGATGGAACAACACTGTCAATACGCAGCCAGTAAACTCCCCCGATCTCGCCAATTCCTTCTCGGCCCCCGGGTCCCCGGTCGTCGAGACCGCGCTGGGAACCAGCAGCAGCCCCAAGGCGACTCCAATGATGCGCGCCGGGTCGGAAGGTGGCAAGATTCGTGCGCGCGCCGAAAGCATCTCGCCCACTCGGCCCGCAACGAAACAAAGTCACCGTCACAATCGTGGCCAACGCATTCGACGGACGGGCTCCGGGAGTTCGAATTCGAGCGAGACTTCCGGTGGATATCGAACTGGCAGCTCCTCAACCCTGCTTGCGGGCGTTCTCCCGCCCTCTAAATGGCGATTCCTGCGCCACCTCGGTCTCCCCGAGAACTCACTTACGTCGATTTCCACTGCCAGCTTGGCTCCCGTGGCCAGCACCCTCAACTCGCTGGATCTGTCGTCCAATCTCTTGACTGAGATCCCAGACAGTCTGACATCTCTGATGGCATTGCGAGCCCTTAATCTGTCGCATTGCATGATCGAGTCCCTGCACTCGCTGTCCCGAAACCCCCTTCCTGCTATCACTGCTTTGAACCTTCGCGGCAACCGGCTTCGCTCCCTGGCAGGCATTGAAAGATTGCTTTCGCTGGAGAGACTAGATCTGCGGGACAACAACCTCTCGGACCCGACTGAAATGGCACGGCTCACCAGTCTCCCTGAGATACGGGAGATCTGGGTGTCTGGAAATCCGTTCGTGAAGACACATTCCAGCTATCGCGTCGTGATCATGAATCTCTTCCGTCGTACGCCAGGCTACTCGGAGGACATCATTATCGATGGCCGGGGCCCAGGCTATACCGAGAGGAAGCAGCTCGTCGAGCGAGTTGCAGAGCCCGAAGGAGCACCCGTGGTGCGGTCCAGCGCCGCGGATCAATCGACGATTGTCAACAAGCCACTGCCACCCACCCCGGCGCCCACCCAAGCGGCCTCGAAGTCGGCTTTCGTTGAGGAAGAGTCGCATGCAAAGGCTCACAGGCGGAATGAAAGTGACGGAGGAACCAATCGCCGGAAGAAGATCCAGCGACGCAGGATCGTCGACCTTTCACACGACAATCCGTTTATTGCAGATGGACTCGGCAATGCGGGATCTACACTCGCCCCAGTCCTTCCCACTCAGCAGATTCAAGCCCCGACTAACCCATCCATCGTGGTCCCTGATCATCCGTGGAAGCTGGACAGTGGGACCCAGTCCGGGTCATCCAGCATTCAGAGCCCGGCAAAGAACCTGCACTCTCCCAGCCCTCCTCCCTTGCAGACTGCCGTAGTGCAGCCCGTTCAAAACAAGGACTGGGCACTGGATGAAGAGCTTTGCCGGCAGCAGCTGGAGGCTCTGCAGCAAGGCATGGGCCACCCATGGCTCACTGTTCTGGGTGGCCATCCCTGGGACAGCCCCCAGAAGCATCTCACTACCCACCTGACCGGGACCGGCTTGGATCACTCGGCTCTCCCAACCTCGCCTCTCACTCGTGCAAGCAGCCAAGCAATCCTTAGTGGAGGCCATGCCTTGGGCGGATAACCAACACCGGGAATCCCCCTTTTTATTCCCCCATTTCTCCTCTTGAGAAAAATCTCCATTCTCATTTTCTGATACACCTTGGATTACCCTTTTTTTCCCCATGGATCAAACAAACGGACCCATCTGTGGCCTTTTGTCTCCCCTCTACTCGACCTGGGGTCATACCTCATGCCCATTTGATTCCTCTGATCAACTTGATTTGCATTGTTTCTGGCGTTGGATGACTTTACGAGATACGGTGGGTTGGATGTATGAACTATTTACGGCCTCTTGTGTTTGTCTTTTGCTTTTGTTTCTTGCGTTGCACTGTCAATTCTTTGTCTCTGCGAAAAAAGCGCATCCTTCGGCCCTTCTGGGGCTTGCTTCCAAGGCTAGACAGGGACGGCACTTTGATGTTTTATTTTGTCTCTCTCTTTTTAGAGCGTTTTGTATTGTACCTTGAGGAAATCGGGTGACTCGGCGTTGGTATCTGTTTTCTTTTTGTGTTTGTTATCTTTCTATTCCCCTTGTTTTGTTTTGCTTTGGCGGAGGTGCTGCATGAGACATGAGGCATAAGCCCACCCGAAGAATAATGCGAAACGTTTGGAAGATCAAGACCCTTTCCATAGATCCAATGGAGACATCAACTCAGTTCCTACCAATCCAGGGTATCCAACTAAGCAGCATCTGGAAGTAAACTTGAACATCCAGTGGTGTACATTTGCCGGATCCAATAAGATTGACTGCCTGATCGGCATGATGCAGGGAGTAAGACAAACAATGGCATTATCATAGATCCTCGAGAGAGCCGTGTATTTCCGGGGGTCTCTGGGAGTTGATGTCTGAAATTCATTCACATTGGGGCGAGTCCAAATGGCCAAGAAGCGGGTCCTGTACAGTAGACAGTCCCTCCAAGTCAGAAAGCCAGCAAAAGAAAGAAGAAAAGGAGAAACATGCTTCGTGATGAGCCTGTGTGATGTGTAACTCTATCAACCAAGAAATAGTCAAAGAATTACTATTTTCAAGCAATCATTCGGGGTCAAAATCCAGTCTATGTATAGTTGGGCGGGAGCCAAACATGCAAACACTAGACTGAACTTCCCGCTTTCTCCCTGCAAGATTCTCCCTTCTCTCCCTCTTCGCCAAACATCGCGTTTTGGATTGTTCAACTGCCAAAATTGTTTGAGTGATTTCTCTCCCTTGATTGAAATCCTCTTCTTTTCACTCTCCCCAGTCTCTTCTCTCCGACCACACCTTTCCCTCGATCGCTTCGCCAGTCAGGTTTCGCCATCTTGTCCAGACTTCTCTCTTCATCTCGGATCTCTTCATCCCAATCAAATTGAAGCGACTCGCAGTCTTCTTTCCCTCAGTTCCATCCGCTCAAGGCGCTCATCAACCCACCGGCCCCTGCATCCGCGTCTCAACACACCCTGAGAAAGCCATCCTTCCACTTCGCTTGGCATCTCTGCCAGATCGCACGTTGCGGCCGTGAGGCCCTCTTGAGTCTTGGTCTCACTGAATCTTTTCTTTTTCTTTTTCTTTTCTTTTTTTTTTCACTGGTTTGGTAGGCATCCATCTTTTTCCCCGTTGTTTTCCTCCCGCCAAAACCCACCAAGGGGGGCAAGAAACCCAACGAAAAAAAAATTTCCCATGGGCGCATCTGTCTTCTGAACTCTCTGGAGGTTTATGATCAGGATTGGATCTCTTTGCCATTTTTGAATGCCTTGCTAATCCGTCTGTTGCACTGTTACAGGACATAGCCGCCGCGTCATCAATTCTTCACCTCCCGATCGCTGCGGAAGCCACCCCTTCCACCCGCGTTCGTTTTTTTCTTCTTCTTCCCTTTCTTCTTCTTTTTACCATCAATTTTCCCCTTTCGTGTCCTTCGTTAGAGGCCACCCAACATGGCCGACCAGGAAGTGGATTTGGACTCGATCATTGATCGGCTGTTGGAGGTGAGGGGTAGCCGGCCTGGCAAGCAGGTCCAGCTGTTGGAGTCGGAGATCCGTTATCTCTGCACCAAGGCCCGTGAGATCTTTATCTCTCAGCCCATCCTGCTGGAGCTGGAGGCTCCGATCAAGGTACGTCGCTGCGCTGTGACCCGGTCGCGGGAAATCGCTCGCCCCTAACATCAACTCCTCTCCCTCTTTCTAGATCTGCGGTGATATCCATGGCCAATACTACGACCTCCTCCGTCTTTTTGAATACGGTGGATTTCCGCCGGAAGCCAACTACCTGTTCCTTGGTGATTACGTCGACCGTGGCAAGCAGTCGCTCGAGACCATTTGCCTCCTTCTTGCGTACAAGATCAAGTACCCCGAGAACTTCTTCATCCTGCGTGGCAATCACGAGTGCGCGTCCATCAACCGTATCTATGGATTTTACGACGAGTGCAAGCGACGATACAACATCAAGCTGTGGAAGACTTTCACTGACTGCTTCAACTGCCTGCCCATTGCCGCCATCATCGACGAGAAGATTTTCACCATGCACGGTGGACTGAGCCCCGATCTCAACTCGATGGAGCAGATCCGCCGTGTCATGCGTCCCACTGACGTAGGTTTCCCCCCTGTCCTCTGTTTTTGTTGATGTGGTTTCCATTGGGATTGCGGGGCAGACGTGGCAGAGCAGTGCCCGAGTCCCCGCAATGACCTAGGTACAAGGCCAGTCTTGCTGACTGAAATAGATCCCTGACTGCGGTCTGCTGTGCGATCTTCTGTGGTCCGATCCTGACAAGGATATCACTGGCTGGAGCGAAAACGACCGTGGTGTCTCATTCACATTCGGCCCCGACGTGGTCTCACGCTTCCTTCAGAAACACGATATGGACTTGATATGTCGTGCACACCAAGTTGTGGAGGATGGGTACGAATTCTTCTCGAAACGCCAGTTGGTCACGCTATTCAGTGCTCCCAACTACTGTGGGGAGTTTGACAATGCGGGTGCGATGATGAGTGTGGATGAGAGCCTGCTCTGCTCGTTCCAGGTGAGTGGATTTCGTGGCCCTTGAGAATTTTTTTTTTTTTTTTTTTTTTTTTTGGTCTCCTAACGAATGTTTTTCTTTCCGACAGATCCTGAAACCAGCAGAAAAGAAACAAAAGTACGTCTACGGGGGCATGAGCTCCGGCGGCGGGCCCGTCACTCCTCCGCGCAAGCAAAAGAAATAAAAGAATCAATACGAGCTTCCCCATCTGCAGCAGGTTCGGGCGAAGATAAGCCTTTGATCATCACCTTTCACCACGCCCCCACGCCGATTCACATCTCTCGCCACGATCACCCCCGCCGCGAGTTCCCACCCTTTCTCCAGATCCGTGAAACGATGAACGACCGAGGATTCCTTATCCGCACCAGGGCCGCGCCTCTTATCCCTCACCCTGATCACCATCTCAGCCTCCGATAATGATTTTACTCTCTACCCGCGTTTCCCCTCGAGTCAACCGGGTCCCCTCCCCCCAGTGCGAAATGCCGACCAACCCGTCTGCATCTATTTCCCGGCCGAACTGCCGCGATTTCTGCACTTCCGGAGTGGAATTTAACCATTTTTCTTTTCTTTTTTTGTCTTTTGTTTCTTACCATCTGGACGGAATGTTTACCTTCGGCATCCTGGAAAAGAGGGGGTGTGGGAACTGGTTATCTTTTTTTTCGACTTTTTTCTTTTCTTCTTTCTTCTCTTTACTGTGTCTTCGGTCCTCTCTTGTCTTCTCTGTATGCGTATGCGCATACCGTGGGACCTCATGTGTTGCGCCTCTCATCGTGTGTTCTCTCTTATTTTCTCGTCTCGAAATACGATCCATTTCCGTGTCTTTTCCCTCTACGAACTTGCCACCCTTATTATTTCTTCACCTTTCGCATCGTTTAGGAATAAGCCAGTCCTGTTTTTACTGGTCTGTTTTGGGGAGGGGGGTCATTATATGGTAGGTGAGATTGCCGAGGTATCATCTATTTAGACGCTTTTCTCCAATCCCTGTCATATCGAAATACTGTTTGTAGTTCGGGAGAAACAATGGTCCTGTAGTGAGATATGATATCAAGGACGGGTGTGCATCTAACGCGGTTCAGGTGATTGTGATTGTGACTGTTGTATGTCTTTGCGGGATCAAGGTACAGGTTCTTCGTCGGTGGATGAAGCAGTCGAGTGTCTTTGTTTCTTCTCTCTTTCTCTTGTCTTTATCGAAGATTGAAAAATAAGGACCTTTTTTTTGAAATTGAACGGTTTAGGTGGTTGTAGCTATAAAGCGAGATATTCCGTAGACGCTGGACACAGGGAAGCAAAAACGGGAGGGAGGAGAGAGAGAAGAGAGAGGAATAGGGAGAGAGAAAAACAAGAACATTTCATTGCGCTTGAGTTGTTCCAGCACATCACGATGATGGTGGGGAAGCATGGGCTGAAGTATTTGAGGAAGTAGCGGGGGAAGAGGAAGGGGCAGGGATCAGATCAGACCAGAGGGGGGGGAGAAGTGGAAGTGAGAAATGAGAAATGAGGTTATTATCAAGAAACATTTGGGACAAATTCATCTTAGACATATTGGGACAGCCATCTGATGCCCTCGCCATACCCTATGAACAACCTCGGGTTAGCATTATCGCAGACACAGATATACAGACAAGACTCTATGATGTATGGACTTACCCTGTCTCATGACAACACTGCACATGAACACCTCAATAGGCCGGATCCCCTCGAGCGGCACCTTGCCCTTGCCGGTGGTCTGGTACAGACCGAGCTGGTGGCGCAGCTCGTCCTCGCTCACGGCGTCCGGGTGGTCAATCTTGTTTCCGAGGACAAGGAACGGCACCTTGGACAGCTCCTCCATAGCCAGGAGCGAGTCGAGCTCGACCTTGGATTCGGGGAAGCGCTCGTAGTCCTTGGCGTCGACCAAGAAGACAATGCCGCTGACTTCGGGGAAGTAGTCTCTCCAGAGACGGCGGGCTAGAATTCAAATTTAGTGAGCGTGACTTTTCTTGGTCGTGTTTCTGTAACTCGCTCAGGTCTGCAACGTACCCTGCTGGTGACCACCCAGGTCGAAGGTCGTGAAGCGGTTGTTGCCGATAGCCAGCTCCTCCGAGGTCGGGTGGGCGGTGGGCTGCAGGACGGCAACACGGTCGTTCTATGAGGGGACCCGGGTCAGCAACCATTGTCCTCTTTGTCTATTCTTTTTTTGTATCGTTGAAATCCATGTCCCTTCATCCAGCCCTTCAGTCGGACCGGTAGATCGCGGTCCAATTCACAATATAGCCATCCTCCACCAATACATCAACCATTTCCGCCAATAGAACTCACCTTCAACATGTGCAGCAGCGTCGTCTTGCCGGCATTATCCAGACCAAGGAAAAGGAGTTTGGCATGCTTATTGGCGAGGCCGAGAGAGGCGAGAAGGTCCCAGACTGTAGGATAAAACTCGGGTTAGCAAGGCGAAAAATTGTCCATGACTAAAATCCCATC
Source organism: Penicillium alfredii (assembly GCF_028826965.1). Taxonomy (NCBI): domain Eukaryota; kingdom Fungi; phylum Ascomycota; class Eurotiomycetes; order Eurotiales; family Aspergillaceae; genus Penicillium; species Penicillium alfredii. The sequence continues at coordinate 2,638,745 of NW_026622708.1, read as the reverse complement.
GCGATCACAGGCTCTTGGAACCGCGGCAACTTCTCACGGTCTCAACGGAGAAACACGTTAAGAAAATGCTCGCAGAAAAGCCCAATCCATCTGCTCAACTGGACAATGCCATATCCATCTTTTCAAAGCAATCGACCAAGTGTCGGTTGCACTCTTGCTGATGCGGGTGGAAGGCAAGCCGAGGATAGAGCAAGAAGAAGAAGGGAGCAGGCGGTGCCTGGCAGGGCTAGAGGGGGTTGAGGAAGAAACAGAGAGGGGGATCACTTACACCAGTCGATAAGCCACATGGTGAAAGGAGCTTGAGAAGGCGGAATCACAAGACAGAAGCCGGAAGAGAGAAGCGCAGATGTTCGGGACCACGGGGGGGAGGTGGATGGAAAGAGAGAAGACACGCAGCTGGGTTGAGGTTGTTTTCGGGTGAGTGCCTGAGGCAGCGATCGGCGGTGGCGGAATCAGATGGACTCGGCCATCCTCGACGGTTACAGTCCCGAGGTCAAATTAAAGCAATTAATAAGAGAGTGCCAATAATACGAGCATGCTAAGCAGCAGTGATAGTGTTTCAAGAATTTATTCAAGCTATCGATCTAGTCATATTCAAAGTCGCTCCGCTATCCACAATACACCAAATCCAAACCAGGGGTATATGCACCGCAACCATGCACCAAAAGAAAGTGGCCTCAAGCAGTACGTCAGTGGGAAATGCAAGGAAAGGTCCGCCTCCTTGAGTGATTAAAAAAGAAGACCAGGCAGAAAAAATGAAAAATGAAAAAAAAAAAAAAATGAAAAGCAACCAGCAAGTGGATGACGCAAAAGTTGGTTAAGTATGTAATAGCGAAGGGCACTCGGATCACAGACCGAGCGGAGAAAAAAAAGATCAGAACCAGATATGTACAGGTCAAAAGAAGGGGGTAGAGATAGAAAAAAAATATAGGCGAGGTACTATGTCCTCGGGAGCCTTAAACAGATAGGACGAGCTGGGCGTCTTGTCCGACGCCGTAAGCCCTGCACCTCTCAGCAACTTCGAGGCCAAGCTCCTTCATCCGTTCGGCTCCCTTGCCGGGAATCGGCCGCCGCTCTTTTTGCTCTTTGGCAGCTTTGCGGCAATGTTGGCGCCAGAACCTTTCCTTGCGTTTCTGGCGCTTCTTTTCCAGGCCTTCGACAATGTCAACAGGCCCACGGGTGTGTAGTTCCCGCGTGCGCGAGTGCTCGCGCTCTGACGATTCGTCCATCGCCGAAATGCTTTGCCAGCGGTGGGACTTTTCGAGGCTGGTGAAGAAAGGGTTGGGAGTCCGGGGCAGCGACTTGGTGCGGACCATGGGATGCCGTTGTACCAAGTGACTGATGTTGAAACCGCGAGGACTCTCGACCGGGGGCATGTCCTCGGTCATCCAGTTCTCCGGGGAGGGCGACTGGGCTCTCAAGCGCGGGGGCGGGGACTTGAGACGCTTGGGGGAGGTGCGGCCAGCCCGACGAGGCGGCGGAGACACCATACGCTTGGGAGAGCGCCGAGGCGAAGGCTTGCGAGACGAGCCCCCAGCCCGGCCTCGGGTCGACTCATCCCGGTTGATTGCCAGTTGATTCGGGATCACCGAATCCTCCAGCTCCTCAGAGATTTCTCCTAAGTCCTCGTTGTCCTCCGGGTCGCTCGTTGGGAAGCTGGGATCAATATCCTGTGGAATGGGAATGTGCTTAGACAGCCGCCGTTGCTCCATGCAAGATTTGTACGCAGCTTCGAGCGGACGGTCTTCGTCAAGGGTTCCGCAGACAAAGTCCGTACTATCAGGTAGATTCGGAGTGCCCGGACGCATCCTGGGGACATTACAAGAGCGACGACCGTCTATCCTCTGGACAGGGGCCGGGAGCCACTTTTGGTAATCATCAGTCATCGAGTCGAACGAGGTGTTCGAGGTACGACGCTCGATAGTCGGAGCCACTACGTCGACGGTCTGGGGGTGGGTTCGGGGATGGCCGGGGACGGGGACCAGAATTCATAATCGGAACCATCGTCGTCACTTTCATCCGAGTCCGCGAAGCCGGCTTCGTTGTCAGACTCGTTTCCATCGTCCGATGAGAAATCGTGGACAGTTGAGTCATCGTCAGCCACATCCGCGTCGTCGTCCTCCTCGTCCTGGGCCTCCTCCTCGGCTTCTTCGCCAAGGCGTCGGATCGCGTTTTCTTTCTTCATACAGTCGTTCAGGGTGATTTTCTCCGAGTACTCTGCCGTCTTGGTCACCCACTCGTCGTCCTCTTCGATCGAGCTGGCGAACTCGTGGAACCGAGTGGCTTCGGACTCTTCGAATTTCCCCAGCCCGCTGGTCGGAATTCCCTTGGGAGCGCTCGTCGCAGGTGCTGGCTCTTCCTTGAGGGTTTCCTTGGACTCTGGCGAGGTTTTACGAGCAACGGGAGCCGGGGAGCCGCGGCATCGTCCGCGAAAAGAGATCCTTGCGGCCGGGGAACGGGCTCGCTTGGTGGCAGAGTCGCGTCCGGGACATACAAACGTGAGGGTGGTCTTGCGCTTGGGCGGTTCGATCGTTTCCTGGGAGGGTTGTGTTGAGGAGGGTGGCGTGGGAAGGTTTTGCTGTTTCTGGTCGTCGGCCTTGCGGCCACACGCGAAACTGATACATCGCTTGCGGCCCAAATTGGCCTCGACAGTTGTCTCGCTGGCGTCCACGACCTTGACCTTGGGAGTCACTTCCTTCTTGACCATCATCGGAGTCGGCTTGCCCATCAACTGCGGTGGCAACGGCGGACTCGGGGTGTTGGACAGCGAGGGACTTGTCAGGCCACCGTCACTGGTCAGCTCGGCAGTCGAGATGCCACTGATGTTGCTGTGCGGGTAGGAGCGATACATGTAGGAGTCGTGGAAGCCGGAATGATGGTCAATGGGGGACATTTCGGGGCTGCTCTTGAGAGCGCGCGTGAGCAAAGATTCCTTCCGGTCCAAGCCCGCTGGGCGCGCGTAGATCATATCTTCGTGGGGTTTCATCGAGGTGGTATGCAGAACATGTTGGTCCGGGGGTTCATCGACGTCCTCAGCCAGGTCGGCCTCATCATGGGCCGGTCGCGAGGACGAGTTGGGCGAGAGAAGCATCTTCAAGAGGTTGTGCAGGGAAAACGGGCGGTCTCCGCGGGACTGCGCCATCTTCGGACACAGAGATCACAAAAGAGGTTCACGAGAGAATCCGGAAAGTAGAGGCAATGACGAAGAGCATCGGAAGGTGGCGAGGCTCGAGGCAAATGAGAAAGAGGATGGTTATTTTCCTTCTTCAAAGACCCCTTTTAGAATAAAAGAGTCTTTTCTTTCAATCAACGAATGCTCTCACGATATCGATCGACGATCAAAGACCATAGATCGACCCAGAGGGCAGAACAAGAAACGACGTCCCGCGAAGGACGATTGTCATGATTTACAGCGCATGTTTAGGACAGGGGGAGGCTTGTCGAGACAACGGTGGGACGAGGGTTCGCCAAGAACGATAATTGTCTTCCTAAGAATGGCAACTCAATGAGAGCGCCCAGGAGAGACTGTTCGAATACCTCCAGTCTTGTCGGGGTCCGTGCTCCGGGGGGCGATGACAGGAAAAAAGCAAGAATGTCAAGAACCAAAAAATGGAGAGAGGAGAAGGACGGTTTAAGGAGGGAGAGTGGAGAGTGGGAAATATGAAGAAGAAAAGAGAGGGAAAAAAGCGCCAGAAAATCACCGTTGAATGTCTTGGAGGGGGGGGGAAGTGGGAGTGACGATACAGAGACGGCTTTGGTTTAGCGTGGGTCCTGACTTTTTTTTTTTTTTTTAAATTTTAAATTACCGATGATTTAGTGTAATTGCATTACCACTGGGGAAGAAAAAAACGAATTTTGCCACTTTGTCCTTCCACGATGCTTCCACCGACCCACTTACTTCCAGGGGCTTCCCGTGGCATTCTCGAGGATCTTGTCGAGAGTACATAGAGTGTGTTTATGTGTGTATGTGGTTTTTCTTTTTCTTTTTCTTTTTCTTTATTCTTTGTGTCTATGTAGATATTCTACGTATATTGTATAAATGTTTCTTTTATTTAATCAACTTTCCGTATAGCAAAGCCCGAGGGTGGACCACACTGTGTATGAGGCATTTTGTCTCGCGGCTAAACTACATCAGGGCTCTAGGAGCACCCCATCACACCAACGGCCTCTGCGAATAACATGAAACTCGACAAAAATAAATAAAAAATAAAAATAAAAAAACCATCCCTTCGCTACCAAAAATCAAATAACGTGCCCACACACCATCACGTTCCCCCAGTAGAGCAACTGTATGTAGGTATCCCACCTATCTCAAGGGCAGGTAAAGAGGTCATCGGACATGATCGCTGATCGCCTTGGCCACTTCTTGTCAAAAGGGTGGTAACTACATATAATTCAATTTATAATTCAATTTATAATAATAATAATAATAATAATAATACATGTGCCTGAACGCTGCCGAGCCGTCGGAAGTGTAAGACATACGCAGATACAAGCCCTAACCGGTTATGATATTCTATTACTCACATCTATACACGCGCTGTGCGCGCTTCATTTTCCTTTTCTTGGCTTGCTTTCCCCCATACCGGAATGCTTGGTATGATAGTCCACATAATATTATTATTATAACATACTGTAATAATATATCCCGTATGTACAGACAGTAGACAAGGCAAGGCCGGTGCCCTTACTCCCGATGCGGAAAAGGGGGATATTCCTGACGTTTGTCGCATCTCTGTACTCTGTACCTAGGACTACGGGGTAGAAAAGTATATAACACGGGGAGAAGTGGAGTACATCATTCTCTTCTCCATTAACCCTGCCAGGGCCTCCAGGAAAAGGGGGTTTTCTTGGCCCTGTTACTTCCCGGCAGATCAGTCTTGGTGGCCTCAATATATTGAATGATATTCTGAAATAGAACAGCAATCGATTGCCCCATGCCAAGACTAGAAATCAAAAACAAAACAAAAAAAAAGGCAACATGGGAATCGCCCGGGGATGCGGCCAAGAATCCCTTGGCCCAGCATGGCCTCCAAGCTGGCAACCCCATGCTTCGATTTGGGCATCCAGGAGGCGAGGTTCGTCATGGAAAGGAGAAGTCACATACATTCACAAACACACCTCTCGAGTGGCGTGGCCGAATACCCCAACAATCCTCGGGGGGGGGGGGGGGTATGGTAGTAGACAGTACACACAGTGTATGGGATCGGCAGATTCAACCCCAGTGACCCTCGACAGATGCATCCCGTTTATCCAGTTTCCTTGCGAGCTGCAGCCCGTTCAGTCCCCATCTCCACAGCACAGCACATAGGGGGACCACCACGGAAGCTAGGTAATAACAATAATCTCTCATGTTCGCAGCATGACTTCACCGGGCACCAATTGTCATCGGTGTCCATGAAAAGGAGCTGACGAGGACAAGGCTAAGAGGAGCGGTCAGTCGCGATCGCGATCGGAGGTTTTTCTTCGATCGGCCCCGTCGGGCATTTCTCGAAGTATTCGAAGGATACGGTGTCACGATGGTATATATGGGAGATATGGGATCGAATGGGCCGAATGGGCCAAACCTCGAATGGAAATAAGAAAGAAAAAAGATACATGAACCCAGTTTAGATCACGACAAGCTTCGCGAATGCGAGATCTTCCCCCCACACTTGATACCTTGATACGAGCAGGCATGGCCCCTGTCAGAATTGTTTCTCGAGGATTTGCTCACGAACCGGTCAAAAAGGTGCAGTTGGGTTTACAATGCGGATGAAGCTTGTTGCCAACAAGGCGTGCATGTCCAGAATAGACTGCTATATTATGATATTAGTGTAATAGTATATTAATCGAAGATATATACATGGACTTGAAGTCCACGAGCGGCACTTCCGATCGGCCATTTCCGTACCCATATACACATGAAGGGAAATTACCAGCATTTCCCGCGTTGGCCGGAGAAAAAAGAAAAAGAAACATCGCTCGGCCCTAGAATTCCTGGACATTGGATAGCCCCAGGGTGACTTCCAATCCTCGTGTCCAACCACTTGGCCATGAAGGGAATGGGCCAAGGGACCCCAAATCCCCCTTTTCTTTTCTTTTCTTTTCTTTTTCTTTTTCTTTTTCTTTTTTTTTTTTAGAATTTGAATGAGGATTCGATCACGTTGCGCTCGTGGCAGAAAGGAATGTGTTGGCCCCAATGCCCATAATAAGGTGTGAACTGTGCGGAGTCAAGGAACATACTTTTACATGCTAAGCCTGAGAAGGTGTCTCTATGTATATCCATAGATACACTAACACATACTAAGACTAACGAGATAATCATATTCTATTGGATCCATCGCTGACCGGGAGCACAACCGGGGAAGTGGAGTTCGACGGCCCTGAGAGTAGCGCATGAACGTGGGCCCCTATGTTGTATATGAGGCATTTTACTCTCTCCGCTACTCGCTACTGACACTACTGACGCTACTGCGACGGGCGCCAGATGTAGTTTAGATGCGACACTTCATCTGACAGGCCCGCTTTGAACTCAATGGGCTCAGTGGGTTCAAAGGGGTTGTTTTTGAGCATTTGGGTATCTATTTCTACTTAACACTTGCTATCACTGACTGCTGGAGTTATACAGTGTGCAGTGGTACAGTATAGAGTGTATACACATCAGACACATCAGTCATCACTTGACCTCGGTCCTGTGTGTCGCCGAGAATATTCCCTTCCCACTCCCTCTCCCTCGAGTGCAGATTCTTTGTCCGATTGCCCACATTCCTGCCGAGGTGAGACCAGATTGCTACGGTTCTCCCCGAAAGAAATCATCAGACTCGCAGGGTTTCACTACAAAAGAAAAAAAAAGAAAAAAGCAAAACAAAGATGCAACCGCCCAGCAAGGCATGGCGGATGAGCCACTCCGAGTCGGCACACCACAAAGATAATTCTTCACAGTCGAGTCATCTGAGTCAAAGGCATTATTGATCCTTATCATGAACAGAGATTTCGGCTCCAATGACCGAGCAGTGCAAAGAAGCCAAGAACCTGCTATTCTCGAACTATCACGCCGATCGTTCCGATCGGGGGAACCTCACCACACCCCAAAATCATTGCCTATTGCCTCTCTCTGTTACTCCTCAAACTTTTTCATTGCCAAGATCAATACCTGTGCATCCATCCATGCACCGATCAGTCTTGGAAGTCGGGCAGATCAATGATCTGCCCGGCAGGAAGGACACGGAAACCAGAAACAGAACAGGCGTCACTGTCCCGAGATTCTCCCCCCCCATTCCGCAGGGCTTGGCGACAACAGCCTCACAGTTCGAACTGCCAAGGGCTGGGCATTGTCTCTTCAGAATGCGCCTGGTTACAACCTCCACGCCGTGGGCCGGACAGTGTTTTGATGGTTACAATACCATAGGAAAAAGCAAGCAAGTAGGGAGGTCCCCACAAGGATGCCCGAAATGGCAGACCTGAAGAGTCAATCCCTCCCCTTTTTATTTTCTTTCAATAATGTCTCGTGTCAGGTCAGTCCCAGTGAGGCTTGGCTTCTGCAGAAACGAGGCCAGGAGACGAGAATGCGCCGGGGGTTGTTGCATGAACCCCAGACAGGCAGACAGAGATACAGAGAGACACAGACAGGTACGAAGGAGATAGAGAGGCGCTGCACTCTCGGCGCCAAGCTTCTTGGATCGCATCACAATCACCCAAAATTCAATCGTGCCGCCTAGGGCTTTTGGTTTTCTCGGCGCAGGATTCGCAGTACATACATGCTGCCAAGGGCGATCATGGGCGATCATGGCAGTCTCCCTCTGCTTTCTTCCTCCCCGTGCATGAACACCGTCTTGGCGTGGAATCTCCAGGTCGGGGGGCGCAAACTATTTGCAGGCTATTGTCGTTGCCAAGCCGTTGCACATTTGTGTCCCATGCAAGGTAGGAGTGGCAGTGTTGTTTTTCCATCGGGATCGACAACTGGCCTCGGCCTGAATGATTTGTGCCATATCACACTCGGTCCGGTCCGATCGAGCATCCCTTTACTCTTCTTACAGTACACACAGGACATACTGTACATATACAGATTGTATGTATATGTACAGGTTGCCCGGTTATCCACCAGTTCGTCCCATCAATGATAGATCGTCAATCTCTGCATGGTGCCCGGTCTCTCTACTATACCTCGGTACAACTAAGAATATCTCTAGCATCCAAGATCCTTGACTATGAGTACATACAAAGAACTACGACCCTGCCAAGCTGCCAAGGGAGCAAAATAAACAAACAAATATAGAATCCTAAAATACCAACTCACAGACAGTAAACTCGGCACACGCCATTCGAATATGCAATGAAGTGCCTTGGTCCTCGCCCCCGATTCCTCCAGGGCGCCGTGTTCTTATCGCGTACGCCCGACACGGGCTATCATCCACCATGCATGGGCTTTGATGGATGTCTAGTGTCTTGTAATGCAAGCACATCCTCCACCCAATCCTTCTCCGACCTTCTCGAAGGCCTTTCTGACAGCCAGTGATCGGCACAGGCCTCTATCCCCGCATCCTGGAGAAAAAGTGATCAGGCATCCTCCGTGCAGCGAGTTGCCCATCTATCTACCAATAATAAAGAAAAAAAAATACAACCCAGGTAGAAAAAGATAGAGCTCCCGGCATGTCTATCGCTGTACATGACAATTAAGTCCCTTTTTTTTTTTTAACCCGCCCGACACTTCCTGGTTGTCATGGATTTTGGTTCGTTGGGGCCAGATGAGGTACTTGGCTTAGTCTAGGGTTTCAAGGATGATGACAGCTGACATTACATGCAGAGGGGGCTGGATGATATCATTCTTGTCTTTTGGAAAAGAAGAGTAAAGTAATAACATACAGAAAGAGACGATGGGGCCAAGTGCGCCATGACAATGACGAAGCCTGGCGGCCCAAGAGAGAGAGTGGGAAAAACCACGTCCAGCATGGAACAAGGACCTCAGTGTTAACATGGTCCAGTCCCTCCCGAATCATATCCTCAATAATCGAGTCTGCCTGCGAGGCCCACAGAGATACAGAGATATACGTATCTCCTAACTGGCAGACAATGCCATTAGCCCGTGTGTGGAGGGTATTCTTTTTCCCTCTGGGCTCCGTGCACACTGTGACACATACTCTCTCTGACACACGCCATCCACAGCCGGGGCCGACCCTGGCAACGATGACAAAAATAACAATATCATAGCATCAGCAACTCAGCAGACCTCAAGCACCCCCCCCTCCAAAAGCGGTCTGGCGACGCCGAAGACGCATACGCATGGATCAGGGAAGCGAGCCAACAAAGACTCACCCGCTTTCTCCGGTGATGTCACCGGCGAAGCGTGGACGCGGGATACATTGTCATTACTCGATCGCAAATGCCTCTCATCTCCACATATACACAGAGGATGACTCGGTAGTTGGCCCGTTTGTGCTAATGATGGTGATAGTGTCCGGGGGCTATACGTCAGAGCTGGGTCTTGCGTTTCTCTATACATGTATGTACATTTATATATTGATTTATTTATATATGTTTATGTTTATTTATGTGATACATACCACTCCCAGTCCCAGGTGGTGGCTGGCTCATCCTGCGCAACGATGAATGCGTGAACCTAAGCGGCAGGCCCTAGAGTTAGTCCCTCTAGTCTCTCTTGGTTCGGTGGTGAGTCCTCCGGGTGGGGGTGTTTTGATGATATTGCGAGATTGCGGTCGGGGTGTAAATCGCGGCGACTGTGAGGGATTTTACGTCTGAGGTCATTGAACATAACATAAACGCCATGGTGAATATAGGAAAATAAGTGGTTGTTTTTTTTTTTTTTTTTGGATGTCTCTCAACAACTATGGTTTGATGTTGCGGCAAACCAAGAATGCACAAATTAATCACATATGTTGATACATAGTCTATTTCTGACATATAGGTATAGTGGAATAGTGGAACCCCTCGGAGCGAGGCTGCTGCAGCTAGCAAAGTATGTCCATCGAGGGTTATGAACTGGTTCCTTTGGTGCCATTTTGGCACCAGGGGGGGGAGATTCATTCTGCGTGAATGTCGACGAGGCACTCCGGTGCTGAACGCGGCTGTGTTGAGCAATAGACAAGCCGGAGGGAAACCATGTTGAATAGAATGGTTAAGCGTTCATCGTGCATTCGATTTCTGTGCCTGTCAAGCACCACCCGGGCAAGACTAAAGATAACGTTGCAAGAACATCTCCCATTGCCTCAAGTCTTGATGAACCTCGACAAACAGCCATCACCGGTTGACAGCCCCAATCCACGGTGCATTCTCGGAAGCGGCAGCAGCCTCTGGATATCCTCGTCGTCGGCATGGTATCTCTCCAAATACAAGCAGATGGCCTGACACTCCAACCTGGCCCGTCTCGCCACCCACCAAGTCGCATCAGACAACGGCGCGTACCAGGACGCGAGAATCAGCAGCGCCCGCGGGTCCTTGCAATGCAACAAACCTTTAAAGGCCGGTTCCATGAGCCACAGAAAGATCAGGAACCGCGGGATCAGCGGCTGATTGTCCTTCGGGGGCTGCAACAGCCGGGCGAGGACAGCAACCGCCGTAAAGTACGGGTTCTCGTGTCGAGACTCTGACCGGTCCAGATAACAGAGACGCACGAACTCGGGCGGGATCTCGTCGATGTCACAGCACGGGGCCTCGCTGGTGAACAGGCTAGCGTACGCCATCGTGCAGAAGATGCTATCTGGACGCATTGGGTCGGTGATATTCCAAATGGCTTTTTTGTTTTGGGCCAAATTGATCCATTGTAGGTCTAGATCCTGGGATGGCTTCAATGGCCATGATTCCTCGGGCGTGGGGGCCTCGCTTGATGTGAGGCTCAGGACGCCCAGAATGGCAACCGATCCCCAGAGAGCGTCGCGGTCCTGGGGCCGGATGGGTACTGAGAGTTTCTGGTTCAGCAGCCTAGCGGCATGCGCCCAGTGGTAGGCTTCGGTGAGAGACCGGCGGGCGTTGCGGGGTGACATGGACATGTGGCGATCGTGGGTCGCCGTGAGGGTCAGGATGACATGCATCAGGAACGGGTGCTACGAGACATGTCAGTAAACCATGGAATCTTGGCGTGGCTCGTCAACAAATGGCATTTCTCACCCCGAGCGCAAGTGAGGTGATCTCGTTTTTATAAATCGTGCAGACCTCCGGTGTGCCAATGGTCAACACCGTGCGGCGCTGGAACCGGTCTAGTCGGGCCAGACTCTCTGCATCCAATTGAAAGGAGCCCGGTCCATCTCCCACGATGACTGAAGGGTGCGCGAGAGACAGCCGGGGCTCTGCACGAAAGACTATCTGGCCGGCGAGGCCATTTGCTTGAGCCGGCTGCAAATCCGGGCCATGGGGCGCATTGTAGTTGCAGGCTACCCCGAACCCGACGCACTTTTGACACTGCGGTTGGGCTTCATCGCACTTGATCGGATGTTACTTATCCTGAACCAAGACTCTGGGGGGGGGGGACGCTTACTTTAACGCGACGGATCTTACAGTTGCGACAGCCCCGTTTCGACTTTGCGTGGACACGGCGTTTGCGATCAAATACCGTCGGCATTTCCACGGCCTACTCGAGTACACCGAGAGAATCAATCGAATCAATCGAATTAACCAAGAGACGACGTGCTGACAAGGAGCGAAGTAAACGTCGATGTGGATCGCCCCGCTTAACTCCGGGTCCCCCGTTCACGGTTGATTGGCGCGCACCGTCTGCGCTAACCCGCGATCGTATTGCTTCTTGCGGTCGAAAATCGAGAGGCTGCGCTTTGTTCCAGTCGAACATTCAATTCAATGATGGATTTAATCGTCCGTTTATGTCCGCGAATCCGGAAAGTTTGGTGCGGGCGGGAAACTATATAAACCTGGAGGGTGGCAGTTGCGAGAGGTATATCCCATCTGATTCTACTTCGATACATCTCTATACATCAACTCGATACCATCAACATGCACGTCTTTGTTACTGGTGCCACCGGCTTCATCGGCCAAGCCGTTGTCCAAGAGCTGCTCGGCGCAGGCCACACGGTGACCGGACTCGCCCGTTCAGATGCCTCAGCCACCGCTCTCGAAGCAAAGGGAGCGAAGGTGGTCCGCGGCTCCATCGAAGACATCGAAACCCTCAAGCGCGCCGCAGCCGACAGCGACGGCGTGATCCACCTGGCATTCAACCACGACTTCACCAAATTCGCCGAGAACTGCCAGGTCGACCGCACAGCCATCGAGGCCCTCGGCGCCAGCCTTGCGGGATCCAACCGGCCGCTAGTCATCACCTCGGGCACCCTGACTTTGCCCAAGGGCCAACAAGGCACGGAAAATGACACCTCCGACCTCGGCGCCCCGATGAACATGCGCGGCGAGACAGAACAGCTCATCCTGGAGTTCGCCGCGAAGGGCGTGCGCGCCTCTGTTGTGCGTCTTCCTCCCTCGGTACATGGGGACGGGGACCATGGATTCGTCAATGTGATGACTCAAACTGCGCGCGCCATGGGCGAGTCGTTCTATATCGGCGACGGCCTGAACCGCTGGCCTGCTGTGAACCGCTTCGATGCGGCCCTTCTCTACCGCCTGGCTCTTGAGAAGGGCGCTGCTGGGAAGAGGTTCCATGCTGTTGGGGAAGAAGGGATTCCGTTGAAGGAGATTTCCGAGGCGATTGCCCAGTCGCTGGGTGTATCTGCTGTGTCGAAGTCCTTTGAGGAAGTCCAGAGGGCCCTGGGCATTTTGGCTTTTCCTTTGAGCGGTGATAACCCAACCTCGAGCAGGCAGACTCAGGAACAGCTTGGATGGACATACTCGGGACAGGGTCTCCTGGCGGATATCAAGGCGGGGGTTTATCTTAAGGAGTGAAATCTCAGAAGTGTGCATGTGGATTAGTTTAGGCTTGAGCTGAAGGCTGCGTGTATGGAGCTGTTAAGTGGTTAGTTTCATAGTTCTCATTGTCTTGGAATACGAACATCTCACCTGTATAGTACGTGGCAATGTAAGCTTGATCGTCTGAACTCAGTAATGCGCAGGGCAGCTCAAAGCTGCCTTGTTGCTTCAGTGGAAGTCTTGTACACGGAAGTTGAATATGCCTAGCCTGTGCGCTGAGGTCGACAGGCGCCATAATCCTACAGCATAGTCCAGTTGTCCTTCAGCCAAATGCAACAAAATCAAATGATAGAAAAATTCATACACGCTATGCACTACAGGATCATAACCGTACACCGAATCCCAAATGCCACCCAATTCCAAGATCATAGCACCCAAACATCCACAAAACGCAGACAGTAAAAGAGATAATATGTTAAAAATGAATGTACCAACGCCAGTCGTCACTCGAGCACTGACCGAACAGTGACCCCGTCACCACAATGTCGCTAAAAATCGCTAAAGAAAAAAAAAAAGGGGGGGATATGGAAAGAAAGAAGCAAAAGAGCGTAGCTTTAGACTCGACGTCCAAAAGTCTTGCGGCCCTGGCGATCGAGGCTTCGGAATGTCCGATATCGTGTGGCTTGCTCTTGCTCCTTGCGAGCCTGGATCTTTCTCCACCACCGAACAATCACCTCCTTGGCCCACAATATTTCGTTTCTGGTTTGCACAACGGCGGCACAGTGGACGGCAAGGTTCTTCGCCATAGCCCGCCGGTCGTGGTCTCGTTCTCTCAGACAAGCTCGCCAGGCACGTTGCAGTGTGGTCGCGGCACGAGGGCGCTTTGATGCGGAAAGCAGTCGGGAACAGAGGAAAGCGAGCGCTGCCAGCGTAAAGTCCTGGTTGAGGATATGAGAGGAGGCGGGGCTTGGGGAAACAAGGTGTGCTATGCATGGATGGTTAGTATTGGTTATAGTTCACACCGAGATTTTCCAAGGTGAGGCTTACCGAACTGAGAACTGCACCCTAACACCCGCAGGCGTGACTCCAGGGACAAAGAAGTGGGTTTCTTATCTGTCACCTCGCCGACTCGATTGAAATTCCCCGTGATGTATGGCTCGTACTCATCGACCACACTCTCATAGATTCTCCCGTCGGCGAAGCTGGTGGTCATGTTGCGGATTTGCAGACCCTTTAATGCGGCCAGGACTGCAGCCCACTGTTGAAGGAGTTGGGAGTGTTCGTCGTCAATGGAATCCACGTCAGCGAACCATGTCTCGTCCTTTATATGTTCATAACCGAACTGAGAAACGGCTTTGCATTTCAATCGCGAAATGTCCTTGCGCAGATCACCCCAGTCAACTAGGCCCGCAAGGCCCCATTTGCTGACAAGAGACCACAAAAGAGCGATGGTCTTCTCCCGATAGCCGTCCACAATGTGTTCAGCCCGCAAGTCACCAACCGTGGCTCTGAATCCCTTGACAGAGCTCAAGGCACCAAGGGCAATTTGTACATTGAATACCTTCGCTGCGCGGCTCGTGCATGGAAACTTCAAATGCTTGGACAGCGGCAGGTCTATTTCGTCTCCAAGAGGAAGAACTCCGCCCGTGCACAAAGAGACTTCGGTTTGATCCTCCAGGCTAGACCGCCCGCGCTCTGGGGCGAAGAAGAGCACCTCGACAATTCGCGTTAGCCGCACACCATCTCTTAGATCAATGGCAATGTTGTCAATCTGGTAATTGTACTCTTGCAGTCGGTGCTGCTGGTAGGACAGGTGGCAGTCAAGATGACCCAGTGGCTTCGTGATATCGCCACAAGATGGCAGTAGCACTCGAGCTAGAGCCTGGAGAACCTCCGCGGAGGATTTGAAGGGCGATGTTGAAGCAAAAAGTCGGCGGGGAACGCCAATTCCAGGGTTCTGTCTTCCTTGATCCAAAAGAACAACCAACATGATACTCCGAAGCACGGTACGGCGATAAGCCTTGGCTAATTCCTCCGCTGGCGTGTCTTTGACCTCGGCCGTGATGTGGTCAATGTCTTCATTGCGCAGCAAGAAAGTATCCAAGAAACCTTCCAGCTTTCTGAGAACAGACTTCTCGCGTCTAGCTGCGCTCTCTTGGGAAGTTTGGATACTCATTCCAAAAAGATTTGAATCATTTGAGACTCTTCTGCCCACAATGGTTTCTGCGGCTGCCACCAATGCGCGGCGATCGTACGACTGAATCCAAATATCCAAAAACTTCCGTCGTAGGCCGACGTCTTGTTTGGCCCGATTGTGTCGGGCAAGGATATCCTTTGGGATGCTCAAAGTCCCACAGGTCAAGGAAGCCTGGATTCGTCGGTAGAGAAGAGTGAAGTAATCGGTGTGGTACAATCCCAGCAACCCAAGTCGAAGGGTATTGGGGTCATAGGCCGTCAAATGGCCGTCTGTACATTCGAACAATGCGTTGACCAATTGAGTTATGACAGTCTCCTGATGAGATAGCCAATTGTCTTCGTAGAGAGAAGGGTTTGAGATGTCCTCCGTCAGCGGCGGATATTCGTGGTTGAGATGGTTCAGCTTCGAGGGCATGTTTCCAATTTTTGATGCTCGGCTCGGTCCAGATTGGCTTGAGCGGTTTGAAAGAGCAGAGGCACGAGCATTCAGGGTGGAAGTGTTTCTCACTGGCTCCTTGGGCTTTGTGGGCATTGCCTTCTGTTGATTAGAGCAAGCGGACGAAGGTCCAGCATTGCGTTGCTTCTCTCCTAGCACTGATCGTGCCCGTTGCTGTCTCGCTGGTTGGACAACAGATTTCGTGGGCTGAAACGTGGCTTTTCGACGGACTGGGTTTGACTCGGATACAGCATTTCCCCGGTTGGATTTGGACAGAAGAATAGGATTTGTGGCCCTGCTCTTGTCACCAATAAGGGTTCCAGGGGGGATGTTTTCCTTTCCACCGTTTTTGCCAGCAATATCCATTCTTATCGCAGCCTCCTGGGAAATCTTGGAACTTGGCTGCAGCGGAGCTCTCTTTGCAGAAACTGCGAGCGACTTTCTCGCTTGCCGTTTTGCGATTTGTGCTTCCAAAGTGTTGGTCTGAGTATCCTCCAAATCCTGAGGTATGGCGCTCCCAGGTTGCTTTTTGAGGGGACTAAAGAGCCCCATGAAAACGCTGGCCACGGTAGTGTCATCTGGCGGAATATACACAGTGTTGCGTCTCATATCCTTCTTCGGAGCCTGTTCTCGATCTTGCGGGTCCGATTCCTTGCCTCGGGTTTCGCTGGGTCGGCAAAATTCATTTGACTTTCTTTCAACTCTGCCGGCTCTCGGCTGTGTTTCTGTCTCTTGTTTCATAGATCGGGATGGCGGGCTGAGAGCAAAGTTGACTTTTGGGCGAAACCGCTGAGCTGGCTGAGACAGCAGAGATGATTTGCCATCTGAGGGCGGCCGAGGCAATTCATTAGGTCTTCGCCGTTTCTCGGCAGGACCCCGCGGCTTCTCGTCAGTGTCGTGGTGGATTTGAAACCCCGAAACGGTCCTGTTGGCACGTCGCGGTCGCGCGCCTGTCAAAACAGGTGCACGCACTTCGGTGGTGAACTCGATTTCCCCAGTATGCTCCACGCCCGAGTCGTCGTCCCACAAGGTCTCCAATGTGTCGCTCCCGCTATTCCGTTCGCTGAACCTCGAGGTCCTCGACCGCGACGGACACGGCGTCGCAGCTTCGTTGAGGATACCAGACATAATTTCAGACCATCCAAATTGGTTCGAGGTGGAATTTGAATTACTCTGGGCACATGGGGACCTGATATGTATGCGAGTTTCGTCAATGGTGGGTCGTTGTAGTTGGTCGGAGGAGCGGTGAAGTGGATGGGTGAAGTGTGTTAGCCACCGATGGTGGGGTTGAAGTTTGAAAATGATCAGAACCGCCTTTGACACGTTCAAAACACCGAGTCAATGGTATCGATCGACGGCGCGTGTCTGGACAGAACAATGCGCGGGTGTTGACATGCTTTGGTTGTCCTGGGCAACACCTATTACCCAACCGGGTAAGGTGCAACATACGCGGTCACGTGACGATATGGAATTGACATCCACTGGTTAAAGAATGGGCAGCCATGGATGACTATTGAAACATCGACTTGATAAAGAAATGTCTTGTCCTTGGGAGTTTTGGCCACGTACACTTTGTGCTGTGGCTAGTTCGAAGACCTATACTCATCATACTTCATACACTGCCAGCAACCGAGACATAATGTCGCAGGAAACAATTTGAAATTGCTGAATGTCCAACGTCAATTTGAGCCAAATTATCAGCTGTGATTCTGTTTAAACTGCATGATCCTCGACGAGATTGGATATAGGTCATAATTAGGGGGCCTCCATGGCTTACACTTGAATAGTATTTGTCAACTAGTTTAGCTTGACAATCCTCCGAGAATGGCACAATGCTCTCTCACTTATTCCATGGCCTAGATAATTAGTCTAAAAAAGATCGGCAGTCCTATACAATATGTGGAGAAGCCCCAGCTCCAAAAAACGCCCCCATGCTTACATTCCTGCTGATCAGGAATCTATATGTATATAATGCTTGTAAAAAGCCCCGAGCCTAACAGGTATTGGAAATCGGGCGGAATAAATGTTTTACTTCCACTTAGAGGGATGTTTCCCTTCGGCTTCGTGCTTCCCTCCGCATTACTATCACGACGGTGAGAGTCCCACATTATGTTAGCCCATGCCAGGTTTGTAGCTAGACCAATAGCTTCTCTAGATATTAGATTCCTCACGATGCTAAATGTGCCAATCTATCTAGTATACTATAGGGATTTTTCGTTCACTAGGCAGAAGTGACTATACTCGGCCTATGTTTGATTAGATTGATCAGGCCCAACTTCGGCGCCAATCTGAATAATAATATTGTATAAGAACTCCCCATTAAGCGCGTAGTTTTTAATGACCATTCAAAGCAATTCTAACAAGTCTCTTTCATAAACCTATTGTTTCAGGTAAATATCAGTCTACGTAGTTCATGCCTCAGGCGGAAAAGGAGAGAGTGGGTCACGACACAGTCCCGGCAGGAACCTCCGATTCGACCTCCTTTCCCCAGACACGCCTCAACGTGGCCGACATTCCTTGTTGCCTGCGACTGATTTGCATTGTGACTGAGAGTTCTTCCCCTTGCGACATGGGTCTCTCCTAAGCGCCCTGCCCCCCCTCTGTTTCATCCTACTCTTTCAATTGTCCCTCTCTACATCCCTGGTCTCCGCTCGGAATGACCCTGTGTCATGGAGTCTCTCGTGTATGAGAATTCGCCTTTGGCCGACTACCTCCAAGGTACGTCCCGCTCATGATGTTACTATGGAATGCAGACTCACAATCAATTCTAGGAGAGGGCGAGAACAATGAGAGCTGGCCGGTGGAGGAGACCCTAAGCGAAGACAATTCCACTGGCCCTTCCTCCAACTTTGCCCCTCGAGGGGCTTCCAAATTTCAGGAGCGAGTTCGGAACAAGCTACCAAAACCTTTGGACCTACAACGTACAGGGCAAGGTGTTGTAATTGGGAAACTTTATGATGCGTGCTCGGTATGCTCTTGCTCGGTCCCATGGGGTTCCGAATATGCTAACCCAAGCCATATCCTAGTCGGCCCTCAACGCACGAATTGCTCGAAGTGACAACCAGCGATTTTTGGAACAGTTTGGCTACGTGATCGTGGCTTCCCAGCTACTTAACGAGCACAGCGCCCCATCCTACACATCCGCCGCAGATGTCCTGTCGGCTTCACACCCCGCGGAGCTTCCGTCCCTTTCCTCAACCTTTGGCATGCAAGGTGCAATAGTCACAGCGACTGCATCTTTCTCAATCGCTTGGTTACTGCATTGGAGTCGATCACGGACTGGTCCTGGGCTCAACCCCAGAAGGGTTGGAGTGCTTCTGATTCTAGTACCGGTCGTGGGAGTTCTATTTTATGCCTTTGCAAAACGCCAATGGCTGAAGTATCTACGGCACCAGGCAGTCGAAGCCGCTGGGGCTTTCATTACCAATGCGCAGGGCTTCGATTCCGCCGCATCGGCCTCAGTGGTCTTTATACAAGAGGTTGAGCTTGTTTCCAGAGGGTACCGGATGTAAGGGCTCTATCGACCTCAGGCAGCAAAAGCCATTGCTAACCATATCCCCTAGAAGCACCCCCCTTCCGCCTATCAGTCGGCTGGAGGATCAAGTACAGACCCGGCGATGCTTGAGATTACGCCGGGCGGTCTCGGAATGCTTTTACTCGATGCTGGGCCGGTACATTCAATCGCAGAACACCCTGCGCCCACTTACCGATGAGGGAAACCTTGCCAAATATTATGATATCTACGATATTGGACTGGAGGACCTTGAAGCGATCGAGGCAGCGTTGTCGCATCGGGCTGCAGATGATCAATATTCGTTGCGTGCTCTCCGAGATCTTTTTGGGAAGCTGTATACCGTGAGGAAGAGCATTTTATGCTGTCTCTTGGCGCTCGGAGCCGATGGAGGCGGGTCTGATATTACGAGGTGGAGTTCCGCGGTCGAGGAAATGCGCCAGCTTGCTGCAGTCACTGGAGAAAGCATGCTGAAAATGACCAGCATCCTGAATGAAGAGGACCGTGAGTGTTGATTTTTTTTTCTACCGCTCCAAAAACGCATTGGCTGACCTGCTGCAGGCGAGACCATCCCCCCATCTCCGTTACCTACCGCCTCCCCAAGCAAGGACCACCTTCGAACACAATTTCGAAAGCTGAACTCTCTTTCGCAAGGCATTCGCGCCTTGCATGCCAAAATGCATATTATATGCGAGGAGTCTCATGCTAACATTGAGCGCCCCGATGCTGGTGATGTCGAGGAGACTCTCATCGCACAATACGAGTCGATTGGCAGTGACATTCGAGCCTTGCTCCAGGAATGGGAAGCAGGAAAAGCCGCCATCATGCACAGCCAAGACCGGCTGAGCACTGTGAACCCTTCGCGACCATCCAGTACATTGATCTCACCATTATCCCCGACCCCTAGTTTGGGAGGCACGACGGCGGTCGAGGGCAGCCCTACCGATGCTCTCAAGGCCTTGAACGGTGATGCACGGCCAGACTTAACACATAGCTATGATGACGAGGAGGTTTTCGAAGCCGTTGTGTCTCCCTCTTCGAAAAATAAGAGGGCGTCTTTGACCCGTGACGAACGTCTCGCACGCGTTCGAGAAGATCGTGTGAGGCAAGCTGCCGCTCGAGAAAAGGTGGATGCGAACACGAACATGCTCAAGGAACTAGAGATGGTCATCAAGCAACGACCGCGGAACAGCCCCTCCAAAAGAGTGACAAGCATTTAGCCTACGATTAGGATGCGGCACTCTGCTTTCTGAGCCTGACATGTCCTTCCTCTTATCTCTTCCTTTGCTCTTCTCTGCCTCCATCTTCATCCTCTCATTCTCTTCTTCTCTTTCTCTTCCTCTTCTTCTGTTATTGCGAAATAACCAACCATCCGTGGTTGGAAACCTGCAAATTGATACCCAAGATGTATAGAAGGGCCCGGCGATTTTGGTGTTTACAGGACGGTGTTTCTTCATTGCTTTCTGGATTAACTCCAAGTTAGCTGTTTAGTACAGGTGGTGTGCCTCGGGTCTAGCTTTTGGAGATACTATGTGTACCATGCCAGCACAGTGTGGCCCACAGTGAATTCCATTTGTATATTATAGTGTCAGACTTCCTGAAAGTATCTAGTACCTCCATAGCCCGACAAAAACTAGGCAGTAGCAAGTACTAGGTACCTCTGAATTGACCGCCTTCAAGTCCGCGATGTCTCGCCTGAGGCATTGCGCTTAACCGTATCGGGGCATATCGCCAACGCGTGACCGGCGCGTCTCGTCCCCACCAACGCGATTTCGCCTTATATTCAGACCGTCTCTTCGACCTCGAAACTCCCATACAGATATACCCTCTCTTCCTTCGCCCGCTTTCCTGACGTTAATTAGACGTGTTGTCTTTTCTCCCATTCTCCCTTCAGTTTTAAGCAATATACATCCCCCACATCCCTCGTTAACAGTAAGTCTAGCGAGACACGAACAAACCTGTTGTGGGAAGAAGTCGCCAATTAACCTCGTGTGCAGTGCTGGAAGCACGGCTGGAGCAGGCAAGCCTCCTGAAGCGGGTAAGCAAGCTTATAATGACAACCACACCTACGATCTTTCTCGGGACAGAATAGTTGACACAGCCTGTTTTGTGGGGTCACAGGTCGTCGACGCCATCAAGGATCTCGTCCAGGACTGCAACTTCGACTGCAATGACTCGGGTATTGCCCTCCAGGCCATGGACAACTCGCACGTGGCGCTGGTGTCCATGCTGCTCCGCGCCGAGGGCTTCTCGCCCTACCGCTGCGACCGCAACATCGCCCTCGGCATCAACCTGCTCTCCCTGACCAAGGTTCTGCGTGCCGCCCAGAATGAAGACATCCTCACCCTCAAGGCTGAGGACTCGCCCGATGCCGTTAACCTTATGTTTGAGAGCGCCGAGACCGACCGGCTAAGCGAGTACGACATCAAGCTCATGGACATTGACCAGGAGCACCTGGCTATTCCCGAGACCGAGTATGCCGCCACCGTGGAGATGCCTGCCATGGAGTTCCAGCGCATCTGCCGTGACCTGAACCAGCTGTCTGAGTCCGGTTAGTATTGAGTTTTTGTTTTCGATATTTCCGGTGATGTGCCAGAGACGATGGATGTTTTGAGTGCTGACTCTGCTTCAGTGGTCATCGAGGCCAGCAAGGAAGGCGTCAAGTTTTCGTGCCAGGGTGACATTGGCAATGGCTCCGTCACCATCCGCCAGCACACCAACGTCGACAAGCCCGACCAGAACGTCGCCATCTCCCTCTCCGAGCCCGTCGCCCTGACCTTCTCCCTCAAGTACCTCGTCAACTTCTGCAAGGCCTCCAACCTGTCCTCCTCGGTAACGCTGCACCTGTCTCAGGAGGTGCCGCTGCTGGTCGAGTATGGTCTGGGAAGCGGCCACCTGCGGTTCTACCTGGCTCCTAAGGTATGTCCTTCTATAGTTGTGTTGTGTTGTATGTCCATTGCCAGGCTAATTTTGTGAATTTGTTATAGATCGGAGACGAGGAGTAAACCAAATCAAGATGTTTTAACGGACACCCAAGCAAAAATGGCCCAAAACGAAGACATCCACGATAATGGAGATTTGAGAATCTGACGGAGGCAATGATTTTTTTTTTTTGGGGCCGTACTCCCGGGATTCTCTGAGAGAACAGCCCCTGCATGATAATTTCCAATGTTCAGCGGTCGATACCATCGACTTTCGACTAGTGATTCCACGTCGAATATTTACTTGAAAATTACTTGAATGGATCTGCCGTAGTTGTAGGATTAAGTTTCTTTCTGTAAGAACCAATAGGGCAGTAAACAGCCCCGCCAATTGAACCATTTGGAGATATCCATATAACCAGTCCAGCCCAACACCATACCCCGAACAGGATAATCCACGAACAAAAGATCCTAGAGGACCTCGCGAAGAGCGTCCGCAACCCCGCTTATTAGCAGAGTCGCCAAAAAATCCTTTCCAGGGACACCCACCACTAAAAAGATAGAGTGAAGGGGGGTAAGGGAAAAAACTCACCAAGAAAAAAAAAGGATGAAGCGCCATCCCCACCAGAATAATCGGAATCGAATGATACCATGCCCTCCCTCAACCCATCAAAAAGACAAGAGAGAAGGGAGGGGAAGTGGTATGCTGCGTATTGCACTAAAGTGTCATCACACACAATCTCCGCACCGACTCTCCCATGGGGGTTGATAGCCCCGATGTTTCTGATGCCAAGTGCAGGTGTGGATTGATTTCACACCAGGCCCTCACGGGCAGTACCGGCCCCATCCCTAGCTCCTAAAGAAGCTGAGAAAGGGCGGGTTGGGTGGGTTGAAGATTCCTCCGAATTTCTCATTTGCAAAGGGGGTCTCGGGTGTGGAGGTGACCACGGACCGCGAGGACAGAGAGTCGCGGGGGACTCATCTGTCGTGTGTAGCAAAGAAACGCAGCATTGGTAGGGATGGCGCTTGAAGAGAAGAAAGAAAGAAAGAAAGAAGAGAAGAGAGGAAGAAAACGTGAGAGGTAAAATTGGTGGGTCACCGCCTTCTACTGTGTGGTCCACTCTGCGACTACGCGATGGATTTGACTCATATTGTTTGTATTTATTCATTACAATGAATTAGTTATTTAGAGTGTGGATGTTAGTCTCCATATCAATTCTTCGAATGATCATCCTTGTGGATTCAGGGCTATGTTCCAGATGAGTGATCTATACTAGTCGTGAGACACGACCTGGGGACTAAGATATCCCAAACAAACCAACTCATCGGATTTCCTCGAATGCTCGAACAACATACACCTGCCCATTAATCTCCACTTTCTGCCCTGGCACCCTCCAATCCCCCACTCCCTCACCATCCAACCCACTCACCATAGAAGGCAAACGATCCCCAACCTCACCCACGACATACACATCCGACCAACCCCCATTCCACTCCTCCCTCCTAGCACGAACATCTCCCCCAGTCGTGCGCACAATCCAGTCCCCAGATGGAGTCCTCTGCCGCGTATGAGTTTGAGTCTGGCGCAGCGCAAGAAAAGTGCCCCATATCCTGCCCAGAAACGTTTTCGAGACCAGGATCTCTCCCTCTGCATCCTCGGGATAATCATCGATTGACTCCAAAACCCATGAGACCCCTCTTCCAACCCCCTCGGGACCCTCTCTGAACGGCAGTTCCCGCCATACCTCCTCATACTCGGTGAGAGGGGTCCCGACGAGATCGGGGCGAGGCATAGTACCAGTCTCGAGGTCGTTGCCGTTCGGTAGCGAGACGAATGTACCGCAGTCGGTGCTTTCAAAGGCATTGTGGGAGTCCAGCTCGTGGGTGAAGGACACGCGCACTGAGATAGTCAGAATCTTAGAATGGTAAAGTTGTAGAAGCTTTGCACACAGAACGCGATGGGCTAGATGGGGAAGGAAGGAGAGTGCTTACGTGGTTCAAGACTCTCGACAATTCTCTGGCCGGCGATGGCCCAGTCGATTTGCTTGCTTGCTTTGTCCATTCGCAGGTCTAGATACCAGTCCTTCACGGACATGGTAATCGTGTCGGTGGTTTCGTGTGCTTCTTCGGGGAGCCATCGTAGCGAGATGCGGGTTGAGAAGCGGCAGGATGAACTAGCGGGGGTGTTACTAGTCATCTTGAAGGAGATGTGCTATGAATCTTTGGGGGTTTTTTTTCCCCGTGATACAATGAGCGGTATTCTTCGAGTTTTCGGGGGAAATGCAGAAGAAGGTTAGATCTCAGGATGGATGGACTGGGAGATAGTCGAGCCGATGTCAGATGCCGAGATCTTCTGACATGTTCGGATTGGGAATGTTGAAGAGAGAAAGATGGAGAGACAGACAGTCAATGGGCCGCTCTGCTTATCTCCCCTCACCCCGCATCGGCTGGAGAATTGAGCCCGGTCCATTTGGGTGTATCCAGAGCATACAACTAAGGGATTAAACTGGTGTTTATGGGTCAATGAATAAATACTTGAGACTACTATCATTGCAGACAACTCCCTTATGTACAACAGTTAGCTAAGTCTTGCAACTATACGAGACATCGGTATATGCGGAGCGCAGCGCAGCGCCTCCTTGATCAAGGCATCGAGGTACAGCAAACTGTCGAGAGGTGCAATCCGCCGGTGCCGAGGTGAGTTCATGTTGCAGTCGCTTTTGAAACACCAGATTCTGAGGCTGGGAGAGCTCCCGCATCAGGAAACACAGGCCGGCGCCGGTGGTGTCGATGCCGGCGGCCATGTGGTCCTTGCATTCAGCGGCTGCTGGCATGCGGGCCAGACTCAACTCCTTGCGCTGCAGCTTTTCCATGAGGGTGTAACCTTCCAGATTTGTTTGTGCGGCCATGTCGAGCACATATTGGTTTGCCTTGGGCGCACTCCGTGGATGTAGGCATTGGGGGAAGTATGGGGCTAGCATGGGCAGATAGTACCCGAGGAGGTTTTCTGGGTTGCTTTAGTAGGGAAAAGAAAATGAACTGAACTGAACTGAAATGATGGCGTGGGTAGGCTGGGCATACTCTGGGGGCTTTGGTGATACGTGAGCTCTTGCATTACTTCTAGGTCTTGTTCGAGGTTGAGCGATTTAAGCCCGCCGGGGCTGAACATGAAATGGGTGACACAGTCGAGGGCATAGCAGTGAAGAAGTGCCCACAAAAGTAGCACACTTGACTTTGAACTGCCGAAAGAGATCATAGTACTCGGTCTTGCCATAGCCACTCCCACCCGAGGCATAGGTTTCTTTGATAGCCTCTAAGCTGGCGAAAGACACCTCGTTGGGACTGAGGCGAACCACAGGACCATAGACCTTGTGGAGATGGTGGATGGATTCACGCCGATTCGCCATGAACTCTTGATACTTGATCCACAGGCCGGTGGGCTTGGTATACCATGGGCCCGGGACTGTGCAGAAGGGGGAGAGGAACCCCCCGACCCACGATGTACCCGAGGAACAGCAGGGCTGCGGCATAGAGGGTCAGCATGATCTTTTTTCAGGATGTACAATATAAGAAAAGAAGAAGAAGAAGAAAGGCACATAGACTTATCAAGGAGCGTCATGATTTAATATTTTTTTTTGGGTACTTATATCACAAGTGTCGGGGACGATGGCCGTGGATGCCATTAGCGGAGGTAGACTCTCTTGGCCTGATAGCGAACCACGCTAACTGAGTTGCCCTACCTAGATAGCATCCCTGGGCTTGATTGCAAGACTTGACCTGTGTATTTGGGATACTGCTCATCATGGTGGTTTTGTAGTAAATCAAATCAAATGAATGCTAAGATAAATAAAAATAAAAATAAAAATAAGATTCATGTCAGCCTCTTGAATGTATAGATCGCAGCAAGGGGGATACACATGGGAGGCTGGGGGCATAGCCACCGCACATTCCCAGCCATATACGAGTATGGGGGAAAGAGGACTAGAGAAGGTCAGATCTATCGTGGCTGAACCATGAAATCCTCCAAGGGTTGTTTCGTATAGATTCGACCCAAATCCATCAATTAGCAGTTCCCTTGGACGATCCCAACCCTATTGATCACCTCCAGGCAACCACATAGATTCGCATTAACAAGATGTACTGAATATCGCATATATTGAATAGAAGAATTCAAGGGGAATCCATAGAATCCATAGAATCCATAGAATAAAAAGAATAAAAAGAAAAGAGTCTGGACCAGCAGGGGACTCCACCGTCTCAGGAGAAAAAAAACAGTGATCTTTGGGTCGCGCCAGTCTAGAATGTCGCAGTCAGCAATGTGGTCCCCCAGACCCCCCTAAGTGCTCCAGTGAGGCTGTAATCTTCCCTCTTCATCTCTCAACGCTTTGTCTTTCTCTCTCTTCACTCTTTTTTCTTCCTCCTTCTTCCTCATCCCACGTTCTGTCAACCTCTCAAGCACCCCCCTGGGTGCTTTATTGACCGGTCGCTGATCCCCCGACACTCATCTCCCCCACCGGCTACAGGCCCTGGGCACCGCGAAAAAAAAGTTCTTGGGCATCGATTCCCCTCGGCTGGTTCGAGTGTTTCTCGGTCTCGTCTGATGCCCCCGTCGATACTCACTCGCGAGTGAAACCTCTCCTGATCAAACCCTGTCCCCGTCCAACCAATTCGCCAAGCCCCGAGCACACGAGACCCCCGAGTGTTTCACCTTCCCCTCCTTGCAACAAGGGACGGGCAGCCCTCATTCCTCATTCCTTATAACTTGACATCCAAATCCACCGTCAGGTGGTCACCGTCACTGTGTCTTATCCTACCCATTCCGCGACGCCGAGCTCCGCAACGGAGCATTTCGGCAAAATTCCGTCTCACGGGTCACGCGCCTCTCTTTTGGGCGCATCTTTCGATCCTTCTTTTCGACGAGGCCCGGAGGGATTTCGCGCCCGGGAAGGTTATCCCATTGCCACGCCAAACCAGCCTAAGCGCAAAATATACATCCCCAATACACAATGGACATGGGCCTTTGCCATCATCACGCTAGTGCAAACTGTTATCACCCTCGGTCTGGAATGGTATGTAAGCTGTGGACTCTTTTTTTTTTTTTTTTCATTTTCTGCAGGATGCTAACAAACCCCATCGTCTAGTTACATCTTCGTCAACTTCCAAGTCCAAGAAATCAGCAACACTAGCCCGTCCTCCAAGATTATCCCAACTTTCTTGGCCCTTTACAGTTTTGGTTTTCTCTATGAGCTCGTGCTGGTCTACGATGCTCTCCGCATGAAGAATACCATTCAAATTATTGGGTTGTGCATGTGCAACATTGGTCTCCTCATCTATGGTGCTGTTCAGGTCAACCAAATCCATGCAGGTGTGAAGAACTTGAATGACAACGGGAAAATCAGCTTGGTGGTGTGGGCTGAATCTCAGCCCTTTCTGATCATCATTCCATGCATTGTGGCTCTGGGGTCGGTGCTCATGGTCTTTGTGGCATGGAAGCTTTATGATGAGTTTGCATGGACGATCTACAAGCACATCAGTGCAGATCTTCGGATGAAGCGCCGCTACCTCACCTACCAGGTTTGTCACCTCCACAGCTTTTTTGGGAAGCGTTTCTGACATATCCTAGATCTATATTGCCCTGCTAAAGTTTGATTTCTTCTTCTTTCTGGGCTTTACTGTTCAATTCTTGGTTGTTTTCTCAACCAAATTGGACGCCGAGTTCGCCCTCACTGTGGCTGCCGTCCCAGTGACCATTCTCATTCTGGCATGCGCTGCATTATTTGTCCGACGTGAATTTCTCCTGGGCATGATTGCCATTATTGTGAGTCTCGGCATTCTGTGGGCTTGAGTGTCGATGTGGTTTCTAACTATCTATACAGCTACTCTTCTTCGCAGCCATGGCGTACTTCTGCTTCAAGCTTTTCCGAATCTATGCCCCTGCCACCCGACCTGACTACCTCCCTGCCCAGACCTCGATGACCTTCTTCGCCATCATTACCCTTATTCTGATTGTGATCACCATCATCAATGCCTGCATGTGTATGCACAACTTCAACCGGGGGTTAAAACCACACATCAACAAGAAAAAAACCCCCGAAGAAGAAAAAACAACTGAGCTTTCGTCCAATATTGGCAGCCAAGTCCCCTCACGGATGATGATCGACTGACCCTCGACAGCAGAGGGTATAACGTGTTTCATAGACTTTTTCTTTTTCTCAATTTCCCCCCAAGGCGTTGAAATTAGGAGCGTCATGTCTTTTCTTGTTTGATTTGTGTCTGTATAGGCACCTTGGATATTTGAGCCTGATCTCTTTGTATTATTTCGGGCTTCTTGATGTGATACCTCCCCTGCAGAACCGCAGTGGCAATCCCTTTCTTCTTTTCACTTTCATCCACAAAATTCTGTGCTATTCACCCCAAACCTTCCTGTGACTCTACTTGATCTTCCTACATATCTACGAGTACACCGATGGTGTTTGATGACTTGATTCCCCTGGTGGTCTCCAACTTTCTCTATGTCTATGACAGCAATCCAATGCCTTTTGGCCTTGAATAATCTCTGCTACAACCTCTAAAGTACTCAACTATGCCTCGTAATAAATCTCATACCTTAGATACCTTATTTGCATTGACTCCTTATTGGTGGATTAGTGGATCTATCGTGTATGAGTGATACAATAAATTACACATATCTTTGGTTTGGAATGGGTAACATAACACTTCAATTACCATACCATCCGGAAACCGTGATCGTGGCCTCAACTCCGCAAAACCTCCCGACTCGCCCTCCTTTGCCCTCGTCCTCCATCCACACCCTCCTTTTCTCTTCTTTTTCTTTCTGGCCAACTCAGCATTTCCCTGGCCCTCTTTGTCTTTTTCTTCAGCTCCTTTTTAATCCAATTCAGTCACAATGGTAAGTGGCCTCCACGATTACTTGTCTGATCCTTCGAAGAAACCACCTGGTGTCCAGCCGGCTCCAAACCACGCCCATTGCCTCACCCAATGGCTCTAAAATACGATAACTGACATATCTTGCTCAATTTCACAGGCCTCACCTCGTCCTGCCTCCCCTCTGACCTCGGGCGCTGAGTCCGGCCCCGACTCCAAGTCCCCTGGCTCCGGCTCCGGCGCTGCTGCCACCGGCTCCTCCATCAGCCGTCCCTCCTCGCCCACTCCCCCCGGCGGTCCTCGCGCGGCTATGCGCCGCCGTGCTGCCGCTGACCACAAGGAGTCTCTGCGCAATGTCCGACCCAGCTCGACCCGCTCGGCCGGTGCTGGTGGCTCGTCGGGCACGATGCTCAAACTCTACACCGACGAGAGCCCCGGTCTGCGCGTTGACCCAGTCGTGGTGCTGGTGCTGAGTCTGGGTTTTATTTTCTCGGTTGTTGGACTGCACGGTAAGCAATTACTTTTTTTTTAATTGGCTATCCTTGATATAGGGGGGTTGGTGAAGCATTAGTAGCCCGAGGACATAACTAACTTTATGTCTTGAACAGTCATCGCCAAGATCACCCGCAAGTTCTCTGCGTAAATGTCTTTCAATCTTCTTTGATTTCGTGCATCTCGTCGCAATCGACCCTTCGAGGCTGAGGCTGTCAACTCTCGGCATCGAATTGTGCGAGTCCCCATCTTCTCCAACATCTCTCTCCTACGACCTGGCTCCTTCTCTCCTATACCCCGTGACTTATTCAGTCATTTCACATCAATGGTGGCGTCGGAATCTCCAGTTTCGGTGTTGACGCCACTTCATCTCCTTTTATTTAAACATGCGTGTGTAATGTGTTTCCATTGGCGGCGTTCCAAACTTCCGCCGTAGACCTATCCGCTGTATAGGTCTGTCTGGTTGGCACGGAGCCGTTGGCGTGTCTTTCTTGTGTGGTTGTTGCTAGGCTGTCGGGTTTTTGCTTGTTTCCGTGCGATTCGATGCGCCGGATAGAGTTCTGGTGGCCAGTGCAACGGCTGGATATGAGAAGAGTGCTGCGGCGGTGTGATATCAGACGCGTCTGTACAATAGAAGAGTTCAGCTTGCGCCTTGCAGTAAATCAACTTACTACTTGGATTCTTGGCTAAAAAAAAGAACAAAACACCCATTCGAGATTTCGACTGTTGGATGTATGAATCTAGCTTCAATCAGCGAGGATCGTAAACGAAATAGACTTCGAGTATGGCTTTAATCACTCGGCCCACACTGAGGATATGTATATATTTTGAAAATGGCCCTTTATTTAACCTTTGAATTACGAAGCTACCGGTTTGGTGTGTAGAGTAATGTCCTGAACTCGGCTCTCTCGCTACCATCAACGTACCATCAACGTACCATCAACGCATGTATATAGAATTCAAGCCCACCAAGAGACAATTTTTTATTCTAAGGCGGACCTGTTCGTTATGTCTAGGCATTACTACTGTGGTTGCGGACTGGATGGTGAGTTGTAAGATTCCGATTGTATCGGATGATATATATAAACATGACTCCCCCGAGACCTGTTTTCGTGCGGGTTTTAGATTGCTTTTCTGCGCTATGCCATATAGCATAGGGCTGCAGGCCTCATAAGACTTGCACTTAAAGTTTATTTACGGGAATATTTGGTCTGGCATCGGGAAGCTTATAAGACATGCAATGCATATGGGGTTTTAAGAAAAAGTCCAATAAGGGTAGCTCGTCTAAGAAAACCAAGCCAGAAGAAACCACGGCAAAATAAATCACGAATCCTAACGCCAGGAGGGCCAAACGTCACTGAAATCGATTGCGAGCACATATTCTCAACCCTCCTCGCAACCGCCGACTTCTCGTCCCCATTCTCCGCAAAAGAAAAAAAAAAAATCAAACCCAGAGAACATATCAACGCTGCACCTTCATGTTCATGCCATCGGAAGAAATAAAAAAAAGTCGTCGCGCTCCATGCTCATTTATACCCAATCCCCTGCTGTTGGGGAGGCTGGGCCTGAGGGGGCGGTTGCTGCCAGCCGCCAAAAGCCTGCGGCGGCGGCTGTGGACCCCATTGCATGTGTGGAGGTGGCCGGGTGTCAGGTGTGATGTCAGGCCGGTCCCTTGAATATTATGGTTAGTATCCTTTCTCTTTCCATGTATTGAGACC
Source organism: Penicillium alfredii (assembly GCF_028826965.1). Taxonomy (NCBI): domain Eukaryota; kingdom Fungi; phylum Ascomycota; class Eurotiomycetes; order Eurotiales; family Aspergillaceae; genus Penicillium; species Penicillium alfredii. The sequence continues at coordinate 2,607,785 of NW_026622708.1, read as the reverse complement.
GTTGATACAAACCTGAGATCCTGAGTGTACCGACAGGTGTAGCATGTCACCTCCTTTATAGAGCGTTAGTTATGACCTTGAAAGGGAATCACTGCACGGAGAAAGCTTGGTGCTGAGTGCAGAGAGGAGAGGTGCTCACCTTGTACTTGTGAATTGCCAGAGGAATCAAGGGCTGGAATGGGATAATGTCAGAAATATTAACCAGTTGCTTCAATTGCCTAGAAGATGAAGCTTACGATGAAGCAGACAGTGAAAAAGGGCCTGGTTCAATTTGGTAGTCAGAATCAAAAGTTAAATCACAAAGAGGAAGAATAGTAACTCACCATCGAGTGATGCAGTGGCCATTCCAGTGCTGGCCTGAGATTCGCCAGCAATTAGCCGGCGATTTTTATTTAGTGGACACCGTAAACAAAAGGTGTCAGGGATTTCAACCCACAATTGTAGCAGTAGGCCCGAACATTCTCGTAGCCCTCCAGAATTGAAGTGAACTCTGTGATTCTAGTCAACACCCATTGGAATAAATAGTACTAGACCAGTCCGACACCGTGGACACCCCAGGAACGGGTGGTTCCACTTTGGCGGCTGGGTCCAGCAAGAACGTGGGGACAGGCAACTGACCATGAGTTCCAAACGTGATACAGATAGCCATGATGAAGATGAGCCCTTGGGATTGCTGTAGGCCAGGATTCTCTGAGAGATATCGAGGACAACAGCCTTGAAACCGCAGAAGGCAGCGGTATTTAGGGGAGTGTGGCACTGTGGCTTGGCACCTTGGCGGACACGTGAGGGAGTCATGTGATCTATATGTTACAAGTTGATGAATTGGACCTCAGCTACAAGTAGAGAACTCGATCAAGTCATACATGGATAGAGATTTGAGAATTTTATTTTCAAGTCAAGCTCAACCAAGCCCGTTCTCATGTGGGGCCCCACAGGCTAAATAGACATAACCAGATGCGATAAATCAAGGATCGCTAGCATAGCATGGATTTTGTAAAACGATGCTCGGGGTAGTCTCTTCGCTCGTTGCTCATGAGGCGAGGAATCGAAGATCACCATTACTGGGTCTTGAAGAGGAGGATTGCACAGTGTCCAAGGTAGAAGTAAATGAAGTGCTTCGTCTCTGTAAGATAGTCAGCGGGGTCGATCTGAGCCATTCCTGTGCGAATTTCCAAGGTCACTACTGACCATGGGTGACGAAGCTTCCAAAGTTGCGTCCTACAACACAGTGCCAGGTTGCGCCCTTTCGAGAATCAAACTAAATAATCACGTTTAGTGATGCGACAAGCGAGAGTGGGGGAGGGGTGGCCGACTTCTTTCTTGATATACTGCGCGATATCCTGTGGGTTATCAGTGAAATACTCTACAAAGTCATTGCAAGGGTAGAGATGCTTTCACCTTCTCAACGTGATACTTCTCCATTGCCTCGATCGCTGAGTAAATTAGTAGGGGTTTCGTTACGCAGCAAAGAGGGATTCATACAAAGAGCAATGGCTTCCTGCTGCATGTCCTCCGTCTATAGCACGACATAAGTATCCAAAAATTGAGCCAGTAGCCTGTTGTCTCTTACCATATCGACGGACTTGATTTGCGCTGCACGTATCGTTTAGTGGGTGGAACAATCACGCGGGGCAGGAGAACCTACCCTCCAACTTGTCCTTCTTTTCGGTAGTCATTATTGCAAATAGTAATCGGTCACACTTTCTGAATGAGCGTGATGTTGTAGTTTTCAGTTGGTTCGGGGAGGTGACAGTGATTCGAGAGGATGAAGTATCGCGGTGATCGAGGGCGCGTGGGCCGACCGCCTTGAGCGTAATCACTTTATTGCCAACATGAGAATTCACCGCCCGATAGACCGCCCCGGGGGGGGTTTAGAGCGCAGAAAAAAAAAATTCCTTTGCTTAAGTCTTCATTCTAACTATTCCGGCCTCTGAACACCCAAAATGGAGAACACCAGGGTGTTTGTGAGTGGCCTTCCACCATCATGCTCCAATGATCAACTTCGGAAACATTTTGCAGGCCGTTTCCAAGTCACAGATGCTCATGTCCTGCCAAAACGTAGGATGGGCTTTGTCGGCTTCAAAAACCAGGATGCCGCCCAGCAAGCTGTGAAACACTTCAACCGGACATATATGAAGATGTCCAAGATCATGGTTGACATGGCTCGTTCGGTATGTCAATTCTACAGTGTTATCGGCCCTGATTTACTTCCCTTTCATCCCCATGTGCACGCTGACCAGTGAAGGTGGTCCTGGGACTGACCAAGATTCTTGTAGATTGATTCAAACCCCCCTGAACGGGCTCACCCCACACGGAAACGTGATGCTGGCAAGGAGGACACATCGTCAGACAATACGCTGAAGCGCAAAAGGGATGCAGAAGCCAAACCACAGGATCCTAAACTGCAAGAGTACCTCTCTTTGATGCAGCATTCCTCTAAGACCCGCACATGGGCAAATGATGATGACATAGCCAAGCCGACCGACGACGTTGCACCAGCCATTAACCAATCTTCCCAGGAGATCAATATATCCGAGGAGTTGCCTTCCCAGTCGAAAAAGGCCAAGACGGATGGTGTCATGACTGAAAGAAATATGCAGCCGCAGCCGATGGTTGTTGACAGAAACAGCGATGAAGGACAAGGGGAAGCACCGACTCAGAATGACTCGGCGGCATCTGAAGCCGAGGCCAAACCAGTCTCAGATGACGACTGGCTTCGATCGAAGACAAGTCGTCTTCTCGGTCTTCTGGATGAAGAAGAGCAGGCCGAGTTTGAGAAGCAGCCAGTTGATCAGCCGGCTGTGCCACCAACAGACAGTACTGACGAATCGCGTAATGCAGCGATCGAGAATATTCCTTCTCAAGCTACACAGGATGACGATACAGCCCAAGTGGCACCCACAGTGGATACAAATGTCGAGCTCATCCGTAGCTCTGCCCGTTTATTCGTCAGGAATCTGGCCTACGACACCACAGAAGCGGATCTCCAACCGCTGTTTGCTCCTTTTGGAAAGATTGAAGAAGTGAGTTCTTTTTCTTCTACTTCATTTCCCTCCTCGGCCCTCCAGCACCTAGCATACTTGCGAAGAAGCTGGTTGGGTGCTCGCATGATGATCTTCCTGATAGGGACATCCGATGCAAATAGCAAATGATGTCACCAGGACAAGAGATTTTAGTAGATGCTTCTTGTATATCTGAAGAGCAAACCCTTTTTTTTATTGCACATGCTCATTGGCTACTTTGGACCAAGTGCTAATGTTACCCAGATTCACATTGCATTTGACACTCGCGCCACGACCAGCAAAGGCTTCGCCTATGTCCAGTATGCCGATGCTGATGCCGCCGTGGATGCTTATCAAGCTCTTGATGGGAAGCACTTTCAGGGACGACTTCTTCATATTCTACCGGCTTCTGCAAAGAAGACATACAAGATTGATGAGTACGAGCTCTCAAAGCTTCCTTTGAAGAAGCAAAAGCAAATCAAGCGTCGGATGGATGCCTCATCATCCACCTTCAGCTGGAACTCGCTCTACATGAACGTGAGTCTGCCACCAAGCCAATATTGCATTGTTTTTGTCATATGCTTATTCCTTTTGGATAGACCGATGCCGTAATGTCCTCAGTAGCTGAAAGACTCGGAGTCTCCAAATCGGACCTGTTGGATCCCACTTCGTCGGACGCAGCAGTCAAGCAAGCACATGCTGAGACGCATGTCATTCAAGAAACCAAAGCTTACTTCGCGGCAAATGGGGTAAATATCGACGCTTTCAAGGAGCGTGAACGTGGAAACACGGCGATCCTAGTCAAGAACTTTTCGTTCGGCGTTAAGATCGGTGACCTCAGGAAACTGTTTGAGCCGTATGGCCAGATGATTCGACTTTTGATGCCGCCCAGTGGCACAATAGCAATCGTCGAGTTTGCGAGACCCGACGAAGCCCAGAAGGCGTTCAAGGGCCTTGCCTACCGCAAGCTGGGTGATTCCATCTTGTTCCTGGAGAAGGCACCCAAGAACCTCTTCGACTCTACGTCGGCACCGTCGACACTTACCTCGGAAACACGGGGCAAGTCTCAAGGATTCTCTGTCGCCGACACCTTTGCTGCAGACGAGCCCACCGACGGTCTCGCAACGTCAACACTATTCGTAAAGAACTTGGACTTCTCCACAACCAACGAGAGATTCCTCGAGGTCTTCAGACCGCTAGATGGCTTTGTCACCGGGCGCATCAAGACCAAGCCGGATCCCAAGAATCCGGGTCAGACTTTGAGCATGGGATTTGGATTCGCCGAATTCAAGACCAAGGCCCAGGCTCAAGCTGCCCTGGCTGCCATGAATGGATACAAGCTGGACCAGCACGAGCTCGTCATCCGTGCGTCTCACAAGGGCATGGATGCCGCCGAAGAGCGGCGCCGCGAAGACACCGCCAAGAAGATCGCCGCAAGACGGACCAAGATCATCATCAAGAACTTGCCGTTCCAGACCAGCAAGAAAGACATCAAGTCCCTGTTCGAAACCTATGGAAAGCTTCGGTCTGTGCGAGTGCCCAAGAAAATGGACCGATCAACTCGTGGATTTGGATTTGCCGACTTTGAAAGTGCTCGTGAGGCGGAAAATGCCATGGACGCGTTGAAAAACACGCATCTTCTAGGCAGGAGACTGGTACTGGAATTCGCGAACGAGGAGGCTGTCGATCCCGAGGAGGAGATCGCAAAGATAGAGAAGAAAGTAGGGGAACAGGTGGACAGGGTCAAGGCCCAGCAGCTTATGGGCACGGGGCGAAAGAAGTTCATTGTAGGGGCCCAGGAGGACGAGGAGGCATGAAGGCGCTTTTCTCCCTGCGAGAAGGGCGTTGTGTCGATTGGCCCGCGACCATCCCTTGCGTGGATACGGATGTACGATTTGTTACGCAAAAAGCAAAAAGCAGAGAGAAAAGAGAAAAAGAAAAGAAAAGATACCCCGAACACGTTCCTGCGGCTGTCACTGCCCTGCAGTCGGTCCCTCGTGCATCGTGCAGTTTTTCGGTTCCTGGACCTCCCATCCTTGGCCTTGCCCTAACTACTCACCCTATATTCTCTGTATCCTTCCTCATCTGTTTCCCCCACCATCAACCAGGTCTGACTTGACTGTGGATTGAAGGGTTAAATTGGCTTGTTTTGTTCCGCTCATTCATCCAGAGATCATCTAGTCTGCATTCCAGCTATGATGTGCTCCGGTGGTCGCGCATTCCTCATGGATAGCGATGAGTGATGTTGTTGGACATCGAACATTCCGGCTCCCTGGCAATTGTCACAGATCACTGTCGATTGTCGTCAATGCTGGCTTGGAGAATGATTTTCCAAGGTCATTTCCTGCAGCACAAAATCTCCGAACCGCTCATCACTGGATCGTGCTGCTGAGCATCCCTTGCATCGGGAACAGCTTCCTTCATATCGAGCCCTTTCTTGACTCCTGATTTGCTGCGGCAAGGACGGCTGGGTTGTCCTTTGCTCTCCACGTCGTGTCTGGACGCGCGAAGGCCAGGCAGGACTGGCGCCTGTCCAGGAGTATGGCGTTCGAGGGACGTAGTGCAGGCAAAATGCTAGCAATGCTGCGACGGAGGGGAGATCCCCTCCTCCCCATGACAGGAGAGCGAGAGAGTTATGGTGCCCTATAAACACCATCCTGCTCGCTCTCACATTCTCTTTCCCAGGCTCTTACATTCTCTTCCAGACGTCTGCGTTCTTGGTCGGTCGTTTGTGACTGTGCTGCGTTCTTTGCCAGGCAGTAAGCATTCGGCGGTGCTTCTCAACTTCCCCTCCTCGTTGGAATCTGTCATTCTTTTCGAGAAGCCCGTTCTTGGTCCGCTGCCATGGCTGCTGACTGGCAACCCGAGTGCCTCGTGCCTCAGAACCAGCCGTCCCTGGAGCCTGTGGGAGCTCATTCAGACCGAGCTCTGCAGAATACCTCTGGGAATGTCCAGTCATATTCCGATCCTCTTGCACACAGCGAGGCCCCTGGTCGAGATGACCACCTCCAGCAGCTCGGCTTCAAGTACTCTCATGCTCCACCCCCTCCTCACCCTGTGGTCGGTCCCAACTTGCACCAGCAGGCCGTCGCGGCCCGGCTTCATGCCCGAAGGCTTCGGCGGCTTCACTCCGTCGGCCCTAATGTGTCATCCCGCCGGGCAAGAAGCTATCTCAAGTCTCAGAAGTACTTAGAATACCGGGCCCGGCCTCGACGGGATACGGGAAAGGACGGGGATCCCGTATGGTCTGACGAGTTGGAGGATGCTTTCCAGCAAGGTAATTCAAAAGCAACAATCATCCAATCAAGCCATAGCAAATGCTGACTCTGGGAAACAGCTCTCGAGGCCAACCCACCCATGGGTCGAAGGAAGTGGTCTGAACGTGGGAAGTCGTACGGACGGAATGAGCTGATTGCCGAGTACATCTTCAAGTTGACCGGCAAGAGAAGAACCCGAAAGCAGGTCTCAAGTCACCTGCAGGTGCTCGACTCGTTTCTGAAGGGGGACCCTGATTGTGAGTGGCAAGCATGTGTCGGTTTCTCTAAAAACATTGTTAACACGTTCCGGCAGGGGAGCGACTGGTTCGAGAGACGTCGGCTGAACGGTCGAGTGGACATGCTCAAGCGGCCGCCCCCAAATGGCGGACATCGATGGACCACCCTGCGGCATCCAGTCATTATGGTGGCCACACTCCCTCATACCATGACCACATGAGGTCAATGCAGCCCTACGGAGGAGATCTACCGCCGCCTCACTACACCCTGGGCTCCAACATGCAAGAGGCCGGACCTAGCAACATCCACGGGTTCAGCTTCGACATGTGGGTAAGCGCGCCTCAGCAGGTGAACCGCATCGACAAGGCCTTGCACGCATATACCCGACTCCAGGGAGATCTGCACCACCCTGCAGCGCCACCCATGCCTCTAGAGAGTGTAAACGGATGGCGCTCCTCATTTCCTCACTTGTCCTCACTGATTGACGATTCTAATGGTTCCCTTGACTGCGATATCATCTTGCTGGAGGTCAACCTCCAGTTGATGACTGACTTCCCTCCAGCGGGCTCGCGGCTGGGAATTCAACTAGACCTCGATTTCGCTCACCCAACTGCAGGTGATGTGCTGATGGTTGGCCAGATGGACAACTGGACTTGCAGTACACACATCTACAAAGACAGTCAAACACTACAGGAGAGTTACCACGATCTCCCCAAGACACAATCGACAAAGGTCAAGCCACTCTTTGAGTCCTCTTGGTGGGCTAAACTATTCACTGAGTTGACTCAGGAGAAGCGGATAGCCGAGGACTCGGGACAGCCCGAAGCTGCGCACGCCGCTGATGACCACGCCCGCCGCTTCGTCCGCTCTCTGTCCGCGGTGCAAGAGCTGCGCGCCGTGCCACCTAGCGCTCGGCGGCTCTCGAACCAGTTCCAAGCTCACCATGGCGAGGAAAGCAAGCGCATGGCGATTTTGGTCTGGAAATTCCGCCAGACCCGGCCTGGCGAAGTGGGCACTACAACCTGGCGACGACTGATTCCGCCGCCAGATAGAACCTCCACCAACAGCCCGCGGCCTAACTCCGGCGTTGACCTCCCCCCTCTGTCTCTGGAATCGATCCTCCTTAACAACAAACCCTCTCAGCCCCAGCCCGTCTACCATGCGCAGCAGCCGCAGGACTTGATCCACCCGCAGGGCCAGCCCCAGCCCCAATGGCCCATGTACCAACCATCCCACGACAATGTGGCTAATATCTTTAATTCGTCCGGTCATCTCGACTTCATGACGTCGATCTCCAAGGCCGAAGATAGCCTTGGTGACAAGACGGCCGTGACCTCCGTGCTGGACTCGTTCCCTGCCAGCCTCGCCCCGGAGACCTCCCAACCCAGCAGCGTGAACGCCTCCAGCGGCGGGCCCGTCATGCTGAACGTGCACGATTTCCCGCTCTCGCACTCGTCGCTCGGCTACAGCATGGGCTCCGACACCCCGCAGTACGTCCCATCACAGCCGCACGGGATCCCCATGCACGACAGCAGCAGTAGCATGCTCAACGGCTTCTTCGCCCCGGGCACGCAGTCCCTCGACGATCTGGGCCACAGCCACACGCCGTGGGCCACGCACTCTAACCCGATCTCTGGGGATGTCGGCGCCGCCAGCAGCTACCACCATCTCCCCTTTCCAACGGAGCATGCGGTGCCCGTCTCGCGCGAGCCGCAGCAAGCGCACCACCACTTCGATGGCCTCATGCCGCCGGATGACCTGATGGACAAGCTTGTCGGACGCATTTCCAATGGCTCCGGCATGCATGGGGCGGGCCCTGATCATGCTAATGCCGGCTATGCTGACAACACTTCGGTGGACGCCGTTTAATGACCCCTTTTTAACTACTTCACACTACTAAAACACAAGAGAAAAAACAAAAAACCTCACAAAAATTTATTGGTAATGATAATTTTTTTGAAGCACAATCCATGTACGCGGATACCTGTACTGTTATTTCTTTTCTTCTGTCTCATCTCTATGTTTTTGATCCGGGATGGGAAGGGTGTTTATGATGGGATCTATGGGTGTTCAGAAGGGGACCAACCAAACCCCTGGCGTTTTGGGGGAGAATAAACCCCCCTGTTGGATTTGTATTCTTCGATTCTTCCACAATCGATCTCTTTCTTGTATATTCTGTCTGCTGCAGGGTAAAAACCAGTTTAGCCGCCACCTTTAGCCGGTATGCCCGGGCTGGATAGTGTCAGATACCGTGTGGCGCACTTTAGCCTGGAGCCCGCTTTTTTCTACTGCATTTGAGTTGATATTTGCCGTTGCTGAATTTATTAGACTGAAAACACTTTCAAAATGCTGGAGGCCACAATTTGAGGTTTTTTGGCCTCGCCATATCTCTATCAGGTCGGTTCCAGCACTCACCTTACAAGACGTGTATACTCACTAGTCCTTCTAGAATTCTTGGGTTCACTTGATAACTATGGCTGCTCCTACCATCAAGCTGAATAGCGGCTACGATATGCCCCTCGTGGACTTCGGGCTGTGGAAGGTCAGCAATGACACCTGCGCCGACCAGGTCTACAATGCCATCAAGGCGGGTTACCGCTGCTTTGACGGGGCGTGTGGTGCGTTTCTTTTCTTTTTGAATTCATAACCCCAGATCTGCAGACCACAAGGGGGGAATCGTCACTGACCACACATAGCATAGATTACGGCAACGAAGTCGAAGCCGGCCAGGGCGTAGCCCGCGCCATCAACGAAGGACTGGTGACACGCGAGGAGCTCTTTATCGTATCTAAGCTATGGAACAGCTTCCACGAAGAAGACCAAGTAGAGAGGGTCTGCCGCAAGCAACTGGACGACTGGGGCATCTCGTACTTCGACCTGTACATCGTGCACTTCCCGATCGCCCTGAAATTCGTGGACCCGAGCGTACGGTATCCACCAGGATGGACATCAGCCGACGACAAGCTGGAGTTCAGCAGCGCGACGATCCGGGAGACCTGGACAGCCATGGAGACGCTGGTAGATGCGCAGCTGGCGCGCAGTATCGGGGTCAGCAACTTCAACGCCCAGCTACTGATGGACCTTTTGCGGTTTGCGCGCGTGCGTCCGGCTACCCTGCAGATCGAGCATCATCCCTACCTGACGCAGCCGCGGCTGGTCGAGTATGCCCAGCGTGAGGGTCCTGTTGTCACGGCGTACTCGTCGTTCGGCCCGCTCAGTTTCCTTGAGCTTGAGCTTGACGATGCTCGCGATACCCCGCTGCTGTTTGATCATGCCACTGTGGCGGCTATTGCTGATAAGAATGGTCGTACCCCGGCTGAGGTGCTCCTGCGCTGGGCTACTCAGCGCCATATTGCTGCCATCCCCAAGAGTAACAACCCCACGCGTCTGGCGCAGAACCTCCAGGTTACCGACTTTGACATTGAGGCTGGTGAGATTGAGGCCATCAGTGCTCTGAACAAGGGACTGCGCTTTAATGATCCGATTGCGGTGAGTCCCCCTTTTTGTTTGGTTGAAGTGTCCATGCTGATCGATGCAGTACGGCTTCTATGCGCCGATCTTCTAAACGGATGGATAGCACCGAATATTGATAACCGTGTTAATTAAAAATAAAATTAATTCCCTGTAAGAATGGATTGGTGCATTTACCATTAGAATTGCTCGCTTTCTGTATTTGTGTCTCTATACTTATGTTGTCTCTATACTTCGGCGTAGGCCAACGCCAAGACCCACCGCGACGAGATCGACATCCTCCATCTTTCGATCCGCTCTTCTCTCCAAGTCGCAACCATGTCCTCCCCCTCAGTTCTGGCGCGCCTAGCCTCAGGGCAGGTGCACATAACGACGAGTCCCGTGCCACGCTCATTGGGAGAGAGCAAGTTGGTGCTGGCAGCACTCCAGAAATTCGGCGACGTGATAACGTTTCGCAATCTGAAGGTACTTGCGAGCCTACACTCGACAGAGCCCGGCCTATATATCCACACATACTGACACACGTGGAAACGCAGTACGACACCACAAACGACTCGAAAAACGACAACCGCTCGATCGTGGCCATCTTCGAATCGACCGACGCCGCGCAGCGCGCCATCGCCGCGTCGCCGTTGACGGTGGACCTGCCCCAGGACTCCTCGTCATCCGTCTTATCGAAAACAAATGCGCCCTCCGAGCTGACCTGCACTATCCAAGCCTCATACCACAACCATGAGCGCGCCATGCGCCGCAGCCCGTTCTACTCTACGTACAATATATTCAAGAACAATGCCGTGTACGAGGACCTGACAGGAAGAGAAACTGGGATCCCGCTGCCCGCGCTGGGCGATGCGCTGGCTCGGAAGAAGTATTATATCTCGAACCGTGTCAAGGATAAAGTTCGTCAGGAGACTGAGTGCATGGGTGCTGGGAGTTTGATGGGGTTGTGGAGGGAGGGGATGGAGTATACAGAGGACAGCGGGTCGAATGGCAGTGAAGAGCACAAGGAGACGCAGGGCGTGAAACCCGGGGAATGAGTGAAGACTCTTGAGGCTTGTCGTCTTGCCCATATTCCCCCTCCCAGGGGAGCGTATCACACGATCCAGGCGCCCTTACCAGGTGTTCCCATTGCTCCGCTGAAGACTCCCTCGAGGGGATGTATTCAACCTGCATTTGGCGCAAAGGAGCGAAATACCATGAAAGCTCCATGCAGTCAGCATGGCACGGCTCAAAGCCTACCTGCCGAGTTCACCGGCAGGAAGGCATATTGCCGCCTGTCTGCGTTGCATCGCACCATATGGTCCATTGGCGGCCATGCATGTTCTCTGCTCAAGCTATGATATAGTAAGCTGAACGGAAAGCGAGGAACTCGAGGCAATATTCTTCCGGTCTATGGCACTTACCCTAGTTCACGCTATCTCACATTTCTTGAATGTTACTTGGGATTCGCATATACAAGTCTGGCTGCGAGCTACTGTGCGCAGTTCTCTATCGCTGGCTTCTTGATGAGGTGACTTGTTCTTTGCGAATTCAATAGTCGTTACGCAATGAATAAAGATTAAATGTAACTCTGTGTCTGCTAGGATCTCTCATAAAATACCAAGAAGAGTAGTAAAGACATGAGACTGATAGATCAGATATGACATATGACATGCAAGAAGGTGTATAGACCGTAGATGGCCAAGGTAGGTTACAACAAATTCTCTTCAGAGCTACAATGACATAGGATTTCAAACATGAAAATCGACGACGACCACATGGATCTACTGAACGGTGTCATGCCGGACCGTCAGTGGAGGGTAAGACCAGGCCCGGAGCTGTTTGACGCGATTGCTGTGGCGGCGGCGGTGCCGCGCATGCCTGCGCTACCGTCGATGTTCGTCTCATTTGGATTGAGCATGTTCCATGACTACGGGATCGTGTTTGAGTGGCTGGGACCGCAATCTCGGGCAGAGTGGTTCCAGTCGCTGCAGACGGATGAGGAGCTGAGTGTTAAGCGGTGGAATGTGACGCTCATGCCCGAGGCGCGATAGCAAGCCTCGATGAGGTTACCAAGTTGTGGAAGGATGTGGGCGAGGAAGGCATTGTTGCTGTTGAGACATTTGATTACAACCTGGGTTGATATTATTCGGGAATCGGGAAATAATAGAAATATAGAGAAAGTTTCATTGAACATAGACGTCACTTCTCATGGAATAGAAGAACAAGTAAAAAAGAAAAGAAAAGAAAAGAAACATCCAGCCACCCGCTAGTAGACTATAAGACACAAGAAAACACCGGAGCCATGATCTCAGCCAGTATGGGCCACGTAATAGACGAGAGTATAAGGGAAATGGGAAATATTAGGCCAATCTCTCTCACACTCGTACAAAGGCTAAGCAAAAGTTAGGATTGGCCATCATATCCAGAAAAAAAGACAACCAAGAAGAGAGAAAACGTACTTGCGTCGATCTGCGAGATCTGCGGTAGCGCCAACCGCACCTTATTGCGATACAAGGCGGGCCCATTGCTCTGCAACGGATTCCCTTCAAAGTAGACGGTCTGCAGCTTTTCCTTGTTTTTAAGCTCGCGCTCAACCTCCTCGAAACTGGCAAGCTGGTTATTGGAGGCCCAGAGCTCTTCCAGGTTTTCAAGTGCAGATAAGTGTTCTAAATGGGATACTTGGTTGTTGGAGAAATCAAGCACGCGCAAGGAAGGGTTGGATTCAAGGCCGGACAGGTCGGTGACTGCGTTGTGTGAGAGATAGAGCTCTTCGAGGTTGGGCAGGGCGGAGAGGCCGGAGATGTGGGTAAGGCGGTTGGATTGGATCGAAATGATGCGGAGGTTGGAGAGGTGGTCCAGGTTCTGGGAGTTCTTTAGTATTGTGTGCTGGGCTTTAATGGACTCGGGAATTCAAGCAATGTCGCACCTTCATCTCAGTGATTTTGTTCTTCCCTAGCCAGAGCTCCTCCAAGGCAGAGAGCGTTTCCAGATTCTCGATTTCCTGTCACAAAGACTCAGTCAGTTCCATTCAATATCTCAATTTCGAGGAATGCAATCAATGAAAGCATACCCGAATCCGGTTCGCCCCCAGCTCCAGATTCCGTAATGCGGTCAGCCCCTCCAGCCCTTCGATGCGGGTAATTTTGTTTTGCACAAAGAAGATCTCGGTTAATTTTACGAGATGCGACACATTCTTGACATGCTTGATCTTGTTGAAGCTGAGGTCCAAACTAGTCAGGTTATGGAATTCATCCAGGCCCTTGACATGCGAGATGAGGTTATCGTAGAGATCGAGCTCGGTCAGTGTCGCGGCAACGGCGGGAGGGAAGTTGATGCGAGTAATCTGGTTTTGGCGAAGACATAATCGCTAGAGAGATCAAGAATCAGCCCGGCTCTGACACTGCAACCATAGGCTATGGCTGACCGACAACTTTGTCGCAGAAAGACAGAAATCAAGTAAAACAAAAACGAGGGATACACAATGTACCTGAAGCTTGGGAAACCGCTCCAATCGTAGCGCGGGAATCGACGATATGCGACAATGGACCAGGTCAATGTCCTACACGGAGAGATTTCGTCAGCGACCCGAGAACAAGCAGTCGAACAGAAAAAGAAATACAGCGCAAGATAGCCATACCTCTGCATTCAAGTCCTCATCCGCCAATAGATCTGGATCGCCCGTCAGCGCCAGCATTCCCAGCCAGAGAGCCGCTCCCACTCCCAATTAGCTTACCTTCATCCGCCTCGATTTCATCCACGGGGGGTGCATCAGGGTCCGAATAGTCCGAATCTTCCAGGGCCTCTGGGTTTGCGATGACAGCTTTGGGCTCTACCCTTAGCTTCCCGTCCCAGCCTTCCTTGTTCTTCATGATGGATTGCGGGGGGAGGGGAATTGGAGGAGTGAAGGTGGCGGGCGGTGGGATTGCGGGGAGCTCTTTTTTTTTTTGTCGGAAAGACGGTCGCCTATGTTGAGAGTAGTGAAAAAAAAAAGAGATAATCTTCTGGAATTCCACGTTCGAATCACCAGCGAGAGTATCAAGGAATGAGAAATATTTAAGGTGCGATCAACGGAGCTTCGGAGCTGACTACATCACCGCACTGACTAACTAGTTAAATGCCGAATTAGGGATCACCCGACCCACGCCTAGTATACTTCTCGGGTTATGTAGAGCACAGGCTATGAGCATTCAAAATTGATCTAAAAAATACTCCACGTGGAAAAAGGTGAAAAAGGACATGGTTAGGTGCACACCAGAGCTAGCTATCAGAAATCGGTACGTACAAAATCGCGGGATACGCGGTGGGTAGTCGAGCCATAGTCAACTGTTTAGTACTCGAGCGACGCAAAAGAAAGGAAACAAGGGCAAAGTGGGGGGATACAGCGTTGACATAACCAAGACGCCTGCAGAATGCATCGAGAGCGGGCTTGTTACAGGGCACGGGATAAACAGAACACGAAAGGAAAATTCAGGGCGTGGCAGGGAATAGAAACGGATACTATAAGAAAAGGGGGAATTGGCTCGCTCGGAGCGTGGTCAGATAGATAAAATCACAATGCAAAAGGGTCGAAAGATGGCCAGGGGGTAATTGGGAATAGTTTAGAAAAAGACGAATGCAATATATGAGCCACGACCCAGTGGGATACCAGTTCCATCTGGGCCAAGAGGCGTTGGCAAGAAGAGAATTGAATCGGCAAGGGCGGGGGGATACAACGACTCCCCGTGGATGGGGTTGGAAGTTGGAGTAAAAGAGCTTTTCTCGGGCCCAAAAAAGGGAGAAGGGAAACGGAAACGAGGGCTCGCTGGAAAGGGGAATCTCAGGCGTAAGAAAGATCCGGGGACGACATTCACAGGGTGATGTCCAGGACCATGCTGACGTCTTGGACTTGGGCTCCAGCCAGATCCTCAAGGACGGGAATGAGATCAAGCAGCTCGTTGTCGTGTGCGTCAGAGAACCAGCTGCTGATGGGTATTGCGTGTTGAGGGTGGAAGATGTAGGAGGTCGGGGAGTTGTCAATGATGATCGTTTCCTGAAGGTCTCGTCCAACTTGCGAGAGGTCCTGCGTGATGGTCAGGTATGATTTGGAGGGGGATGGGAGCAAATTGCTGAACTCACCTTCACATAATTCCCCTGGTGGTTGTAGCAGCTCTCTCGGAATAGGCGGTGGTGGACGACGTTGTGGATGTCCAGTTGATCCAACAAAGGGTCGCCATACTAAACGACGAGTCAGCGCATGCCCCTCGCTCAACACACAATTTCATTCACTGACCTTGGAAACCGACGCAGTGAACACCACCACTTCATACAGCTCACCCACCCGCTTCATGAACTGATCCACGCCCGGCCGTTTGATGACATAAATGTTATGGTATTGGCCTTCGATCTCCACGGGAATCGTGAAGTCGGCGCGTTCAAGAACCTGAATATGACACGAAATGGTGAGTAAAGTGAGGCGGGCCAGAGAGTTTTGGTGCTTACCTTGAAGCTACTGTGAACCAGAGTCTCATCGAGGTCAAGGACAAGGCACTTCCGGTTCTGCAGGTGAGGCAGAGGCGCCGGTAGCAGCCATTGTTGATCTCCCTCTTCCGATGTCGAGCGAACCTGAGGCGCTGGCGGGGCCAAGGGCGGTGGTGGGGGAAGCACCGGAGGCGACTGGATTACATCTTCCTCGTGTGAAGAATCCTCCGTGCCATCGCCGCCCATTCTTCTCTTCGAAGTGGGTTCAGCTGCAGTGGTATCTTCAGTCCCCGCGGTAGTTTGCTCATCAAATCGCACCGCGGATTGGCCCGTCTTAGATTCCGGCACTGCTCCGTTTACCGTTGTGGATGCATGGTCGCCATGGCGTTCTTTCGAGTCCAAAGACGGTGCCTCGGGCTGCTTGGCTCCCGCGGAAGTCCCCTCACCCTGCGCGCCGGCTGCACGCTGCTCATGAGACTGGGACTGGTCCGCGGTCACGGTCGAGTTTGCCTTCTCATCCCCAAAGTACGCCGGCTCCTTCGACTCCGCCGTGCTGGAGTCGCCGTTGTGGGCCTCCGCCTTGTCCGGGGTTGGCAGTCTGTTTGAAGTGGGTTGCCGTTTGGCGGTCTTCTTTGCAGGCACGGTCGTGTCGTCGGCATCGGCGTCGGGCGACGAGCAACAACTCAAGAATGCGAAAATATTTGACGGACGCTTCTTCTGAGGCTTTGCTGGCTCGGTGGTCTCGGGCGCAGTCGTCGTCTCCTTGTTTTCATCCCCATTTACCACATCCCGAGTCCGTCGCGACCCTTTGCTACTCGCCCGGCTTCGGTCCCTTTTCACCTTGAGAATACTCACTCTTGAGCCCCGTCGAGTCGGCCCACCTCCTGCCGCTTCCTCGGTCCTCTCTGATGCAGATTGTTTGTCTGTCTTTGAGGACCTTCGCGATGGGATGGGAATCAACAAGTGGTGTTTCTTGGGGGTATCTTTGCTAGGGGGCTCTGGAGAGACCGAATCCGACGAAGCCGGATCCGCGGGCGCAACAGAGGAGTCCTGACCAGCTGTCGCATCGGGCGAGGATTCGGGCCCTGGGAAGTGGGGGAAGACACATCAGCTATGTCCTGTCGGCAACCGCGCGCATCAAGCATCAACTTACCGTTTGCATTGGGAGCCCCGGGGGGATTCATCGGTGCTTTGCCTGGGGTTTCCGGAGCTGAGGGTAAGGGATCTCGCCCCGTGCTTGCTCCAGGCATCGGGGGATAGCTGCAGTGTCGGGAGGACACCGCTGAGCATACAACAGAAAAATTCCAGCTTGGAATAGCAAGAGACACACGCCCAAATGGCAGGGCCTGAATGCTCTAGGGCAGAGAGCGCGGCTAATAAAGAGGTCAACACGCCTCCTGGATAAGCAAGCGCCCTGAGCTCTGTTCAGCACGTACCGCCTTCCTCGGAGTGACTCAAGGCCCACCGTTATTGGACACGGCACGCCAAGACGGACAAGACCTGAGCACAGGCACAATATGCGACACGAGGGGGAGGGATTGCAATGCTTCAAAACGAACGGGGGATTGACAAGGCGAGCGAGAGAGGAGTCGGGGATGTCACGTGAGAGAATGGGGGTTGGGACTGGGAAAAGTCAAGAATAATGGGGGCTGAGAGCAAAGGCCTATTCTTGATCTTACTCATGCGAAAGTGAGAGTGAGGGAAAGAGGGGCCACTTGGCACACATTAGGGGGAGGGTCCTTTCACACTTCACACGCTACTCAAGCCCTCGGCGGCTACGGGGAGGAAAACCCATGGGGGAGTCACACACCCCCCCATCCTTCGCTGCAAGACCGATGTACCCTGGTCATGGCCGCTGGACATCTACTGACTAGTTCCTGGGCCTGGACTAGACCCAGTCTGCAGAAGACATATTATTGATCGCTGGAAGATCCGATCAGGGCTGTGGGGGGATCTGAATAGGTGGGTGGATATGTGGCCCCCTTTTTGGCGAGAAAACCCCGTGCGAGAAAACATGGTTAATCATTTCTTGTTCTTGGCAGATGTGACCATCAGGACATTCCTGAGACTATAAGAGACCTTATGATTGCAGAATTTATTTCTTCCCAAGGCTTTTCTCCCACGTGAGGCCTAACTGCGCCCAAGTGGGTAAGGATGTCTGTTGTCATACCAGATGCAAGGATCATGCACTGCAGTGCTTTGATGGCCATGGGGTGCTAATAATAGGATAGTTAGAGTCATTATTGTCCAAGGAAATCTGAATAATCAGCCTGATAATCATTGAATATCGGACCGTCACAACAAAAGCAATTGGGGTTTCTCCATCCACGTGACTTCTCCGCATCCCGAGGTTGTTCACATGCAATGATGCAACGGAGACTCCCCTTCGCATCCTCGACTACGTCGACCTTCTTTCTTCTTTCAACCTCATGGCCTTCGCAGTGTAAGTGAGCTGCTCTCCTGTGAGACGGAGGCCTCACTATTTTCAAAAATGGCCGTCCAGTCAACACTTCGGCATCCACAGGATCCCCTCCTTGCTCTCTACCTCCACTACTCGGACCTGCTGAAGTCCAGGTTTCGTCGCACTTCTAAAACATCCCGGTTAATTGCAACCATTGCACTTCTTTTTTCCATTATTGGCTCAGGCTATGGAGGCTATCGCTGGTTTCGAGAGCGAGCAAAGGAACGAGCCCAGGGTCGCCGACTATTACGGCGCAACTCGGGTATCCGAGGCAAAGATGGATCTCGCACCATCTATGTCCCTTACAAGGGATCCCGCACTTCCAAGGTCTTGATCCATCCGACTAAACCTACCACATTTGACGCACATCGACGGCTGTTCCTCAACCCTCCTGCATCCGCCCGCAGCAGAGAAGAGGCCTCGACAAGCCAGATTCCTCCTCCAACAACCAAGCCGGGCTTGAACCTCGCCTTTCTGCACCAGTTCCTCAGCCTGGGGAGTATTATGGTTCCGCGATGGGGGAGTAAAGAGACCGGTCTGCTGATGAGCCATGGTGTTTTTCTTCTGATGAGAACCTATCTCTCGCTGCTGATTGCGCGGCTCGATGGGGAGATTGTGCGGGATCTGGTTGCTGGCAAAGGGCGGGCTTTCTTGTGGGGCATCGTCAAGTGGTGTGGAATCGGAACCCTCGCCTCGTATACAAACGCCATGATCAAGTTCCTCCAGTCCAAGGTGTCGATCGCTTTCCGAACTCGTCTGACAAGATATATCCATGATCTCTATTTGACCGACAACAACAATTACTACAAGCTCATGAATCTGGATGGCGGCATTGGACAAGGCCCCGACCAGTTCATCACGCAAGACCTCACGCTTTTCTGCTCGGCCGCGGCTGCGCTGTACTCCTCGATGGGGAAGCCATTAGTGGATCTGTTCGTGTTTAACTACCAACTTTACCGCTCGCTTGGTCCACTTGCCTTGAGCGGTATTCTGGCGGGCTATTTCAGTACGGCGGTGGTACTCCGGAAGTTGTCACCGCCCTTTGGAAAGCTCAAGGCTGTGGAGGGCAAGAAGGAAGGCGATTTTCGAGGTCTCCATTCCAGACTGCTTGCCAATGCGGAAGAGATCTCGTTCTACGGCGGGGCCGATATCGAGCGCGTCTTCTTAATCCGAAGTTTCAAGGATCTGCAGCGGTGGATGGAAGGCATCTACAGCCTCAAGATCCGCTACAATATGCTTGAAGATATGATTCTCAAGTACTCGTGGTCGGCCTTTGGTTATTTGGTGACCTCATTGCCAGTATTCCTCCCCGCCTGGGGTGGCACCGGTGGTGTCTCAGAAATGGCCGATGTACCTGAAGACATGGGCCGGGAGCGAGGCCGAATGAAGGACTTTATCACCAACAAACGCCTCATGTTGTCTCTGGCCGACGCTGGTGGCCGCATGATGTATAGTATTAAGGACATCTCAGAACTTGCGGGCTACACATCGCGGGTCTACACCCTCATCGCCACCCTTCATCGTGTGCATGCCAATGCTTATTATCCTTCACGGGGCTCGCACCCCGAGCTCTACTCTCTTGCCGACTCCCAAGGGACCACCCACAATGGATTCGATGGGGTGCGGCTGGAACAGGTCCCTATTGTGGCTCCATCTCTCTACCCCATGGGCGGAGACGAGCTGCTCGAGTCGCTGTCTTTCATCGTCCACTCGGGCGACCATATGCTCATTTCGGGACCAAACGGTGTCGGCAAGTCGGCAATCCCTCGTATCGTGGCGGGATTGTGGCCTGTCTACCGTGGGCTTGTTAGCCGACCGCGCCAATTTGGACTCGACGGTATCATGTTCCTGCCTCAACGACCCTACCTTAGCGTCGGCACTCTCCGGGACCAGGTTATCTACCCCCACACCGAGATCGACATGCGTGAAGCGGGCGAATCCGACGCCGCGTTGCAGAAGATCCTCGACGCCGCGCACCTGGGCTACTTGCCGCAGCGTGAAGGCGGGTGGGATGCTCGCAAGGAGTGGAAGGACGTGCTCAGCGGCGGAGAGAAGCAGCGCATGGGGTTGGCGCGGTTGTTCTACCACGAGCCACGCTACGCATTTGTCGATGAAGGGACATCGGCGGTCTCGTCCGACGTGGAGGGGCTATTGTATGAGCGGGCTAAGGAGCGAGGCATCACGCTCATTACCATCTCGACGCGGGCGTCCTTGAAGAAGTACCACACGTTCAATCTGAGCCTGGGTCTCGGAATGGAAGGTGAACAGTGGGAGCTGGAGCGAATTGGCACCGAAAAGGAGAAACTCGGGGTGGAGAAGGAACTTCAGGAGCTGCGGAAGCGCCTTGACCGGGTGGATGAGTGGAAACAGCGCCGCGAAGAGATTGAGGATGAGTTGCGTAAGGTCTGGACTGCCAAGGGAGAAATTGCGCCTCCACCTTATCAGGAAGTGGTCGAAGCGGGCGTTGAAGAAACCGCCAATTAATTGCGCATATGTATACATGATCGGAGCTGGGTCCTTGAATTTCGTGATATACAATCAAACTATTCCATCTTGAATTCGTCGATATCGTTTTCCTGAACCGTTCCATTTACGGCACGGAAGTACGTATCTAGCAACACATTACATTTTTACCATGCGGC
This sequence comes from Penicillium alfredii, assembly GCF_028826965.1. Taxonomy (NCBI): domain Eukaryota; kingdom Fungi; phylum Ascomycota; class Eurotiomycetes; order Eurotiales; family Aspergillaceae; genus Penicillium; species Penicillium alfredii. Next base: position 2,587,276 of record NW_026622708.1, on the reverse strand, counting down.
GTATACACATGGGTCGATTGACTCAAAAGAAAAATAGAGCGTTAACTCAAGAATACATTCATGATTCTTACAATCAATTTCCCTGTTCATCGACGCGAACATCGTTAAATATCTTTAATGTGATGGCGGAAGCCAATTAGCCAGGACCCCCTTGCAGTGGATGCTGCCTTAAACTCCACCGCCTACCATATTTAGCCACTCGATATCAAACCCCACGTGATGAGCTCGAGTGCCTTTGTTGTTTCACTCCATAGTTGTTCCAGTAGACACTCTTCACCTTTTCCACTAATTCCAGAGTTGCTCCCATTTAAACCTCTTGACAGTGATTCTTGTCCCCAGTCCTTGCCCTTGGCAAGGCTGGTCAATCCATTCTTTTTGTTCAGGGCTTCTCTGCCCCTCATCCTGGTTTGCCTGCTGGGTATAGATACCTCAGGATGTCTAGCAACACAGAGACCTCTGAGGAGGACCCCAATGAAGTGATCATCCCAATTGATCATAGCCTCTCCGATGGAGACATGAACACCTGGCCCACGGAGGCCAAATACACCATGCCGGATGACTCTAGATGGCGGATGAGTCTGGCCGAGATGTGGCTCAAGAAGACGGGCGCCTATGAAGAGGGTGAGTACTCATGGATACTATAACCACATGAACCGAACTTGCTCTATCTTTCTCGATTATTCTCGGTGCCTCTTCTCCTAACTGTGGGGCAGAGAGCCCTCATGTTACACGGGCACTCTTCTCCTATCTCCTATATTGATTCTTCCGGTTTCGCTTTGGTCTTATATCTTCTCGCCATCCCAATCTAAATCTAATTAGCTAACTACCACTGCGCGGTTAAGGTGTCACTTACATCATAGAGAGCCTTCCGGAAGGTTATGGTCTCTTTTCAAGACCACGAGGAACCAACCCTTCGATTGTAAGTGCTTCTGACTCCCTCGCTCTCTTCAAAAGTTTGTCCAAAATTGACTGACTCGTTGCGAACAGCAAGATAGCTTTCTCCACGGCCATCCGAGTGGGATCTACTTCCAGTCCCGAGTAACCTTCTTCCCTCACTTCTATCATTTAATGACCAACAGTATCAAGGACTGCCCCTGTGTACCGTGCAAGAGGGCTGCCAAAAGGAACTTTCCCACCAAGAGAAAGAGTAAGTCTTCTTATTTCATCATACTTCTACGCACGTTGATTTGACAACCAAGCAGAGCGCACCATGGAGACCTCTCAGCCCCAAAGCCCTAGTCCTTCGTACCCCTGTGACGAAGAGGGGCCTGACTACTGGCGGATCTTGGTGATGAAACTAAAGAAGCAAGGGACCGTTGACGAAGAGGTTGAGCAGCGGATGAACATGGACTGGGTCTTGACCCATGAATGGCTTGGAGAGTTCTTCGAGCGAATGAAGCTGCAAGCCGCCTTTATTCCCCGCCGGGGCGAGACCGTGCTCTGGACTTACTCCCTCGAGGGACAGCTGGTATGGAACGACAAAACCAATGCCATCGAGATGTTGAGTGACAAAGGCGAATGGCTTGGCATTCCGGAATGGCGCGCTGGAGTGGTCACTCAGGTCCCTGAGGAGGAAACTGTGGTTCAAGACATTGTGGAAACTAGCAAGAAGAAGCACGGTGTGAACTATTCCGGGTTCCGTGTCGAGATGCTACCAGACCCCCTCAGCGATGACAAGTCCTTCTCGCTGCAGTCTAGATACCTCCCGCTGAAGTGCATCAAGCCTATGAACAGCTGGGAAATCTTCCTGCAGACTAAGCGTCGCGAGGACTTGCACCCGTCTATTGAGAACGCTCTGACCACTATGTCCTCGTGGAGTCTACTAACCAAATACCGCTTCGAAGGAACCTGGCCCGACGCCTCCGTCTTTTGCAAGGGTATCTACATTGGATCGGAGCTCCTCGTCATCAAGGATGCCGTGCGGCTGAAGCCATGGGGCTACAAGCTGGCAGAGAACGAGGATGACACCTCGGCCAAGGGCCTTTTTCACCTCGTCACCGACGTGATGGTTATCGAGGAGATCCGTCTTGTGCTGACCGACTGTATCGACGACCCGCAAGACCCACAGCTTGCAAATTTGTACAGTCCCCGAATCTCCGGCAAAGTTTACACAATCGACCAGCACCGTGCCAACTCCCAGCCTTTCTCTGACGACCCGATTAAACTGATGACAGCCGACGAGGTGACCGCCGCGTTCCAGCAGGTGGGGATGCACGGCTACGGGGGATGGCGCCAGGTTGCGGGCGGCAAGTCATGCACGGTCTCACAGACGATGGTGCTCGGCCGCTGTCACGAACCGGATGCCAACGAGTTCCTATACGGCGACCGACTCCTCGGCCACGATCTGCACAGCGTTCTCAGCGGCCGCCGCTTCTCGACCCAGGTCGACGCGCGCATCCCCGAGGACAAGTCCTGGTTCTGGGGCGACTACCGTGCCGAGACGCTGGGCATCACCACTATGAACAACATCGACTGTGGTCCGGGCGCCGAACAGCGCGCAGACCCCGAGCGCTGGCAGGCCATCCTGAAGATCGCCCAAGGCACCCACACCCCCGGCGATGTCCGCCGTGCGAAGCTTCCCAGCTCGGCAGGTCGTCCGCCCACCAAGCCTGAATTTGCTCAGCTCGGAAAGACGAGTAAGCTGGTCAGCTCGGCACTGGGCCCTCCCTCTGACAGTGAGAGCGAGGATGTTTCCGACACTGACAAACTGGGCGGCAACATCTCGGAGTTGGAATTGTCTGGACATAATCTCACCGAGTCGATTCATTTCCGTGCGGGAGCTGAGGATGACGACGATGAATACGCAGATGAAGATGGGGATGATGACGAGAAAGGTGACGAGAATGACGACGAGAAATGGCGATGAACGCCATCAACATGGGGCCAACTGGCGCTCCATTCTCAAACACTGAGGTTCTTCCTCGGCATGCATTTCTGGGCTACCTGGACGGAAAACCTACTTCATAGTTATCGACACTACTCTATGATCCTGCCCAGAGAAAGCTCTTGAATAACTCTCCACACCCTGAGGGTCTCAGCTCTGTTCGGATATGTTTTTTGTGCGAAGGAAAAAGGATTTACGAATGACGAATTGAAGATTATGCTTTGCGGGTAGACCGAGGGTGAGCGAGAGACGTTAACACCTTGAAACCCTTTCCTGCCCAACAGCAAGCCTGCATGTACGACTAGAATCGAATACCAATACTGCTTGAATGCAAGTACCAGATCATCTGCCGCGGGAACATATGTTGCAGAACGTTAACTGAGAGAGTCAACATGCATATAGATTATCTACCTTTACATTGCCAGTCCATGCTCAATACGAAGACAAACCCAAGAAAATCCCCCCAAAAAAAACTAATAATTCCGCTGCACAACCCCCCGCGCAAACTCCGCAAACGTGAGCCCCGGCTCAACCTCCTCGCCAAGATTCGGCTGCGTAAACACGGCAAGCGTATTCCGGGCAATGCGCTGCTCGACCGCCGTGCCCGTGCAGCAGCGCGCGCCCTTGACAAAATGCGGCACGGCGCGGAACCGGCCGCGCGTGATGAGCTGCAGGGCCTCGCCGGTCTGGAAGGCGAGGCAGTCTTTGGGGATGTTGACCTTGACGATCTCGTCGGTGCGCGAGCGGATGTAGAGGCCGGCGGATGGGTCGGGGGATTGGCTGAGTTCGGGGAGGACGGGGAGAGTATCAGGACTATCAGCAGAGGCAGAGGCAGAGGCAGAAGTAGAAATAGAAGCAAGGCTCGGCGGGGAGGCTGCTTCGTCGAGGAACATAGCCGAGGTAAGGCCCGTCAGACAGCCATGGTCAAAATGAGTAGCGCACCAGTCATCGTCATCGACAGATTCTCCTTCTTTTTCTGTGGAAGATGCAACAGAACCAGGAGACGGGAAATAATGCAGCAGCCGCGCCTTGGTAGTCAAGCTAGTCGTCACGACATGGTGCAAATAGCCAGCCGCATAGCCCTCGATATTAGCCTCGGCGTAGCGGTCACAGGCGCGAGCCACCAACGCAGCCGTGTCAATCACCAAGCGGCACAGACTCTCGACACTATCCCGGAACGAGGGCAGCCTCGCATCTGACGGCCAGATATTGGGCGCCGTGTACTGCGGCAGATCCGGGAAGCCGTCGGCCGGGGCACTCTGCAGCGCCTGGTCCTGATAGAAGGCGCAGTTGACATAGTATGAGCCCTTGAGGGTGTCAAACTGGCCTGATTTCAGGGTTTCTTTGCCGCAGGACCAGCCCACGAGATATTTGGATTCGGGGCTTGTGAGGGAGTCTTGTGTGGTTGTTTTGTTAGTGTTAGTGGGTTGTATAATTTCTGGCACGCACACACAACTGGCCTATAAAATCGGTATAGAATTCTCACCTAGCTCATTGTCGGGTAGTGCAGCCAGGTACGAGGCATTGGAAAGGACCTGCGCGCGCAACTGGACAAATTCCTCGGGCAGGTCTTTGACGACGATGATGCCCAAAGATGACGGGCCGAAGGCTTCGGTCAGCGTGTCGAAGGAGACGGTGCCTGCGTGGGGTTAGTCCCTTTTTTTATAGTTCAGTTCATTGCTGTTAATTATTACGCACCATCGACCAGCTCCTGCAGACTCACAGTCACTGCCTGGGCCACGCGAGCCATAGTGAATGGGGGCAGATGAAGCGACGATGTTTCCCCGCTTCGATAGAAAAGAGTCGGCTAGCAGCGGCGTCTTGATACAGCGAACTCCGCTCTTTTATGCTAGTCTCTCCTGCTGTTTTATATATATATATATATATTTGAGTATGAAACAGAGAACGTTTTATACATGGATCAACTTTTCTCGGAGCATACCGATATTGTACCATGGAAGAAAGCCTCTTCAGCGATGAAATATCACGGACACTCGATCTCATTGACTATCGTACACTCCCCAAAGTAGAGAGTGAATACATACATACATCACTCGCTACTCGACAGGCCACCACCAGGCCGCCTCGTAACAGCCCTCAAATTCCCAAACGGCAACACATCCCCAATACGCTTCGCACCCGTAAACAGCATACAAAGCCGGTCAATACCGCACCCCCAACCCCCAGTAGCAGGCAGACCCCACTGGAGCGCCTCAAGGTACGATTCATCGATCTCACCCGGCTCGCCCGCATCGTGGCCAAAACGCAGCTGGTCCTCGAACTTGCGGCGCTGCTCGAACGGTGAGTTCTCCTCCTCGTAGGTATTGATGAGCTCTTTACCCTCGACGAAGAGCTCGGCGCGCGCCGCGACGCGCTGGTTGGTGGTTGGGTGGGCAAAGGACTTGGAGAGCGGGGAGAGGCATTCGGGCGGGTGGGTGATGAAGGTCGGGTCGGTGCATTGCGGCTCTAGGTATGTGCCGCAGAGCTCGTCGAGGAAGCGGGGGAGGGTGGCGTTCTCGGGGATGGGGAGGGATTGGTCGTGGAAGAGTTGGTGTAGTTCTTCGAGGGCTGAGGGTGCGTCGAGGTCTGGCAGTTTGCGGCCTAGTTGCTCTTCGAGGCCGGGGATGAAGTCGATGCGTCGGAAGGGTGCGGTGAAATTGGCGGCTGTTGGCTGGAGGGTGCCCTCTTGGTTGTGGGCGTGGATGTGTGCTGCCATGCCGGAGAGCAGGTCTTCGGTGATGGTCATCAGGTTCTCGAGATTGGCGTACGCGTGGTAGAATTCGCAGGTGGTGAATTCGGGGTTGTGCGTCTTATCCAGCCCTGAAGTCAAGTTCTATTAGCACTGCTGGACATTTATATTGCGTTCTTTTCAAGTTATATGCGCACCTTCATTGCGGAACGACGGCCCAATCTCAAAGACCTTGTCGAACCCTCCCACAACCAGCCGTTTCAGCCACAGCTCCGGCGCAATTCTCAGCGACAGCTGGCGCTCGGGAAACTCAGTAGCAGACGTGTAGAACGGGCGAGCAATGGCGCCGCCGGCTACAGACCCAATGATCGGGGTATTAACCTCCATAAAGGACCGATCAAGAAAGAACTGACGGAGATACTGTGTAAGAGCAGAGCGAGCCCGGATGATATCCGCGGCGGCGGGATCGGCGAGAAACCGAACATGGCGGGGGAAGGGGGAGGAGGTATCGTGCGAGGCATCGTGAACAGGGACATCGTGCAAACAGGGCGACAGCAGCTGAGGCAACTCGGTAGCATCGATGGTGAGCTCGCCTCGACCGGTGCGGTGCGGTGTACCGGTTACGGCTATACAGATTGATTTAGCAAGGGAAGGGAGGGAGAGACGCGAGCAAAACATACAGAAAGCGTCGCCACGGCGCAGAAGACGATAGAGCTTTTTAAACTGCTCCGGTGAAATAGCGTCCAGCCGGCGTTTGTTGCACATCACCTGCAGCTTATGGCCATCTTGCACGAGATCGAAGAAGATCAATTTGCTCCCGGCGAGTCTATACGTACGAATCCTACCTAACTAATCTAAGTACATATGGCATGGGGAAAAAAAGGACCCCGAAGGATCAGAGCAGGCGGACCTACCAGAAACAACAACTGTGTCATTTTCTACTGATTCATTGTCGGCCAGCTGGCTGTATCGAGTGCGAAACTCGGCAGTGCTCAGGGTGCGCGGGTCCACCGCCAGACGCGGGTAGGGGTCTGCGCAGGCATTCTTGATCTCCTGCACCCGCTCTTGAAAGGCTTTCTCGGGCGAAGCTGTGGAGCTACCATTTCGGATAGGCTGTGAGGTTAGTCGAAGAGATGTTCCACGAAGGAACTGGGAACGAGAAGGTTGAGTGAGATGCAGTCCTGCACTGAGAGGTCGGGGTCAGCAATGACTCGACAAAATCAATGCAAAAAAAAAAAGGTACAATTGCAATCCAAAGAAGAAACAAGAGCTTGTCAGAGTTGGTAGAGTCCAGTGCGTTCATCTGCTCCGTGAGGAACATCAACTACAGCGGTTCTGAAAGTAGATGGGATAAAATCATCATTCGAAGCAGAAAAAAGAATCAAATCAAATTTAAAAAAAAACCATTGTAGTCTTACCTGCATAGGCCATGGCCCAAGGGCAAGGCTCTGGAGCGAATCGACTGCATGGAGAAGCAGAGGGCAGTCACATCGTGAGTGAAAAGAAGAGAAAAGTGCGAAGGGGAGAAACCCGGCAAAATCTCTCTTGTGGCCCAAGCTTCCCGAGTCCGCGTGTCCGACTTCACTTTGAGAACCATCTCTCTCATCTTGGTACGTTGACCTGATCAAAAAGAAGACCACATTCCTCGTCTTGAATTCGTGCCTATAGTGTGAATTCCCAGAAATCTATTCTTTTCTTCATCTCCAACTCATTACATTGTCACCATGTCGTTCCTTTTCGGCGGTCCCCCCAAGATGTCCTCGGCAGAGAAGCTTGCTGCCGCCGAGACCGAAGTCGAGATGATCTCGGACATGTTCAACCGGTGAGTCATTATTGACCTCTTCATGATTATCCCCATTGGCATTCCATGATATGATGATGTGTCCCTGGATGGTCGCTGACGGTCGCGATTTGCTGTTACCAGGTTGACCGAGTCCTGCACCAAAAAGTGCATCCCGACCGACTACCGTGAAGGTGACCTCAACAAGGGCGAGTCCGTGTGTCTGGACCGCTGTGTGTCCAAGTTCTTCGACGTCAACATCAAGGTCAGCGAGAAGATGCAGGGCGAGGCGGCCAGCAAGCAGGGTGGCGCCGGCTTTGGCATGTAAAAAGTGTCATGGCATGATGCATGAGGAAAGAGAAGGAAAGGAAAGGAGGAAACTGTCATTTTATAGAGGGAATGATTTAGGATCGCTTTTTGATTGCTAGATGCTTCATACGTTTACGCCATCGCATCTATGTGGAACATGTACAATAGGGTGGACAAGGAAAAAGAAACCGGAGAATGAAACCAAAAATATAAGGAAATACTATACAAGCTTCTCCTGGACGCATCGAACCCATTTAGCGATTCAAAAAGCCAAGGGATCGTCCGAGCCACTCCATCCATGAGGAGCCGCTGTGCTGCTCTTCACCCTTGACCAGGGCCTTGATTCTCGTTTCGACGTTGACGATGTGACGCTCGAAGTCACCTAGGCCAGCCTCCATGTCCTCGACTTTGGACTCAAGAACATGCAGTTCATAGTCTAATTTGGCACCCAGCAACTCCACGCGTTTGACACTGTCGTTGAGATGCGAGTGTTCATCGGTGAGCAGGTCGCTAGACCGTTCCCGCAATCGCTGATAATCGCCGAATCGCTCCAGGTAGATCGAGTTAAGATCTTCGTGCCGGTCGTACAGAATCTGGTTGAGCCTGTCCACCGATTCCACCTGTCGCTCAACCCAAGGTACGGTGCGTTGGCTCAATTCCAGAATACGGGAACTGAAAATGCGCGCATCCGATGCGAGCATGTCTTCCTGGGCGATGGCCTCTTCGAGATCCGCGGTGTCTTTGACCATCGCTTTACCGCCCAGTGGCTCCCAGTTCAGAACCACCTCTTCGACGGTGCTGAAGGAAAGGTGTCTCGCGGAATTGTGGTCTCGTCGCTGGATCTCGCTTTCGATATCTCGCAATTCTTCACAGCTCTGCGGTCGTCGCAAGGCCATCAGGGCCAGACCAGTCACTGGTTCGTCACGATCACGGTCACTCGATCCTGCCGTCGACCGGGTCCTTATACGTTCTATGTCGGACTCTTCGTCGGCAGCTATTTGATCAGGGTGCTGGTCCTGAGATTCAGGATCTCCGGAGGGCGCAGATTCAATGTGGATTTCAGGTGGCTTGAGCTCGCCCCCTGAATCAAGTGTAGTGGTGGGTTGAGTAGTGTGATCATCCTCATGAGGCCGAGCTCCAGCGTCATCTCCCATTTTTGGGTCAGGCTGAAAGTCAGAGCCTGTCCGTGTGTGGATGAAGGGTCTTTCAACCTCGCTATCGATGGATGGACGGTAAGCAGCATCGTGAGTCAAATCCATGCTCTCGCGATGTTTATGGTGATGGGAACGTAGACCTGGTATTCCCACTGCGTCCTTGAAGCGACCAAGGCCAGCCCGAGCATCAGAGACGCGGCCACTGACAACTTTTCTTCGGTGCTCCTTTTCTTCCGTAGCTGCCGGATCGGTGGCCTTGGAAGGTCGATCCAAGCCTGCCCCAACACGATCAGGGGGCAAGTCCTCGGAGGAGTGCTGCTTCTTGCGACTAGTCCAGACATAGCCACCTTGCTCGTCGGCTGTAAACATCATATTCGCCCCCGGTGGGCGTGAGAAGGTGTCATCAAAGCTCTTGCGTGGTTTGCCCAGCCACAACCATTTCGCTCTTCTCCCGTAGCAACACTGTACAAAATTGTCCAGGTCGAGGGTTTCGACATCGGCAATGCCTCCTTTGTCACGTCCGCGTACCATGCCCATGACCATTTCACCACCTTGGCCGCTGAGCTCGGCCATAGTTGACTTGACGGCGTCAGTCCAACCCTCTGAATTCGCCGCTTTGGCCGTGGCACGGTGTAACCGGTTTAAGGTTGGTCGGTCCAGTCTTCGCGACCGGCTCATCTTTTGTGATTTTTGGAAGCCGCCAATCCCTCTCTTCAGGTTGTCGATATCGAAGGCATCCTTCGGCACGGGGGCCCCGTAGGCGTGGAGTCGGTTTCTCGCCCCTAGGAGCGTGCCTAACAAGGCGGCCACACTGGTCGGCCCCAGGATGCCATCGTTCGGCTCGATATTGTACAGGTCGGTACCGATATCGGTCCACCAGTCGCTAATAGCTGCCTCGGTTACGTCGCAGAGCAAACCATCCACATACTCCGGAGCGAGCTTGCCGAACACCAGCAGCGCGATTTGGCAGAGCTTTACCAGATCAATAATTGCCGCGTAGAGAGGAACCCGCTCACTGGTCCGGTATAGCTGATGGAATTTCGCCCCGGTGGCTGTTGACGGAGGCTGAAGCTTTAAGCCGGCGCGGCCTGCGCAACCGAGGCGCTTCAAGTCCTCATTCACAATAAAGTCTTCCCGATGTCGCTTGAGATCACCACCTGGCACCGGTATCACAGTAAGAGCAGATGGGAACGAGCCCAGGTCCGTGACCATGACCGTCCCCAGAGGTGTCTCCTTTTTCCGAGCATGGGATTGCTTTACCGCATCGAAGTACATGCGCAAACGCGGCGACCATGTAGTTTCATCGGTAGCAACGCTGAGTACCCCAACGATCACCGTATGCGAAGGGTCGCCGGTGTAGGTCGAGATGATGAAGGTGGGATGGGCGCGCGAGCAGGCCCATTGCTCGACGATGTAGGTTTCGTAGCCTTGTAAGGTCGCGCGACGGTGGAGCACATCGGTAGCAGGGTCTTCTTCGAGATACCGGAGGGCGACCGGGTCAGTGAACACGAGTCGCTGGTGACCCTGCGAAGGAGGGTGATCGGTGCTAGTCGTATGAGAGGCGGGGCTTTCTCGAGTGTTGGAGGCCTTGGCAATATCGCCACGGTCTGCGGCAGCCGGTGCGTTTGCCTGCATGGCAGCTGGTGATTCAAGTCGCAAGGAAAATGAACACCGAGGTGACGAATGACCGGGATCCTTTGGCCCTCGGCTACCTGGCGCACCCAGGTTCACGATGCGAAGGGAGACGCCGACCTTCCTTCGATCCTCCTACACTGTTGATTAGGTAGGAACAGCCGTGACATATCCCACGAATGGCGCTCGAGGCATGTTCGAGGGGCCGTGGAGACAAGCAAGGTAAGGGACTTGGGCAGCCACAACTTGGCCGAACGATTCACGAGGTGCCGACGTCACTACGCGGGCGGTGAATCGATCGACGTCCGGCAACAATGCGTGGAGAGCTGCAGGACGCAGGGGTTTGTAATGGCCGTTACCTTAAAAGCTACAGGAAGTGTTGGATATCTATTCAGGTGCCTAGGGGCTGCCAAGGGATGCCGTAGAATGACTCCAAGGCTACTGTACTTCGAGGGTGGAGCAGCGATAGAATGATAGCCATCAAACGCGACCGACTGACTGCGCTGCTACTAAACTGAGTGGCGAAACAAACGAAGTCATCAAATCTTCTACTAAAATGTCAAATCTCTTCTCTACAGGCCACCGACCTGGGTGGCAAGCAGTAGTGAAAAGAAGGATGCCAGTACTCGACTCGACCTGCACACAGGTCTTGCGTGCGAAGGCACAGCGAGCATCATGACTTCGATAAAAGAAGTCAAGAGCTTCAGATTTTCAAAAATTCCCAGCCGATCCGAAGACCAACTGAAGTGGTCAATTGGGTAGTTTTCAACTAGCAAAAACACGGTCTCGGATGTCTCCTCACTGACGCGTGTAAAACCCGTGCACCAGGATGAAGAAGAAAAGAAAAAAGAGAGGAAAGGGCAGGGGGAGGTGGCCATATTTATATCCTGGGAGAATGGCGCTAGCGTAAGCGAGATGTTTTCTTCGCACCTTTTATTGGCTGAGACTGAGACACAGGACCCACTCTGTATCACATGACCTTTTTGTGCCATTTCCCAAAGAAGATTAGCTCCGTTGGTGCCTAGAAGAACTGGAGGACTCCGAGGCAAGGCATCTGTCTGCCTCGGAGGAAGCCAACAGTAAAAGTAGTCATGTTCATTTCAAAGTTGAATCAGACCTCGGGGAGATGCCTCCTTTCCCGGCCCAATTTCATTGATATGCCGGGCATGGCGGGGCTAGATGCTAGGTCACGTGCCTATGGCGTAACGAACGGCGATCACCTCGATGCTCCGGTTGACCTCCACCCGGCCTCTTGTCATTCAGTTTGCAACGGCCGCGACATATGCAAGATCCATCCCCATCTCAAGAGGTTTTGGGGCTGTAAAAAGCTCGGGAACCTTATATCTCTACGTCTCCACATGGCATCCGGCACACTCGGGCTGCGGTAATCTCATCGACTCCGCACGAGTTGGCCCACCATGGATCTTGTGCAAAAGGAACATGACCGGCTCTTGAAGAGGCTCAAGGCCTCTCAAGGGGCCCGGAACGTACAGTCTACTATTGATTTGCTACAGTCGGCACGGGATACGATTGCCTCTGGTTGGTGAATTTCTGCTAAATCTGGGCCCCCTCATCCTCCGCTGACCGTATCGTCGATTGCTGTGTAGACCCGACCTCTGCTGCGGTGACCTTAGCGAAGCTTCAGAATCCCGTCAAGTCATCTTTCGACACCATCAACGATAGTTTGAAAGAAACCCATAGCGGCTTAAACAAATACACCAAATCACTGGACAAGGTATCGTGATCCTGGATTTATTTCTTTTCCTCAGAGCCCAGTCCTCACCTAGCCACCGCACCAGCTCTTCAAAGATCGGCCTCTCCCTAGTACCGAGCATGACGTTCTCTCTTCCCAAGAACATTTGATCAATCGCGCTATTGCCATGCACCTCCTCCGCGAAGGACAGTTCTCCGTGGCAGCAACTTTTCTTTCGGAGATTGCAGAGCAAAAGGCCACGATGCAGGCACATGAATCTGGCCTCACTTCACCCGACCCTGCGATCAACTTATTCGACATCGACGAAGTCCCCTCCCCCGAGATCCGGAAGCAATTTGCTGCCATGTACTATATCCTGCAGGAGCTGCAGGAGAACAAGAACCTCCTCCCGGCCATCGAATGGTCGAGGGAGAATCGCGAGGCGTTGGAAGCGCGAGGTAGCAACCTCGAATTTGAGCTTTGTCGTCTGCAGTTTGTTTACCTGTACCACGGCGGATCGGACTCGCAGGGCAGCAATGGTCGGCAGGCGGCGCTGGACTACGCCCGGCGCGAGTTCCATGCCTTCGTTCCACGGTATCTCCGAGAGATCCAACAGCTCATGGGTGCCATGGCATTCTGTCCCAATCTACAGGGCTCCCCCTACGGACATATTTTCAACAACTCTTCGGCCTGGGACGACGTCGCCCACTTTTTCACCCGCGAGTTCTGCTCGCTTCTGGGATTGTCGGCCGACTCGCCCCTGTACATTGCTGCAACCGCTGGGGCCATCGCTCTGCCCACGTTGCTGAAGCTGCAGACGATCATGAAGGCGAAGCGCACCGAGTGGACAAGCGAAAACGAGCTCCCGGTTAGACTCATAAATTTTTTTTTTTTTTTTTTTTTTTTTTTTTTTCGAACCAACCATGGCTGACATGATTCCCAATCACAGGTCGAAATCCCGCTGCCACCCTCGTACCTCTTCCATTCGATTTTCGTCTGCCCGGTCTCCAAAGAGCAGGCCACCGATGAGAACCCCCCGATGATGATGCCGTGTGGTCATGTCATAGCCGAGGAGTCGTTGCGGCGATTGAGCAAGGGTAACCGCTTCAAGTGCCCGTATTGCCCCAGCGAAAGCCACCCTAAGGATGCGCGAAAGGTGTTCCTCTAGCTTCTTTTCTTTTCTTTTCTTTTCTTTTTCTTCTAGCGGGACTTGACAGGACCGGGATTTCGGGTTGCTTCTGTATAGGCGTTCGGGAGGGCGTAAGGACCAGATACACACCTTGCAATTCATTTCATATCACTCTGCCAGGTCCCAGGTACCTCCGAGGTACCTCTCCAGTAGCTCATTTCGGGTATTCTGCCTGGGCGGGTACCTGCCTGGTACTTTGTAACAAAAGGAGCAGACGATCCCTTCCCCAACAGGTCATCGCAATCTCACCACGCCTGCTGATTGGCCAATGCAGTCTCGTGACCACGCGCCGATTTGGCGACGGCGCCGCCTGGTCGTTCGCCTGCTTTACGCGTCTCAAACCCGTCGTGACGCGTTCCCATGCCCATTCATGCTCGTTTGGGTAATATTGGATGTCCCCGGGGCCGATCATCCGTACTGCGGGCCCATCTGGACGTCAGGTACCGTCACCAATTTCCAGGGGACGTGGATGGAGTGGATAGATTGGAGATTTCTTATAAATAGCTGCCCGTTCTCCCCCTGAATCCATTCAGAGATTTCCCGTCCATGTCCCTCTCCATCTTGCTTCCTAGTTTCTTTGGTCTCAATTACTTAGGTCACCTACAGTATCTCTCGAGGTGTATTCCTTGCAATTGGGCATTCGATTCAATATTAGCCACGGCAATCAATGGATACCGCCATGTTCTCCAAGAGGACTCCCCAGAGCCCCTCAGATGCCTACACTAGATACCGGGCTACTAAGGCCTCTGCTCCCGGAACCCGTCGAGGGACTCGCAGCAGTCCCAACTCTAACAGTTCGCGACGACTCGAACGTCGGCGCAAACCTGCAACTCCCTCCAATGCAGCGTAAGTAATGTTGACCATCAAGCGCACCAAAGGATACAATCCATGTCCATCAATCTGAACCTAGGGACAATCAGTCATGCTGAAACAATTTCTCTATCAGCAGCTCTCCCTCCCCCACCACACCCTCACCCTCGACATCCCCCATCGTCATGCTCCGCGTCGGCCCGTCAACTCGCCTCTTTGCAGCCCACGAAGCCGTGCTGAGTGCCTCGCCGTTCTTCGCAGCCCGCTGCCACCCCCAAACCCCGAGTCCCACGCCCCCAGCCCGGCTCCGGCCGCCTTTGCAACCGCCCGGCAAGCGCATCGAGCTCCCGGCCGAGCAGCCCGAGGTGCTGTCCTGCGTGCTGGAGTTCCTGTACAAGGGTGACTATTCACCGCGGCTAAAACACAACGCCCGCCGACAGGCCTGGGAACTCGAAGACACCGGCACAGATGCCGAGGGACAGAGTATCGGGGCGACGGTGTTCCACCAGCAGGCTGGAGAGGTTATCTTGAGAGATACGGCTATATAGTGAGTTCTTCTTTCCCCTCTTGTTTTGCTTGTAGTATGTTTTTTTTTTCTTCCAGTGAGTTCATATAGATTAATATATTGTGATTTGCTTTCCAGCTGCGCAGCAGAAAAATACGGCCTCCCAACCCTCCAACGCCTCGCCCTCCGCAAACAGGGCCTGCACACCGGCATCCAGTGCAGCACCATCCTCGCCAGCGCGCGCTACGCTTACGCTCACACGCCCGACACCGAGTCCCGGCTGCGCGCGCACTACCTGGCGCTGATTATCCGGTGCCGGGAGACGTTCAAGCGCAGTGGGACGATGCAGATGGAGATGGAGCGGGGAGGGAAGCTGATTTTTGATTTGTTTGTTGCGATGTGTAATCATATGGTATGTTCAATTTTTTTCTTAGTTATTTTCTTCGAAGAAGAGACGAGGAAGACCGATGCTGATGTATACTAGGACGACGTGCCTCCTTCGACTATTTCGGTTTGTAGCTCGGCTGCTACAACGCATTGAATGGGCTCCAAAGGTAGCAAGATGTTGGAACGAGAGGGACACAGTAGGATTTGGTGGGTTGGTGTTGGGTTGGTTTTTAGTTGTTTCTTTTTGCCGCTAGTTCAGTGTGCACATTTTATATTTTATACCCATGTACTACTACTATTCAATCCTATGGATCTCAATGAAAAATATTTTAAGAATGTGATTGAATGGCATTTTCTTTTATTTCTGGACGGGATCGTCTGGAATGGAACCAATATTTTTCTGTGTGGCCCACCCAGCCATGCTCTTTTATATAGTCTGTTCACCACACGAGGGCCATGGATACACAATGCCATCGAGGAAACCCAGTCTCGCATCTGGAAAATTGGGCAGACTGGATCTATCCAGTACATGTTGCGCACTCGGGAAATTCCCAGTGTAACGAGGTCGTTAGTCATAAGAGGTTCGCGCAGGCCTCGGGCGGAGGTGCTTGGCCACTACTGTCGCTTGATAGGGAGCTGGCCAAAGGGTCTCGGTTTTCCTCAGCAATGCATGGTGAGGTTACTTGAGGTAAGTCATAAATGGTCGTATTCAAGGCGTTGCATCTGATTCTAGACTCCGGTCCCCGGGAAAGCGGCGCCGCCTTTGCTCAGGACGACCATGCCTCGCTCGCGGGCAATATAACCCTTCATGAGGCCCTGCGAAGAAACATCAACCCATCAGCAAGGGATTAAAGCGCGTTTGATCACAACTACATGACTTACCTTGTACACGAGATTGGATAGCAGGCACTCCACCTCGTCGATGTCAACCCGTGATCGGTCAGTCGCATGATTGCCGATCTGGAGGGCTGCCGCAAACTCGGCGACAGGGATCCGAGTTCGCCGGATGGGAGGCCCTCCATCCTTGGGGTCCTCGAAGCCACCTGCAATAAAGACTTTGCGGAACAAGTTGCGCAAGGCAATGTCCCGCCCACGCTCCAACGGCAAGTAAATGCGCCGTTTGACGAACTCCTCCTCTCCAGCGGACATGGCCGCATCGAACCCGACTAAATCACCCTTCCGGATGCAGTTCGAGAGGGGGCGGAAGAGTCGCTCGAGTCGCGGAAATGGGGCCAAGAGCCGTTGGCTGGGAAGTGTGTGAGTCGTGACAAGGTGGCAGGGGATAAGATAGGTGAGGATCAGTCTGCAAGCTGTTCAGTGAAAGTTCACCAAGGTCATGAAACAACACTTACTCTCGGTTTTTGAATGCTCCCCGATGGCACATTCTCCAAGCACTCGTCAGATGCTCTTCTGCCTACAAACCCCATAAGTCAGCGTCCATAGCAGCACGTCAAAGACCAAATTGGGACGTACTTCGGCGTAGTTCTCATCCAAAAAGTGTATGACCCCAACATAGTATTTGAAAGTGACGATATGTGACTTGGGGAATGCCCCCAGCGGAGGCAAATCGGCCGAGGAGGCGTTGATGGCACGAAGAAGATTCTTGGTCAGACCAACCGAGTTGATCTGCAGGGAAGTATTTAGTGACCACCCATCCCGTGCTCCAGGAATTCTTCATACCTTGAAGTAAGTCTTGAAGAGCAAGTTTGTTGTGTTATAAATTCCCCATTTGCGAGACTCCTCGATAGGCGCCCTAAACCCTGTCAGAGGGGCCACCAGAAGAAGCAACAATTGGCCACTCACCTGTCGCTGAGACACAGAGTAAACATGCGATTGATGATCCTCGCAGCCTCCTCCAAGTTGGCATTCTTGTCAATGTCTGCTGCAATGTCATCCTGGAATCCGAATCCCGCCGAGCCCTGGGCGGCCGCTTCAATATCGGCCTTGATCGCAAAGGTCCGCAAGTATTTGCCAACGGTGTACAGACAGGGCAGTGTCCACGCTGGAATACCAGAGGAGCCGGAATATCCCCTGATGAGAGCGTTTGCCAGCTTCTTCCACGTATTGAAAACAGCGATGGTGCTCGCTCCCGGATGGTGGCCTTCGCATTTGAGTATCTCCCCCGCAGCTTCCCAATAAGCCGAGAAGACATCGACCCAGGCGTTTTGTTCGGCTTTCGAGATCTTTACACCTTTCCCGTGGAAGAGCGCGTAATGGATGTCCTTGGATAGGTATGCGGCGTTAGTGAATTGGTAGAAGGAGCGCAACCGATCGGGGTCTTGAGGCGGGGCGATCGGAGTGAGTACCGCTGCAAGAGCAGGGCCCGACCCATTAATATAGGCATCCCTGAACTGGAGAGCAAGGGTACTCATTGTAAGCATCCCCCAGATGTACTGGGTCAACGAGGCACAGTATGTCAGTATACCCGCCAGAGACAAAATGGTGCCCAGGCGACAGTCCCGAAGTACCTCAACATTGAAGCATCGACCCGCGGGCATGTGGGGAACGGCGACTTCTGGCTGGTGCCCTGTAGCTGAGTGCCCCATTCCTCATTGGGACTAGCGCCCACTAGATCGCTTAGGCGAAGGGCGGTAGCCCTAAGCACAATGAACCTCACAATTCTTCATTTCCCCATCCACTAACGACTCAACCACCACAGCGACAATCACAGTGAGTCCATACCCTCTCAACTGTCTTGCTGGCGACTGTTACTAACTCTGACATTCTTCCAGATGGGTAAGTGATATTTTCCTCTCGAATTTTCGGCTTTCTCGGAGATGGCGACGGTGCGTGCGATCGGTTGGACGAAATACCACACGGAGCGAGATCCAACGACAATCACAGAAAAGGACCGGGAGGAGAATAGAAATGGAAAAGACTTGGTTTCAGGAATATTTGCGATGGAATGAACCAACGACACCATTGTTTCCCAATGCCGACCGAATCTCGAAAAACTTTTGGAGGATCCCAACATCCCTCGATCCCCTGGGGTTATCGCCAACCGTGATCGCGCACCGTTCTCTCGTGGAAACAAAAACAACGGCGCCAAAATTCGACAAGGATAATGACTGACCAATTCATCACAGGGCGTCTTACTGAGTACCAGGTTATCGGGCGTCACCTGCCCACCGAGGCGAACCCCACGCCCAAGCTGTACCGCATGCGCATCTTTGCGCCCAACACCGTCGTCGCCAAGTCGCGGTTCTGGTACTTCATGGCTCAGCTCCGCAAGCTGAAGAAGGCCAACGGCGAGATCGTCAGCCTGAACGTGGTATGTTGGAGATGATTCGAAGAGGAGAAAGAAAATATACTAATCACTTTGCTCTAGATCAACGAGAAGCGTCCTCTCAAGGTCAAGAACTTCGGCATCTGGATCCGCTACGACTCGCGCTCCGGTACCCACAACATGTACAAGGAGTTCCGTGAGATGAGCCGCACCGACGCCGTCGAGGCTCTCTACCAGGATATGGCTGCCCGTCACCGTTCTCGCTTCGGCTCCATCAACGTACGCTACCCCATTGATTAGTATTTTGATGGTAATGCTAACCACCTCCACTACAGATCCTCAAGGTCGTCGAGGTTGACAACGCCGACAACATCCGCCGCCCCTACATCAAGCAGCTCCTCCAGAAGAACCTCAAGTTCCCCCTGCCCCACCGTTCTGCCAAGCCGGGCAAGAAGCTGTTCGCTTACTCGCGTCCCTCGACCTTTGCTTAAATGTGACGTTCTGGGTTCTGGGAATGGAGTGTGGATGAATAACTGTTGTGGCCATAGCATGAAGGACACTGGTCGCGCACAAACTACGGCCTGTTTATACTGTCCAGTCCATGGGGCAGGTGTTTTGGATGTCGCTAGTCCCGCGTAGTGACATCTAGAGGTTCAATCGAGAAAAAAAATTACCGGGTTTCTTTGACATGGTTCCGGTCGTAGGCGTGTAATGCTTCGAGTACTACTGCAGTGACATGGCATCCTTGGATAAAGTGCATGATCTGACGTGATCTTAGGTGGTCCATGTCTACCTCGCAAACTACAATGTATGCCCTGGTCATTGTTAGCTACTCTCCGTCTCAGGTATACAACTTGGAAGCGACCGCATGGCCCCTTTTCCGTGCTCAGTACATGAACTTGTAGGGTATTTGGGGATAGGGTTCTAATCTTTTGTCAAGTTAAAAGATATTTTGGGGGGCTACTCTCATATTACTCTACGAAAAATATTATAAACTCAACCTGTTGATCTGGTCGAAGTGCTTAGCTGTGACTTGCAACACTTGGGGATTTTAGCAATCCGCGACCGAGCCCGAGCCCGAGCCCCGAATCCACGCGTGGGCTATTCGAAGGCCTGGAGATCGCTGCTTCGAAAATAGAAAAGTACCTTGGAATCCAAGCTAATGAATACTGGGGCGATTCATGAAAACAGCGAATCGCGGTCCATGCGGTTGGCCAGGGACTATGGCGTCATGCGTAATCCCGGCTCCGCCTTTGCCAATCCGAATTCTTCCCTCCTCTCTTCCTCCACTTCTCTTCCCTCAACTCTGAATTGCCCCAATCCATCACCATGTTCGCTCGTCAGACTTTCCGCTGTGCGCAGCCTCTACGCCAGGTAGGCAGGCCCTTCCCCTTCTCTGAAAGATAAGAAAAGCTAAACAATTTTTTCCCACCAGAGCTTCCGCAAATACTCCGCGGAGGCTGCCCCCAAAAAGTCCTCGCTGACTCCCGTCTACGTGTCGGTCGGTCTCGCTGGGCTGGGTGCTGGTATCTACCGCTACAGCACCGGCTCTGTTGCGGAGCCCAAGGACCGCCCCAAGGTTTTCAATGGCGAAGAATGGGTGGACCTCAAGCTAGCCGGTGTTGAGGACCTCAGCGGCAACACCAAGAAGCTTCGTTTCGAGTTCGAGAACAAGGAGGCTGTTTCTGGCCTCAGCGTGGCCTGTAAGTTATCACCCTGGGTGTGGGTAATGGATTGCTAACGTCGCACGCAGCTGCCCTGCTGACCAAGTTCAAGCCCGAGGGTGCTGAGAAGCCCATCATTCGTCCTTACACCCCTACTAGCGATGAAGGTAAGGATCCCAAGGATTGACAGTTAATTGATCTAAGCTATCCCAGTTGCTAACCTATTATTAGACACCCCCGGCTACCTCGAGCTCGTGATCAAGGCGTACCCCAACGGCCCCATGTCCGAGCACATCCACTCGCTGAACGTTGACCAGCGCCTGTCGATGAAGGGCCCGATCCCCAAGTACCCGTGGGAGGCCAACAAGCACAACCACATCTGCCTGATCGCCGGTGGCACGGGTATCACCCCCATGTACCAGCTGGCGCGCCAGATCTTCAAGAACCCCGAGGACCGCACCAAGGTGACGCTGGTGTTTGGCAACGTGACCGAGAAGGACATTCTGCTGAAGAAGGAGCTCGAGGAGCTGGAGAACACCTACCCCCAGCGCTT
This sequence comes from Penicillium alfredii, assembly GCF_028826965.1. Classification (NCBI taxonomy): domain Eukaryota; kingdom Fungi; phylum Ascomycota; class Eurotiomycetes; order Eurotiales; family Aspergillaceae; genus Penicillium; species Penicillium alfredii. The sequence continues at coordinate 2,566,801 of NW_026622708.1, read as the reverse complement.
CCGTGCCTTCTACGTGCTTGACAACCCGCCCAAGGAATGGACCGGCGGCAAGGGCTTCATCAGCAAGGACCTGCTGAAGACCGTGCTGCCCGAGCCCAAGGAGGAGAACATCAAGCTGTTTGTTTGCGGCCCGCCTGGTCTGTACAAGGCCATCAGTGGTACCAAGAACAGCCCCAAGGACCAGGGTGAGCTCAGCGGCATCCTGAAGGAGCTGGGCTACAACAAGGACCAAGTCTTTAAGTTCTAGACTGTAGAATAGAGAGCCGGGAGTGCGCAGGATCGGCTGTGTATATTGATGCATCTTGTCTTTTGGATTCCCGCTTTTCTCGGCGTTCGCATGTCCCAAGATATCCGATTAGGAAATGTACTTTGATCTAGCCGACTTGGTCGTGCTATGCTAGCTCAAACATTTAGATCATGCGAGCTTGGGGTCAGACAGACAATACTCCGCGCAGGCCCGTTTTGGATGCATTCGAGCAGATTTGGTTTAACCACCCTTATGTGCCGCTACGATTCAAAGCTATTACCAGGCAATGGTCTTATTGTTGGTCAACAAGCCGCAGGAGTCGACTGCCATCCACTCAACTGTATCTGCCCGTCTTCGATCTTATCGGGATATTCTGGAAGATGCTCTTTATCATGCGAGGGAGAGTTGTGGGATTAGTTTGGCTGACCCTACGGATCCAGTGCGCATCGACTCTGTGCAGGCCTTGTTCGTTGCTGGACAAGTGTTTCAAGAACGCCGGGAGCAGGGAGCTCTTCTTGAAAATTTGTCTGGGATTGAAGAGGACCTCGACTGGACTACAAAGTATCATGTCGCTAAGTTGGTGGATGAATGGGACAGGGGTGAACACAGTTATGCTAATTAAGAGAGAAAGTCATTGATCATGGGCAAAACACGGTACACAAGGATTACTGAATCCCTTCTATCATGAATGAAATATTCCGCCTTGCATTTGGGATAGATAGGAGAGGGCGGTTCTATACTAGCGAAAGCAACCAATGAAATATTGACCTGCAATTGATATCGAATGATGAGATTATGCTGTTGAGTTGAAATAAAGATCGTAATGGCACTTAAACACTCCAGTCTCCATATTATCTTGTCCATCCACATGGTATTCAAGACTGGGATTCATCCTCTGGAACGTAAGGAGTTTCATACGGACGCTCGGCCTGGGGAGTGATACGTGCCAAATGGCGACGTTCCCCGGTTGCCCAGTCAATAACCGCAGAGTGAGCAGTGACACGGTTCTATACATCGGTTAGGCACTTTAAAAGCCAAATTAACTCATCAAGAAATGCACTTACATCCCAAACAACAAGCGTCTTGGGAGCCCATCGAATACGAGTTTGATAGTCAATGCCGCGGCCGACATGAGCCAACAAGAAACCCAGAAGAGCATCGCTCTCCTCTTTCTTGAGGCCGACAATGCTGCGAGTGACTTTTCATGGTGTGAGAATCCAGATATTGCAAAGAATGAGAAAAAGTAGATGTACTTACAGCCCCCATTAACGAAGAGCGCCTTCTCGCCTGTGACCGGATGGGTTCGGACTATAGGATGCTCGTTCTTGACCGGCTCCCGCCTCACGACTCCTCCACGCTTCAAACTAAACTCAGCCTGTTCAAACCCGGAATGCACAGCCTTCAGGCCATGCAGGCGTTCCTTGATGGCGGGCGAAAGCCGCTTATAAGCCTGAACTTGATCCACAAACACTGTATCACCACCGACTTCGGGAGCCTCAAGAAGATACAAGAACGTAGTCCCGGGCGGCTGCTGCTCATAAGTGACATCCGAATGCCACGAGACACTGCTATTCTTTTCTGCCAAGTATTGATCATTCTCCCACGCATTGTTGTTCCGGTAGACGAGATGGATCTCAGGATATCCCTCGGGGGCACCGCTGGTAGGATGGATATGATGGCGACCAAAGTAGCCTCCGAAATCAAGGGCCTCGTGGATTGGCAGGTCAGCGAAGTCTTGGTCTCGGAAGGCGACCACTTTGCGTTGCGCAACGAGGAGAGCGAGTTGGTCTTTTCCAGCGGAGGTGAGCTTGCTTAGCTGGGCACCTGTGACTTCGGAGCCGATGCCTGGAGTGAGATTTTGGATCTTGGAGCCTTCCGTTAGGAGATCCTTGAAGGAGGGGTCGGCATCTTTGCCGGGGTCGATATGGGTGAAGGGTTGGAGAGGGGCATATTTCTGGCCATGGTCCCAGGTGGGCAGGTATTCTGGATACTATTTCATGGTTAAGGTTTTGCGTCGGGGGGAGAAGAATAACAGATCTATGTCATGACATACACTCGCAGTAGTCTTCCCTCCTTCCTCGTCGATGATTCTTCTCACTTTGGGCTTGGCCTCGGTTGTTCCTGGATTCACCTTGACAGGAACAACAATCTCCGGGGTGGGTACTTCGGCAATAGATGGCGCCATGTTATGCTCTTTAGAAAATATAGAATGCCCGCAGTTGATCAAGTTGTAGTAACTATTCTAGGATCTATGAGCATCTCCTGACTTAAATATACACACGTCTCGCTCCACTTCTTCGTCACGTCATTTCATTTCAGAATTACGCTTCGCTGCCCAGACTGATACGACATTAGCAAGGGTTGAATTAGAGGATCGGGATCAGAAAGATGTCATCGTGGAGGTCGCCTACAAGTGATATCCATTTTGCCCTGCGATAGTCATTTAGAAACATTCTATATCTACATTTAGACAATGACCAAGTACTTTCACAAACACAGTTTGTGGGGGAAAAGGTTCAAGGTATGAATGAGTCAAGTGGCTAAGGTGTCAATGTAGAATCAATGTCGTGATAAGGTGGGGTAAAGTCACCTGCAAGTAAGGATATCAATGGCGTCTTGCGTGCTATATAAACAATGACATTGTACAGCTATAGTGCCTAGACTATCCGACGTCTAATAGGCTAGTAAAATATCCGTTCAGAGTAAATTTAATGAAAGTTATTTCTGGATAATATAAAGGATAGACTTGCTATTCACCTTGAATACCTTGATTCCTGGTATGACTAGAATTGAAGGCTTGATATAAAGGACTATATGATATTAATAATTTCTTTTCGTCTGTTCACTACGGTCTAGCTGAGCGAGAGCTCGTACGATCTATTATGCTCAAAAGTATATGTTTATTGCCCAGATAAGCGTCTGGCCGCAACAAAGTTTCTACAAGATGCTTACTTTCGAGCTTTTATATGTAAAGATAATCGTTAATACTATCTACTGCTTAACCGCGTTTCTTGGGTTCTTCTTTAAACAATTAACTAACTGGACACCATGAGAATGCGAGAATCCATCTTTCTGGGAGCTGGAGTTGCGCTCTCCGCCGCGGCTAAGTGTGACAACGAAACCTCTGAATCAAAGACATTTTTACAATCCAAGGATATAAATTGATATCCTGTAAGTCGTGTTCATTTTTGCAAGCGGATGAGATTAGTATCCTTCAATGTCACATCCACTTTTAATGTTGTCCACAGAGATCAAAACGCGTTATTATATAAGAGTGGCTACTTTTTCCGTTTCCTGTATAGATATCTGGGAGCTCACCCCTCCAACGCGTTTACTGACTTATGGTGGGGATCGTAGGGAAAGCTGGGGTCCTGCAGAACAGGACTGAAGACAAAGGGTTGATAAATTATGGCAGAAGGAGGAAGCTGGCTAGCTTTTTACTTACCTGTGTACGAGCGGTCTACATATAGAAAGGTGAGAGCTCTAGCAGAGCTCCAGCATCTCTCAACAGTTCTAGTTTTAGTTCTTTGAAATTAGTGCTTGGTCCTATAGTACAAAGGCGCAATCTAAAATTCCAAATAAGAAGCGTCTCTTCGAGAAGTTAAAAGACCTCCAAAAGTTATTGTATCCTAGTTACCTTTTGGTTCTTCTATTGCTTCTGGGTCCTGTTTCAACAAAAGACCGGGTGTTTTTCCTTTATCAGGATCAACCCGATAGATATTCTTCACTTTTTTGTTTTGCAGTAGTGCAGGCAACTCCCAGCCGGTTATAATTAGCCTATTCAAATTAGTATTGCCCTTGTGGCTGCTAGACTTACCACCCCAGGCAGAGTCCAAATCTCAGGATTTATCATCCGGGAAAATATCATTGGGCACAACAAGATAGACATTGCCCTGCGTGGTATATGCAGCTGCCTCGCAAAGATTTTGAGGAATCACATTATTGTAAAAGTCCGGGGCCCCGGTTATATTCGTGGCGACTTGGACTTGACCGGCCGTTCTGGCGTACCAGGGTCTAAGTACCCATCTATCCCAAAGCCAAAATTTCCACTGGGAAGGATTCCACTGCCGCACGTCACTTGTATCCGAATTTTCTCCAAAGTTCCGAACAGCCCATGTACGAGCTTTTTCTACTGGACACTTTGTATAGAAGACAGTAGGCAATCGTCGATTTGATTTTACGGGCCCAAATTCGTAATCTTTGATAACCGGGATAATGTCCTTAACTCCAGGGACTGGCTGGAGTTCGGGGTTATGAATGGAGTCGATTCGCCGAGCATGTTTTAAAGCTCTACCTGTTTTCTGAACGCGACCGAGGCCTGTTTCCCCACCAGTGAATGGATTATCTGGCCGACTGCGCGGCTGTGGCTTTAGATTGTAGGATTCGGGAACAGGTATAGCTGAAAATACAATCCCAAATTGCTAGAGAAATGCAAAAAGCCAAAAAACCAGCATGCTCTGTGCAGGACACTTGGAGATTCCTTTCCAGCTCATGATGCCAATTCTCCCGGGCGTCTTGTAACTAGCTATCAGAAAACGGGCCCCTTAACCCTAAGCCGGGCCCACCCGCCCTCATCCGCCTCCATCCAACTCTTGGATCCTCTTTGGTGGTGGAATACACTGAATAACTGGCCCCTTCCATAAATTGCTATTTATTACAGACGCGAGGGTCTGCCATCCAAACGTACATAAACTATCGCGCAATGATGGGTATTGATAAGGAAAACCCATTTTTTTGACCTCGGCACCAACTACAGCCAACGAGAGGCACTGGGTGGCAGTAAATCGGATCGGCCGTATATACATACTTGAGTACATGGTGACGAAGCGAAGGTAGCAGCTTGTGTGTGATTCTAATAAATTTCTCCGGCGCACCAGGCTTAGAAACTAGCAGAATTAACTCCTCTTGACATGCCAAATTGCCGTGACGAGGATCCGGTCGAGAAGCTGCAGGGCGAACTGCTGACAACTGTACGACCCAGAGCACTTTCTTAAACCTGTTTACTATCCTTTTCGGTCGGTTTCAACAACCTTCTTTGGGGTGACCTCTCCCAGCGAAAGCAATACTGCCCCTTCTCGAGTGCAGTGCATCTTTCTCGCATGCCCGTTACCCAATTCGTTTGCCCATGCTCGTCTGTTCCATGTTCGAAAGGCACACTATAGTCGGGCGGTTCTGGTAGGCTTGGCCATGTGAGTTGGCTGGGTGCATTGAGGTATCGTTCCATGTCCCTGTCTGATTTTCGCGTTGCCACCCATTCGTTTAAAAAGCTGCGGAACTTCGATACATCGGAGTCCAGTTCGCGGTTGCATGCCCATTCAGAGATATCCTGTACCATATTTATAGTACGATCCCAGTGTGGAATGCTCGTGAAGTGTGTGTCGTTTGTGATAATCTCGTAGAGGGTGAATACGACACCAGTTACGTCGTCTCGGTTATTCATCAAGCGGTTCTTTCCATGGGCGGCCCAGTCAAAATCAAAAAGAATGATCTTTTGGGTATCAGGATCGAGGAGCAGATTCCGTGGTGCAATATCTTGATGCATAATGCCCAGTTCCAAGTTGAGGAAATTGACGAGTTCAGTAAGCTGCTGCAGCCACTCAAACCGGAAAGGGACCTTTGGATTGGCGAGAGTACCACCTGGGATATATTTGGTTGTGAATCCAATCACCCGGGACTCCACATCTTCGAGAACAACACGATCAAAAGGTATCAAATTGGGATGCGGGGGCAGGCTTTTAAGAAGATTGAGTTCATTCCAGGCCATATGCAGTCTTAGAGGCTTTCCCAGTGGGTTGAATTTGAATGCAACTTTGTGAGGATTTCCGGATTCGTCTTCGTATGATAAAAGATCAACACCTGGCCCAAGCCGATCGATCTCTTGGAGTTTAGAGTATTGGATTGTGGGAGAATCGGCGAGTGATTCAACAGCCGAGAAAGGAAGATATCCAATAAATATAGTGTCGTCCTCTTCCGGATCAGTCGAAACTCCAGTCAGAAGTCCATCGTTGTTGACTGTAATCGCGCGAACTTCCGGCGACAGAAGATCGGCGAATTGAGCAAAGACTGAGATCTCAATATCCTCTTCAGGTGGAAAGAGCTTAGCGGTCCCTTTGACCTTGACCATCCGCAATTGATCCCAATCCCAAACGTTGCAGTGAGTTTCGGTGATCGGGTTGTCTCGAGGGCCAAAGTAGCCCTGGCCCTCAGAAAAGAATCTATCTTCAGGGTCTATCATGGCGAAATGAATACTTGACAGGGTGGTCTGTATAATTTTGCTTTCGACTTCGAAGCTGGCTGTGGCACTGTGTTGAAGTAAGGGATGTTTTTCATTTTCCACGGTTGACAACCACGTATCACGTGAACGAGGTGGGAAAGCAATTTCTGTGCACCCGCACGGCGCGTAATGAGTGCCTACTTCGATCTATCACACTATAGTGGTGCCCGAGGGTGCCTCTGTGATCAAGTTATGGGGCGGATCACACTTGACTAACTCACATTGACCACTCCCATAAAGCCCGAGATTTATGCGCCGGGCTCGTTCCGAGCGTCAAGTGATGGGCACCTAACCAATATAGTAGTGCCATTGCCCGCTTAAATATAGTAACCTCCTCAAGCGTTTCATCGTAAATTAGAGCCAATCTGGCGTGCGCGAGCCGATGCCTGAAATGTCACAGGTTCAGCAATGGCCGTGAACTAAGGACCCGAAGTATGAGCCAATATGAATGGGCCAGAGTCAGCATGCCCAAGCGCTTTTCTATAAGAAGGTCCAACTATATCCCAGATATCTTCCCTCCGTCAGCATTCCTGATTATTGAGTCTCCTGGGTACCTCTCTATATCTCTATATCTACCGCCTTACAGCTTCTCTCCTTAAGACATCCTTCTCTCAAGCTCTCCGACCAACATGGCCACGCCAGCGATACCACCGGCTCGAATAGGACGGGATGTCTCACGCCGGCTAATCAACCATCCCGAAAACCTAAACGGTTGCTCCTGCGGTTGGTATGTGTGCTATTCCAGTATCTGTGGCCATGCGTACCAGGAGGTGCCATACCACTGCGGCGATAAGACCACAAAGTCCGGCAAAAGTGGTTTCTGTAAGACTCCGGCTCCGAAAGCCATCGTCGCGACGCCGCGGATCAACATCAAGTGCAGGCTCTGTTGAGTATCAATGATTGAGTGAGTGTTACAATCCACCCGTTTCAAGAAATTTATTAATGTGCAATCATTAGGTAGTCATTGCTGCTGCACTGGAAACTCTCGACAAGATTTTTTGGGAAAGTTGTGTTGTTGGTGTTGGGAAAGGGAGAGAAAGGGAGGGTATGAGCAATGGGTTTACAGCGGCAGTTGATGTGGGAACATGTCGGTCATGGTTGCCATGGATCCAGAGCACCAGATCGCCTTTTCCAGGAGTATGTTTACTGAATGGTTTCCCCAGTACGAATTGAACCAGATTATGTTCGTCCCCGCAGCTCCTATTCCCAGCTAGAAACAGGAGTAACAGCTAGACAAATTGGAGCCTCGTATTAATGGCTAGAAATTACAAAGCGCGGCAGCATTTAATATAGCCCTTTATTATTGAGTTTGTACTGGAAAAGGAGGTAAAACGTAAGCAGACTAGTCTGTAAAGTTTTGCCGAATTACGAGCTGGATAGACGTCATATTTGGCCATATTATGAAACTTCTCAAAGCAGCCTCATAGGAGTGAGAACTATATTTGCTAAACAAAGAGATACCTGCTTTGTTCGAGAAACCCACTTACACTCTTCAACCTGGCTCCAATTTTCATGCTTAGTAGATATGATTGATCCTAGACTATACTTATACGTGCTGAAAGTGTTAATTAGATAAACATAGCCAATTATAACCTCTCGGACTAGGTCAAGACCACTCAGGAAATCCCCACTATGCAATGATAGAAGACTCTGCCTATATAAACCATAAATATCTCGTTCCCAGTACATACGATCACAGGGTGTGGAGAACAGGGCTTCCCGTCCGCTCAGCCGTACTTAAGCCACATATTGTACAAGGCCAATTCTCAAAGCGCCCTCGATACTGCTGCCGTCCTAAAACAGCGATGCAATGGGTCCTAGGGTGAGTGTGGGTGATATGAGTGAGAAGTTCGAGGACCGGGGTGATAGAGGTGAGAACGGGGTGAGAATTGTCACCCCCCCAAGGGTGAGAGGAGGTGATTCCCCATCCACTTACGAAGATAAATTTACACACCAGGGCCGCTTAATCGCTTCATCAATTTTCTATCGATCCACAAATGTCTACTGAGTTGAAGATCCAAAAAGCTCTCGAAGAGCGCATTGCACGTGCCGCATCACGTGGATTCACGCAAGAGTACCAGGAAGAGCGGGAACAGAGGGACAATACTGTTTCCCACCGTGCACTTGCACCAGCGACACTTCAAAAATATGAAGAAGCGGCTTTGAACTGGGCTCTGTCAGTGTATAGTTAGCGGAAATCGATTATCCTCTCTAACATTGACCAGATGGAGATTGTCCCGCAACGAACCAACAGACGCGAATTTCTCTAAAGATGACCCTGATCCCACACCCCAGCAGCTTAAACTCTTCGCGGAATTCGTTATTACCTCGTCCAAAACACTTCCATCTCAACAGACTGCGTGTCACAAGTTTACCAGTTTCACGTCGAAATGGGAGCGCAAAACCTCTAGGTCTCTTCCGGAGAAAATCAAACACGATGTCCTTAATGTAAAACCTGACGCTTTTTTTTCCGGTGGATGAATGCTTACATATCTATAGTTTATTCGGAATGAATTAACACCGAAGTATAGTTTGTGCACGAAGCCTAGAGAGCGATATTTGGTGACGGCAAAGGATATGGATATACTCCAGAGGCACCTCTTTATTGACGACTGCCACGACTATAAACATGAGAGAGCGAGAGTACAGACTGGGAGCTCTCTTGCTATCTTTGCCGGATCTGGTGCAAGAGCTGGTGCAATAGTCGAGTCAAGTGCTTATCGCAACAGCAACGAATGCTTATACTATAAGGTTTGTCTTGTCTTGCCTCGATCAGCCTATGACTATTATCAAGCTAATAAGCACTTGCTAGCATATTAAATTCCAGGTCAAATGGAGCAGAGATGGCGGGGGCTTAAAGCGATGGGTAACAATCGATCCCGAGTTTCTAAAGGGATTCCGTTATCGAGATGATGCGACCTCGTAAGTATTGGGGTCGGCCGAAGGTTTCTGAATTTTATGCTTACCAGATGACTAAAGACCTAAGAACTGGTTCAATGAACATCCTGTTCTTGGGATGAGTTTTGTATTCTGGGTCATCGTTCATGGTGTTGCCGACGGTGCCTTCAAAGGCTGTGATACGGTGGAGCAAGTTCTTGCTACAAAACCGCCCAAAGGCAGAGAGTCATTGACATTTGACTGGAATGAAAATGTGAAAAATCTTGCTTTTTTCAGGATGATCACTCCCGAAGGGCCTCATGCGAGCAGAGGCTTGACCTTCGGTTCTTTGCGTCACAACTTCGCGAGCTTAGCTGAACGAGCCTGCTTCCGAAATAAGTTACGGGTACATGGAATTCGAGGAGGTGTTGCAAATAAGATTGATCGTAAGTAATTCCGGTAGGGAAGGAGATCTATTATACTAACATTGTATCAGCTAAGGCATCCGAAGCGACTCGTGGGCAGGCATTAGACCACCAGAACCACGATACTTATATAAAATACCAATCTTCCCTTAAAGCATTAGATATCCAAGCCATATACTATGATTTGGAATCTGATTTCGAATGCCGAGATATGGAACTGAGCATGGCGCACCATCGAGACGCGAACGCCCCTCAAAAACTGGACGCAGCTGCTATCGCGCAATTTGAAGCCGAAGACGACGTCATTGCGATAAACGACAGAATCCACAACCTAACTCGGGAGATTGACGGCAAACCTGAGGATCACAATGGACTTGTACTTGAGAGGTCTCGGTTTTATAATCAGAAAGCCAAACGATTGCGCGCATGGAGATCCGACTTTATTGAAAGATGGTGGGAAGCATCGTATGAGGAATATCTCTCTGGGAACAATTTCCTTGAGCGCGACAACACTCCTCTTTTCGAAATTTTCAAGAAGTATCTACCAGAGCGTGCCAGAGTCAGAGTGAATTTGTTCAAGAAAACGACATTGGATAGCGAGACTGGCCGACAATGCTTGGAGGATATGGTCATGCTTTGTACATCCGCAGAGCGGACTGTCTATTACCCCGAAATGTCACCTAAAGATGGAAGCTGCCCAATATGCTTGAAGGCGATGTTTGAGTGAGTACTCTAATATGAAAAACATCATAGCTCTTGCTAACTCAAGAAAGAATCCCACTGCAAGGGAGGGCAAAGCATATTTTGCAATGCCGAAGGAAATCATTGAATGCTGCTCCCTATCAACAGCGTTATAGAAACAACAAACGCGCCCATCGACGAGTACAGCGCAAATTCCTTCAATTCTGCTATCTCTGCGCACAATTTTTTCATGATGAGGCTTCCTGGGTTCATCATTGCCAACGTCACTTAAGTGACTTGAGTCCACGGTGTGGGATTTTGACATTCCGGTATACACTCGTTGCACCAGGCTTTTGTCCGTTCTGTTTGAGCGACAAAAGCAAGAGAGCGGACGAAAGATTTGAGCAGTGGTTGAACAAAGCGACCCTTCTGAATCATATCGACACCCATCTGGGACAGCTAAGATCGTTGACAGATGTCTTATGCCCGCACCCTTGCTGTGAGGGGAGGGGATATGCGGATACCTCTCATCTTCAACGCCATTTCTATGATGCACATTCAATAGAGGAGCCTCGGACAAATTGTGTATCACGGAAGAGACGATGGGGTAGTGAGGGCAAGGAATTCAAGGCTGAGAAGCGGGTAAAGGTTTGATTGCACTTAAATGACTTGGTCTTTGATGCATCGTGGCAGTGTAAATTTCCGATGAAGGTAATAGGTTTACAACAAGAATATCTGAAGCTCGATATCTCACAATTGCTACCCTGGCACCTCAAATAGGAACCATTATATAGACTAGCTCTCCCGTCTCCCCTCACTTTCTCATATTCTCTCTTTTGATCTGAGCGGGGGAAAATTAGTATCATATTATTATCATAATAAGGAACGATGCGATACGCTCAAATAAAACCCAAAGTCATGAAGCTGGCATAGCCTAAGTCAAAGTAGCCAATTCACACTAAAAACGCCTCAAGATTCACAATAGCTACAACGCCAGGATTCGTCCATTAAAGCCAGGAAATACTCAAAAGAAGCAGTTGTTCCTATCATTCGAAAACATCGAATCTGAAAAAGAAGGAAAGTGAGAAAGAGAGAAAGAGAGAAAGGAGCTACGGAGTACAATTGTACAAGAGGTGCTCTGTGGGTCAGGTGAAAACCACGTAAGTAGGATCAAGTAAGCAGGTCTCGAACCCTCGAACCGTCACAGGAACTATGTGCTAGCCTAAGTTAACGTGCGACATCCAATGCTCTGCCACGCCCTAGGACAACAACTAGAACCATTTCAACTGTACAGTGAGCAGAGATGTGGACAGGGGTGGAACAGAGAAAATCCTCTATATAGGTCGGGAGAGTATGAGAGGCAGCATATTTATATTGTAGTAGATTCGCGTAAAATACAATATTTTAGATCAAACTAGCATTCTGGTAAAAAAGCGTTTCTATTCTGAGAAAAGGAATATCTAGGGCTAAACCCAATATATATTAAGGTGTTTCAAAACAGGGTTTGGGAACCAGTTCGTGAGTTAGTAGGAAAATCTGTTTTTGACTCTGACTATATACAGAAGGAAATCGACCTCACGGCTACCGAGTTCGGAGCTCTGGATAATGTTTTAAGGGATATTCTAAGACGCGAACATGGCGATGGAAGAATTTGGAGACTTAGCCAGTCGTTACAGTACCATTAAAGGGAGCTCCAGGACGATTAGTGAAAGCGGAGCCTAACTTGGTGCTAAAATATATACCTTCCTTTAACACTATTATCTATCTAATAACGCCTAAAAGCAATTCGGGAACCTCCTAACCCAAAAAGTCCGCTATCCATAGCTACAGCAGATTTATAACTTCGGCCCACCTAGGTATACTGCCGCGTATTCTATATTTGAGCTCCAGCCTCACTTCCTGAATCAAGCTCCCAGAGTCCGAGGTAGCGCCGCTCAGACTCTTGCAGACGCGCAGTGGTCTGAGAGAGGGCGTCCTCCATGATGCGAAAGAAATCAAACATTGTTTCTTGGAATTGTAGAAAAATTTGTTTCGTCTCTTTGTGCCAATGAAGCTCGGCTCTTAGATAGCTCATCTCATATGCAAATTCTTCTAGCTGTCTTCTGAGGTCTGGTGATGATCGTTTGGAACGTTGCAGTCGAGAAGGAAGCATCTCTAGGTTAGATGAAGTACCTCCACAGCAGAGAATATGGTGATCTGCAGGTGTTATCTCTTCGGAGATGGGATCGAGACGCCGGTGAGAGTATCGGTTCATCGTGTTGAAGAAGAGAGTAGCAGTAGATGCAGACTTGGCTTGTCAAAATAATTCAGATTGAACAAATCACTTTTGAAGAAGCCTTCGATTGTTCTTCAGGGACAAGTATCTATGGAGAGAGGGAGAAGAGATGTACGACATCTATAAGGGAACCAGTTATCACCCTATGACGTAACCGAAGTGACAGCAGGCAAGAAAAATAGGTAGCAGAGAAATACCCTTGGATACTATTGAGAAGGCCGTGTAAAACTCACGCACCACAGAAAGGGGTGTTGGGAGGGAGTGTGGTGGCTAGCCACTTAATACGAAAGCCCAACCATTGGTTTATAAGCTGGCTATTCCGAGACAGCCTCGAACCAGGAGACACTAGGCTGCTGCCCGCCCCAATGTTCGAACGTAGTCATGCTCATAGGGTCACGCTATTTATGCAAGTTGACTACGCCGGGTTAGATTAATGGATCTTATAGGTAGAAGCTAACTCTGACTAAAATGCAGATCATCAACCGGCGCTTTGTTCGCGGATGAGGGTAAGCGTACGCGTGTGAAAAGTTTCCTATAACTGTTTGATCAATACGATGGATCCGATGTGCCTGATCCCTTTTCATTTTCTTAGCTGATATACTGATATACTGACCTCTAATTTCCTGGTCCGACTGTGAGGCAACTGATAAACAGAATAAAACGATCTAGGATCTCGGACCGTCCGTGCCGCTAGACCTTATTCTCAGGAACAAATACGCTCTCGTAATACAAATACGACTGCTCCCTTGGCGCCTTAACATTAAAAAGGCCGACTGATTAGCGTCTCATTGGTCTTGGGCCCAAGGAGCAAAGGTTATCCCCGTGACCTCTTTTAGAAATTATCACCCAGATCTTCCTGCGATACTGTTTTGGGCGCGCATTGCAGCCCAGTCATGTCATATTAGAGACTGCAGCGACTTTCTGGATGCACTGCGACACGGAAAATGATCTCCATGATGCGGCATGATTCCCATGGTCATGCAAGTCAATATGGACTTAAGTCAATCGCAGACTAAGAGCGGTATTATTGCGAGCTCCATCCTCGTATATATCCCACTTAATTTGAGTAACAAAGGCTATGAGTTAAACGATTTGACCTCAAGCGGAACCTTACCGAGCTGCTCTGATAGACGATCAACCGTCGAGATCATTACCGGAAATTCCAAGTCGGTTATATCCATAGAAACGTTCGACTGGAAATATCACAGGTCATGTCACGGTTTTGAATGTTATACGCTTTTATTCTTAAATCCTCATCCCTTGTCTCATGCCAATAGAGGGTTTCGTTCCTAGATATGCAGTTTGCCAACTCATAAACTGACGAGTAGTTCCCGTCTCGCTTTCGCGTCTATGGTCTCGAGCATTGAAAGGCGCAACGCGCCCCTTTCTGTCTTATAGTAGGACACTGGGAGACTTGGGCAGCAGAAAACGGACTGTCTGAACTGAGTTGAAAGATCATTTTCCTTCAGTTACATCGAGATAATACATACCCCTGAGGCTAGCAGCGCGTGGACTACCATTCCGTGGCCCCCGACATTCTAACTCATCAACGGCGCCTAAAGAAGTCAAGACATTGGTTGGAAAGGGCCCACCCGTGTTGGATTTCTGAGACATCCTACACCGGACTCGCAGGGATCTGCATTGAGTTCTTTTGTGTTGTACATGAGCGCCCTCCAAGTTGCGATTATGAATAGGTTGACGCAATCATCCTAATAACAAAAAATCTTCCATGCTACTGGTGGACCTGATCCAGGTCCCCACCATTAAATCCTCGGCTCACGTCCTCCGTTCTCCACCTAGCCACTCAGGTTTGTTTTCGTTCAGGAATGAAGCTATCACAAGCGTATTTGTGCTAGCGAAGGAAAATTATTGTTCCATCCTCTCAATTCATCCATCGCCCGAGGCACCCATTTCACATTTCTTGTATAATACCTTCTCACGAGAGCAACAATTACTAGGGTTCTGTATCTGTTTCTTAAATATGTCGTCGTAAGCCTTCTTTAAAGGGGCAAAACAGCCAATATTAAGAGGCTGTAAAAGATGCGAGGAATGGGTAGGCATATTTGTTTGAATTATGGAGCGAGGAGGCTACTATGGCCATAGAGGATAGGTCGATATTTACCCTTCGTACAATTGGCAGTGGCTGGTATAAAGAGCTATCTTAGCCAGCGAAGGCCAATTTCGTCTGTGGTTCAGCCATTTTGGCTAACTTCGAAGTGCAAATCGGGTGGTAGATTATTAAACCAACCCTTGGTATAAACGTTGCCTTTGAATGGAGACATCGCCTACCCAGATGCATTAATTGACTTAATAGCTGTATTCCATTCGCAGTTTTCAGCATTGGGGGCGATAGAATGTGCCCCAACTACACGCTAGCAGACCTTGGCTATTATATCATGGATGAGAAGGGGTGCCCGTGCACTGATAGATTGAGGATGAGCTATTAGAAGCACACGGGATAGATCCCTACGAGTTGTACATACGCTTGATATAGGGAACGAAAGAACTAGAGGCAGTTCTAGCATTGGCGCTGTTAAATCCCAAGGGGAAGCAGGGTAGGTGGATATTTTCCAACCAGTGTCATAACGTATATAAGCGCCGTTGGTTATATAGAGAGGGCACAGCATAGCGGCCTGTTATGCGCTAGCAATCTCAATGTCATTATCAAATTCACAACGTAACTGACTAGAAAATGATTGATGCTTATCTGCCAAATTTTTAAATTGTGCCCGGGGAGAAAGTACTGCTTATCTTAATCTTAGCCGAGACATATTATCATAGGACGATCACTGAACTACATAGGCCTGGTAACTTGCCATATAGGCGAAATATAGTCTAGGGGAGAGTAGCCCTGCGTTTTGGAGTGCCCAAGACCATAGAAGCGATAGGTGAAAATGCTTACCTAGGTAGTTTTGACATTATCTTACGTAACGAACTTTATCTATCGTTCTCTTGTGGGGCTGTGGGAAGGGAATTCTCCATTATATTGAAACAACGATAATTTAAACATAAATAAAGCGCATGTACTTCAAAACTTGGGGAAAATCGAGGCTGGCCTTTTCGTAATGATCTCGACAGATGATTCTTCATCCGAGCAACCCGAAGGAGTACCATTCGAAGTCAAATCATCTGGCTTGTTGAGGTTGCTGTTGCCCCTATGGAGTTCTCGTGTCAATTGCTCTAAGGCGACTTGGAGCTCTTGGACCATTTCTTCGCGAGCCTGAAGGGTGGATTGAAGACAAGCAATCAATTCGCGCTGGCGCAGATTCTCGTGCTGAAGTTGCTGTATAGTCCACATCCCATCCTGAGAGCCAGGAGGGTTCTGGTCTTGTGTTAAACGTTGAAGCAATTTATCGATTGCCGGATACACATCATTGAAGCGAGACTCTAACTCCTGCACTTTGTTTCTCTCAAGAGCAAGATCCCGAGATATTGCTTGGCATACGTCCGCTGTATAGCGCAGTGTAGCCTCTTGTTGCGATTTATGATGCTCTAATCCATAAACCATTTTCTCTAGTTGTATACAATGATTCCGTAGCTTTTGGTAGCCCACAGAATCACTGTAGACCCTAGTTTCTAGGCGCCCCTGGTAAAGCTTTGATTGTTGCTCTTGACGTAGTAAGTTCTCAAGCAGGACAAGTATAGTGCGTTCAGAATTTTCGGTAGCAGCGGGATTCTGCAATGTGTCTTCAGATTAGCGAGCAACTTGCGGCTAGGGAGGTTTCTGTTCCTTACCGGGCGATGAAACTGGCCAAATTGCGGTGCTGTGTCCCGATCTTCAGTTGGAGCGTGGAGTGACATAGTAAAGGAGGATAATAGGTGTGTTCTCAGAAAAGTCCAATGCTTTCACCTTTGTATTATTTCAGCAGTTGGGAGTTGTGTATGTCAATGCGAGGATGGAGCCAACTACACAGCCACCGAAGTATCCATGTTAGCTGGTAGGATCCCTGAACCAAGCCGTATCGCCGAGCGATTTTCTGTGTCGCATAGTGTCCCAAAAAGTGCCGTAACCCCTCTAGAGCGTCACAGTGCACCCCGAAAGGCGTCATGCATACACCGAAAATATCGCGCATCACATGACTAAACTGCAATGCGCTCAGAAACGATGTCGCAGGAACTTCTGACCCTTGCTCCTTGGCTCCAAAGCCAACGACAGCCTCCTTAAGGTGGAGACAAAAATTAAAGTGGGGGAGGAACGTTCCAAAATGGCAGGAGCGTGGTTAATGATCGACATTTT
The DNA here is from genome assembly GCF_028826965.1 of Penicillium alfredii. Classification (NCBI taxonomy): domain Eukaryota; kingdom Fungi; phylum Ascomycota; class Eurotiomycetes; order Eurotiales; family Aspergillaceae; genus Penicillium; species Penicillium alfredii. The sequence goes on along the minus strand of NW_026622708.1, from coordinate 2,549,785 downwards.
AGCGCAAAGTCGATCTCTGTCAAGGGATGTTGCTTACATGGCGTAGTCAACTCGCATAAGTGGCGTATCTCAATTTGGAAGTGACCCCAACCAGGGCTTGGGGGAGCAGTAGATATATACATAGTATCTGACTCGAACATTGGAAGACTGGAAAAACCCTCCTACAGCGAACAGATTACGAGATCAGTAGTCTCAGGTCGTTAGTCACGTAATAGTTACCACACTTAGCTAAAGCGTATATCTGTGCTCGTTATCTAAATCTAGAGCATGAACCGTGCCCATATACTGGACGATAAATAGCACCTATGGATGTAGTTCACTATTTGTTATAGATAAATGTGATCCTTCCTAAGGATCCTCCAAAATAATCTAAAACAATTTAAAGGGATTGTTCTTATTCTGACACATTATGACAACTCCGTGCGGCTCTATGTTTGCTGCTACTCAATACGCTGTATCATCTTCATCGCAATGAGCCAATAACCTGAACCAGCGTTTTGGCCCTATGTCCAAAGAAATCGCTTATACAGACCATCAATATTCTGTGTCGTGGTGGCACTTCCTCCAACCTAGTTACCCTCACACCTACAAAGTTCTAAATGATCACCAGATTCAAGACGATAACTGGAGGGATTTGCGTATGAGATAAGCTATGTCAAGGCCGAGCTTTATTAGTATAAAGAGATAAAACAGATATTTTTACAACTCCAAATTCGCGTCTTTTGTTTTATAGAAGATTCACTCTCACAGTCCACTGCACGTCACGAGTCTGAGCGGCACTATTTCAATCTCTAGGAAACTGGCTCGAGGAGTAAAGCTGGAAATTTAATATAGAACATGCCATTCTAATCCAAGCTAAAGAATGTATCAAGAGGTTCCGGGATTTTCCCTAGCCTATTATATAAGTGGTTGAACGATGTTCTTATCAAGGAAGTTGGTATCACGAGAAAGTGTATAACTATTGGGCTGTTTTGTCTGATGTTAATACATAATTTTACAATTCCTTATGCTTCCAAAAAAGAATACATGACACACTGCGCGGTATTGAGGTGGGGAATTAATTATCTACCCTCCATGCTTTCCCTTTTGGAACTAGCGTAGGTAGGATCCTTGTCAACCTTGGATAACTCTCCTTCGCTATCCTTCCTTTTCCTTTGTTGCTCTAGCACCTTTTCAGGACACCAAACCTTGGATATGTCTCCACGCTTTTCTTTTCTTTTCTTTTCTAACTGAATTATTGACCTGACGAGAAGAGCTGGCTATGTTCCTAAAAATAAATGGTCAAGAAATACGATCTAATAATATACTAAATATATTTCCCCCCAATGCAATCGTTAAGAGAATAAGGGCCAATAGTGACAGAATCGTTTAAACCGAGGTCAAGGGAGCTTACGTGACATACAAGGGGCTTAGTACGAGTGTTGGAAACAGAATACGACACACACAGCTTGTACAAGAAAGAAGATGGAGAAAAAATGGAGAAAAAGGTTCTAGCCATCGCTAACATCAAGCTTTCTGTTAAAAAGCCTGGAGTCGTTATCCGTCGAACCGACTAGCTATGTCGCCAAATTTCTCCATCGCCATCTGTTCGCGCTTTAAGACCTCGCTCAATATATCATCCAGAGCTTCGACTTCTGAAGCAGTGGAGTCAACCTTCTTCTGCATATCATCGACCTGGCCGTTCAGCTTCTCTATCTTGGTGGTGAACGTTTCAAGTTGAGCAGAGACCCGTTCCATAATGGCCGTAAAGTCCTTCATCACGCGAGCTACCCCGTCGAGGGGATTGAGTTGGATAGGGTTCAACTCAAGGTGATCATCGGAGTTTGTTGAAGGCGAAGGATTAGGATTGCTACAGGCATGACTGGAACCTTTTAGTCCAGTGAAGGCAAGAACGGAGACTGGATATTACCTGAGAGGATTGGGCGAATTCGCTCTATTCACATATAAGCATTTATCTTCAGTTAGAAGGAGTGACATACACATTTTGGCAATTGTCGGTTACCTGCGAGCAGCCAACCCAGTCCTTATGTGGCTCAGGGATGCCGGTAGACATTCCTAAAGGCTCGATCTGCCACCAGCTGAACTCTTCCGCTTCAAGTGTTGCGTGGGGAACATCGTTCATAATAGAGGCTATAATGTCCTCATCAAGGTCAAGGTACATAGACGAAGGGTTGGCCGTCCAAGGGTCATCTTGTGCATCAAGAGTAAGGGACGTCTGGTTAGACATTGAAAAGTCAACAACCAAGATAAGGATAAATTTCAGAACTGCTGGGTTGGGCTTTTTATCTCCTTATGACATCGACCGGGGTCTCGAAATACCATCAAACGTGCTACGATGTCGATCTTCGGCGCCTGCGCCAGGGACATCGAGATTTACTGGATGTTGGGGAAAGATTTCTCTTGATTGGCTGCAAGGCAGTGAACAAAAAATCGAGCTAAGAGGAGGGCAGGGGCCGGAAGGGGCAGGGGGAGTGGCGGGGAGGATTTATCATCTATTTCCTTTTTTTTACCCTAAACCTTTCCATTTATTGAAAATAAAAATATTAACAATTAGCAAAAGTACCCGGTCGGACCAGGTTTAGGCCTGAGTTGTCTGATATAGACAGGGTGAGAGTGAGGTGATAAGTTGCTCGAGTCTCTCCCAAAAGGCACAGGATGGTCGACTCTCACCTTACTACCTGAAACAGGGTGGCAGTAGCGGATTGAACTACAATTAAAGAGCTTATCTATATATTTTGATCCCTGTATGGTTATATTGGAAAGGACACAACTAACATACTTTCCACCATTTCTGAAATAACATATTCGACTCTTTCACAATGCAGCATATGCGAGATATCAGTTGGCTTGATATCGGCCTCCGCGAGGATTCCAGACTTGCTGTTTTGGATCACGGCCGGTTGCAACAAGTGGTAGCCGAGCTGCCCGATCCAGATGATCAATATCCCGCGCTATGTGTGTTCCTCGGTGGCAAGGTCAAGAACCACGCCCTACAGCAACTTTATCCCCTAAACAATATAAAAAGACACGCTGCGGGGGCGCACATTCAACTACGATATGATATTGCATCTTTGAAATGCGACCAACCAATTTTCTTCGCCGATGGTGACATCGTGCTAGCGGAACAGTCATGCCCCACGAAGAGATTTGAAGCCGGCATGGGCTATCCAGCGCCTTGGGATTGCCGGTCGGCTGGCACTATGCTTCTACTACTTTGGTCGCGTTTGATCTTTCTCTTCGCCGACGTCATTTGCATTTTTATTGACGATTTGCCGGACCTTGAAAAGGTTGTGGACTTTTTGGGTAGCTGCGCACGGCTTCGCTCCGCGTCTTCTTTCTCTCCTTCTGTCTTCCCCCGGGTGATCTTCGTCTTCGGAGCAGAGAATAGTAAGCAGGAGAGAGATATACCGGATATGGCACTGCTGTACCGGAAAATTCGTGAGCGTGGATGCAGTAGTCTATCCGAAGTGTTCTCGGGCATCCAGTCAATCCACCTCGCGGATGATCGTTTGTCAGTTACCGCGAGTTACGAGCGTATGAAAACCTTGATTGCGGGACAATTAGATATCATGTGCACGGTCCGCCAGGAGCATCTAGGTCGACCAAACGGCACACAATTGGCAGCGCTGTTCCAGTCGGCATTTTGGCATATGTTGACCAATACTGATCAAGCATTCGATGTTGTGAGAGCCACGAGGAAAGATCGCCCTGTGAGTCTGTGCATACAAGACAATTTGGCTCATTATCTGGAGGCTGGGAGCCGCGCGGACCTGCACCCCCAGGAACTGGCCCCGTCGATCGCGTCAGCGATACTGATGGACCATTATGTACCTAACATGCTTGGTAAGTTGATCTCACTGCTTGATAGACTACGCCTGACGAGAACCAGCGTCAAAACCGTGCGTTGTTTTCCGGACATTGTATCGGCCCGCCATACTTCAAGGGTATTTCAGATCCAAAGCTCTTTGGACGGACCAGTGGCCAGAAGAGCAGACCGATCTGGTTGAGAGGCATTTCTCCACCTTCTTCGATCGCCTCTCGCAAACCGAACGCTCATCGATGCATATACGAGAAGAGCAATTGATGTCTCAGAGCGGCCGACTTTGTCGGGTACGCAGTAACCATATCTGCCTATATTGTCTTTTCCGTACTGCACAACACATTCTGGCCTGTGGGCATGCACTGTGTGACCGCTGTGCTCAAATTTTCGGGACCCCTACAACCGGTTTAGAGTGTCAGTTTACCCTCAAGGGCTGCCTCTGTTGTCTCTACCAGAGACCATTGATTGTGGATATCCTGCCACCAAGTGTGAGCCCCACGGTCCTGGCTATTGACGGAGGAGGAGTCCGGGGGGTTATCCCGCTAGAATTCCTTCTTCTCGTACAGGAACATCTACGCCCCTGCGCGATTCAAGATGTGGTCGATCTCACTCTTGGTACAAGTTCAGGTAAGCGCCTAATGATCAACGCCGCAATTCTTGGCGCTTAGGTGGCCTAGGATATGCTAACGTGTCGTAGGAGGGCTGATCGCCCTAGGGCTATGTGTCATGACTTGGGATGTTGCGGCTTGCTCCAAAATCTTCGAGAATTTAGCGCGCCGCATCTTTCACGAACGGCGCCATTCAACCTTGGCCTACCTGCTTCGTCACATCTACGGATACAGGCCTATTTTCGGAGAAGTAGCTCGATGGATCCAGTGGTTTCTCCATGATAGCTGTTACGACGCTAGGGTGTTCGATACCGCGCTGAAAGGCGTTTTCGGGGAGAAACGCTGTATTTTTGGTCCCAGCCGCGACGATCCACGGGGGCCCTTGCGCTCGGGCCCCAAGGTTGGAGTGGTGACTACGAGCATCTCCAGAGACACAGGCACCTTTGTGATCGGAAACTTTAATGCAGCCCATGACTCATGTGGTGAGCAGAGTAAGCTCGTGCTCTCGACCTTATTTGCAATCTACCGAGTGTACTAACGCTAATAGACTATCGAATAATACGTCCAGATGAGACACAAAACGAGCCAACAGTGTGGAAAGCGTACGCTCCATGTCATAAAGTGGACATATACCGAGAACTAACAGATGTATAGGGCCAGAGCCACAGCGGCTGCTCCTTTGTAAGTGAATGGTATGTGTTCATCCTGCAGGAATAAGCGCTAATCGATTGGATAAAAAGTTTCTTTACGCCTGCAGATCTACCAGGAATAGGTTCCTTCCAGGACGGTGGGCTGAAATACAACTTTGCCGGGGAGATTGCCAACCAGGTTAGCCGCCAGATCTGGCCCCAAGGGGTGGGATCCATAAGATCCCTATCTCTTGGTACAGGAATTGCCCCAGCCTTGACTAATCAAACTCCGCACTTCCGCCATATCTTTCGAGACAGTTTCGTCCGCCGGGGCTTCGATGCATGGATGTCCACGATGGAGACGGATAGCGATTGGAAAAAATGGAAAGGCCAGCTCAAAACGTCGACCAGTCAAGACTGTCACCGTCTGGACGTGCCGCTGGGGAATACTTCCAATATGATCGATGGTGTTGGGGCTATGGAGGATTATAGAAATCTGGTCATCCTGCAACCTGGAAGCGCCCGGATGGCTCGGGAAGCGGCGGTTATGCTGCTCATTTCTCGGTTCCATTTCGTGCTCGGTGATTTACCGGAGAACACTGCGACCCCTTTTGGTGTCGCGGATCCATACGCTGTAGAGGGTCGGCTCGGAATGTAATTATGGCGCTGCAGCGTCTTTTCCCTGACGGGCTAAGTTATGTCTCAGACTGTGGAGTGATCGACACGTTCGCAGGACTAGACGAGCTCTGTCCATCATGTGGATGTTACAGCCATCCAATATCATTTCTGACCCGTCATCAAGATCACACGGTGAATATTTGCCTCCAATCCAGCTCGAAAAAGCGCTGGAGGATTGGCGGATTTCCTGAGAGCGTGGCCACATTTGCCGCCAAGCAAGGTCTTCGGTCACCATTTGGCCGAGACGATCATGGATATCCCAACAGAGCCTACTGCAGCAGCTGTGACATCAGTGGGACTCCAGCGAAGGGCAAGCGGCGCAGGCGCAAATCAACTGACTCCAGGGATGAGGAGCCAAAGAGAGTCTGTGTTAGTCTAGATGAGAACGGACCTCAACACGAGTAGAAGAATGTGCTTAGTTGGATCTTGGTCCTGATCGACTCGTGGTTTTGTCTTTTAGTTCTACACTGCCCGACTATTCATCAAACGTGCTTTCCAGGGCAGAATTTTGTTCCTTCTTCTCTACTTCTTGTTCACAATAATATATTTTGTATGAAATCATGGGTGGCCCAGATCCCCAGAGAAAGGAGCGAGTCAAGTTCCAGAGAAGAAGCCAGACCTTATTGGCCAAAAGCCGCGAACTTGCGACTCTGTGTGGAGCAGATGTCTACCTCTTTATCAATCATCCACGGGATACTTTCGTTTACAATTCCGCCGATGATTGCTCTTGGCCTCCTCCGGATGAGGCCTTGGTATGCCTGCACGAATGCCAATAGATTCTTGAGCTAATCAGCCAGCAGGAGTACCATTATCCTACTCTGAGACGAGAGCCGTCCAGCGTGCAAAGCTCGCGACCAGACATGGACCTACATGAGCTGAAACGGCTCCTGAAATATTTTGCCACGAGAGCAGACTTGCTCCGGTCACTAAACAAGCCTTCCCGCACTCAGCAAAGTTCGACTTCCGACATCACCCAGGGTGAGAATATCACCCTGGGTGACAAGATTGAAACGTCCCACAGGACGTGCAGCCCTGGAAGGCGTCATGCGAGCAGTCATGATCGACCCAGTGATCAATAGGGGAACACAAAGCTACGGTTGACTTTTCGGCTCGCGGAAATCTTTTCATGAGGATAGTCCAGCGCTTTATATATAAGGTCACCTGTGCTCTCAGCAAAATCAGTTTTAAGAAAATTCCAAATATACGCGTACAATGGAGACTATTCGTATCGCCAATCTGTTGACTGCCCCCGAGGCAATTTATGGCGCAATTCTCAGTGTGGTTGTTTTATCACTGATAGCGTACCGTTTTGTCACTGAAGTCTGTTCTTTTTTGACGACATCCTCCTTTTTATCTTCTCAGGTTCGGCCATTCCTTCTGAATCATGTGGTTTATGCACAGTCATATACGCGTTTCTCAGGGATTTTTTCCGCGTCCAGGCTTCACATGGTCTTCATACTCCTATACCTTAGTGGCACCGTTACCTGTAACGTCGTTCAGATTCACACGGTTGCAGATGCTGGCACTAGAGCCGCAAAGCTCTCCCTCATTAACCTGATACCGATCTTTTTAGGCGGTGGTTACGAATTTGGTGCTCGGCTCCTCGGGACTTCCCTTTATACCTATGGATTTGTTCATCGGTCATTTGCAGTAGTCGCGGTCCTCGAAGCAATCGTTCACATCATTATAGTGGCTCAGATAAGGGTCATATCGTGGTCAAACGAACTTCAATTCTATGGGCTTCTGGTATGTCTCTACTATCCACCTTTAGTGCCATGCCAAATGTTCAAATGAGCCTTTAGGCCGCCAGTATGTTTCTTGCCCTGGTGCTTTTGCCACTGGTCAAGAAAAGGGTCTACGAAGTTTTCCTCATTACACACCTGGGATGTGCGATGGCTTTGATTTACGCAATTTGGCAACATACCCGATCGGCTCACGAAAGACTATGGGCATTCCCAGTCACATATATCAGCATTTTTGCCATCACTGGGGCCTTGCAGCTCGTCCGGATTTTTTACCGAAATATGGTGATAGGCAGAAACCCGGTCCGATTGATTCTACGTCCCTATGTGGGTGATGTTGCTCGAATAACGCTCTTACTACCACGACCGTGGACCGTGCGTGCTGGTGAGCGCATCAATCTAGGAGTTCCACATGTCGGAATCTTTTATCTAGCCCAGTCACACCCTTTTGCGATCAGTTGGTGGGAAGATGACGGGAGAGGGCGAGCGGTTTCAATCTCAGTTCTCTTTCGTCCACGCTCCGGATTCACCAGAAAACTTCTCGACCGCGTTGAACCTAATCGAGAATGCGGGGCGTGGATTGACGGTCCGTTTGGTCCAACGCGTGTCAACTGGAGCTCAGCCAGCACCGTAGGCGATTATGGTCATATATTCATGGTCGCCACGGGCATCGGGATTGCTGCCCAGCTGCCTTATATCAAAGAACTACTAGACGGTCATAACAAAGCACAGGTCTGCACACAGAGAATCTCCCTTGTTTGGCAGCTGGATCGAGTTGGAGACTGGGAGAGTGCTCGCGACTGGCTCCAAGTTCTGGTCAGACAAGATAACGGATATGTCAGTACCCAATCATTTATTTATAGAAAAGATTGCTTGCTCATCTTTGATTCAGATGCTTCATGTCTCGGTTTATGATCAACTGCGGTCTGATTCTGGCAACGAGATACAGCGTATTGGAGAAAACGGTCTGATCGAGGTGCATAGCGGTCGTGTGAATTGGGAGAAGCAGCTAGATGCCGAAATCGAGAGCCGGATTGGAAAGCTTTTGGTATCAGGTACAGTCTTTGATCCGTCTTTGCCGCAATTAGTCGGACTCACACGAAAATAGTCTCTGCTCGGGTTCAAGTTCGGCACGATATCAGGGACTTAGTGAGAACACGTGTTGATCAGGGGATTGAGTTGTTCGAACCAGAGTTCCAACCATGGGGCCAAACGGGAAGCTTGCGCGCATATCTTAAGCCTTAGAGGTAGGGTCCCTAGGGTGGAGATTTGAAGAAGGCAATAATTTATATTTCAAGATCTATCTGGGATGTGATCAGGAGCATTTCGACAAGGGTTTCGGGAATACCAACGAAGGAGCCGTGAGGAAGAGAAAAGCAGAATGAACCAAGACTATGAAATTGTTCAATAAAGGCTTTTTCAATAAAATTGCCTGTATAGATTCCTGTAATGGATCCCCCTCTCCCCCCCAACCCGCAAAAGTAGAAACGGATCGACATAAAAATACTTCAGTGGAATAATAAATTACCCCCGGAAGTGAACTTCTCTTCTTGGTTGCACTTTTGAGTCGCTGAACAAGCTTATGGGCGGGGTCCCACTTGCGATCTGTTTCAGGTTCATCAAGGTGGCTCGGGAATTAAAATAACGAAGATCCGGACAACAGGATTGCTCCTTGAAAACGATAATGGATCCAAATATCCCTGTTGCGCCTGCGCTTCAAAGCAACCGTATCTCTCATAATATATTTGTGACCCGTTATGTACGGATGGTGGTTGAATCAGACCAAATTCCCTGGAAACATAACGTTCTCGCAAGCGCCGCTCATTGGGTCCTACTTGCGGGTTACCTTGTGATTCCAGGCACGTTCACATCTCTCCAGAAATCAGACTCACTCAACGGCACCTTAGGGAGCAGTGAAGCGGGGGAAGTTATCTTAAAAACCATCCAGAACCCTCCTCTGCTTGCAATGGCATGCGTGCTTTTCTTACTGGGATCAATGGCCATGGGATGGTTATTCTGGAAATACAGAGATAATTACATCTGGCTTCTTAATCGACTTTTTCTGTAAGTGGGCATGTGAATAGGGCATGGATGATTGGCTGACTTTCGAGAGACCGACCCTACTGAACGCTTTAGCCGGCCTGCTTACCACATTCATCAATATCTATACGGCACACCACGGCGACTGGTCGATTATGGCTCTTCTCACTGTTATTGCCTCTGGACTGTCTGTAGCCTCTTCCTCCGGATTGGTTATCATATACAAGTTTAGAAAATTGGAGAAGGTGAAACAGGAACATTGGCAGGCCACAAGTGTTCGCAATCGTGGACTCTAACACCTAGATAAACCAGTGATCTGGAAATTCTGACGCATGTAGTTAGGATTAAGCCATGGCATGTATATAACTACTGTATTTACAGAACTCGAAAGACAGATGAGTATTCTACTTGGGGACAACAGGATGCTTGCTTGTGGTCAGCAAATCCTGAAATAAGTGCTAACTGACTAGTTAGTTATTGGATGTGATGCCTCAGGCTCCAACAGTCGCCTCTGAGCCCCCGATACTTAGTCAGCTCTATAACGTAATCCACAAGCGAGTCGCGCACACAAGCGAGTCGCGCACCCAACTAAATATTTAGAATTCAAATTAATATATTTTCGCCACAACGCCTTTATATACAAAAAAAAACTAATTCTATCGTTTTGGGCACTGCAATCTTCGATGACCTAATTCGCGGCAGTCGCTACAGCGAGGTGGCGCTCGTGTAGGTGGCTGCGAAGCTGGTTGATGAAGGTCTGCCGAAGTAGCTGATTGGGCTTCAGAGGCTTGGTGCGCCGTCGATATTAGCTCACGAGCCTCTTGGACTGATAGACCTTGATCTCTAGGCATCTGCCTATTAGATCTAGCTCGCTTTTGCTTCTGCTTCTCATTGGCTGCGCGCAAATCCTTGTTTTCATGCGCTAGAATTGTAGCGCTATGCATCGCTAGCTGGCAGCCTTTGATAAGCTGACCTAACGTAGCGCCAGTTGGGCTTGGCGGGCTATGAGAGCGATGCTTTAGTAGAGCTTTGATCGACGAAGCCTGGCGCTGCAGCTGTTTTGAATTTTGGGGTGTTTTTGGCGAGAATTGACTGCTTTGGCTGCCTTGGCTGCTCCCAGGAGGTGTTGGTGTATAAAGCTGAATATCAAGCTTTTCGATAACCCGATCTGGATTGTAAGGGACTAATCCAGCTGCTGCGAAGCTATTTTGAATAGTTGTAGCTTTATCAAAGGCTTGCGAGCGAGCAGTTGGGTATGCAGCGAGAAAATCGAATTTGTCGATATGATTCATACCACATCGCATTTGCCTCTCAACTAAGCTGCCGTACGCCTTTTTTAAAGGCGCAAAACAACCAATATCAAGAGGTTGTAAAAGATGCGAGGAGTGGGCAGGCATGCAAATTGGTATAATATTGGCATCGCTGCATACTTGGTCGAATTGAGGAGTAAGATGGCTGCCATGGCCATCGAGGATAAGAAGTCGATATTTACCCTTTGTACGACTGGCTGTAGCTGGGATAAAGACCTTTTTTAGCCAGCGAAGGCTAATTTCGTCTGTGGTCTAGCCATTTTGGCTAACTTCGAAGTGCCAATCGAGTGGTAGATTATCAAACCAACCCTCGATATAGACCTTGGCTTTAAAAATAAGGCATGGTGGCAACGCCCAACCCGAGGCGTTAATTGACTCGATAGCGGTAACCCATTCACGATTCCCAGGTTGTAATAGCGATCGCCGACCGTAATATTCAGACCGAGTAATCACTTTAGCTGTTGAGGTAAGGCCCATCGCGAAACCGGTCTCATCGAAGTTGTATATATCATCGTATAGAATACCGTTCTCCTCAATTGTCTTTCGGACGCAGTTGAACCGCTCGTGTATGATCTTTGGGTCTTTATTTTTGGCGCGCTGATAATCGTATCGACGAGAGAAGCGAGTCTTTATTTCATCATGACGCTTGATAAAATTATAGACCCAATTTTGGCCAACAGAATAAATAGGGGTAGATCCACGCATAGCCAATAAAATATTAGCCATTTCTCGTACAGCTGTTGGCCGAAGAGCTGCTCCACGCGAATCCATAGAGAGAATCCATCGAAGAATCGATTCCTCTTCAACTTGGGTCAATTTCTGGCAGTTGGCGCGTGTTTCAGACCGAAAGGTTTTACCATATAGTCGATCGCGTAGTGTGGTTTCTGGTATACTAAATCGACGCGCTGCTTCGCGAACCGAAGGAATTTCTTGCTTCTGAATAGCCTCGATAGCTAATAAGATATTACCCTCTTTCTCGATAGATTTTCTGGCATTTTGAGAGCGAATTGGTGGCATGGTAAGTGGTTAAAATTGATGGGTTCGCGAAGATAGCGCGATTTTCGTGTGGTGCGCGACTCGCTTGTGTGCGCGACTCGCTTGTGGATTACGTTAGTGTCTGGATAACTTTTGCTTTATTGCCCTCAAGATGTCTTGGGGAGCACTAGGGGAAGCCGGGAAAGCAGAACTACTGAGGAAAGAGAGCAAAAGAGAGAGAGAGAATCAAGTTGTCTGTTGTTCGTTGGTGTCTCTTCTCTGAGAGAAGGAGAGAAGCGAAGCTATCTGCTATCTACAGGTCCGCTGCGGGCGGTCAGGAAGGCGGTGGAGAAATGCTGGCAGAACCCCACTCCCAACAAGATGCCTATAGGAAGGTAAGCGGTGCTTCCAAGCACATCTAGGATTAATGGGCATATCGATCGCACTTCTTTCAGAAGCGCAACCATGTCATTGGCTTGCGAATCATTCGCAGGATACTTCGCTCGTAGGACTAGCATCCTGATACACGTACCTCCCAGTCAACGTTCCATCAAACCCAAGTCTTGAACTAGCTGGACAGCTGAAGAAGCAAATAATTCCCGTCCAGCAATGGTACTCAACGGTTTAGCATAGTTGGTAGAGTATATCCATCCACCGATGGAGAGGAGCACTTTCAGTTTTCGGTTTTTCAGTTTTAGGAGGAAAAGTCGTTTGGTGCAGCCATATACGTTGGTACCTGCCTCATTTCAAGAATCCGTCGGATAGTTTTTGTCTGTGTCAGCGTAAGTGTCCCAGAGATACACCTCTCCTGATTCCGCGCGTACATTAGCGAAAGCGTAGAGCATATGCGTTAATTGTTCAGACAAAAACTTGTGGATCAAATTCCCGGGCATAGATAGCCTAGAATATCGATATCGGAATTAAATTTTTTTTTTCACTTACCAGGAAAGGTATCAACGAATCCAGTTCACGAAGTACGCCACAGAGAGGAACCCATTAATATCCACCCGAGAGTCAAGGTTGGTTGTTTTAAGAGAAGTGTTTTTTCGGCATGACAGACTAGACCAAGGATTACCCAAGAAATAATATACATGGTGAGATATTAATCATGAGGCTGCCGGTGCACATAGACAGAAGAAGACAAGACTTTATACAGAACGTAAGCCTATCCTAAAGCATGTTAGATTGATGCTGGTAGACTAACAACTAATATTTGACCCATATATTATTGTCTGATATTCTTATTGGGGTTTGACCTCTATGTTTTGACAGGGTCGCATCACATCGAGAAGCATAATACTGATAAACTTGAGTGAATTGAATGGTTAATGCGTTCTGAAACAGTTAAAGACGCTTCCTCACAAAACTGCGTGTTTATCATCCTAAGATTTTGTCCCCTGTATACGAAGCACGTTACATGAGAAATTTGATGTGCTCTATATGTCAACATATTCTTAAGTATAGTGCTTTTATCAGAGCTACAACGAAAAGAGCTTGGGCATTTTCATTTGTTTTCTTTGCTTACTCTGACGTATCTTCCCTTAAAACTGTGGCCTTCCTTTAGAAACAAGAGCTCCCACGATCTAGATGATCTGACGGTTAAGTGTGGCAAAGGTTCCTTACTATTGTGGGATCCTTAGGGCACCAAGGATATCCAGAATCCGTGGCCTGTCACGGGACAGGCTGATCCTATGAACAGCCTCTTGTCTTGGACTTACGCCGTGAAAACCGTGTTCTGTCGTAGGATACGGGAAATCGGACTATTATTTAATAATATTTGTATAACTGTGAAGGGTTAGGAGCATAGGGAGTTACTCAGCTTCTCGTTGTGGGGACTGGCTTGTCGCGCCTAAACTAGAATAGCAGAGTACAAGAGATATTAACAGGATTATCGTTGAAAATAATAGTAGACTGGTCATTGGGGAGCGAACTGCGCCTAGGACAGACGCTATCGACTTCCTGCTCGGATGCCGGAACTGGGTAGAACGAAATCGAATGTGGGCAGGCAGGTCTCCATGCGTTTGATTTGACATCAAGCGTATTCTGTCAAGCCGAGTCTGAAAGCCAGGGTTGACGATCCATTCGTGATTGTCAAAGCAAATAGAATCATATATCTTCTAGAGATCATATAGGGTGAAGTAGGTACTAAGAATGATGAAATGTAGGGACCCCGACTGATGCATCTGGATGTAGCCGGAAATATTTTATGCTTAGTTATTATGCATGATTGAATTGCTAATCCACTAAGATAAACACCTGTCTTCACGTCACACGAAGACGTTTTGCATCACCTACGTCTGGTTGACGTAGTCTTCGTTTTATGGCTCGTGGCCGCTGCAAAGTCGGCCGGCGTTTCAATCTAGAGCGGTGAAAGTCGATAATTAACGCTCGCCCAAGTTCTTCATTCCACAGGACATTGTCACGCCGAAGGTCTTCGTGGAGGATTCCTAAAGCTCTTATTTCCTTGTTCGATTGGTGGATCCCTTGCAGAAGCTGGGGCGTCAGCTCCATCGATGCCGTGCTTTCACCCCCCAGCCCATCACGAGCATATAGCGAATCTCTCCAGCTCCGTGAAGGAAATAAATTTTTGCCAAGTCGATCGTACCCAGGAAAATGGGTACAGCGGACCCTTGCGCCTTCTGCAGAATTCGGTATACCTCCGCTTCGCGGGAGACCTCTTTCCACAGCTCCGAGGTAGTTCCTTTTCCGATGACAGTGTAGCCGTATACGGCACAAGTAAGCTTGAACGGCGCACCGTACGCCCCGCAACATCCAAGAGGTGTACATCGGTCAATGTTTTCGTCCAATTGTGCTTTGAGTAGACGGACCAAGTCTTCTGAAGTAATCGGATGCTGCAGATCATCTATGCTTTGACGATGGAGCATTACATTTGGACAAAAGTTGTCTAGAACACCTCCAGACTGTAACCCGAGTAAACATCGCTGGGTGCAAAATTGGGCATCGCGGTGGCGGGACTGGCTGTCTCGGCCCTTATCATTATGTATGTCTCTTTGTCGAGTCACGCGTTGGGCAGATGGGGAAGATGGAACTTGACTGAAGGCTCGTTTGCGGCGTGTTGCTGGGTTCGAATCGGGGTCTGGTGATTGTGATGACTCTGAGCGATGTCTCACATCGGATGGGGCACAGCTGACTCGAGATCCAGTAGACACTTGACGAGCTGCTGATTCAGGGGAATCTGGCGGAGATGACGAGGGTTCATAAATTGAACCAGAATCTGGACTTGGAAATTCTGGGGCGGTACTGTCGGAGTTGAGAGGAAGTTGCCGGAGTTCATCTTCGGGAATGCGAGAGCGAGTGTGATCAAAATTGGTCTTCCATATAGGAATACCTGGTCGAATGGAATTCCTCCACTCTTGACCTCGCACAGGCGAGGGGAATGCCATCAGATACAAACACAGTGTTCTTGCAACGGAAGTATTTGCAAAGGTGGCTTCTATTTCCGTATTCACTTCACTATTTGGATCACATAGAAAGTAGTAGAGTGTGCCAGGATCATCCTGTGGAACACGGAGGAGAACTCGAGCAACCCCGTTGGTCACGTAGGAGAATTCGAGCCCTTCTTGAATCATCACATGATACTCTTGAACAATAGCAGAGCAGACAAGGCGCTCTGCATTATACCGCAACTTCGCGTCTTTATCCGTGGGTATTTTATTTGATTTGACCATCTCCTTCCACAAGTCCATTGGCCGAAGCCCTATCCGAAGGGTTGCGACGGGAAGCTTGTGAGGTGGCTTATACTCGACGGTCGTGAGGAGAGTGTCGGTAGGCCCATCGACACGGTGGATACAGAATTGATCAGGCCTGGGACGGTGTACACTTGATGGTTGGCTTGCATCTGCCTCAATGGCGCCGTAATTGTTCAAGGAATTTGTATGATTGTTGAACCGAATGCCATCGCCTAGGCCAAACTCTTCGCGAGCAGCGGGGATCTTGCACAATTCTGTTATGATATCATTGATGTGCTCTTCCACAGCGAACCGCTCATAAGCCTCGAGTTCTTGCTCGCTGCTGATGGGATTGCGGTTCAGGAGTCGGCCTAACCCTTCTAGCTCATGTGAAGATGTAAATAGACGCGGCCCCTCTCCTGGCGTTGGCTGGAGATAGCCGTGGACGGATCTGTAAAGCTCGGACTGTTGCACTGGACAGTCGGCCCAATGTTCCAACCGTATCGGACAGTATTTCCCCGTAGGCTGAGGTATTTTCCCGCTGGTCGAACGAGATGGTGTTTCAATTCTCAACGGCCGGGAGAGTAGTTTGTGGCAATAGCGCATGAATTCCATGAAAGTGGTTCGTTGGTTGCGCTCCCTTTCCCTTCTGCCTTGATCTTCGGCTTGCTTCTGTCGCTCCTCGGCTTGCTTCTGTCGCTCCTCGGCCTGCTTCTCTCGCTCCTCAGCCTCTTTGCGTCTCGTTTCTGCTTGCAGAAACAGAGACTTGTAATCCGGGGAGCTGTTTTCAGCCATCGATTTGTCAGGGAGACGAAACAATAACTCAACTTGACCGTAACACTCCCATCCGGCGTTTGATCCAGGAGGCTTATGTCAGCTGATCACGGTTCCCGGCAAATTAATTTCTCCGTTAGATGACGTAACTCCTGAGTGCACTGCTGACGCCAATGGGATTTTCCCAAAATACAAATCGATTAGCCGTCCCCTCGAGTCGGACCCACAGCATTTTCAGCTGAAAATGCTGTGGGTCCGACTCGAGGGGACGGCTACGCTGCTATGACAGGTCTAGCCTAAGTCTTTCTACAATAATTAATTTCCCTATATTTCTGGCCCGTAAGTATTATGTACTTCTACCAGTAGTTCTGTGTCGTCTAATAGTGGAAAGTCAAGGGTCACACTAATTATCTCATCAGAAGAGCATGGAATTTCGAGGAATTTGACGATGCGGGACTTCCTACTCGGTCCGCATATTAAGGATACTTCGGCTACACTTTGGCCCGGCCGCACTCTGGAATGGCGAGCAAATAGAGTAGAAATATGGATACGTCAAGTATATGATTTATTTTTATATTGTCGATATTTCAAACGGAATGCGTCGAATATCTTACTGCCTACTATCTCCTTCCCCGGCCGTGACTTTGCTGGGGCCTGTAGAATATTAATTCGACAACTCGCACTTTTCGGAACCTCGAGAATTGCCATCCCTGAAATATACTCAACGTTGAAATACTATAAAGTTACTTCAGCTAAAGTGTTATGTCACACAGCCTTCTATTTCTATACAGATGGCTAAAGCTGCCAATGGAGCCAGCTCGCAAGTTATCCGAGGGGAATATTTCTTGGTAGGCTATTGCATCTCTGCCTAACCTATAAAGACCCTATTTCCAACGGTTATCAATCAAAAGATAGCCACTATCAGCTATGCGATCAGCGGAGACCTGAGCTGTAGACTAATGGAAAGCATAATTTCAAGGAACCGATTTCCTAAGCCATGATCGAAGATATTGGCGCAGGACTTGCAAACAACGAGGAAAAAGTGGAAGATAGTCAAGCCGAGTAAACTAGGACTAGTTAACGAGGGATAGAAATTAGAGATACAGGTGACCTTTCATACGGTTTCGCCAGTAGAAAAAGCAAAGCCGTATAATTTTGGGATCGGCACATCTGGGCAGTTCTTTTCAAGCCATGCATACGTTCCTGCTTCGCATCGGACTTTCTCATCGCAATTTCCAGGCCTGAATCTCTCTCCGACGCGATATAGCAACGGAAATCGCATCAGAACTCGCTTGTTATCCCAACTATTAATTCTGATCGGGACACAAACGTTATACCTGCCGTGGAGCCAATTTTCATTGTCTGCAATATAACATTGACTAGATGATCTCAGGCCAAGATGGTAGGCAACAGCAGCCTTCATCCATTCACGCTTCTCATGAAGGGGGAGCGAAGAACTTTGTTTGCTCAAGGGTATCCAAGCTGATGGAGAATGTTGGATTCTTCAGATTTGGCATCTGAATACGTGATCTCTCCTCGAAGAAGCCGTCGTGTTTTGGGCATAATGATGAATATTGAGGAAGCAATATTTGGATTCACGAATCCAGGGGTAAGTGTTTTATTATTGAGAGAAGCTGCTGGAGCTCTGCCGCAAAGTCCGCCACCGCCTTCCTGACCGACTCCACAACAAGCTTCTTCAGATTATATGTATAGCCTAGAATACGACTTGGGGCTATTTGAGGGACTATTTGGAATTACAAAGACTAAGCCTTAGGAGAGCCATGGATTGGGTATGATGATATAGATTTGGCTCTCTATGATATAAGAATAGGAAGGTGATCGATGGACTTTCTCTTGGATATCCCTTTTCTTAATATGATAGGGAGTAATATACCTATAAAGAATTTGGAATTGCTGACGCTGTTATCTCGCTAGCATTGGCCTATAAGCACCTCGTCTTACGCTAGAAACCCAAAAAGGAAGATTAACTGACAGAACTTGCCTAATATTGTTACTGGATATAATAAATTTGATTAAGAAGCTTGCAAATTAGGGAAATTAAAGAAGAGTATACTATGCTGTTCGTTAGCGGACAGAGAAAGCCCTCGACCTAGTTTATGTTACTTCCTAATTCCTGGGAATAGAACATAATATCAAGCATATGGCATCCTAAATTCAAAAAATTCAGGGCAAAAAGTATCATATCAGCTTAAGTAACGTCGGCACTTAAAAGAAAACAATTCCATCCCGAAGCTTCTATATCGATAACGATCTAGGAAGTATAGCAGAAATGGCAACTTCCGTATTTTCGGAACGACCATAGGGTCCTGAAAATTCGCTTTGTTTATGGCATCCAGCTAATTAACCGATGATAATAATAGATAACATTAATAGGTAGCAATTTCGTCTGATTGTCCAATGTTAAGAGGGAAGCCCAGCCGAAAACGCCTCTATTGAATGATCTAGCCGAAATTGCGGAAGGGAAAATCACTAATGACGATACGCTCAAGTGTTCCAGTAAACCAGCATGACTGTGTAAACCTGTGTAAACAAGGACAAGGGGATTATTGAACGTTTTAGTGCAATTTTGGCAAGCTATTGGCAGCGGGCTCAGCTATGTAATTACATGGGGAGAGGGGGGGGGCAGATGAGTATGCTCTAACACGAGTTCTTATCTGAACAGTGTGGTAATTTGACACGCTTCTTCTACTGCAAACGTCAACATAAATTCAGAGGATAACAGAAAACCTAAAAACAATTGCAAGAACTCGGATGAGACCAGCTCAAGTTAGAAATAACACGTAAAAAGGACAACATCGCAACCCAATTTCCATCAGTATCCTATTTCCACCAGTAGCTATTCTATATAACCCTTGTAGATCACAGCAACAACTTCAAATATAAGATGAGTGGGATCTCCGGGATTGTCGATCTTGCATCTTCAGTTTCTCCAGTTTCTGTTCAAGCTTTTGGATTTCCGTATCTCGAAAGCTGGTTTTAGACGATTTTTGGTAACGTCTAGAAGGGGTAGGAGCAGACTGCCTAGTGGGGGGCTTAGATCTTCGCTGTGGAGGTCTGTGATGCCTCGAAAAGGCAGGTGCAGAATTTCTCGAGCGCCCGTTGAAGGCCAAGGATGAATCGCTTTCCGTATTGGTTTCTTCGCTGATGTTGTCCTCAAAGTGAATATGGCGTCGGCTACCACGGATCGGACGGGGTATGCTGTCTTCCTCCGACGGAATTTCATCTTCATCCATTCCGTGTATAGCACGATAGGCGTGCTCAAGCTCTCGTGCTTTTTGATAGATCAGGCGATCTCCGTCTAATACGGACCCAGTACTGATTCGCCGAATAAACGCCCTCCCCTCAAGCGTAACAACCTTATCTCTCCATTGCACCAGAGTCCGGGTCTGCGGATACGCTGCACCTGCCTCCGGCCAGAGCAAGTCCAGTGCATCCATGCCGCTTTCGTCGTCACCTTCGACCTTCCAACCAACCCCGAGTATATCAACCACATTCTTTCGGTCGAACTTCCAATACATTTCGTCTCCATACATATATTGTTGGTTGCCACGAGTTTTCGTAGGCAAGAACCGTTCCACTTGACTTGGGTTATAATATTCGTGAGAGCCAGCTCGAATGCGGTATATTGGCGCTGATCGATCTCCGTAGCGAACGAAGATTTGGGAACCTGTACCCTTGGGCCACCAGTACAAAACCTTGCCGGTTTTCAGTCGCCGCTGTTCTTTCTGCGTTCTGGCTTCCAAGGCATCAAGACCCCCGATCTGGTTACTTTCGTCATCAGATTGTGACTCAGAACCTGAATCTCGAGCCGCAGAATCGGTTTGATCATCGCCATCAGACGAATCTGCCTCTGTTTCCGCTCTGGGATTTGGCGATCCAATTGCTTTCTCAGCCCATACCGAGCTAATATTCCAGTTCTTCGGAAGGTGATGTCTCCTGTTGAAAAGTTTGATAAGATCGAAGGTTGTGTGGAATGCTCGCCAACCCTCTTCCGTATTCCCTTTTTCTTTCGCTGACAGAAACTGATTATGCCACGTCCGGCACGTGTCATTGTAATACCGAGGATTTATTGTTCCGTTGTCAATGTTGACAACATCATGCGCCCGGTTGGCAGCACGAATACGTTCATTGAGATTCTCAAAGAATTTTTCGCAGCTGTCGTATTCAGGCGAGTCGGAGGTGAAGAACACTTGAATTATATGCTCCGAGTGTTTGTTCGTCTCCTCTCGGATCACATCTTTGGTCCACTGACCAACATGATGAGGTTTATCCTCGGCTGGCGCTTCATGCATAGATGCATCGTCGTCTGTTTTGTCGGATTCATCGTTCTCATCGAACGCCCCGGGAGCATAATCTGATTTGTGGCTCGGGCTGCGGTCTCGGTTCCTCGGGGGGTCCGGATCTTGGTCATGCGCTTGGACGTGAGTTTTCACATCTTTATCTGCTGTGTTTGCTTGGTCTAAATCGGGCGTTCGATTATCCCGAGTATTTGCGGGAGAATTTTTGGATTTGGTCTTCTTCTTTCCCTTCTTTGGCATTTTGTGATATACCAGTGGTGGTGACACAGAACTGGAGAAGTTTTTCTTGAAAATTATAAAGATTATAACTTAGTTGGTTGGGCGAGCTTTTATATCCTTGTTGCGAACCGGAATGGGTGTCGCAAGCGTGTGCGTATATATAAGAGAGTAAACGCACCGCCATCCTAAAAAGATAGCGGCGGGATCCGCAAAAGTGTCGCAGGAAACTCGTCCTAGTTGATAATATATAAAACGCTAATATGGGAAAACCCCTTAAGTTAGGGCCAAAGGCACTTCCTGTATTTTGAACCATGATTTGCGGACTTAATTAGAATATTGAACGGCTAGCACTTTATCGAGAGCCGCGCTGAAACATCTTTTTTTCCCTATAGGGTACGGTAAGTATAGAGGTTTTATCTTCTATTAAGGTTGAGTGATTCAACTAGACTTTATATTTCCTATCAAGTTCCTATCTACTATGGTACCTAAGGCTTTAGAATTTAATTCAACAATATATAGTAAAGTATTATTTTGGGAGACCTTATTTTAGTGCCGATTGTTCAATAATAGTCAGCACTAAGGATCTAACTAACGATAACGTATTCCACAAGCGAGCTGATCACCCCAAAACACCATAGTTAAGCCGATTTTTACCAACGATACAAATCAACAACCACGAGATAGATTCTATTGATTTTATAACTATGGAATATGTTCTATAAAGGAAGTACACTGTATAAATCTTAAAATAATCTAGTGCCGCGATGATAAGATTACCAAGATTACACGCTTATATGGATGTATAAATATATATCTTGGTCGCAATGCTCTAAATTTTTTCGATTTTTCAAAAAAATTTGAATGTTGACTATTTCAATAGCAAAAAGCTAATATTCTAAATCAGACTTTCTAGAAAGCTATAGTTGTTGATTTATGAGGTTGGTAAAAATCGGCTTAACTATGGTGTTTTGGGGTGATCAGCTTGCTGTGGAATACGTTAGTACCCGTAAAATTGATTAGTATGTAAATATCAGATAAGTAATAATTAATGAGAGAAAATAGAAATAATAGCAGGCCGACTATTACGTCAGATCGAGTTCACGAGACGGGATTCTGCCAAGAAATCGTGTCTTATTTACTAACGTAGCTGTAAGCCGGACATTGTAGATTATTATGAAGTTAGATATCTCTATATTCGAAACTACATATTTTATATATGAATTAATCGAAACCCCTATATATAGATAGTGACCTAGGTTTACTCAATTTAAGACTAGATTCTACAAGATTAAGGAAAGCCTGATATTGTAAATCTATATCCGGATAGATAGTAGTAGACAGTTAATCCTATATCGATAGCGTTTCTCCTATATTAGGGTAAGGTTATCCAAAAGCACTCCTTCTATCTCCTCCGAACAGCGGCACTAGGGATGAAGGCTAGCCGGAAATAGGACTCTTTCCATAAGGCCGCACTTTGGACGAAGGCCAACCGAAAGTAACTGGCCGCACTGGGGGGGACGAAGGCCGACCGAAAGGAACCGGTCGTACTGGGCTGGTCGAAGGCTGACCGAAGGAACACTTCGACCTTTCTGGTTTTGGACAGTTTTCTTGCCGATTCTTGCTTTTCGTGCGGTATTTCCCACGGTTTCTCCAGGCTATACCTATATTAGCAATATAATAACCAAAAATTCAATTAATAATTGACATACGGAAAACGATGTTCAATACTCCCATGTTGAACAGTTGAACTAGGCTTGAAACTAAGTATTCTTCCACAAAGAAAATTCTTTGATAGATAGAAATTAAGGAAGCGCGAAGGGAGGTATTTATCAAATTCAGTCTATAGGAGTCAACTAAATAGGCAACCAAAATTCTAAAGGGGATCTGAAACTCAGACGCATAGCAGAACAATTGTGTGTGTTGTTTAGCCGTGCGAACCAAAATAGTGTCGCAGCCAATCTATCACATGTGATCTTACCTCTGATAATGGAAGGTCCACCAGCTGGTCTATCGCGACGCTATTTCTGTGCTTTCAGAACAATAAAGCATTTTTGGTTGTTAATTATTTTACTGGGGCTTGCTCAATAATTTATTCGCGCTAAGGACTTGACGGTGAGGCCAGAAAAGAGTCAAGTCGATTGACTGACTGTACCGATTTTTGGAAAGGGAAAGATAGACAAGGCACAACAATATATTTTTTCTTAGGGTGATATTTCCCGATGAGGGTAGACTCAATTTCATGCGTATGTAGTAAATATTATGTAACAACAATATTGAAATGTTATAGACTTTGCTAGCTATCATTCACGGGAACTGTGGGTTCGAATGTTGCGCCATGCAAAAATGCCATCATTTGCCCTAGGACGTCCGAGCATTGTATGCACCTGAGCTGATACCATTCTGAAAGTGCCCTCCACTGCTGGATTTCCTGTTGATGAAGATAGATAGTCATCTGTGCTTCCCTGATGATTGACTTCTGATGATTGATTTCCGCCTCTGCTTCTGCAAGAGCCTGTTTGTAACAAGAAGCCTGGTCCTCAGCTTCTTGCAATTTCTCGACCAGAGAGTGATTGTCAGCTTGCAATTTAGAAACCAAATCGACTTTCGTATTCCTCTCAGGTTCCTGTGCCACTCTGAATAAGCCTTTAGCTTCTCGATTCACCGAGGATCAGTAAGTCACCTTATTTAGAAGAACTGCGTGAAATCTTTTCCCAACTTCCTGGCAAAGTTTCATATAGGCTCCCACTGAGTGCTTGCTCAAATGCTTTTGAAAAAGCGGCTCAAGAGACGGATCATCGATTTGCCATGCATAGGGCACCTCGTCCTCTGTGATCTTCAAGCGCACCTCAGACGCCTTCACATTGATACCGAGTGTCCCCACTGGCTATCTGTTAGTAATTATTGTTGAAGCGATCCTAGGCCATACATATATGCTGGGAAAGACGTTCACGGCAGGTGGATCTCCACTCGGCCCGTTTCTCATTACCTGGGAGGGGAATTTGGTCTTTCATCTCTGTCTGATGGAGAGGAGTCTCACTAACCGATCGGTTGGTCTTTATGCGTCCTGTTACTTTGCGAGCCGTTTCAGGTTCGGCATATTTAGTCATCCACGGGTTATCTAGTTAGTTAACTACCAGGTACCTAGGTACTGGCGATCTATTTGCCAAGTTCGATTACTTGAGACGATCATGTCGACAAAAATGACTTGTTAATTTTGCTCGTCTGATCTAATATTGGAGCAAAACTCTGGCTGTTGCTTTCATTCGTTTTCAAGATCTCGAATGATTGTGAGCTCATCAAATATACTAGTGTTTTGGATACCAGAGAGAACATCCATCAGCGCTTGAGCACACTTTGAGCATGAACAGGCTTCCCTGAGCTTCTCGTGTGGGAGACAAATGTTCCGCAGGTGTAGTTGTCGCAGGACACTAGCATGGCATTCCATAAATCTAGCAAGATCCGGGCCCACCAGCCAACAATTTGCTAGGTCAAGTCTCCGCAGGGACGGCATAGCAACATCCGACATGAAATCTAGAAGGCTAAAGCTATCCACCAGCTTGAGAGCCTTGACATGCGTAAGAGCATCAGCCGCCGTCCCCATGAGGTTAACATCAGTAGCAACCAATTTAGCATAGAAACCTTCGATTTCCATCGCTTCGATCAAAATACCTTGACCGCGAGCAGTCACCATGGATCTGAGAACCGTCTCCAGATGGATTGGAAACGAGTCTTTCCAATCGACATAGATACGGTTTGCAAACCAAAGAAACTGGTCTTCCTTGAGCGCATCAAATGAAAGCTTGACTGCCTTCAAGCCACAGAGACGGGAAAGAGACTTGCAAAATATGCGTATATCATTTCGCCCGTGCAGAAGTGTGTGCTGGGCTTTAGCAAGCCAACTGAAATAGGAGTGTATCGCGGTATAAGAGAATTCCCTGCCTCGAAGGCCCCAGCGAAAATCCTTATGGTCCCTAGCATATTCCTGTGGTGTATATATGCAAGCAGTGAAGTAGTCCCAATGTTGGATCACTAAAACTATCAGTCAGTGGAAACGGAATTCAGGGCTATGGTGACGCACATGGATCAACCAACTCGGATGCGCTATAATGGAGCATCTTCACATGCGACGCTAGAGGTGATTCCGATATCATCTCTAGGCAATACAAACCACGCTCCGAAAAGTTCACCGTTATCATGTGGAATAAATAAGATACGCTCACGGCTCGGCATTTCTTATTGACTAAAGAGAAAGAGCTGAGAGAGGAACCGCTAAGGTCGGCGACAATCAATCCCAAGAGCTCCACCGGTAAATCTGTAAAGTGCCTGGCAGGTTCCGACGCCATCACGTTGATTTTCACCAGCGACATTGTTCTGTGGTTGTTCTCTCAATGGCACTTGTAATGTTTTCTCGAAGTCGGTTGGGTTTAGGAGCACACTCACCGATCTTTAGCCGCTGGTTTGCGTGAACGATGGGCTTAAATGATGGATGCCGTTTCAAATTGGATAGGGGTAATGTTACTGAACCTCAACCGTTCGTTTAGCACTTCGATTTATCGTGGAAATAAGCCTGCCAACGCCCTTAGGGGACGGCGGAATCCCTGAGAATGACATTAAGACAGCGGTCCTGTTTTAGGTATACAGAGCATAGTAATTTGTGTTCGACCTGATGAGACTTTCCGTGGCAATACACTATACATCTGATTGGACAATTTGCCATCCTTGAGAACATGCTGTTATATAAATGAAAACCCCAGGATAGTATCGCTGGTCCGAGTACCACATAAAAAGCCTACATTTTCTATACAGTCAACACTCTAAGACGATTCTTTATTGCTCGCAAGCTAGAAACGTGAGTCTTGACCGAGTCTATCGTTCGCTCTTCGGGAAGGAACTAAGGATTTCTCAGAATGAAGGGAGTTATCTCCTGGTCGTGTGTTTCCTGCCTGGTTGCCGATTCGAAGTTCCTGAAGATTAATCTTATTCCACACGATCCTGGGTCCGGCTACATAGCCCTTTTGTCCTTTCTGCTTCCTTCTAAACGACGGATCAACATCCACACTCTTTGTAGAAATTGCATGGAAGAAATGCAGTGTGCTTCGTCGGAGGAGCAACTAAGGATGGTTATGAAGAAGAGAGATCAAGTGACGTTTGGCAAAAAGATCGCATGGGTGAGACAGCAATGGAACTTTTGGGTCTCATGTTCAGAAAGTCAGAGGATCAGCGAGATTCTACAAGACGATGGGGATATTTATCTTAATCTCTTCGGCGGCGCGACATTAAACTAGCTTGAACTAAACTGGATGTAACTTCAGATGGACCGCATATAGCCAACCAAATCATAACCTGAACTTTCATACAAGAAGTGGAACTGGCTGGAGTAGATTTTGATTCTTGATCTACTGAACATCTGATACCTATCTTTCGATGAGTGGATGAGAATATGCAGATATATTCCTTTTCATGGTTTAGGTCTGAAAGAAATTAGTATTCCACGAATAAATTTACCAAATAGCCCAGTGCGAGGCATTAAAAACCCCCGAAGCCCAGAGGATGAACGCTTGACCCATCTCCCAGCAGACATCTATACGCATAGTCGTGGTAACCGGAAGGCATCAGAGCTATAGAAAACCCACGTCACCAGAAACCAAGAAGAGATCACTAGTATTTGTTGCTATAACACCTAAAATGTTCAAGCTTCTTCCATAACATCATCTTCACTCCGTTGCATTGGAACGTTTCGTTTCCCAGATTGATCGTCCGGTGCTTTCCTCTTCCCCGTATGAACGTTATAGTTGTATACGTATTCACGAAGCTTATCCGCTGAAATCGAACCTTCCTCATTCCTCCTTTGCTTTGGATTGTCCCTTTTTGCAACTAGCACGAGACGTTCTTTCAATGCTTCCTCGTACGCCTTGTTCATGTCCGGTATTCCAACCCCATATTGGTTGATGAGCAAGAAGTAATGGTCTCTGGCAAGATCTTGCAAAGTAGACCGTAGATTATATCCGTCCCCCGTAGTGAATTTGTAATAAGTGCGAGATTCAAACAAGAACACAACAACTAGCTCCTGATTCTGCGACTGGTACCACATTTGAAGGATCTCGGTCACTTTGCGATGGACTGATAAATAATTCTTGATGCCTAAGGGACGATTGCAGGATGCATCCTCAAAGCCGGCGGCCAACGGTGGCGCGGCCTCAGTTTTGTCGCGATCCGGTGTTCCACTTGGATGAGGATCGAATTCGACTGGTTCACTTGGGGAGTCTTCCTCCTCAACCGGGTCTAGCCTGGAGCTTTGGGAAGGCTGGCCTGCAGTCTGATCTCGTAGAGACGTCTCGTCGGTTTCCATGCGATTAGGTCCGGTGTTACCATACGGGATTTCATTCTGGGGCTCCGTGGGGCCTTCAGAGGAGCCGATGTCGCGACTGTTGAAGGCTTCTCGGAAAATTTCTTTTCCAAAGAAGCAAAATAGAATGTCTCTCGTGACACCAAGAGGGGTTGGATATTGTGCTGCAGGTTGGTCGTCGCCGAAGACTTGTTCGAGAAAAAGATGCCTTCGCTGCTGTTCATACTGGTCTTGGGTTGGGCTGTTAAACCTACGCTTTGCCATGAAGTCGGTGTTGTTTGTTGTGAAATGCGCTCTCTCGGTCGGTCCTTCGTTGTATTTTGGAAGATTGCGCAAAGAACTCTGGAACCGGTTCGACATTGATTGCACCTCGCGCTCTTCAAATCTGCAAAATTCTTCTTTGCAGAGAGATTCAAAGAAACCTTGCGCGATTTTTTGGCTCAGGTTTTCCGTTCGAAGCACCTTGATTTGATCCGAGGAGAAACCCAACCGGTCAGCCAAGATAGCCAGCTTGCTCAGGCTGAACATCTCGGTCGACCAACCAAAGTTGCGTCGGTTATTCTTTGCATCGTTGTGCTGTTGAACGAGATGCCGGAGTCCAAAAAGCCATAACTGGATCATACAAGCAGCGAAAGGACTTGCCGATGATGGCATGGGCGTGAAGTCTTGTTCGGATCTTTGAATCTCGAGTGATCTGCCAGTTCCAACAAGGCTCCATTGGTAACACATGGTCTTTCTTAGATTTATGAATTTTGGCGGGCAGAGACGATGAAGCGCTTTTGCCGGACCCTCAAGAAATAATGTGTCCTGAATGAGCGTGTTGAGGGATATCAGCCTTCCTGGCGTTGAGACAAGTTTGTCTTGTAAGATCTTCCTCTCTTCCACTCCAGAAATAAGAGGAAAAATTTGCTTTGATTCAACGAGCTCGGCGATACGCCTCCGGTCGCCCAGTGAACACTCGGGCATCAGGCCTTCGACAAGCCGTACGGACGCTGAATCCGCAAAGGATGCACTGCGTTCTTCGAGAAGCCTGGCCCATAGTTCATGGACCCTGCAAAGATAATGATACAAAATCTGACAGGTTAGTAGATGACAATTATCGGAGGTAATTGTCATACCTCTGGGCACTTTAGACCGAGCATTCGCCGAAACTGGGTGGATTTTAGAGGTTCCCACAGTCCTATATAGGGCAACAATTTATCCAGTCCATCAAGAAGAAGTTTGTTGCGTTGCAAGCGTCGTATGTCTTTACGTCGATCGTCAGTCTCGAGTCTAGCCCACCACTTCTGTTCCTGTGCGCCGTTTTGTAGGGTCTGGTATAGTCTGAGAGTGCGATAAATCTCTCCGTCTGTGAGTCTGAGGCTTTTCGTCGATTCTTCGCGGAGTTGAGTTAGGGCTTCCGAGGGGAGGACTAATAATCAGGTCAAACTTTGATTGAGTAGATCTTTGTCTGGAGACCTACCATCTAGATAGAGGTCCACAAGCCATCTGTTTTCTCCAAATGCTTCACCAGCCTTCAACCGATGTTTGCCGTAAACACAAGTCAGACGGGCATCCCGTTCCAGTAATAGGCGTGGCTGGTTTGTTGGGTCCAGAAGTGCCTGTCGGGAGAGGTTTGTGTGCGTAAGGGTCTTTGTCAAAGTCTCTTGATCAATTATAGCAGCGACTCGATGCTCCGGCTCAAGGTTACCGCAACCTTCAATTTCGAAAATTGTAAGAAGCCTTTTAACATTTCTTTCGTTCAGCTGTCTTCCCCCAAAGACATCATCTGGCTCGAACATTAAGTGCCGTAACTCGATGATGGCGCATCCCTGGTAGTATTGTAATTTTTGGAGGGCAAGTTGGTTTGTCCGATAACCGAGGGGATTATCAGGAGAGTCCATTTTCCGGTGATCGAGAACACCTACCAAGTACCTATGGATTTATCATATTTCTGCGGCACCGTTTCCGTGTCGCAGACTGAACCCTAACAGCCCCACCTCCCTGATAAGTGCTCCGGCACTCTCTGGTGCTCCGGTACTCTCTGGTGCTCCGGCACTCTTTGGTGCTCCGGCACTCTCTGGTGCTCCAGCACTCTCTGATGCTCCGGTACTCTCTAGTGCTCCGGCAATACTTACTGCTCCGGTACTGCTTAGTGCTTTAGCACTTTTTAGTGCTCCGGCACTCTCTAGTGCTCCGGTACTCTCTAGTGCTCCGGTACTCTCTGGTGCTCCGGTACTCTCTGGTGCTCCGGCACTCTCTAGTGCTCCGGTACTCTCTGGTACTCCGGCACTCTCTAGTACTCCGGTACTCTCTGGTGCTGCTGCACTGTTTAGTACTCCGGCACTCTCTAGTGCTCCGGCACTCTCTGGTGTTCCGGCACTCTCTAGTGCTCTGGCAATACTTATTACTCCGGTATTACTTAGTGCTCTAGCACTCTTTAGTGCTCCGGTACTCTCTAGTGCTCCGGTACTCTCTAGTGCTCCGGCACTCTCTAGTGCTCCGGCACTCTCTGGTGCTGCTACACTATTTAGTGCTCCGGCACTCTTTGGTGCTCCGGCACTCTCTGGTGCTCCAGCACTCTCTGATGCTCTAGCACTCTCTGATGCTCCGACACTTTCTAGTGCTCCGGCACTCTCTAGTGCTACTACACTATTTAGTGCTCCGGTACTCTTTGGTGCTCTAGCACTCTCTGATGCTCCGACACTCTCTAGTGCTCCGGCAATACTTACTACTCCGGTACTGCTTAGTGCTCTAGCAGTCTTTAGTGCTCCGGTACTCTCTGGTGCTCCGGCACTACTGGTGTAGTCATTGGCTCTTATAATTTATTCTCATACTGTGGTTTGCTATATCGAACAGTATCCTATTGTATCTTTATTATATATCTGAGAATACCTATCCTTAGCTTTCATAACCTGCCTCATCCACATGACTGCCAATCCGAATTCCCATAGGAAGCGTTTCAAAGTAATGCCGTTTTAGACACCATGCTCCTCCAGGGTTTGCCAAATGCAAAAAGTCGTCCTATATAATATATCATCTATGAGCATCCTCTTCTATGTCCATAGTAAGTGATAGTACCTTCAAAAGTTGCTCCACTGATGTTGCTGCCTTCGTTCTCTCGATAAAAGAATTCGCTTGTTCTGACAAGGGCGGTATATCTGCATCTCGGCTCGATTCACATAGTAGAGTGGTGCGATCGCTGAGCGAGACCACAATGGATCCAACCGCTTTAATATCTTTATGTCGGTCATAGAAGGATCTTTTCTCCAGCAAGCAATCGCCGATATTTGCTAATATATAATTAACACGGTTCAATGAACACGATTCAGGAGCCACGATAGGGAAATATACCAATTTTTACATCGCCTTCACAGGTAAGAACAATGTTGCTGCAGTCGATCGAACCATGGGAAACTCTCAACTCCAAATGGATATGTTTGAGACCCTCGAGAATCTCTTTGCAGATTGTCGCTATATCTGCCTCGCTGAACTGAACCGCTCCTGCAGCACATCCTAAAGAGATTGCTAGATGCTCATAATTATATATTAGGTAAACCTTGTTTTGGTCTTGAGATTGGAAAGTGTCCACTAGGGCAACCAGGCTTTTGTGGATGACGGGATGCAGTCCTCGAAAAGCTCCAGCTTTCTGGGTTCGACGCTCCTTGATAAGGCAGACAGGGAAATTCTCAGTATCCTTCAGGGCTACCACACCTGGTCCAGCTTGATCAATGTTATAAAATCTGTGGTACTGAGTTGTCGACTGCTTCTTTGAACGATCCAAAGCTTCGCTAGTCCTGCTTGGCTTGATAGGAATTCCGAAACGAGTTGAATGATTCTTATCAGTTCCCCTTTCACTAAGGATTCCTCTGGATCCCACCCTTTCGTTTTCATCGCCGTTCCTTTTGTTTTCCCATAGCTTATGTGGCAGGAAGGTCTCCCGCTTCGAGTCTGCCACCATGGTTCAAAGCTTTCGTCGTAGTGAGGGCATATATGAAGCTATAGCTGAAAACCGCAATATCTGGGCCAAGTTCACGATATGTAGTCGCCTTCGAGCAACTTGAGAGGCGGGAAGGGTGGTGGGCGGTGAGAACTAAGCCTGAGAAAGTCAACTAGTTCCTACTCCCAGTGCACGGACCCAACCAGAACATAAGAACGTCACCCAATTGCTCCGCGTTATCCCGGGACCTGAAACGGAACGCAAGTCAACTAGATGTCGTGGTAATAAGGTAGTCCAATCAGATTTTGCACTAATCCTCATCTGCAACACCAAAGTGTATCGGCACGAAACTAAGCAAATACGTCACTGTCCATCACTTGCCAGGTCAGTTGCGACACTAAAATGGTACCGCGGGCACTGCTAACGATTTTGTCAAGCAAAAAATGTCGCACTAGACAACCATAGCACGATACACGCAGATGGTCACCACTTTCTACTTACTGTCGCATCTCCTTCCGGTAAAATGATCCAAGGTTGTTCGATGTTCTAGATACTTACTGAAGCACATCTACAGGGCCACCAAATTCAAATACAAGGAACTAGAGCATACTAAGGACTAGCGGTGGATACGCAATGTAACAGGGGGAGTGGTCAAACTCATCAGGATTGCTGGCAGTGGGGAAAACCATCTTTCTGGATGAGTGCATTAGCCCATTTCTGAATCATGGCAAGACAATTTATATTCGCTCCATGCTATACAGAAAGGCCCCTGCAAACTGGAAGCGCTCATAACCAAATCATGCTTAGAATGCTCCGCGCCATCGAAAATGACGTCCTTGAACAAAGTCAGTCACGAGACTTGAAGTTCGTTCAAAGTGCCTACCCCATGTTTCAGTCCGCTGTCAATCCGGGATTGCTGTCCTGTCCTGCCTTTAAAACAGAGTGGACAGAGTGGACAGAGAGATGTCACCCGACGATCTAAACCCATGTTAAGTCCCGTTTACTTGAAGATTCTTGGCCTCAAACCCGGCTGGCTGGCGCCAGTTCTCGGACACCCGAAGGAGCGAAACAAGATAGTTTACCAAATAGTATTAGGATGGCTCAACCTCGACACCATGCGATTTTCACTTATATAATGCCGTCGAAACAATTTTGCCCGAGCTCCGAGTGGGACTCCCGAGGTCACGTGGGAAGTTATATCACCGTGGTGTGGCGTTGGGCAAAGAGGAGGGGTGGGTTAGGCAATTTTCATCTGATGCCTATCCACAACCTCGACTTACTGCCAGGTCTTTCATGTCCTCCCTCCGATTACGAAAATCCTGGCGAACAGACTGAGCCCTGTGATACTACGTTCTCTTTCTCTATAATCATCCTTCCCACCGACCTTCAACTCTAACCAAAAAACCAACTTATCGCCTACGACCAAGAAGGTCTAAAGTCCCAGCCTGTCAAGGTATTATCGGTTGCGCCTCTTGTTCAATATGCCTGAAGCGGTCACAAAGGACACTCTGGTATGTCTACTGTTGGGATTGTTTTCCAGGTAGTCAATAACATGTCCCAGAGCAAGGCTTGGAAGAAAGAGCTTGCCGATCCAGCTGCATTTAACGACTACATTACGCATCCGTACCATTCCATCAACCGAGAGCCTTTCGAGAGAGAACTTTACTGCTTTGAATGCCAAGAAATACGGTTCCAAGATAAAAAAGGCAAAACGATCCATACGGAGCAAGGGAGTGGTGAAATTGTTCTTCCTCCTCAGATTGGAATTTTTGCAATCGGTGGGAAAACAAGAATCGTAGACAGACGATGATTGTTTGGGTCAGCGCATAGTAGCTGAGGGGCATCCGTCATAATAGAGTTTGTTTGCCAAATTCACTCCCGCAAAAAATCCGATGCGCAAGTGAATGATTCCATGTTGCGGCTGTGCCCTCCATATCTGCATGGTGATGCAATCAGTGGTATCAACAAGTAGCTGTTCTCGTTCCCAGGTTCTCAATTCACTGTTTTCAATGCCTTCGCAGATATCAGCACCAAAAACTGATACCATTGCCGAGACAGATGCTCCTCGCAACGTAAAGTACGCAAAATCTGTAACGGGTAATTAGCGGTGCGTCTTGGTGACTGACTTCACCTTCCATACCAATCTCTGAAGAGAAAGACATATCAGTATTCCCAGGACCCAAAGACCCCTCTGATCCGCTCAATTTGTGAACCGAAGGGGGTAAAGCCGAGAGGACAGATTCGATTTTTCGGCTTGCGAGTGGGAACAATAAATCAGCAAGTTCAAGTGCAGCGCCAACATCAAGGCGAATGATAGTATCTTGGTAGCCGTCATAGGGAACTTTCGTCTGAATACATTGGGTTGTTCGGGAAAAGTGACCAGTCAACTTCTTTGACAGATGAGTGGGTGAGCGTTCGATCGCGTCACATATCTTATCTCCGAAAGCGATTCGGATTGCCGAAAGGTCGCACATATCTAATGAGCAATTTTCATTGCCATCAGCTTCCGCTCCAGTCACTGGTGGGCGTGATTCGAAGATCGATCGCATTAGGTTTCGAAAGTGGACGGTCCTGTCAATGCCATGCTTTATGGCGATTTGCCAAAGTAGCAAGTTGGCATCATTGGAGAGAAAGATTTTTCGCTCCCTGTGCTGTTGGAAAAACCGCGAGTCAATGCGATCACAAACTCTTGGTGAAAAAGTGAGTATAAACGCGAGAAAGAGGTATGGATCTTTCTCGAGAACTTCCAGATAAATTTTTCGAGCCTTCCTTTGTCGAGTCTGTGCCAAATATTCGCGATTTTCGAGTGGTTCACGTCTGCGTTGCTGTGATTCTTGGGCCACGCAGGCTATGGCTAAACGCTCCCCAAGAAGTGTTTGATCCGCAGCAGGAATAGTCTCCAACGTCTCAATTTCGTCCATTTTCCTGTATACGGCAGCGAAATTCAGATATTTGGACGGCATGGTATTTGCACGTAAGGACAGAATGGACAGAATGGACAGAGTGGACAGAATGGACAGAATGGACAGAGTGGACAGAATGGACAGAGTGGACAGAATGGACAGAGTGGACAGAATGGACAGAGTGGACAGAGTGGACAGAGTGGACAGAGTGGACAGAGTGGACAGAGTGGACAGAGTGGACAGAGTGGACAGAGTGGACAGAGTGGACAGAGTGGAAGGAAAGCCCGTCGGAACAGGGAACAGGCTCGATTGGCTGGATGGTAGTGTGACGCTCTCGCGCGATCGTACAAAATACGATGATAGAAAAGTCGCCTGTCTGCGAAGACATATAAGGCTATGGAATTCCCCATCTTACCCTGCTAGAAAGCATGGTGCTTGATTGCGAAAGCAGAACACGTGCCAGTTACCACATCTGACCAAACTTCCTACCACTGTTATCCAAACGATCCACTGAAAGTTAGTCATGACTTAAAGTTTTTGATGCTGTTAGTAACTAATCACCTCCAGTAGATGTGCGGCTGGGACGACAAGTACTACCAAGGCTGCGGATGCCCTTTCCGTACGGACAAGACCAGGCCGTGTGATCGAGGCAACTGTCAAATAACCACGACTGAGCCCCGGCAACAATTTACGATCGTGTGGGTGCAAGGCAAATGCGCACAGCACTCGTATCTCAGTCCGTCCAGTTCCGAAAATAGCTTCCCTTAGTTCTGGCCATTTGCCAATAGGAACTGTCACTGCTTACGGAAGTGATAGAGTCTATCAAGCGAAACAATGAGTAGGGGTAATATGTACTGGGGTTGTATCTATCATGTATTCAGTGCGCACGAAATGGCAACATACCACACGTACATATCTCGGTCTCTTTTTCTTCGAATAACAGTAAATATTACGCTTGCTTGTGTAATCCCTTGCTTCATCACATTAAACTAGCTTGCCTTCATAGTTAAAAGGCCGTGACTAAGGTCGACTCCGGTATAACCTTCCACTTTAGGATTAGCGTTAATCTCTCATTCCAGAAATAAAAAGGATAGTTTGGAGGCCCTTCTCCTACAGTCATGCGCAGTTCCTTATCCCTTTCCAGAACTTGCCCTTTTCCAAATCCTATTCAATACATACCACTTACTCCGACCATATACCTGCAATTGCGCATCATTCATGGCCAACCTCGCTGATATACGAGGGGAGATCTTCGGAGACAACGATTCCAAACGAATTGTCATCAAAGTGAATACCAAACTCCTTGATCCTCAAGACTATCGCGCCTCGGCGAATAGTGTTGCCAGCGAAATATTCCCCGAGTGGGAAAGTGACTCTCGGATCCTTTTCCTCGCTATTGATGTGTGGAGTGAACGAACCTTTATCGTTATTGACGTCAACCGTCATGATTACGACTTTCGCACAGCACACAAAAACAAAACCATTCTTCCGGTCTATGTTCTTCGGCACCGTGGGAAAAATCGTGGGTGGGTTCTCATAAGGTGGCCCCAGGAGGATGAGCCCCTCGCTGTGAAACTAGCCGATCTTCACAATGTCAATGGGTTTGACATACCGACGCCTTTCTTGGAAAACCATAATTCACGCATCGTACACGCGAATCCCCGCGAGTTTCCTGTGTGAGCTTATATTGTGTTGGTGACCTCGTTCTGCGAAGGCTTGCTGGTTCGTCCAATCCAGTTGCTGGGCAAAAGCAACACTTGACAAAACGGACGAGATTTATTATATTCTAAGCCACAAGATTGGATCTATCCCACCACAAAGGTAGAGCAGGGCAACACAACAGGACAGTATCAACATGTTCATAAATTACCCACCAACAGCCGTCAACCAGTATAATAAATGGACATTCTACCCGCTGTCTCAGAGGGCTTGACGACCTGTATTTTGCCATCGCCATATCGAGACCACAGGTGTTGGCTTCTTCGAGCAACATCCATCCCAATTCATCACGTCTCGCTGAAATCATAGGAGCTTCAGAGAGACAAGGCAAACACTTTCCTACTTTTGCCTTTTCGTCCCTTCTTCTTGGGCTTAGAATTGACGCTTGGCTTTCCTTCCCCATCTGGATTAAGGTGCCGTTTCCTCCTCAGCCTCATCCAGAACCTCAGGAGGGCCCCCTCTTTCGGTCGACGAGTCAGAAAGCTCAGATTCTTCCGTATCCGAGGTCATCTCACATAGATCCATATCTCCCCTCCCTTTTCAGGCAGCTATTCATAAGAGAGGATCGAATCTACCTTGTGTAGGTTAATTTAGTCTCTTATAACAAGTTAGGGTCAAGGGAAGACTGTCATACCGTCGGCCTTTGCCCTAACGAACCGTTCGCAAGTCTCCGAGACTTTGGTCAAGATTGAGTACCCCCTATCCCAGCTACAATATCGTTGCGGCGTTACTATTATGACTACTCAACCAGACCACAGCTTTCACCCGGTCTGATTAGGTAACATAGATAATGAGTCTCAGGCCAAGTGTGTATTATACAGCCACACGAAAGTAGACTTTGGCTCTGGGTGTAACTCTGTTACTGCATGCCAAGCTGTTAAATTGCTATTGCGAATTACAAGACCTCTTCATATATCCCCGAAATACTAATACAGGGTTTACAGTGTTTTCCCTCGTGCAACGCTATACCCTTACATCGAATATTCTATTCCTTATCCATCAAATGATCCAAAAGTCCGGCCAGGTTGTGCAAATTTGCTTCACGTGCTGCAAGAACCAGCGCCATATCCAAAAACCAGTCGCTGTTGCAAACAAGAGATTTTTGAATCTTCAAAATAGCGCGCTTTTCCAAAATGGTAAGCTCGCTTTTGTATACCTCGGCGTGTTGTTCTGCGAACCTGGCTTGTCTCTCACACAGAACTTCTTTCTTCATGAAAAGATCTCTGCTTTTCGTACATGCACCCGACACAATTTCTACCACGAGATCCTGGAGCGGAAACAGAGACCTATCCCTAGACTGGGCAAGGGATGTGCGTTGTACAATACCATCAAGTATGGTTGCACTTTCATCTGTTTGGCGCTTGGCAGCCTCTATTGCAGCCGGGCGATATTCGATGGAGTCATTGCTATGATCAATAAGCCAAATGGCAGCTTCCACCCGGTCTGATTGGGTAGCTCGGAGTAGTACAGCGGGTCTCAGTTCCTGAGGCAACAAAGCGTGTATATGGAGCCACTCGAAAATAGACTTTGGGTCTGGGTGAAACTCGGCTACTGCATGCCAAGCTGTCAAATTGCCGTTGCCAGTTGCAAGACCCATTGAAATATCGATGCCTCGGGCCAACAATCTGTTCGCCAAATCGACAGTGACGTACTTGCAAACAGTATAGATATGCTTCACCCGAAGCGTTAATGAGAGGTCTAGGTCTGGAGCCGATTCAAGTCGATCCCAACATATCTGAAAAACTTTCGCGTCGGTCACAGTTTGTTGGAAGATTGTTGTATGATCTTCAAGTCCGGTTGACAGAAATTTGAGCAATTCTTTGGGTTCCGCAGAAGAGACTAGGCGACATAAAAGCTCTTTGTTCTCAAGGTGGGAAGCAAGGGCAAAGAAGCTATAGCCGTGGTTGTTATAGTAAGAAGGTCGAATTGCCCAGCGGTCAAGCATAAAATAGAAACAGTCCGTGCATTCAGTCAAACTCCAGGTAGCCAGATCCCTTTGTCGTTCGGGGTATAAAGGGATCTCGTGTTGATTGCTCACGGCATCGTTATAGTTGAGATAGAGGTTCCAACGGGTTCGTATTATTTCTCGGATCCGTAAGCTCCGTAAGAAATGTTCAATCTCTCGTCGAATACGTAGATAAGGGTTCGTTTCGTGTAGTAGCAGTCGAAGTTGATGCAGAGCGTAATGGGAACCAAGAGGTTTGGAAAAGAAATGTAGTTCAATAATATACTGTAGGAGCTCAGGCGGAAGCCGTTCAAGTAGCTGGGGGAAGGCCTCAGGATGAGTGTCTTGGATAAATTGCATAGCGGGTATAGATTGTCTTCTTTGGAATTTAGTGATGCGTTTAGACTTGGGTAAAGCGACACCATCGGGCCTTCTTTATAGAATCTTTGATATTAGTATTTTCGAAAGAGTCCGTTCAAAAATTTTCAATCTAAGCTAGCCCGTCTACATATTCTAGGCTTCCAACTAATACGCCCACAATAAATAACAATATGTGATAAAAGCCAGGATAGGAATGGCATTCAATCTTAAACCACTCCCTAATATTTCCAAATACTTGAATATATAGCCATTATAATCCCCAAAAATCAATGTGGGAGAGCTCAATTAAAGCGTTTCTAAGCTTTCTTTCTAACCATTTGTTATACATGTCAACTAGTAAAGGGAAATTATGCTTCCCATAACTAATTCGGCTTGGAATATTGTATATCAGCAGTTGTGCCAGAGAACTAGTAGGAATTTCAATACCTCTAGGGTTCAGTAGAATAGCGGAAACAACTAAAGCGGAGATTCTCTTTCACGAGATCATATCTCCTATAAAGGTTTGTGAAAAATTATATTACAATATAGTCCTACACTATATCAACCCAGATTTTCAAACTCCATCACTGCTTCCCCCGTAAGACGGCGAAGAAGTTCTGGAAGTGTTCCGGTGAAGTGCATTGTTCGTCCCTAGCTCGGAACGGAGAGGCTCAGCACCCATCCAGGTCCTCTCTTCTTTGGTCTTAAGCCTTGAACTATCGCTCGAGATTTACAGTGCACAAGGCCAGTACCTAGGAACTCGGCAGCTCGAACCAAAAGCCTTTCATCATCGGATAGCCGTTCATTAAGCAATTGGCGCAAGATGTTCAAAATATGTGGCCCTATCTGTCGAATCATAGTTGCCAGCATAGGGTCATTCCACATCGCCGTATATATTTCCGGGAGAAACCATTCTTGGTAAGGGACAGTCGGCTTGGGGTACAAGCGCTCGCAAGCTAATCTTAGAATCTCGATCCTAGGGATGTAATATCCCTTCGTTGGGCCAGGCTGCAAGACATCAAAAAGAGCATTCATGCTTCTAAAAAACATGTTTCACCAATGATAAAATCTTCTGTGATAAGGTCAGAGAGAAAGTAGCAGCTTTGTCACTTCTTATTTACCTTGGTGAGCTAGAAGGAGATAGGGGTTAGGTTTCTTCGAGGAAACAAGAACATAGATTTGAGAAAGGGAATTTATATTCAATTTATACTCTTAGATATCTTTTCACCGCTACTTCACCGAATAAACTATTTTGGGTAACTATTCAATGATTTTTTCGATTATTTCTAGGTATTTTTCCTTGTACCTATTTTCTGAGCATTCTCCATAGTGCCATAAATACACTCGTACTATATTCCTTCTTTGCGTATAACCTGGTAATAAATTGACTAAGATGAACCACTATCTAGGACTTCAATATACCTTTATACTATTCTTGAAACTTGAGTTCTTCCGTCGGTTTTCCGGGTTATTTCATTATGGCTCACGTACCCCAACTCAGCCTTAGAAATAACAGTGAAAGAAGGGAAGGTACTTTGACAGTAGCTTTTGTGAGAAACGCATCTGAATATTTAATGTAGATACTTTAGTAAATACTCTCGCAAATAGTATTTTCTAGTACTGAAGAAGCTGTAATAGATCAGGAGCTCTCCCCATCCGCTTTACAATATACCCACCAAACTCAGGAAGTGAAAGCTCCAACCACCAATAGCCTTGATACACGCAGTATCCCTTACGATAAGGGCTTAGACACTCTACTACTGCGGTAGAGACCACCGCCCCATTCTGCCGATGAAGAATGTCTCCTCCGTTTCTCCAAATCTTGACCTTTCTGTGCAAAAGTGTCACCAGCTGAGAAAGTTGGCCCACCTCACTCTTTGCAAATCCCTCGTCCATAATTTGTTTCTGCAACTGGCTGAGAATATATGGCCCAATCGTTGAGCAGATTGTAAAATATCCGGTCCCTAACTTTACCGCCAAATAGATCTCTGGAAGGGAGTATTCATTCCTGTCACTCCGGTAGAGCTCGTTGCAAAAGGTCAAAAGGCCAGAATTGATTGGTATAAAGGAAACACCGATAGGTGAAAGCTTTTGCACCATCACCACGTCTATCCTATCTTAGCGACAAGTAGTATTAAGCCAGTGCTCCTTTGTTCTTACCTGTGCTAATTGTGCATATTCCTGTCGATGCTTGGTTTAAAGTGTCTATGCTGCCTTTGATAAAATTAGTGATCTGGATAATGTGCGTATTGACTTACTTACCATCCAGAGTTCCGTTCAAAGGCCATGGGCTTTGGGAGTCCCAAAATGTAGAGCCAAGGGGTTGATACGCGGACGATTGCATTCTTGTAGTTCACGAAGGAATTGGGGAAGACCTGATGATTGCATGAGTCTGACTGGGACGATATGGGCTTCGAAGGTATATATATATCACCAAACCGTGATTATGTGGCCACCTAGACGGGATATAACGATTAGATTAAAAATCGAACTGATGGAAAACAATAGCAGAATCGTATATTGTGAGTCGATCTGTGGAGACTAGCTAGTATCTTTTTATATATCTATAGGACTTCTTAAGTATCTCAGAGCTAAATATCGCTGTATATGTGATATTCTACCCTCGGATTGGTCTTCCGACTTAGTTCTGAGACCTAAACCCTGGGCCCGTCAAGGAAAAGGACTTCAGCAGCGGTCCACCCATAGATTGTACAGCCATAGATTGTACAGGATTATCTTACAATTAATATTAATTTTGCCCGAGCCTTCGACATCATCAGAGCAATCTCTAGAAGCGACCTTGACCACTTACTTTCAGGCTGGCCCATAATGACCGTGCTGGATATAGGCAAGAAGAGTAGTTCTTGCTGCCTTTACATATACAAAAAGCGTTCACAAGTGCTATCTCTAGTTTTAAATAGTGATAGTAGAAACCAGAGGTATCGTATTTAGCAAACTATCTGATCATAT
Organism: Penicillium alfredii; assembly: GCF_028826965.1. Taxonomy (NCBI): domain Eukaryota; kingdom Fungi; phylum Ascomycota; class Eurotiomycetes; order Eurotiales; family Aspergillaceae; genus Penicillium; species Penicillium alfredii. The sequence goes on along the minus strand of NW_026622708.1, from coordinate 2,508,820 downwards.
ACTCGAAATCCTTCTTTTAGGCACCCAAGGTGTACAAGATGACTAGTTATATAAAAATAAAAAGGAAGAAAACCGTAGCCAAACAACGCAACGGGCAAGGATCTTGAAGAGGCTTCGTTAACTCTAACCTCTGAAGGAACATCCGAAGGCATCCAGCCACAGCTCTTGCATTTGTCAACAGAACAAGTCTCAAAATGAACATTTGTTTCCGCTCATAAACATACATTTTGTCGTGCGAACAATTGACTGCCACTGTCTTTTTAAGCTCTGGAAAAGAGTTTTATGCTTTGATACCTCGTTCTTGTCTTGGTTGTTTTTGTTCAAATTTATGACATCCAGGCGACGAAAACTGTCCTCAATGTACATAAGTTCTTGTAGAATTGTTTCGACGGGGATGGGTTGTTGAAGAATTCGCAATGGCTTGTCGATAACAGCGAAGTTTTTGATCACAAATTCTTCGTATTTACCTTGAATCGCACATCGCAAAGCATGATGGAGGGCCTGATGCGTGAATGGATCGATTTTGTTTTGTGCCTGAGATTAGTTAAAAAAGAATGGCCCTTGGGTATCATTCTAACATACCAAGGATTTTTCATAGTCAACGCACTTTTCTTCCACCGGCTCCACCTTGTGCATAATCTGGAAGACAGCTGAAGAAAGCTTTCCCATCTCCATAGAAAGTTCCTCAAGGTGTATAGACGGTATCTCAAGTGAGTTTTGCACAAAGGCAAAAAAAGGAACCCGAAGAAAGATCTTATAGCCATAGTGTATATGGCTTTCAACAAGATAAGAAATTCTTGGATCATCGCTCTTTGGAACAAAACCCAAATGTTCCTCTCGTATAGAATGCCTGACTTCTGGCAAGTCAATCCCAGCTGTCTTGAGAAAGGAATCATTGAAAGGGCGATATCTGCGTAGAAGTTGGCACAGAGAAGCTTCAGGGTCTTTCAAAAGATCCAGGACGTCTTGTTGGCGCCAAGACCTAGGCACAGTTTCTTGTTGCTTCACTGATATAACGTTCATAATGTCAAGGTCTAGGAGAGATTATCGAAAAGGAAAATAGTCGATAGGGCGTGGTAATTCAAGCCGCTTTAAGTTAGGAATTATAGAGCCTTCATGAATGCTGTTTATATATACCACTCTGAAGTAACTTATATACCCCTATTTACTAGTTGTTACTGATCGTCTATACTATTGGCGCTAATGCACAGCATACATTTCGACAGGTTTACCTGGTGGTCGGCCCTACTAGGAAAGCAGTCACAGCATTACTAATTAAACAGTAGCTCACGATTCCTATCTGTGCAGATATACCCTAAGCACTAATTTAAGCCAATATATCACAGTTCAGACCCTCTGATCGCGTTACTGGCATTTTCTTCAACAGATGAATCATGACCCTCTATAGAAGCTTCCAATTTTTTATTTTTACAAGCGTCACAGTCACCACAATACTGTCGAAGGTCTTGGTTTCTCTCTTCAGTTTTGCTGCAACTGGGCTTGTAACACTGAACCCAACCCCAATATACCTTTTTTCTTCCACAGGAAAGGTAGGTGTAGTATTGGTCCCAACACATGGCTGCGCGTATAAGCTTATTCTACACCAGGTTAGCATAGAACCTTTCTACCAGTATAGGAGTTAAACGTACGACCTGGAACAGCAGATAGTAACCAGTGCTTGCCAATAAGGTAATGGACAAGAAAAGATACCGCGTCTTAGATACGCGTCTGAGGCCGTGAAGTTCTTTGGTAGCAAGGAAAATTGGGAAGGAAGATTCTGAGGTTCTTATGTGAAAGCACTCCTCCTTAATTGTCCAACTGCGAATAGAGGACTGAAACACATTATACCACCAATAAGGACGGATATTTGAACATTAAGTTTGTGGTGGGGGTGTGGCACTTGGCTTCTTGGTCCCAGTGGTGTCGTACGCACCACGTCTATTATGATTTAGCATACTTTGAGCTGGCAGTTAATCAAAAAATAGTACCTACCCCAGGTCAATTGACGAGGCACTGACAGACCCAACCATCGCTAGATTCATTTCAAGTCACTGCCTTAATACAATGAGCCTTGTATTATGAATGTTTCCGGGAATATAGCTTCAACGAAAGGCAGGCCTAATGGCGTGGCAAAAGAGGACACAGATCAAGATCGCATAGTAGATAATGATGCCATATAAACAAAAAGAGGAAAGGATATCAAGGTAAGGAGAACCAAGATCTTGCGTGATGATATGGCCTTTAGAAGGGGTGTTGGTCTGCATTGGACTTCGGCCTACTTTTGAATCCGCCAGTCTCTATATACTATGTCTGCTAGGGAAATAGGATATCTGGCTTCTGCTGTCACACATCCTGCCGCCGGATGTGTAAGGTGTCCAATAAGCATAAGTCCTATTAAAACTTCTGTAGAAAGCGTATATTACTGGTAGTGCGATTAGTAAATAAACATTTGCTTTTTAGAGACACCCACCCTCTGTAGCGACCTGTACATCAGAATTTGTATGCAGAGGTGCCATTCCCGTTTCAGAGCCTAGTATGGTTTCTTCTTTTGAAAAAGGCTCATTGTTAGGCTCAGGAAAAGTGTCTGTCAGATGAGCTTAGGAGGCAATGAGCGAAAACCTAGCCAATTCGTAACGCATGCTTTCGTTAGGGGATTCTGAATCAATTAATACACAACCACAAGCATCTATCACTTCTCGTAAACGGTACAGTAAAGAAGAGTTCGTTCAAGATTTATCCAGCTCCCTAAATAGAGATCTGGATAGTCTCAAGAGCTAAGGCGCCTGAGGTTTTCCAGTTCCTGGTATTACTTCACATTAATCCATTTCGGGGGAATTTTCTTGTTGCACAAGAAAATTCCCCCGAAATGGATTAGTGCAAATCTAGCCGAAGTTTCTACTCCACCCTTACGAAAAGAGCGAGCTTAGAAAGAGATCACGAAGTATATATATACGGACTAAACTAGTATAGACCTATGCCAAAAGAAGATAATCTCTGAATTCTCAATTTAAATAAAGCCAAAAATTTTTCTAATACCCAGACCCCTAAGCGAACGTGTATGCCCTAGGGGTTGGGGTTCGTACGTCCGATGTGGTCCGTATATAGTTCGGATCGGCGGCACTGCTGAGTAGCGTATTTTACCTTAACATAAGAGTCTGTTTCAGTCACATTTCAAGACTATTTGCACCCCAGTACTTATCGTGCCTAGGATTACCCCGTAGGACGTTGCCGGAATGGAGGCAGCACCGGAGGATTATCTATGTTCCTATGTTTTCGCTGGTTTGACAGATATGAGTCATATGACAATCTATCTCTTGGTCACGTGACTCTCCAACTTTGTGTACAATAGCTTCAGCCCTCTCGGGCTCTCTTTCGTTCTCCACCTTCAGTATTTTCGTACGAATGCAACTCTTGTTCACCAAGAACAGTGCGTGTCACAAAAACTGGATTCAGCTGTGTGTGCGATCCTTTCAACTGTTCCTTCTGGTCATCGTGAGTTTGGCGCTCTAATCACGGCGATCTGATACCCGATCCATCACAAAAACACTCAAATTCACTAAGAGAGAAAGCCTTACTCGCAAAATATGAGTTTGTGATGTGCTGCTCCCGGGTTCATGAAATCGGACGGCTTGAAGCCTTAACGAAGGACGTGAAGGGACTTGCCTAATGTCTTCCTTCCACACACTATATGTCTGCAAATAAGATCGGTCAAGCTGTCTTGCAAATGCTATAGGTGCGTTAGGGATTGGTGCACTTGGGTATCGGCCCATACTTTCCATATCTCTCCGATTGACGGAGACATCTATCAGTAGAGATGGGAACTTGATATCTATAGATATACGACAACCAGTCCTGTACTTTTTATGGGCTCCAAAATGTTCCTGGAGATATATATCTCGAAGTCAGTTTAGTTTGGGCCTTACGTACATCGACTGCAGATTTCGTCAATGGCACTCGGGTGGATTTCCCAGGCGAGATCATTGCGATCGACCAGGTGTAGAATGCCGCACTAGTGGGACTTATGAGTGCCATTGAATGTAATAGACTTGGTCTGGATCCGTACTTGTCGATTGTCTTTACGTGTATCTCTATATTACTCTACGGGACATCTTGGTTAGCGCTTGAGAATCCTCAGGTTTCGGTGTTTCTGCATACTAATCCATTTCTGGGGAATCTTCTTGTGCAACAAGAAGATTCCCCAGAAATGGATTAGTGCAAAACTAGCCGAAGTTTCTTCTACCCACACTTGCCAAAAGTTGTGATAATCTTTTGTGGGCAGCCGCATCAAGGTAGACCGGGGTGTTGGAATCTCAGTGATGAGCCGTGCTTTGTTCCATGTCTCGGCACTCAAAGTCCGGTTCCAGATCGTAAAACAAAGCCTGAACATCTAATGCGTTGAGGTGTCTGGGTTCTGAACAGTGCCAGGGTTTCCAGGATCGTCTCCCAATTCTGCAGACTTCAGATAGCAACCAGCAAAATCACCCAGATCATCGATATAAGTAAATGGAAGTATTTAAATGCAGCGGATTCCCTCCTCCCCTCACGCTGTTATCTTGTCTACAAATTAATTCACTTGGAGGATACCAAAGATATTGTTGCAAACATGAGCCGCAACATAGTTCGAGGCTTCCAAACAACCTCGAATGCCCTGGTTCGATATGCTGGCGCTCCTCTGGAGGAGCTTGTGACCAGCAACGGCTCGGATGGTTCCCAATGGAAACAGGCAACAGACACTATTTGCAGGGCGGTCGAGAAAGCAGTGAGACCCACTAGTTCTAAAGGAGATGAAGCATGGTTCTAATCAATTACTATCAGGATTCTCGGATTACCATTGCGGATATCCAGTTTGTACACACTTTATGCTTCCGCCGCTGAACATGTATTGACATTTTCATGCAGAGGATCTAAGGCTCATCTTTCATCGAAAGATAGAGACGACAAGCAACAGGTAATAACGGTCGGACTACAAACGAACACAGGTACACGCATCGGCTCGCTCCATGTGCACCTAAATGGAAGTTTTAAATTTTTCCCATCCCGCGCTGGAAGGGAAGGTGGATATGCCGTGAATATTCTTCAAGCCAATATTCCGGGCTACACTTCTAGCTAGAAGGAAAAAGGGTGGTCGTATGAAGTAAGCTTGAGGAGTGTATATAACTGGTATGGCTCGTTGCTCGGAGGATCATCATGCAACAGGATAGTACTGGGGTCTGGGGTCTTCGATACTTAATGGAAGCAAGCATTTTGATTCTCCCAATTAAAATGAGCTGGAACTATATATAAATTCTGTCAAGTTCAACCCGATCTACAGTATGATAAACGAGGAACCTTATTACACCCAAGTGACGCGGGTCGTCCACCCTGCTCCATGTACTATACTCAGCTCAGCGATCTTTCCGTTGTGTGCATGCAGCATTAAGCTTCACTCAGTAGAATTATACGCATAATGAATAATAGAACGGGTCTTGACCAATTAAATAAAGTCCGGCAACCGGACAGCGTGATGGTCTAGCAGTCCAGCCGCATGCATTGTGACCAAGGTCGGATGAAGACGCCTGGAAGAGCCTGAGTGGGGTGGGGTTGCGCGGCACCACAAATCCTATAAAAATCCCAATAGCCTGATGTACCTGCTTATGAAGGGGTACCACCAGCACAATGCGAAAGATGGAAAACGATGTGGGGACGACCCTTGAAGAGGCCTCAACCCCATCCACTGGTGAAGAAAATTAGCTCCAATGATGTAATCTAGATACCTCAGGCGGTGAGGACCAAAATCTAACTAATTAAATCTCTGGTTGGTTGATGTGGGGGCACACTAGCTAGGGCGGCGCATAGGACCCAAAGTTGCCAAAAAAGGGACTCGCAACCACACTCTCCCATTTGCATTTATATCTACGCTCCGGATTCCATTGGACCTCCTCGACCTTTGTTTCCAGCATGAGCCAAGCCGTACGTAATGCTCTACATATTTGTGCGCCTTGTCTTCGGCGGGGTCAGACTCTACCTCTATCTTCAACTTTTTCTCTCCAACGATTGTTCCCACCTCGTTCCTGGCGCATGGCAGGCGCACCACATCGTACAGTGATGTCTTCTCCTCAGTGGACATCTACCCCGAGAGATTTTCCCACTTCTGGCTTTAATTTGCTCGATCCGTCTCTGGGGATCGAAGAGGAGACTCTTCCAACATATCTTCCCGAAAAATACTACCCTGTCCGACAAGGGGAGGTGCTGAACGAAAGATACCAAATCCTTGCCAAGTTGGGCTATGGGGTTACATCTACTGTTTGGTTTGGCCGAGACTTAATGTGAGTGAAATCAATTACTTCATTCCTGATTATGCCTCATGTCTCTAATTCCATTACGAAATAGCGATTCCAAATATGTTGCTTTAAAGATCTATGTGGTAGGCCAAGATAGGGACCATGAGCTTGACATATATGAACGTTTAAACTCAGTCGAATCCAACCACCCGGGTAAAAGGTTCATTCGCAAGCTCTTCGACCATTTTTATGTCACTGGTCCTCACGGTCGCCACATCTGCCTTGTTCATGAGCCTCTAGGAATAAGTGCAAGTGAGCTATTAAAATGGGTTCCTGGACAAGCAATGTCTCTCGAGGACCTAAAACCCTGCATCAGACAACTGCTCGTTGCCTTGGATTTCCTGCATTCGGTGGCCCGTATAGTCCATACAGGTATTCCATTGCCCTTCCCAATATCTGGAATCCAGAACGGTAGCGCTAACACCCAAAGAGATATTCAACTAAACAACTTGCTTCTTCCTACGCCTCAAAACAATGCTCTTGTTGATTTTGAAGAAAAGGAAATTCAGACACAGTCGCCCAGGAAGGTGCTGAAAGAACGCACAATATATGCCTCTTCACGTTTTCCTCCAGGCGACGGGCTGCCTCTTCTGAGTGACTTCGGTGAAGCTCGATTTGGCGATGAGGAGCACCATGAAGATATTATGCCGAACCCTTACAGAGCCCCCGAAGTCATCTTGAGGTCCAGCTGGGACTACAAGGTGGATATTTGGAACGTTGGCATGGTTGTAAGTGGTTTGACTATTCTTTCTATCCCCACGTAAGCTACAATGGACTAATTTCTGTCGCACAGGCCTGGGATATTGTCAGCCCTAATAGACTCATCAATGGCAAAAACCCAGATGGTATATTTGATGACCGGTCTCATCTTGCGGAGCTAGTTGCATTACTGGGCTCGCCGCCACCTGAATTTTGCGAACGGAGCCATCTTAGCTCTGTCTTCTGGGATGAGTTTGGTAACTGGAAAGACTTGGCCCCGATTCCCAATACAAGTCTCGAGACCTTAGCCGCACACATTAAGGGAGAAGACAAGACGGGGTTCCTGCGTTGGCTACGGATGGCCTTTCAATGGAACCCCGAGGATCGCCCCACGGCTCTAGACCTCCTGTATGATGAGTGGTTGATGAATGGATTGAACCTGGGAGAAAATAAAGAAAGAGGGGGGGTCTAATCTCGAAGTCCAGGGCGAACACACTTCTCTTTATCCCTCTTGAACTTTGTTGCCGTTTATCCCGATTTCTGGCGAAGAAATTCACGTGGTATTAGATTCTCCACGCATAATGCGGTACTTGATGTAAAATGAAAATTTTTTAACTAGCGCTACTATAAGTCGCGCCATCCCTAATGCCCGTAACGAACAATTGGAGGAACGCATTTCGTCTCGTCTTTTCTGGATACAAAATTCCTATCAACCTAATTTATCTCTTCTAAATTGGATAGATCTGGCTTTAGTCTCTAGCACAGAAGCATATGACTTGGCATTTTCCCCGAGGTTGTAGCCCTAATAAAGAGTGAGGCCTTGGTATCGGCATTCCAGGCACACCGTCCCTGCCCGTCAAGGCAGTTCTCCGTGCTCTAAATAGCTGCTGTAACTTTGACCTCCATGACAAGGTTACCCAGATATTTCTGTAAAAGGATCATCGTGTGTAAATACAGGTTTTTAATATAACAGGCTAGCACGTTATTTTTCCGGATGGTCTAACAGCAGATTGGGAGAGGCAACGATCAGATGCTACAAGACTCCAAAAAGCTGAGGACCACAGCTTGCCCGGCAAGCTCCACTGAAATCATCTGGCAGTCTCTCCTCATAATATAACAGCTTTAATACCTCAGATTTCTTCTCCTCTTCCTTTTGGGAGCTCATCGAATATCATTCGTTTCGTATCTTCTTCGCAGACCGCTCTCAACCAAACGTTAATGGTTGAAGCTATCCAATTCCACCAAACAGGGATGAGTAAATGTCTGCTGGCGCTAAGTCCGTCATCAGATAGGTCTTGTGCATGACAGGGGAGCCCCTTTCTTTGAGGAATGTTTGGTATTATAAGCCCTGTCTTCTGTCAAATTCAAGTGACCCACAGCGGGATTGTTCCAGTGATGGCTTCTCGGTTAGAGGATTATTGTCATGTGATCTTAATTATGTGGTCATGTGGTCATGTGGTCATGTGATTTTGTGCCCAACGTCCCTACCCCTCCCCCTCCACCAACGACTTGGAAATATTACAACTCATGGTCGACTCATCATTCACCGCGCTGAGGGTATGTGAGAGACTCCGGTTATTCGAAATAGTCGTTCTTTTGATTGACTTGAAAGGCTTTATTTAGGCACTTACTGCTGATTGTTATTGCACTGTTCGGTAGCTGCCTGTTTCATCGAAATGGATCCTATCAAACTTCCTCCCGCAGCTGAAGATGTTCGCAAGGAAATAAAGGGGATAATTCCCGAGACCTCTACTTCATCACATCAAGCAGCTGAGATTGAGCCGAAGATACGCAAGGATGGGAACAAGACTTACCTGGGAGACTGGCTTGCAAACAAAATCTCTTTTCTCAAGAAAGAAATGCATATCGGTGATGCTATCGGTGATGTATGTACATCAAGTAGCTTCTGACTTGGCCATTGAACTGACCGGCAATCAGGGTTGGGGTTGGCATCTGGTATATTTTTCAAATTCCACCGAACTTCAAAATGATCGGAAGCAGGGGTTCTTGGTACCACTATCTGAAGAAATTACTTTGACACCTGGAGGAGTACTACAAGAAGGGTTCTACATGAATATCACGACTGAGCCAGTGGTCAGTTCGGGAGCAACTGCTATATTCATTGTCCCTCGCAACTGAACTAAGGTTGGAATGTTCAGGCATGTGCTTATTTAGCTTTCTCTTGATATCCAAATTTCTAGAATTTCAATATGATGATTGCATTCAGACTATCCTGAATTATCATAGGAAGTAGATCACGTTAGAAAATTCTCAAGTCACTAAAATAGGGGGTGTGAATGCCTGGTCAGGAAAATTGTGCTGGTGTAATGGTGCCAAAATACAGGATGTGTCAGAGGGTATTTGTGACTCGGGATTTTGAATCCCAATGAACAGATTTGTTGAACTTCCTATTCCGGTCGACGCTTGTCCGTCTTGTAGTGGCAACTGGGGGTTATCGTGGATGTTGAACGTGGTCTCCATCCCCGCCATCGCTAGTCCGCCTTGTAGTGGCAACTGGGGGTTATCGTGGATGTTGAACGTGGTCTCCATCCCCGCCATCGCTAGTCCGCCTTGTAGTGGCAACTGGGGGTTATCGTGGATGTTGAACGTGCTCCCCATCCCCGCCATCGCTTGTCCGCCTTGCAGTGGCAACTGGGGGTTGTCGTGGATGTTGAACGTGGTCTCCATCCCCGCCATCGCTAGTCCGCCTTGCAGCGGCAACTGGGGGTTGTCGTGGATGTTGAACGTGCTCCCCATCCCCGCCATCGCTTGTCTATCTTGCAGATCAAAAGAAAACATTGTTTGAGTGTTCTCCGGTAGAACGAAAGTATGGGGTACCTGGTTTGCCTCGGCATTTGGATGAATTGTAGAATGCTCCTGTGATCCGTTCCTTGAACTCGCCGGAAATATGGGAGTGCTGACTGCGGAACCTGTGACGGAAGAAGTTGGGTTTAAAATATACTCATAGGGTCCAGTGTCTTGCTCCTTTGGACCCCTTGTATCTTGCATCCGAAATGACTGGGTGTGCTGCAATGCCTGTTGCGGCTCGATATTCTCGAATACTGGCTGTACTGAGGCTGTGTTCATCTGCGGACTTGGAGGACTAGGAGACTGGTATATTGCTGTGACTGTTGGCGCATTTGTTCCCTCATCATATTCCGGGGATGAGTTTCTTGCGTCTTGTATCCTGAAATATTGAGTATGTTGCAATTCCCAGTCTAAATTAAATTGTTGTTAGCATTTGGTGTGAAGGAGAAACAAGGAGTACACTGACTTGAACCCGGTTCAGATGAGTGGAGGCGGGAAATTGCGGATTCCATCCTCTCCCACAGACGGTTAAAAATCCTCTTTGCCAGATTTTCCAGCCTTTTTTTGCCGTCAACCTGCGATATACCACGATCTCTGAGTAGGCGGATCTCCTCTTCACGGATTTCTCCAGTAAATGGCAACACTCTTATGCTATTGAGAAGTCAGTAATTAGCCAAGATAGCAACGCATAAAACTCACAGCTCGTCAGGAATGTCTTCAGGTAAGCAAAACAAAGTACCGAGATGTGAATCATCCAGAGACTTGGATGTGTTGATATCTCGGCACAATGTGTCGATTCTCCTCCCTTCATCTGTCCACCGAGAGACACGCTGCTTAATCAAATCCAACTTATCCTTAGCTATGCCAGATTGGGATATAATTTGAGCCACAGTCTCCACATTGTCGGTGCGTAGCTGATTCAAGCATAGCCTCTCTTTCAGTCGATGATATACCACCTTACATAGCCGCAAACGCATCGTATCTATCTCTGTTCTCCGCTCCAATCCTGACACGTAATTGTAGGATCTGGCAAGAGGATCACTCCCAAGATCAAGAGAGATCCTATTGTCTTCTGTGAAAAACAACAAAGGATCATCTTCCCAGAGATGTAGCTTGGCCGTGAAAGCCTGAGGGAACGTTATCATGGACTTATTCGGTGCTTTACGCCTTTTCTGGGAGCTTCTGAGTCTCTTATCTGGACGGCGACCGATGCTTCTTCTGGTCTTCAAAGGGATATAGACCCATAGGTCTCGGAGGGAGTTAATAAACTGATCGATATTAGTTTTGCTTGTCAACTGGTATAACGAACGTACCTCCGGTTCCGAGAGCACCGGAACGATATCATGCTTCCCATCATTCTCAGCCTTTGTGCAGGCTCTTTGAAGGGTCTCAAGGATCACTTTGCTTTCAGAGAGACCCATGGTAGTATGAGGTTGAAGAGACAATAAACCCGCTTTCTTGTGAAGTGAGAGAAAGGAGAAAAGGACTCTGTTCGAATTCTCAGCTAGAAGCCACATCATCTCGTCCATCTGTCCGTCTTGTTATTGGTTCAACTGCGGATGCACTAAAGCAGGGATACGCAGCCACTATCGAATCATTTGCATAGTCTAACCGCCACTTAGCATCTACGATAAATTGCTATTATTGCTCGGACGGATTCACTAGCTGCATAGCGATCGAGAGGATGCTGTGGAGTACCGGCCATAATCGAGAGGCCAACACTTAAAATAGTAGGTGGATCTTTCCCTCGCTGTTCGGCGGCTATTCAGAGGTGCTCGTGCGATAGCACACTAAGCAATAGATCTGTGCTCCAAGGACTCTATAAGTTAGTAAGGCACGGGCCGTCGTGTTATATTCCAATTTGCTCCTTTTGGGCCACCTGCCATTAGGAACTGCTGTCTTGTGAATATCGTTCGTCTGCCCCGCTAATCATCACACCCTCAAAGAATATCTTATTGGACCTTGCCAGTTGGTGGTGGCTATGTGCAGATGCCAAGGCGCCCGAGTGTTCTGGGTGGAAGATACGATCCAATGATTTTATGTTGAAGTTCAGCTAAGAGGGTCAGTGCGGCGGTCGTGCATCTTCGAGTGATAATCATCCCGTTTATCACCCTGTCTATTGCGCTATGCAAGACCTCTCGGAATGTTTAATCTTGCATCCTTGTCCTGCATACAGTGTATCTTTTGTAATCTCGATAGAAAATAATTTAAATTATCTGAGACTTATAAATAACACTATCAATATCCTGATATATCTCTACTCTTAATATCAAAAAGAACCAATATTTTGTTGTTGAGATAATCATATTTACTATGTGTTTTGGGGTGATTCGCTTGTATGATCCAGTCGCTTGTAGATTACGTTAGTTAATTTTTCCCCATTAGTAATAACCTACCTTATTCGGCTTTTTTTCTGGGCCCTGCGGCAGGCTGATAGTATAGACTTCTCGTCGGCTGAGCAATGTCTCGATAGGCGGCGGCTCGCTGTGTGATGGGTTGTCATCGCTCTAGGGATATGTACGGAACACTGAACCAAAAATAGAGGCACGTCTTCCACGAGATACTACTCTCCTGCCACACCACTGTTTGAGCAGCCGCTGCCCCACCTGACCGCCTCGGAACCTGCATTCGTCACAGCATCACTTGCGAAATGAACCTAGCGTTTACAACTTGACGCCTATTGATGCTCCTTGAAATATATAAGGTCCTCTCTAATATCTGAGGGAACATATTAAATATATTTTCCCCTATCATCACGCGAACACAACCATGGCTGAACTAGTCGGACTAGCTTCTGGAATCCTCACTTTGGCGACATTTGCGTTTCAATGCAGCGTCTCACTCTACGAAACTGTAAACAGTTTCCGTTCACACCCAAGGCGTGTACGCGACCTCCTTAGTGAGCTGGAAGCTTTACGTGCCGTGCTAGCTCCCCTCGTCGAGCTAGTTAAGTCGACCTCTGATGCCAACCTCTCAATCTTGGATCGGCCATTATTGCGATGCGGCAATGCTTGCAATGAGTTCCAGCAAGAGTTACTCCAATGCGTGTCGCGATCGAACAGCAACCGCTCAAACTTCCATAACTGGGCCCGGTTGACGTATATGGGTGACAATATTGACGATTTCCGCGACTTACTGGCAGGATATAAGGCTACAATCAACATTGCTTTGACCTATACTACTCTGTAAGCTGCAATATCCCTTTTCGCCGCTCTTCTATTTTATTAATTACTAATTGCCTATAAGGCGCCAATCTACAGAAGCTGCTGAAAGTATCGGGGACTACGAAGGTCTTATACAAGATACGAAGGAGGATCTGGGAATTCGGCTCGAAAGCATTGATAGAAAGTTGGAACAACTAGTAGAAAAGGATATGGATCAGTCCGGATCAAATACGGCCGAGCTACATTCGCTGAGAGAGGAGCGCCTGAGTACAGAGAAATGCCTTCAAATTTGTGCCCAGTTATCGAGCCATATCGATTAGATCCAACAAATAGCCGGGGAGGCAGATTCTTCTAGAGAATCAGTCAGAGCTAAGTCGTCGCCCGAAACACTCACTAACGAAGGCCTGCAGGAATGCAAAAATAGCTTAGCTACGACGGCTGCTAAGTTGGAAAAGCATATACGAGATGTCATCGATCGGCTTATCGCGAAATCTATGACTGCAGCCTCTTCCGACGAAGATGCTCAAGATTTATCGAGGCTACGCGATGAATAGGAGGCTGCTCGGCAGTGCTTGGATATTTGCTCACGGGCAGATAGCGACTTGAAGGAGAACACCAGTATTATCGAAAATCATGGCACCGGTGACTCTTTGCAGTTTATGGTTTCCGCGAATGGGAAGGTTCTTCATGGAAAGAATCGCGGTTTGGGTTGGAGGAACACTCAGGTGGGTGGCTACTTAAGCAACGAGTCAGTCCAGCAGTTATCGCGAGACCTTGCGGCTATACACACTAGTCACATAAGGAGTGAAAAGCCTATCTCAAAAGATGAGCCTACACCAAGTACATATAATGCGGTGGGTGGCGAGGCTACTGAATATCAGGAACGATACGGGCGAGGTTTCACGCTATAACGCGAGGGTTCGCAAGAGAGTCGATAGAACCCGAGGCCGAACATCGCAGATTTAATTTCGAGTGGAGAGAGGAATTCTTTAGTGATAAAGACTATCTTATAAAGGTGTTCTGTTGTGTCTAGTATTTATAATTTATCTTGTATTTTTCTGGAAAGGACTTTAGCTCGCATCCAATAAAGAGGTAGTTGGTTATGCTAGAGGAATTAACAAAACTAATAGAGAGCTGCGACTCAAATTTTTGAATTATCTAGTCGGTATGCGATATAAGCTTCCTGACTAGCAGTGGGCCGAATATCCAGAATTTCTATGTACTACCTACATACCATATACCTATACTAGGGAAACTAGTCGGTATTCGCGGACTAAAGAATGGGAGCTTCTAGCCGTAATGGCCAACTTTCTAGATTACCTACGTTGCACATTAACGTTAGTCTTAACTGCGATCAGATGATTTAATAGTTCAACTTCGGTATATGTAGCAAAAATAACAGAGAGCCATTTGGCGCTCCAGGAGAGACAAGATATTGCGAAACTGGCATCCCATTCTTTTGCAATACCCCTCATTAATTATGTCGTTCCGTAAAGTTTGCAAGTGAACCATCTATATCATCCCATTCATTACCGCTTTAATGCGTTCATAGATCTGATATCTCAAGAAAGTATGTTTTCTTCCATGAGGAATGCCATGGCGTCTTGATCTGTTTGGAAGCTGCGAAATCTCCAAACAAAGGAATACAAGTCGTCTGGTGTGCTATATCGAAGCGTAGCGATGGTGTAGATCAGTGCTTGGTGCAAGGTAGATATTTTGGTAAGATAAGCTTTGCGTCTGCGGTCACTACTCGGGTCAAAAACACACTCGTGTCCGTTCGCAGCGCAGCGTGCGCATAGTATTACACCAGAGCACTTTGCGGATTTAGCCTCAGATTTATGATCAGGTTGGTACTCCTTACGAACCTTGACTCGCTTTTTCCGACACTCTGTACAGGCAAGGGAGGCTCTTTTTCGGGGGGTACAAGAGGTGGCTTCAGCGGATTGAGTATATGTGCTTCCAATGGCTGGGAGTAAAGTGTGTAGCGGCATGTCTGCTGATATTCGGTGATGGGATATTCGTTACTTTTAAATGTCAAAAAACTAAGGGGTCTATTTGTATCTCTATACTGCACTAGTCAGGTTTATAAGTACCCTTGTGATGGTGCGTGGTATTTTTTTTGCGCCAGGGGGTTTCTTGTTTGCTATATTGGAGGAACAACGAAAAAGCGCCACCAAGGAAGATCAATAAAAGCAAACAAAGAAACGGATGATATTTAAATCCGACCCACTAATATCTGTGGCGACGAATCCGATTGGTGACAAAGCTACACGTAATACCGTGCTACTATGCTACTTGCCTATGGATGGATGATCTAGATTCCTTCCCGTTCTATAGTATATTATCACAAAATTAAGTGGGTCTGCGAATAACCAATTAAGGAACCAACTATTACCGTATCTAGAGAATGTCGTTAAATGAAGGTGTACGAGATGATCCCTCAGATCGTGTACACTTTGGTTGGGGTTTGTAGAGCAGTGCTGAGAAGGCTGGAGGTCGTATATGCGTAACAGAAAATGGTAGGCCTGAGTATTTTATTTATAATTTTGTGCTGTTGATCTAGATAAGGCTTGTTTAATCAGAAGGAAGCAATAAGCCCCCTTTCCTTTTCACGAAATCACAAAAGAGCCTAAATAACAGAGGAGCGGGGACAACCACCTGATCGCTAGTTAATATCTTAGACCACTCTATCCGTGAGCGAGAACGCGTCTAAAGATCCTTCAGGTTTATAAGGGACATCCCACTTATTATTCCTGCTCCTCAGCGGCGTCCAAAGTCACCATACCCTTAAGGACCCTGTATATATATATTAGCGAGGCGGTGGCTATGTGCAGATGCCAAGACAACGGAGTGTTTTCAGGTGGAGTGGTATGATCCAATGATTGTATCAAATAGTTCAGCTGAGAGGGTCAATGCGGCAGTCGCGCGACTTGGGTGATAAATCACCCAACTTCTCACCCTGTCTATTGCACACTCACCCCTGCTCACCCCCGGTCGCGCGACGCTAAGGCGGCTCTCACCCTAAACTCACCCGGGCGACCGGCACCCGGCTATTGGCCTCGGACAAGCCACACGCCGGCCAGTTAGTAGTTGGGTGGGTGACCACCAGCGAATCCTGGCTGTTGTATGTTTTTTGTTTTTGATTTATTGAACCTTTCGTAGAGTAAGGCGCCTTTCTCTCTAGCCATTTCAAAAGCTCGTAATCCCCATGACCAGCTAGTCCTATTGGAACAGTAGAAAAGTGGTGCCCAGGAGTATCCGGGGATACAAACCGGCACTTTTTTTTTTAGCAGTAGTCGAAAAATCTCGAAGCCGGCCTGTTCAACTTCAACTGGAAGAGGACTGAGATACGTATTTGGATTACATCGCTGGTTGGGGCTGACTTGGTGGGCCAGAAAATACATAGTCAAATTGGCGCCATAAAAAGAAGACCTGAGACTAGGAAGATGGCCCGAAACAATTACAGGTAAAATGGCTCATGTGATTGCAAGAGGGGTATTTGAATAAATGAGCGTGTTAATATCCTATCTATGGTCAAGGAATGCCCGGTAATTTTCTATATGAGGGTTTTCTTTTTGGTTGCTTTCATAAAAGCCCGCGGGCTATCGGGACTTGATAATAGAGAAGACAATCGACTATAGAGACATCGCTGTTCCATGTAATCAAGCTGCAAGTGCGTCAATCTTTCAGTAGCCCTTTTGTGACGACAGGGGGAAAGTAGTAAGTGCATGAGAGAATCGAACCTTTTGAAACATCCTGAAGCGATAAATTCGCGCCGCGGGGTCAACCAAAGTTGTGAAATTCGTCGGCGATAGGGAACTATGTAAGCACTCAACAGCCGCTCTCAAAAACATAGCCACTTGGTTATGCACCCAGTAGAACCAGACATTGAGGATTGAAAGAACCTTGGAAGACCACCAGAGATTGTAGATAATGAAGCTCTCAACGAGAAAGAGAGAAGTTAGCTATCACCAAGTAAAATAAACCGAGGGAGCGCTATTTCAAGCAGTAACGCCTGCTGCAGTCAATGCTCGATCGTGCATCTTGCCAGCCAACTACTGAAGGCAGAGATTCAAGGTTTATTGGATTATATTTCTAACTCTAGAATTGTCACCGTCATGCTGTAATAGGAATTGTTTCCAATTAAGATCGGTGTTTCATGTTTGAATCTTTTTAGATTTACTGATTGGATGAGGTTCTGAATTCTATAATTATAGCCACAAGGCAACGATGAAGGCGTCTAGTAAAACAAACTAGGGCTTCTTAAAAGTTTTGGTAAGAATAGAAGATGCCACATTAAATAATAAGTTTTAATCAGACGCGCGCTCTGATCTACGATGTAGATCAGCACCACGGTATAGATTTAGCCGCCAGCCACCAACTCAACAATATCTAGCTCTGGAAATACCTAGGCGCCTTATCAAAAAAATGAGTGATAGGAGACAGGGCTTTACAGGAATAGAATAGCAGCGCTTCTCTTTCAGTCTATTTAAATGTTGTGTTCTTCGCTTATATCGAAAACTCAAGCACGATCACCATTGTAACAGCCAGCTAGCCATTCTCCAAATCCAGAAATTACCAGACGACGAAGCCATTCTTTACTATGTGCCAATGGGACCTGGTTCTGTGCCCAGCTCGAGGCTGTGTTATGGGGACCGCCACCACGCAGCGATGTCGACAGTTGCACCCCTCCACCCTCCACCCCAGCGAACACCCGCGAACGCGTCTCTTTGACACGATGCAGACAATGCCTTGGACATGACTCCGGCTATGGATCAGGCTCCAGCTCTGGCTACGGATCAAGCTTTGGCTCTAACTCTAGTAGTTGATACGTCTTCATATCATGGTAAGTAGATATACATAGCTATAAACGGATATTTTAATACTTACTGCCTTTCAGCAGAGTTGGACTCAGGATTGTCGATTTGGTTTATCGAAAGAAATATCGCGGAGTGACGAGTACAAGAACGAAAGGAGTGATAGGACCGAATCGGCACAACGGAGTAGAACGAAGAAGGGCGGGGGGGAGGAGAAACAGCGAGAGGGAAGGATTGGTATATTTGAGATGACGGCCATTCATTCAATCTTCTCAGAATCATAACAGGCTTGAAGCTCTTAACAGCCAACACCCATTTTGGAGGAAATCCATTGTATTGTTCTTGGAATATTATTTTGGTCGGTTTCACTTAAACTCTCACAGACTAGTAGTCTTCATAATTGTAATAGGCAATTTTCAAGGTCACCCACGAGTGGAACCTTCTAATTATTTTCAAGGAATTCTAAGGATCAAGAAAGTTTTTATGCTGTTTCATAAACTATAATTCGTAGGTAGGTTATTGAAGGCGAGGTAGGAAACAAGCGAGAGGAACTATATTAATGGTATGCATAGAATAAAGCGCTAACAACCTAAGAGAATAGGTCGTATAATATTAAAATAAACGATAAAATCTAATAATAGGTATTGACCCTGAAGCTATTCTTGGTCCTCCCCAAATTTAATATATTTTCGAAGAACGTAGAGGTCGACTCAGTCATGCCCTACGTTGATACGACGGAAGATCCTCACACGGTCAAGTATTTAGCACGATAAAGGTGCAGTCCTATACAATTACGGAGGACTCGATAGTTCTATGGAAGAAGAGCTATAGTCTCAGGCCGAATGCGTTCTTCACTGGGAGCGCGATAAGAAAGAACAATGGAAGGAGGGAGATCATGGACGAGATCGAGTTTGCCTTTAAGTTCCCTTATCTCAGAAAGCAACTGAATATAACTTTAAGTATCACTCGGAAGGAAAAGATAAAGATGACCGTCTATTCTTGAGTTTCGTGCTCTAGTATATTTGTACAAAACCTTACTCCGCCCGGGAACTTCTTATGTAAAAAGCTCTATTACTTCTGACTGAGTGAGCTTCTGTTTGTCTCTAAGCTTTACTAAGAGGTGACCTTCCTTCACGGACTATAGTAAGCCCTTTCTCGTGGAGAGAATATTTTACGTACCTATAATCTCAACGCCCAAGTTTGAATAATCGTAGTCGTATATTGCTATCTTAAAATTAGGATAGTAGCCGAAGATAGACGCAGTATTTATATTTAGGGAAACCGGAATATAGTGTGATAAAGCCCTCTCGAATAGCTAAGAGAGAAATTATAGTAGATCTTTAACTAATATAGCCATAAATTAAGAACGAATAGTAGTAAAAAATAGGTATTTACGGCGATAGGTGTTACGCGTGCCTCGCTGGTCACTGTGAACTGGTTCTTAAAGGTGATACTTCTCTTAGTAGCTGCTAGCCTTAAGTCTATCTTTAATCGTACTAATACCTTGTGAGGCCTTATATAGAGGGATCCTGTTAGATACTTACGAAGGTATATTAGTAAAGGGTACACTGAACAGGTTAGTACTAAAATAGCTCCCTTACTCGTAGGATAGTTATCACGAAGGTAAACTATAAATAAAACTAAAAGTAGTATCTAAGTAATAATATATAATTAATCACAAAGAGCTAGATATATATATAAAAAGTACTTTTTATATATTTAGTCCTTTCTACCTATTAATATATCCTAATATATTAACTACTATATCTTTTTATATCCTCCGATATATTATATTATATAATAAAATAGTACTAAAGGATATCTAATATATATAGATATATATATAATAGATTTCCTCTAAAACATATATTCTACCGTTAGTTCCCGCCGTCACTTAGGCTCGCGCTTACTGATCGGTTTATAGGCTCTCGGTGGCCCATAGTCAAGTTACGGGGTCCTTAGATAACTGGTGTCTGCAGGGTCCGTAACAATAGGTTCCTGGTTAGAGAGCCGACTAGAAACCTTTCTAGTATATTTCTTTCTAGGATTTAAGCATTTTGAGACCTAGATATTCTATTTATTTAAACCTATTACCTTATATTATATATATTAGCTTAGATAAGAGGGCGAATTAACCTCTAAGGGACGAGATCCTAATAAGTAAACTTATATAAAAACAAGATCTTAGCCTGATTTAACTCTAGCGATACTTTCTAATTACCGGATCTACTCTATATTAGTATAATTATCGTAGAGGATTATAGGGTCGATATTTTCACTATTATAGACTTTTAAGGCTAGATAGGATTGTCCGAATTAGATATTAGAGGGCGTTAGTTAATTAGCTCCGAGTTAGCCTATTTAAGGCCAGGAGCTTGAGAAGCCTACTATAGATTATTATCTATATAAACCTCGACCGATAGACGCGTAGGAAAAGGATATTACCTAGTTTTAGAGGGAGGCGGGGTGGTAGTAATCGAGATAGGACTAGACATGGACAGACCCATCCCATGGGTCAAAGATCTTAACCCATGACCTAAACCCACGACCCATAGGTCGGGTCAATAAAATCCTGACCCGCCTATAGGTTGACCCGTGGGTTAACGGGTTAACCTATTTTTAACCTATTTTAGTATAAATTTCTTAATTAGGATAGATAATTTATTTACCTTTTTTAATAATACACTATTGTTAAATACTGTTTTTGTTCTAATATAACTTATAATTCTAACTCTTTATAAAAAGAATATTATATAGTAATAATATATTTAGAATATATAATATATTAATTTATTAATTTAATACTTTAAGGTAAGAATTATATTTTATAATAGGTAGATATAGGCGAAAAAAGATATTAGTTAACCATTTCTTATATTAAACCTAAAAATATATATTTAAAGTCTATAGTAGTACTTCTACTTTTTATATAAATAAACTATATATATTAGAAATAATAAAATAGATATAAATCTAATATCTAATATTTCTTTATTAATATATAAGTATATTATAGTCTTATTTATATAAAAGAATTATTTTAAATATTTTTTCTAAATTTATATAAAATAATAATATTAGCTAGTTAAATTAAAATTTTTTAGGGATAAAAAGAAAAATCTTAGGGTATTACTCTTACCTAATTATTTAGGTTAACGGGTTAGCCTATAGATTAATCTATTAACCTATTTCTTACTATCTAATAAACTTTGTATATATTAGTAGAGCCTATTCTAATTAGTTATAAAATTTAGTACTAGGATAGTACTGAATTCTATCTACTAATAAGAAATAAGTATTAGACCTATATATTCCCCTAAATCTACAATGATTTACCTTAGATTATTTTTCTATATCTTAAGTCTCTTACTATAAAAGGGTTATATAGTCCCCCTTTTACTAGATATAATAAAATATATACCTTTTTATAGTAGTCTTTCTACCTCTATTAGAATCAGGGTTTTAATCTATCTATATAATTACTTAAAACCTTGGTTTTAATCTATCTACGCGTTTACTTATAGCCCCGGTTCTAATATATCTACGTAAAAAGGTTAGCTAGTTAAGTTAAAATTTTTAGGGGATAAAAATAAAAGTCTTAGGGTATTATTTTTACCTAATTATTTAGGTTAACGGATTAATCTATAGGTTAACCCGTTAATCTATTTCTTACTATCTAATAAGCTTTATATATATTAGTAGAGTATCTTCTGATTAGTTATAAAATTTAGCACTAGGATAGTACCAAATCCTACCTATTAATAAGAAATAAGTATTAGACTTATATATTCCCCTAAATCTACGATGATTTACCTTAGATTATTTTTCTATATCTTGAGTCCTTTATTTTAATATATTATTACTATATCTCTTCTATATTTTAGTTATCTACTTTATACCCTCTCTCTCTTATTAAGAGTAAGGGGTTTAAGTTATCTATTTTCTATTCTAATCAACTTCTTGATACCCTCTTAGAACTACTAAAAAGCTAGTAAACTAAGTAAAGCCTCTCTCCTATTATATTACTAATACTAAAACGATCCGATAATCGGAAAAAGACTTAGATGATTTTTGATAGTGTAAATAAAATAGAGTTTTTAAACTAGTAGCTTAATACCTAAATTAGTGGTTCTTATAATATTATAAAGAAGATAAACTAGAAAAGTCCACGATAGACTAATATATAGTTATATTTTAATTAAGTTATATATTTAGTAATAGGAGAGCTAAAGCTCCTATATAAATAATATAATAAGATTATAGACTATTTAGTCTATACTAAAAATAGAATAATAGATCTCTAATATTACTAGAATTAGAGTATATACTAAAAAGGCTAAAATACTACTAAATATTTAATAATCTAATATCTTATAGAATATATAGTATATTATATAGCTATTATTTAATTTATAGATTAATCTTTCTTAGATTAAGAACTCTTCTTAAATAGTCTAGCTAATTATCTAAAAACTATAGAAGTAATAGTTAATTATTATAATAACTATTTTATAGCTTCTTTTTTAAACTATTAAATATCCTAAATTCTAAGCTCTCTTTTAAATAACCTAATTATTATTATTTATTCTTAGTTTCCTTTCCTATTAAACTATATAATATTAAATCTAAGGAATAACCTAAGATTAATAAAAAGATTTATTTTAGAAACTTCTATCTAAGGCTAAACTCTTTATTAGTCTTAATTATTAGATATTATTATTTTAATAAATATTTATAGCTATTTTTAGCTATTTTATTAATATAGACTAGAATTATTAAAAGGTTTTATTTAGCTTTAAACCTATTTCTAGTATATATTTTAGATAGAATCTTAGTATAACCCTCCTCGATATCCTCTAGAAATATTAGATTAAAGACTAAATACTTATAATAATAATTAATAATATATTAAATAACTTTATCTTTATTTTAAGTATCTAAGATTCTATTTAATTATTAGATATTAACTCTAAAATAATAATTATTTAGGTTCTATATATTATATATATAATTTAATTAAGTTTAAAGTAACTATTTAGCTAGATAAAAATAAATCCTTAGAATAAAATAACTAAGACTATTTAATCTAAGGAATATACTTAATATATCTATCGAAAAATATAAAAATAAGATATTATAATAACTCTTATAAAGATATATATTTATACTATTTATATATTAGTTAAAATATTAATTTATTTTATATTTTAGATTAGAAACCTTATAATCTTTATTAATATAAGCCCTTAATATTAGGAGTCCTCTTAAAAATAAAGGATATTACTATTTATACTATCTTTATTATCTATAATAAGCTATTTAATTATTTTAAGAGATTAATTAAATAGTTTAATAAAAAGAAGGTTAGATAGAAGTAATAGATATATTAAACCCTTAAATTAGCTAAAAATAAACTCTATAAATATTACTCTATAATAGATAATAAAAAGCTTAATAATATTTATATAATTAATACTATCTTAGTCTTTTAATATAAGATTAAATTTTTTTAAACTAAAGACTAAAACTATCTTTAGATAGATTATAATATCTAATACTAATAAAATCTTAAAGATTAGCTTCTAAGCTACTAAACTAGTAATATTCTAAGCTCTTAATTACTATCTAAAATAAAATAATCTTATTAAATTAATAAACTTAATATATTTTTAATAGCTAATTCTTCTATTTTAAGCTTCTAATCTAAAGTAATATAGTATATTAAAAAAGATAAGTTTCTATATATACTTTTATTAAAACTAGGGTTCTAAATAATCCCTTAAAACCCTAATTCTAATCTATTAAGTTTTTATCTTTCTATCTTTATTAGAACTAGGATTTTAAGGCCTATCTTAGAACCTTAGTTTTAATAAGGGTATTAATTCTAATCTATCTAAATATTATACTAATTATTATAATCTATCTTTTATCTAGATACTATCCTAATCCTATTTTATTAGTTCTAGAAGGATTATTAGTATAAATTTCCTATATTTATAAGCCTTATCTATAATCTTCTCTTAATCCTAGTTATTAATATTAGTATTAAATAATTATTTAATTCTATATATAATATTTATTATTATTAATAAAAGACACTAAATATATTTATTATATAAGATCTAATAATATTTATATATATTATTAAATTAAAATTAAAAAAAGTAGCTTATATTTATTTAAGAGCTTTAGGAGTAAAATAAGTTAGAAATTATATAAAAAGAAAAAGAGATCTAAAAGACTTATAAAAAGATTATATTAATTAATAATAATAAAAAGAAGGATATTATAGATCTAATAATTATAGTTAATATATTTTACTAATTATAGTAAAAAGAAATTAAAAAATAATTATAAAGATAATTATAGCCTTTTATAGATTTCTAGTAAGGTTTATAAATATCTATAAATATTTAATAATTATAAGCTTTAAAATTAAAATTAATTAATATTTAACATAATATTCTCTAGAATTATTTTTTAAGAATTATTCTCTTAATTACTATAAAAAATTATTTAACTAAAATAAATATAATATCTAAAAATATAGCTAAGAATAATATAATTTATAAAAGTTATATAGTTAATAAAGTATCCACCTAAATAGATTAAATAGATTAATCTATTAACCCGCCCATAGGTTAAGAGGTCTAACCCACAACCTACCTATAGGCTAACCCACAGGTCGACCTATATGGGTTATCCGCGGGTCTATCTAGGTCTAAGTAGAATATTAGCTATTTCTTGTATAGCTACTAGCCTAGGGGCTATACCACGTCTATCTATAGAGAGTATCTATTATAGAAGCGATTCCTCCTCTGTCTATATTTATTTATAGCTATTAGCGTATGTATTAAGTCGAAAGGTGGTCCCGCGAAGACGCGTACGGAGTATAGACTTGGGCATATCGAATTGGCGCGCTGCTTAGCGAATAGAGGGAATTTCTTGCTTCCGAATAGCCTCGATGGCTAGCAAGATCCTACCCTCTTGCTGTGCGGTTTTCCCGGATTTTTGAGAGCGAATTAGTGGCATAGTGAGTGGTTGAAAAGCGTAGGTACGCGTAGGGCACGCGATTTTAATGGGGTGCGCAGCTCGCGGGTATTGATAGGGGCACCTCCGGGTTCTAGCTGAGCGAGGTACGCTAAAACCTGAGCGAGGTTCGCTAAGACCGGAACTACTATATTCTATTAATGTACCTTACTTAATATTTTAGCTAACCGAGGTTCGCTTATTTTAGCGTACCTCGTTTAGCTATTATAAAATTAATATATTTTTATATATAAAAATCAGGTGACTATACTAGCCCTTTTTTAGGGGGTTCAATTTTATCTTCTATATATACCTAAATATCCTATACTAATAAATTTTTGGGCTTTATTTTCGCCACAATTTTAGTTTGAATATATTTAAAATATTATCTTTATATATTAAATATATTATAAATATATATTTACTTTTATTTTTATCTAGAATTAACGCGTGGATAGGTAGTTATTATAGTAGTTACTAAAAATATATAAATAAAGAAAAGAAATATTTAAATAACTATTATCTATTACTATAATAAACTTCTCTTTTTTTTCTTTTTTTCTTTTTTTATTCTTTTCCTATCCCTCCTTTATCCTTATTTCTATTATCTCTATTATTTTAACGCGTATTTAGTATATATTAAACTATTAATATATCTAACTAAGCCTTATACGTAAATTGTGTGTATGTTAATAATTATAAGATTATAAATACCCTTATATATATATTATATACCTTTAGTATACTTAGAATATATATTAACCTTCTATAGTTATTATATTATAATTAATAGTAACTAGATATATAGTATCTATTTCGATAACTAGCCTATATACTATCGATACCTATATAATAAATACTCTAGCGTAAGTATATTTATTTTTAATCTATAATAGATATATATTAATACTAAATATAGCTATCCCTACTAACTATCGCCGTAAGATCTAGTTTAAATATACCGCGGGCTAGAATACTATTAAGTATTAGATTCTAACTAGAGATTAACGTGATACTAACTTTTTAAACGAACCTAGTTATAGTCCTCCCTCGAGCGATATTAGCTAGTATTACGATACCTTAGAGCAAATTACGTACATATCCTTAGACTTAGTTTAATATACTATTAATATATATTTACCCTATATATAATAGGGCCTTTGATTAAGCCTTTACTATAATATAGGGAACTCGATTCTATTATTACTCTACTCCTCTTATCTCTAGTTCCTATAGTTAATATCTAGTATAGATATCTTTAAATTATATTAAATATATATTTACTAGATATAGCGCGGCCCTTCTCCTCCTCCTACTCCTAATATTAAGCCTATCTTTTTCTCTATATCTATATAGATATAGTAGATATCTAGTATATAAATAATTTATAGTATTAGTAATAGTAATAGTAATAATAATAGTAGTATTACTTAGATATAGAGATTGTTTTAGATATAGTAATAACTTTTTTATAATACCTATTTAGTTCTTAGATAGAGGTAATTCTGATTCTTTTATATTTAATTTTTTTAATAGAATAAATAAATTAGTTATAAGTTTAATATATACCTCTAATATTTAGAATATATACTAAGGATATATTAAAACTTAAATTTAATTACTATATATATTTTAAAGAAGCTTATCGCGTTATTTTTATATCTTTTTTACCCTCTATATTTACTCTAATTTTTTAATCTTATCTCGTAATTTAGCCTTTTTTAGTAGCCTAATAATCTCTAGGATTAATACCTCTCTATTAGCGTTATAGTATTTAGGATCGTTATCGAGGTATATAGGATCTAGTCTATTATAGTAGACCTAGACTAGGTCTTAGGATTGATTTATTTACTACTAAACTTACTCTACTAATAGAGCTAGTATATATTAAGCTTAGGTTAAAAATCCTAGTATCTAAGATAGATACTAGATTAGATTAATCCTATATCGGTAAAGGCTATATAGTAGGCTTAAAGATATCGTATATATTAGCTAAGTTCTATAGCTAATAAGGTTTTTTATATAATAATCTACTAATTTTCTATATCTATAATCTAATTAATATAGAATTAATATTAGTATAAGAGATTTAGGAGGAGTATATAACCTTACCTCGTTATTAATCTTATTTTATAATTTCCTCGACCCGATTTTAGTTTTATTAGGATATTAGAAGGCCCTTATTATAAGCTATTTAGGTTTTCTCTATTTCTTTATCTATATATTATTTAGTTCTATATAAAAAGTAGGGTTAGTATATATTCTATATATATAAATAATAATTATATCTAATAATAGCCGTAAGTAAAGCCTATTTACGCCTAATTACTTTATTATCACGATAGTAACTGCTCTTACTAATCCCTATATAATAAGGTATATTATTTTATTAATTAATTAAGATTTTAGATTATTTAAAAGTAAGCCTAGTAAGGATCTAGTCTATCTTTTTATTTTTAAACTAATATCTAATCTTAGGCTAGTTTTTAATAACTTAATCTATTAAAATAATTACCTCCTTTTTTAATAACGTACTTAGGATTATATTAATAACTAGAGTAGTTTTATAATCTAGAAACTTTTTATACTATATATATTTTATATAGGTTTAATAGAAAATAAATATATAGTATAGATATTTATTCTATTCTTAACGCTTATTAAGCCTATAGAGGTAATCCCTAAGGCCTATATTTTTATATTAGATTAGAAATCTAATAAATATATATTTAGTATATATCTTATCTAGAGTCTACTTCTTATATATATTAACTATAACTATATAAATCCTTTTACCTTTTAGTCTAATACTATAGAGATAAGCCTATCTAACTTCCTATCTTCTAGTATTATATTACGAACCACTAACTGGTTACGGTGAGTAGGGTCCTTAAAGGGTGATACTTCTCTTAGAGTACTGCGAGCCTTAAGTATAGTCTGTAACTGTACTAATACTACGTAGGGCCTTAGATAGACTCGGGTCTCTAGGGTATTTATAAGATATAATAGTTAGGGCGCCGATTAAATCAGTTACTTAGGGATCAAAGATTACTAAGTAAGCTCCTAAGATCGTTGAGGTTTTTAGCTTTATAGTCGAACTATAAATTAGTACTTAAATAATAATAGTGCGATTGATCACAAAAACTAGATATATTATAGTGAACGAGTATTCTTATATACCCGTTAGTCGTATACTATAGTAGCTGTCCCGGTATATAGTATATAGTATATCTATAGTCCTTTTTATATATTATTCTATATACTATATTATATAACCCTTATAGTTTAGTTCTTTCTTATTGTAGGGCTGATTAGCGTTGCTTCTTCTATCTATACTATACTAATATATAGTTATAACGAGGTTTATAATACTATCCCTCTTCTTAGGTTTTTTGTCCCTAAAAATATAAAAAGGCTATTCTCTCTTTCTTCTCTTCTAGTATTTCTTTTTTCTTCCCTATATATAATATCTTTTTATTATATCTCCGAAACGTGATAAGTATACTAATAATTAATATTTATTTATTAGGATTAAGAGGACTAGTTACTTTACTAATTCTCTTTACGATTTCTATTTTCTTCACAGAAAGGTATATATTATAAGTTTATTAGCTCGAAGTAAGAAATATTCGGTTTATATATTTTGTGGTTATAAATATAAAAAGTAGTTTTATAATAATAAAGAGTAAGATAATTTATAACGTAATAAATAAAAGATTATAGCTAACCTTAAAATTGCTTAAAAATAATTTCTTTAATATTTATAATAAATAAATAAGGTATTAGCGAAGATTCTTCGCCTTTAAAAGTATTAAAAGTTTCTTAAGGATTATAGTACTTAGATATTAGATCACGACTAATTAATATTAGATCTTTTTAATTCCGAGGATCCTCTCTCTATTACTAAGTTATACGATTTCGATTAGCTAGCTAAATAATAGGAAGTTTAGCGACTCGTAGCTATATTAAATAATGTTAGTTTAATAAGGATAATAGCCTCTTTTAATTAGGTATCTCCGTTTTTCTAAAGCGATATTAGTATCGGTATTTCTTTTGTTATTATTATTAGAGCGTTTTCTTTACTATAAGATAGTACTACTTAATTATCCGGTAATAGCCCCTTAAATATATAATAGGTTCTTATATATTTTCTGAGGTAGGATATCTTTTCTATTTTATAAAAAGTTATTATTAACTATTATATTAACGATCCTCTATAATTACTTTAATCTCGTACTTATTTTTAGTTTCTTCTTCGATTTCTATATCTATAGCGAGTTCGGCGTTCTTTAGTATAGATTTAAGTAATAATATATAAAATACTAAATAAATCCTTTCTATACTCTCTAGTAGTTTTAGATAGTAGTTAATTAGTCTTATCTTTTCTTTAATTATAAATAGTCCTAGTTTCTTATAGTTGAGTTTATTACTTAGTTATTTAGTTATAATATTTTATTATAGAAGGTAGACCTTCTCTCTCTTTTTTAGGTTAAGGCTATCCCGATAGCGTTAGTTATAGTATATCTTTATATATAAGTTTAGGAATTTAATATCTTAAGCTATTTATATATAAAGCTATTTAACTCCGGTAGCTAGTAATTATATTAATTCTGCTATATTATATTTATTCTATAGTTCCCTAATTAATTTAGGATTATATCTATAGTTTATAAAGAATAGTATTTCTTTTATAGTTATATATATCGCGTTATTATATATAAATTATACAATTAGTAATAATCCTATCTAGTTATCTTATTAGTAGTTTATATAGTATCTTAGATATTATTCTAATATTTAGTTAACTTGTTTAGTCTATTTATTTATTTATAGATAATATAAAGTAAAGAGTCTATATTTAATACTTATTTAGTCCGCGAATAATTGCTATATATTAGATATAAATAATTTATCTCGGTCTAACATGATTTTGTCTAGTATTCTATAGTTTACGAAAATATAATAGAGTAGTATATTCGCTATACGATTCGCGTTAATATTTTCTATAGTTATAACTATATATATATACTTTATAAGTCGATTAACTATAACTATAATTATATTATATCTTTCTAATTTAGGTAGTTTCGTGATAAAGTCTATAGTTATCTATTCTTATAGTTATATTAGTATTTCTAGGATTTATATTTCTTTTTAAGGAAGTTATCTTAGTATCTTATCTCGTTAATATATATTATAATTTTTGATATAGTTTCTTACTTTTCGGTATATATTCAGGAAGTAATAATTATAAAAGATCTATTTTATAGTCTTCTCGATTCCTAGATATCTATATATAGATAAATTATAATATTTTAGAATAGTCTTATTCTATAATAGTTATAGGATATAGATTAATCTGTGGATAAGGATAAATCCTTTATTATTTATAGTATTATATTAGTTTATTACTAAGATTTTCTATATAGATTTATCTTCGATAGTAGCTCTATAAATCTATTTAAGTTAATTATTATCTTTAGGTTTACTTATTATAGAGAGTATCTATTGGTTATATATAATTTCTCTTTATTCGTTAATTATTAGGATAATAGATTCTACTTCTTTAGTTCTTAACTTATAGTCCGGTTATTAGCTAAACGTGTCAGTGACTATATTTTTAGTTTCTTTATAGTATATAATTCTAAAATTATACTACAAGAGAGTTTTAGCCTATTTAGCTTATTATTAGGTGAGTTTCTTTATTATTATAAAAAATATTAGATTATAATAATCCGTTCTAACTATTATAGTATATTTTACTCTTTCTAGATATACTCTCTAGACTTAGAATACTAATATAATAACTAGTAATTCCTTATCGTAAATATTATAATTAAGTTCCGCTAGAATTATCTTTTTAGACTAGAATATAACTAGTTATAATATATTTTCTTTATTAGGCTAGAGTAGCTATACTTCTAATATATAATCTAATATATTAGTTTCTAAAATATATAGTTATTTATAGTTAAGACTTTTATAATCTTATCTCTAGTATATAGGTTTTTGAGTTTCTAGAATATTTCTTCTATTATATTATTTTATTTAAAGGTTTCTCTTTTTTTAGTAAATTAGTAAAGTCCTACTATATATTTTAAGTATTATAGTATAACCTTTTAGTAGTTTTTAAACTTTATTAGGTTTTAGTAAATTTTCTTTATTTCTAGGGGATTCCGTAAATATTTCTAGATAAATCTCTACTTTTGCTATTTAGAGCTTAGATAGAGTTTCTTAAATTTCCGGTATTTCTAGGATTTTAACTAGTATCTTTAGGTTCCCTATATCCTATTTTTAGGAGTTACTCTATCTATTCTAAAAGTTAATAGTATTTTAGGGACTATACTAGGTCTATCCTTAATTCTTAATATATTTCTAATTAATCTCTAGGAATTACTTTATTTCTAATCGCGGTATCGGTGGTTTATTACTATCTACGATTACCGGTCCTATCTATCTTTATTCTTTTATTACGCAGAGCTATTAAATTCGTTTTTTAGCTTTTATAATATTAGTAGTATTATATACTTTTTTATCGAGCCTTTTATTTATTATCTATATCTAATATAGTTTATTATTATATTTCTTATATTCTTTCGATCGGTGTCTTAGTTTTCTATAATTAAAGTATAGGTTATTTTCTTTATATTAATATTACTCCTCCTCTAGAAGTCTTATTATATCAAGTTTTATTAATTATATACTATATAGATTATTAAGACACGGCTATTATATTTACTAAGGTTAGAATCACTAATAAGATAAACGATTATTATTTTATCTCTATCCTTCTATCTCTTATTTCTATATTTATCTATTATAGAATTAGTTATCAATATAGACCGCGAAATCGATAAATATATCTATAGTATTAAAGTCTTTATATCTTATAATTTTATTCTTAATATAGGGTTTTAATCCTTTATTATAGTATAGAATTAAAGCGTAATTATCCTATCTAAGTATCGCTATTTATTATATAAACTTAGCTATATAAGTTAACGCCGATCCTATCTATCAGAGTCATCTAAATTTTTGTTTAGCTATTTTCTTTATATTAATATTACTAAATATTTTCTTAAAATAGTTCTTAAAATTATTATAACCACTAAAGATATTTTATATAGTATTTAATTATTCTAAACTATCTTTTTTATAGTATTCTCGGATATATAGTTTAAGCTAATCCTATATTTATCCTTATAGATAGATTAATACAAAGATAACTTTACTCGTTTTAGTAGTTAATTAGTATCTATTAATATTAAGATATATATTTATTTATATAAAGAACCCTTATAATTTAGAGTAGGTTCTATCGAAGTTTTCTATCTTAGATAGCTATAATACTATTAGTAATAGAGTTTAAAGTTAGATATTAGTTTACTAGACTAAATTATAAAAGTTCTTAATCTTATTATTATATTTTTGTTCGAATATAGTAAGTTAGCTAATAAAGATACTAATTTATCTTTCTAATTCCTTAATTCTCTTTTTATCTTTATCTTCTGATTCTGGGTTAGGTTAATATATCTAGGTTTTCGGAGGTATAGGTTCGACTACCTTATCTTTATAGTTACTGCTATACAAAGATATAATAATTATTATTTTATAGTTTCGACTAATAGAGTAATTAATATATTATAAACTACTAACTAGTTATAGTAAATAGGGTCCTTAAAAGGTAATATTTCTTTTAGAGTACTACGAGCCTTAAGTATAGTCCGTAACTATATTAATACTATATAGGGCCTTAGATAGATTTAGGTCTCTAGGGTATTTATAAGATATAATAGTTAGGGCGCCGATTAAATCAGTTACTTAGGGATCAGAGATTACTAAGTAAGCTCCTAAGATCGTTAAGGTTTTTAGTTTTATAGTTAAACTATAAACTAGTACTTAAGTAATAATAATACGATTAATCATAAAAACTAGATATATTATAGTAAACGAGTATTCTTATATACCCGTTAGTTATATACTATAGTAGCTGTCCTAGTATATAATATATAGTATATCTATAGTCCCTCCTATATACCGTTCTATATACTATATTATATAACCCTTATGGTTTGGTTCCTTCTTGCCGTAGGGCCGATTAGCGTTGCTTCTTCTGTCTGTGCCGCACTAATATATAGTTGCGACGAGGTTCGTAACATATTACTAAGTATATAGAAAAGTTTCTCGAATATGATTTTATATACTTTATAAGTCTTTTTATTTATCTAGATATAGATATATATATTAATCTCTAGTATACTATTAGTATATACTTAGTATATAAGTATAATATAGTAAAAATATACTATTTATCTTTATATTCTACCCGGAAATTATAAAGTAATTAGATTTACCTTAGACTATCTTAAATATAAGATCTATTTTAAGATAGTAAGCGCTTTAGAAGTATTTAGCTTATATATATATATAGTATAAAATCATCTAATATTTATAACTACCTAAATTAAAGAAAAATACCTCCCAAATCTATTATTAGTTATTATCTTTTATTTTATTAAAACAATATTTATATAAGACCCTAATAAAGATAGTTCTATCTAGATACTAAAAGATCCTCTATTTATTAATTAAAGAAATAACTTAATCTTTAATATATAGGCTACGATAAATCTCGCGAAGCGTAAATATACTATATTATTAAAAAATAGTATACAATTAAAAGGAGACTATTAATTTCCTTATACTAAAGTTAGTATATATTTAGTATATAGGGAATATATACTATACTTATAATTAAACTAAGAATATCTTTAGATAAAATTATTTTTATAATCTTATTAGCGACTATCTAAGGAAGCTTTATAGATAGAGACAGAAAATAAGAGTGGGTTCCTCGGGTGATTAGGATAATAAATAGAAATCGAGACTATTTATAAGGGATATAGAGATTAAATTTAATATTATATTAAGTCTCGATAATCTTCCTAGCCCTATTTTTATATATTGAGTCTAGGATAGTAAATAGGGTTAATATATATAGAATATATATTAAAGATAAATATACTATAAAGTTAACACTTATTTAATTAATAGATAATATAGTAATAGTTCTTATTATCCTATATTCTTGATATTTAACCTTCTTAGGAATAAAGAAGCTATAGAAATTTAATAGAGATATATAAGTTATAAAATATTTTAGTAATATACTAATTTTATATATTAGAGCTATTTAGATAGCCTAGCTATAGGATCTAAATTATAAATTATTAATAGGATAGGATAGAAAAGAAGGTTAAATATATTTACCCTATTTTATATAAAAACCATTAATAACTAACCTTTATAAGTAGTATATTAGTTTCGATACTAATATAAACTAATTAGATCCTAATTATATATAAAAGCCTAGTATACTCTAGTTTCTAGTTAGACCTAATATATATTAAGTATATAAATAATTTACTCTTTTATTCGTCTCTATATCTTATCTCCTATACTATAATATAGTTAAGCTATTTTAGTCTAAAGCTCGTTAAATATCTATAGCTCTATTTAATTATATTAAATAGATAGTTAAAAAAACTTATAATAAGCCTATTCGTAGTATTAAATACTAGTATAATAATATATCCGACACTAGATCTTTATATTTAGATTACTAAGAAACTTCTTAAGAAAGTTTAGACTAACTTTTTTAACGCTACCCTTATTTACTATAGAGAATTAAACCTTTTTTTAATTATTAATATATATTTAATATATATTTAATATTAAATATATATATATTTAGTTTAGATTAATCCCCTATTTAGTCTTAAGAGGACTAATAAAAGGATTCTAGTAATAAATAAGGTAAATAATACCTTTTAGATCTATAATAGGATACTCTAGTATTAAAAAGTAATCCTAAAATTTATATATTTTTATAGCGCTCCTTTAATTAGAAGTATTAATAATATTATTATCTTAAAAGATTTTGTATACTAAAAATCCTATTATAAGATTAGTAAAGACTAGATTTAGATTAGAATTATCTTTAGAGGATCGATTCTTATTATTATCTTTATCTTTTTCGTTAGCAGAAGATATTATATTAATATAATCTTAATAGATTAAGCCTTTATCGTTATTTTATCCTTTTTTTAATTCTTATTTATAGTTAATTTATATTCTATATATATAAAAAATATAATTACTATAGGAATATAATAGATAAGATATAAAATCTAGTTAGCAATCTCTATATTAGATATAGTAGGATAATTAAATAAAAAGGATAGTAAAAAAGTAGGGTCTAGCTAATAAAAATAGGAATTTATTTTTTTATACTAAGGGCTTTATATAAATTATTATCTAAAATTAAACGAGGTTCAGTAGGTTAATTATCTAATATTAAGTAAGATACGCTAAAATAAGCGAACCTCGCTTAGCGTTAGCGTACCTCGCTCAGCTGGTAGCCCGGGCACCTCAAGATTTTCGCTATTGACACCTTATTATATTATGTAATACTCATTTTGACTTATGTAATCTTTTTTGATCTATTTTCTAATTATATGATAATTTTCAACCACATTTCTAATTATATGATCCTCTTATCCTAACCACCAAAAATAGATTACCCTATTTAGTAATAGGGCAACTTCGATATATATACCTAATTTCGCTGTAATTCGAACACTTTAGGGATGCCTTCCTTTTTTTGATTAGTCTAGCCCCCTCGCTCCTATCTAATATCTACGTAGATTGCCTTTTTAGGAAAGTAGCAGGCTAAATTCGGGGATTTAGTAATGGCTACCAGGCGATATTAGATAAATATCAGCTAATAGGATTACTTCTTTTTTTGCGAGTAAATCAGCAATTCGATACTTATATAGTAACCCTATAGTACTCGTCTAATAATTAGTATATATACCAAAAGGGGCCTCTAGGGTAGCCCTACTAGTATAGATTCGCTATATATCAATCTACCTCAGCGAATATCGAGATACTCGCTTATTAAGAAAGATATATAGCTAATCAGATACTAGTATTAGATATATTATCTAATCTGTTTTAATCTAATATTTAATCAGATTATATTGGCTGCTGATAGCCTTATAAATAGACTTCTATATAGTAAGTAAATAATTAGTAGAAGTATTTATATAATATTTTAGGACCGAATACGCCCCCTCGATACGTGATAATATATTATTACTAAAATAGGTAAGGTTTTTGGTCTAAGTATAGATAAATCTCTCTTTATAGGGTAGCTATATATCCTTAATATAGCGTATGATTAGTAGATGAGACTTCCTGTAGGTCTAATTAAGCTTATTAAGATTAAGCTTATATTTATCCTCGGTAGATGATTAGACCAATTGACTCTATACGCGTATGAATTTATTAAATTGAGGCTTTAAAGGGTTATTTTTATCTGATTGGCTGATATTTGCTTTGCCCTTGCTAAAACTGTCTTATTGATATACTAAATATATAGTAAATACGGGGTATTATACTCCTAAATATTATATATAGTATTTATTAAAGCTAATTCACGATTAGTTACTAAAATTGGACGAAAATTAGGGTTTAGAGGGGGACTTAGCTAATTAAAGAAGGTTTGAAGTACCTATATATAGCTTAATTTAATCTCGTTAGGTATAAAATATAGAGCCACAGTGAATGTATGGTTCGATGGCGTTATATCTACTATATAAAATAGAGGTATACCAAACCAATTTGTTTTATATATATAATCTATGATAAAAACCTTATTATATAAATTAGCTAATTAAATTACGCGAGGATAAGAGAAAAGAAAAAAATTCGATATACCCTATATTATCTTATTTAAATAAATACTTATAACCTTCTAAATCGAGTAATACCTGTAGATATTCAAGACTACTACGTTCCCTTACCTTTTTTCGTCGAATTTCTGCTCGTTTATTATAGATATCGCGCGGTATGATTAGTTGATAAGGGGACTCGCTACGTAGCGTATTAATAATATACTTCGGTCTAATAGCAGAGAGTTATTGAATTAAGGTTATCTACGCTAGGGTAAATCGATATACGATTAGATACGCTATTATATCTTGATTAGTAGAATAATTGTACGCGGGGCTCTTTACCTAAAGTAGCTAATCAGAACTCCTCTGGCGACTCCTATATACCAAAAATAGACAATTTTGCCGCCGAGTACTCGTTTTACGCCTTTTGGTGCCTATAGGCGTTTGTATTCGGTCCGAATATACCCTAGATCTATCGTAGTGGAGATAGACTTACCTATTAGTATTAGACCGCTTGATAGTAGTAGCATACCCCTACGTTATACCCTATTAGCGTATAAAATCGACTAATTTATCCCGATTAGGGAAGGTTCGTTGTGGTGGGGGCAGCAGATCAGTAGTAGCAGCGGTAGGCGAATTAGCATACAAATCGGCAGGCGAATTAGTAGGCGAATTAGTAGGCGAATTGGCGAGGGGTCTAGTTGGCAAATCGACAGTCGAATTGCCAGTGGTGGCAGTAGAGATATCGGGCGGAGTAGCGGTAGTAGGGGTGCTGGGGGTAGGCATAGCGGGGTTGGTTTGCATGGTATGTATGATAGAGCAGACGAAGCAGATAGGGTATGCAGAAAGCGAAGAACTAGTAGGGTAGTAGTAGAAGAGAAAAGAGATGAAGCAGAATATTGAGTAGATATGCAGTATATAGTTGCTGTAGTGATGAAAATTGATTATATCAGCGATTTTGCTTATGTCAGAAAATGAGGTGTTAATAGCGAAAATCTTGAGGTGCGTGATTACAGGTCGGGGGGACCCCCTTTACCTCTCAGTAGTATATAGGGCGTATATTTGCCTAAGGCCAACATAGATTTCATCCCTCCCCTATTTCATTTACCTTATCTTACCTTCCTTCTCCTCTCTACCTATATCTCTAATACTACTTTTTTACTAGTTTTTTATTACAACCCGATATTATGCCGTCCTATACTCTAAGTGTAAGTATTATATCTCTCAGAAATTCGATTATACCTAGCGAGAATAATAAAAGAGGATAATTTAAAGCAAAAGCTAATAATTTGGTTAAAGTCTACCTTTTAGTAATATAAATCGTTTAAAGATAGCACCGATCTTAAGCTACCTACTATCTATACTAAGGTATATTTTTATACCCTCTTCTCTCGAATCTCTTATAGATATACTAGTTAGATATTAATATAAAATAGGAAAGATACTTAATATCTACCGTCTTTACTATAGTAAGGTTTTTTGCCGGGTATCTAGATATAGCAAAAAGGTAAGTATTAAGAGTATTTCTTTGAGTATTTCTTTATTTAAGTCTTACTCTTAGCGGGATTTACTAGTTTTTTACTAGTAAATCCCGTTAGGTTTTCTTTAATATTTTTATCGTTTTTATTAATAACTAACTAATATTTTTTAGACCCCTAAAATCTCTATTTACAATCTCCGTTACTATTATACGAATAAGTATCCTAAATTAACCTTTATCTCTACTATTAGTAGACCATCCGATAATAATAATTAGGCTATTATTAGTAGGTTTTTATAATTAAATTTATCTAATTTTATTAGTAACTAACTAGTATTTTTAGTGTTCTATATTATATTTCGTAATATTTATAATACTTATAAAAAGAAAGAAAAAGAGATTAAGCCTAATATTCTATTAAAGGCGAACTAGGATATAAGTCTTTATTTACTAGTTTTTTATTAGTAAATTAACCTTTTTTTAGATCTATCTTACTAAAATATATTATATAGTAAAAGAATTAGGTAGCTAAGTCTTTTATAAGCCTTATAAGGATACTAATAATAAGGCTAGTATATTTTTTTATCTTTTTACTAATAAAATTAATATATTAACTAGTATTTAGATTACTATTATAAGGAGAACTATAGGTGTTATAATAACTTCGATTTTTTTAATCTATTTTACGTTAATAAAGCTAAAGCTAAAGCTAACCTAGTTATTACAACTACTTTAGATAATATTAAGGTATAAATTACTAGTTTTTTATTAGTTTTCGTTCTTAGGGGGTTAATAACTATTTATTCTAATTTCTTTTTATCGTTCTAATATTTTATAGCTTAGAAAAAAAGTTTTTTTTAAAAAATATCTAGTTTACTAGTTTTTTACTAGTTTTCTAGTTACTATAAATTTACGAATTAATTTATTCTAATACTACGAGTTAATTTATTTTAATACTATTCCTAATTAACGCTCTTTTTCCTAAATACGAAGCTCTCTCTCTCTTAATTTAATCTCTCTTTCTTATCTCTTAAGATTTTCCTTATAAATATTATTAAGATTTTGCTATCGATTTATAGTAGCTCTAGTAAGATTTAAAGATAGGGTCCTAAGATTTATTAGTAAAGTATTAATAAGATACTAGTTCTTTTTATCTTTTTAACTTATATAGAACGACTAGATTAAGTAGAAGTTTAATTACTACCTTATTTTATTCGTTTTAACCCTACGTATTAAATTAAATAGCTAGATAAACTAAATTTATATAACTCTTGATCCTCTAGAGGAATTTCTTTTTATTCTTAATATTAACGTTAATACTTTTTCTCTAAAAGAATATTAGTATTAATACTATAAAATAAATCAAGATTTTAGTAATTATATCCTCGCGTTATAGACTATACCTAAATTATATAGTAAGATTATCTATATAATAGTTATAATATATATTAAATTAATTTCGATAAAGAAATTAATTAATATCGCGTTAATTAAGAGTCTGTGATCTAAATAACTAGTTAGATACTAATAAAATACTAGTAAATAGAAGAATATATTTAACGATAGTATCTAATAAAGAGTCTTATATTCCTATCTAGTAGGATTTATAGTAGCTCTACTCTATTAAATTAGTATAGTTTCTTATTAACTTAAAAAACTCCTTTTTAATAGGAGAGTATATAGTATAAAAACTAGTAGTAATAATAGGAATCTATTTATATTAAGCCTAATTAGTAAGCTCCGGATAATACTCTAAAAAGATATAATTAGTTAAATATATATACTAGTATAAAACTAGTAAAATACTAGTAAATACCTTTAATTAATTCTATTAGTTTAAAGTAGTCTTCTCTTATTTAATATATAAAAAGACTAAAAAGTTAGTTTTAAGTATCTCGCTAAGATAAATTATAAGGATCAGAACTCTCTGTTACGAACCAAGCCACCTCACTCGCGCCAACAGGGGTACGAGAGGAAACCAGAGCCAACCAACCCCGCGGTGATGATGCAGGACAACAAGGGTATAAGTCACGTGACAATATACCACGATCCATCGCCAAGGAATGGTATATCGGATGGTATATCAATGGGACTACTACATGCCTGCATGCAGTATACCACAAACGAGGGCGTGGAATACTGGGCAAGGGATATATAAGGACAGTCTTTACCACATGTATTTAGTTCTTCGTGATCAATCCCATCATTGTTACTTGGAACCACCCTTTGGTACTTCACAGTTCGAACATAGCGACAACCCTCCAACGGTCTTGGGAGCTTACTTAGTGATCCTCGATCCCTAAGTGACTGACTTGACCGGCGCTCTAACTGGCACACCTTGCAAGCACCCTAGAGACCCGAGCCCATAGAAGGCCCCCGAGGCATTGGTACGGTTGCGGATACGCTTGAGGCCTGCAGTACTCCTAGAGAAGTATCACCTTTGCGGACGTTACTCACCGTGACCAGTTAGCAGTTCGTAACACATTGATCACCCTGTCATCGAACCGTGAAGTCCAAGCATCATGGCGTCGCACGGCAGTAACAACAAGGGCAAGGCGATCGAGCCTCTGCCACCGAAAACGCAAACACGACACACCGACTTGGATTCGGACGATGAAGATGAGAAACGAGTCAGGGCACTGGAAGAACAGATTCACACCCTGATCAGCCAGCTCAACACCTTTAGCAGCAAGCATGACCACGACATTGGAGACCTTCGAGACTCAGTCGAGCAAAGTGCAGCCCAAATCGCCGCCTCCGCACCAGCATCTTCCGTGGGAATCAAGTTACCCAAAGCAGAGAGCTTCGACGGTACTCGATCTAAGCTTCGAGGGTTCCTCACCCAGATGGATATGCACCTTGACATGAACAGAGGAAGGCTAGTCAACGACGCCGCAAAAGTCATCTTTGTGTCATCATACCTACGAGGACAAGCATGGGATTGGTTGGAACCGTACATTCGAGAATACTATGAAAAGACTCCAGACGCCTGGTCTGCCATGGCCCAGGGCATCTTTTCGCGATACAGCAGCTTCCGACAATTGCTTGAACGAACCTTCGGCGATATCGACGCGAAAGCAACGGCTGAACGGAAACTTGCACGAACTCGACAAACCACCTCCGCAACAGCCTACGTTGCCGAGTTCATGGCACACGCCGCAATCCTAGGATGGGACGACTACGCTTTGATTCCACCATTCTATGGGGGGCTGAAATCACACATCAAGGACGAAATCGCTCGAATCGGACGACCTACCACCATGAATGAATTCGTCGACACTGTTGTACGAATCGATAACCGCTTCTACGACCGACAGCGAGAAGAAAGCGAACTTAAACAATGGCGCCGTAACCCAGGACGAGGAAACGGCGGACGATTCCAACAAAGACGGAACTTTGGGAGAAGGGACAACGACCCCTACGGACCCAAACCAATGGAACTCGATGCAGCAAGGCTGCCTACCGAAGAACAGAAACGACGCAAAAACAACAACCTGTGCTTCAACTGTGGTAAGCCAGGACACCGAATCAAGGACTGCCGAAGCAAGAGGCAGGAGAAACCCCAACAATTGAACGCGACCCAAGAACGAAGAGGTGCGTACGACACTACTGGCACCGAGAAACCAGAACAAGGGAAGCCTCAACGGCTCTACGCGACGCAGGAGCGCGACTGGGAAGGCCCCATGATTGTGGATGGGAGCAAGCCACCAGGACTGTATCGGGATGAGCGAATGCTCTCCGAAACAGACGACGAAGAATTCCCAGAGATCGACTATGAAATCATCGAAAACTCGCCGCAGATGTACGCGAAGGATCATGCCGCGGAACTGACACAAAACAACGAGGTCTATATGGACGACCTAGTCCTTAGGACGCCCGCGCAAGCTGGTAGCGCGGAGGAACACTTTGAGCGCTTCAAGCAAGGCTCAGAAGATATTGAGAGTCAAGGATGGACCCAGTACGGTCCCTGGAACACCATCGACTCCCAGGAATTGTCGGACGATTCCCAGGAGTGGGGCACAGGTATCCTGAGGACACCAATTGAAATCCCAGGAACGCCGGAGATCCCAGAAACTCCACCCACACTCCCAGAAACGGAAGAGACGATCCTGGAAACGCCTCAGGAAAACCCCAGGAACAGAGAAACCTCGAGTGACGAGACAAAAGGCCAACAGGATGAGTCGGCTCGGGAAGAGCTATCCCAGGACCAACCAACCTGTCCATGTGAGCATCCACGATGCGCGTGTCGAGGATACGCACGACACCCGAAACATGACATCAGGGCGGTTGTAGGATGCTACGACGACAATTGCATGCTCCACTACCCAGGGAAACTCAACCTTGGAGTTGAGCCGAGACCTTTGCGATGGGAAAAACGACCCCAGTGGAAGCCCGAATACACAGGAACATGGCACGGCAACAAGAAAATTGCACCCACACCACAACTCGCAGCAACACAGTGGGGGGCACATATGAAAGTCTTCGTCAACGTCGCATACAAGAATATGCGAGCGATGATCGACTCAGGAGCCAGCGGAAACTTCATGAGCCCACAGTGCTGTCAGGAATATACAATCCAGCGGCGACGAAAAGAGGAGCTCTTACCTCTTACTGGACTCAATGGAGAACCACTCAGCACGGGAATTACGCACGAAACAGGGGACCTGCCGATGGTTTTGGGAAATCATTTTGAAACAATCAACTTCAACATCACCAACCTCGGGCAGTACGACGTCGTGCTAGGAGTTCCGTGGTTACGAAGACATAACCCAGCTATCGATTGGCAGAAAGGACTCATTGTCTTCAACCGATGTGAATGCCGACAAACCAGTGAGACATGGACCGGGAACAGATACAGACCAGCACAGGGACCTAGTCAAGGGGTGACAGGTGGCCCTCGAGGCCCTCACGAAGGCAAACTTAAGAGGAGCACTCGGCCCAGAGGCGGGGCACAGTACAAGGCAACGGAAGCCAGTACCATCGTCAACACCGAGCAACGACCGGATATGACAGACGACGAGCTAAGGGAGTACGTGATGGTTGAACACGGCTCCACAGCCCTCTGTGCAACAGGGGAAGAAACACAGATTCCTGAGGAATACCAAGACTTCCAGGATGTGTTTACGCCACCAAAGGAGGGCACGCTACCAGAGCATGGCCCGTACGACCACGAGGTCAACCTCGAAGAAGGCAAGGAGCCTACATTCAGACCAATTTACCAGCTCTCACAGAAGGAATCGGAGACGCTGAAGGAATACATCGACACGAACCTGAGGAAAGGATACATTCGGAAATCCACCT
The DNA here is from genome assembly GCF_028826965.1 of Penicillium alfredii. Classification (NCBI taxonomy): domain Eukaryota; kingdom Fungi; phylum Ascomycota; class Eurotiomycetes; order Eurotiales; family Aspergillaceae; genus Penicillium; species Penicillium alfredii. Next base: position 2,465,464 of record NW_026622708.1, on the reverse strand, counting down.
CACCAGCAGGATATCCTATCCTATTCGTACCAAAGAAAGATGGAAGTCTTCGACTTTGTGTGGACTATCGACAATTAAATTCGATTACCATCAAAGATCGACATCCGTTACCACTGATTCACGAGATCCAAGACCGCATTCAAGGAGCCAAATACTTCACCAAGTACGACATCACTGAGGCTTACAATCGGCTCAGGATCAAGGAAGGCCATGAATGGAAGACAGCATTCAGGACCAAATTCGGACACTTCGAATATGTGGTTATGCCTTTTGGTCTTACCAACGCACCAGCATCGTTCCAGAGGTTCATCTTCACCGTTCTGGAAGAATACCTCGATGTTTTTGTTATCGCTTACTTGGATGATATCTTAGTATTCTCCAAGACCGAAGCAGAACATATTGAACACAACAAAAGGTGCTGCAGAAGCTCAGAGAAGCCAAAGTCACTCTGAAGCTCAAGAAATGCGAATTCCACGTCCAGGAAACCAGCTTCCTTGGATACACCATCAGCCTCGACGGTCTAGGAATGGAAGAAGAAAAGGTCAAAAGCATTGTGGAATGGCCCACACCCAGAAACGTCAAGGACGTACAAAGCTTTCTTGGATTGGCAAATTACTATCGGAAACTAGTCCCGGGTTACTCGAAATACGCCGCCGGACTATACCGATTCACCAAGAAGGGAGAAACGTTCAACTGGGACGACAAAGCAGAAGAATCATTCCAAAAACTCAAGAGCTTGTTCGAGAAACGAACAGTCGTTGGAATCTTCGACTACGAAAAGCCAACCACGATGGAAACCGACGCATCAGACTACGCCCTGGGAGCACAACTGACCCAGCCGGACGAAAACGGAAAGCCCAGACCAATCGCATTTTGGTCTAGGAAGATGATCCCCGCAGAACTCAATTACGACATCCACGACAAAGAACTGCTTGCTATAGTGTCAGCATTTCAAGTCTGGAGAGCGTACCTCGAAGGAGCAAAGCATACTGTGACGGTCAAGACGGACCACCACAACCTGACATTCTTCACCACCACGAAGAAACTCACTCGACGGCAAGCTAGATGGGCTGAAACCCTTGCACAATACGATTTTAAGATTGTTCACTGCAAAGGGACTGAAAACGCTGTCGCAGACGCACTCAGCAGACGACCTGACTATCAGATCGGCACAAAGGAAGCGGAGCCCGCTATCCTCACTACAAACGACCAAGGAGACATCGTCTACAACCGACAAATACTCGCAGCAACCAGCGAAATCGAAGACGACGGATGGCTAGACAAGGTCCGAAGAGCCACCGCCGAGGACGAATCAATGCAAGCAGTCCTCGGGAACGAACGTCACAACGGCACTACAAGCGACGACGGATTCGTCATCATCCATGGCTTGATCTATGTTCCACGATCGCTGCAGAACGAAGTCATCAAAAAACACCACGACTTCCCGACGCACGGACATATGGGAGTTGAAAAAACAATGGAACATATCTCACGCAACTACTACATCCCGAACATGCACCGAAAAGTAAGGGGGTACATCAAAAGTTGCGACACATGTCAACGGAACAAGCCATCACGACACCTTCCTTACGGGGAAATGCAGACAGCAGACACGCCAACGCGGCCATGGGAATGGATTACCATGGACTTTATCACGAAACTACCAGAATCAGAAGGTTGCGATATGATCATGGTCATTGTCGACCGACTCACAAAGTACGCATATATGGTTGCGACAAAAGAAAGCATCGACGCAAACCGAATGGCGAATATACTACTTCGCTACGTTTTCGGAAACCATGGAGTACCCGACAAGATCACATCGGACCGAGACAAACTGTTCACATCCAATATGTGGCAATCATTTGCGGACCAAATGGGTATTGAGCACAGACTCTCTACTGCATATCACCCGCAAACCAACGGACAGACAGAACGAGTCAACCAGACTCTGGAACAATACCTGAGACACCATGTGAACCACCAGCAAGACGATTGGGCAGGATTGTTACCAATTGCACAATTCGCTTACAACAACGCGATGCATGCAACGACGAAGGAATCGCCGTTCTTCGCGAACTATGGGTATAATCCCAAGTTAATCGGAGAACCCCGAAACGAGAGAACTGTGGCAGAATCCGCAAGACTACTGACCACCGGGATCAAGCAACTCCACATGCAAATGGCTCGAGACATCGAATTTCTGAACCTACGCATGAAAACGCACTACGACCAGCGCCACCGAGCCGGCCCTGATCTGAAAAAGGGGGAGAAGGTCTACCTCCTACGACGAAACATCAAAACCAAGCGACCGAGCGCGAAACTCGACCACCTGAAGTTGGGACCATTCGAAATTGAAGAACAAACAGGACCAGTCAATTTTCGCTTGAAACTACCAGAAAGCATGCGACGCATTCACCCAACGTTTCATATCTCGTTACTCGAACCCGCACCAGAAAACGCCGAACTCGCTACCAACGTGGAAATCGAAGAAGAAACCGAAAACGAATATGAAGTCGAAAAAGTTCTGGACAACAAACGCATCAGTGGCAAGCCTCACTACCTTGTCAAATGGAAGGGGTACGATACCTCTGAAAACACTTGGGAACCTATTGAGCACCTGACGGGTTGCTCTCAGCTGGTTCAACAGTTCCACCAGCGGATAGATCGAAATTCCCTTCGGCAATCGCAGCCTCGACACTCCAGAAGCCAGGAGGCATCTGATCCAGAGACTGAGTCATCCTCATCAGACTAGCGTCTCCCGACGTAGCAGCCAATTGACGAATCTCCTGCTGCTCCGCCAACCGATCAAAATCACGAAATTCCTCGGCGGTAGGGGGATCCTCTTCGTTTAACCGATCCAACGTCGTCTGATCGTGATCCAACATCCGACCACCACGTTCTTTGAGAAATTGTTGATGTTTTTGGAGGCGAAGGACCTTTGCCATCGCCTCATTCATCTTTTGCGAATGCTGAAGAAATTGCTTTTGGGCCTCCTCGAGATCGGACGCCAACTTTCGTTCATTTTGTTGCAGGTCATCCCACTCCTTATCTGTGTGGAAACTCCTCTCACAAGTGTGTCCACGACGAGCACAAGTCGAACACTTCTTACTCTTCACGAAAGGACTCATGATGCAACACTTTCCACGAATAAGACAATAATCGCACGGGAAATCCACGGGGCGACCAGTTCGTTCAATCCTATCACCCAAACGAGCGTTATCAGCGTACTTGTTACGCTTCGGTTTAACGGCAGTGCGGGGGGACATGACGGGACAACATTGTGGGAACTCACCTAGAGGGGACACCGAGAATTTAAGGACTTTTCGAGGACGAAAATCTGGAAGAGGGGGAGATGATGTTACGAACCAAGCCACCTCACTCGCGCCAACAGGGGTACGAGAGGAAACCAGAGCCAACCAACCCCGCGGTGATGATGCAGGACAACAAGGGTATAAGTCACGTGACAATATACCACGATCCATCGCCAAGGAATGGTATATCGGATGGTATATCAATGGGACTACTACATGCCTGCATGCAGTATACCACAAACGAGGGCGTGGAATACTGGGCAAGGGATATATAAGGACAGTCTTTACCACATGTATTTAGTTCTTCGTGATCAATCCCATCATTGTTACTTGGAACCACCCTTTGGTACTTCACAGTTCGAACATAGCGACAACCCTCCAACGGTCTTGGGAGCTTACTTAGTGATCCTCGATCCCTAAGTGACTGACTTGACCGGCGCTCTAACTGGCACACCTTGCAAGCACCCTAGAGACCCGAGCCCATAGAAGGCCCCCGAGGCATTGGTACGGTTGCGGATACGCTTGAGGCCTGCAGTACTCCTAGAGAAGTATCACCTTTGCGGACGTTACTCACCGTGACCAGTTAGCAGTTCGTAACACTCTCTAGTATTAATTTTATTACTATATATTAAAAATAGATTTTATAGAATATTAGAATATTTATTATATATTATCTCCACGTTTTATCTTTTTAACTAATACCTTATAGTATTTATTTAATCCCTAAAACTAGTTAAAAGCTAGTAAAATACTAGTTTAGTAGAGTTTAACTTACCTATTATCTACTTTAGGTATATATCATAGATAATCGATTTTATTCTATTACTATAAAGATAGTAGAATCGAATCTAATAGCCTATAAACTCTCTAATAAAATTAAATATCTAACTAAAAAGATATTAATATCCTTTTATAGTCTCTTGATTAGTATATATATAGTAAAGGGTAATTACTAAAAAGAAAAATTAGTAAATAACTAATATAATACTAGTTTAGAAGACTTACCTTTCCTATATCTATTAATATATATTATAAAGATTACCTTATTTATAATACCCTTAACTCTTTTGTAAGATATATTAACTTTAAAGCTCTTAAGAGATATAAGATAACGAAGCTGCTTATTAAACACGTAAAAAATAAAGATTCCTATCTTATTATCTTTAATATCACGAACGTAACCTTAGTAAATATTAATATTATATTAATATTATACAAATAAACCTATCTATCTAGAGTATTTTATCTCGTTTAAACTTATAGCGAAGTCCTACTAGTTCTTTACTATATAAATATATTAAAATACGTTACTTCGTAATAATTATAGAGAATCGCTCTATTTTCGTAAAGCTCTAATAAAATAAAGAGAGAGTATAATAGCTATATTATCGATAGAAATCTCGGAGACTATTACTTTATAAAAATATACCTAAGATAACTTAGTAAAAGGGTATACTAGTATAATACTAGTTTATATTATTTATTTAGCGTTAGATCTAGTATTTATAGCCTATTAATAAGGCTAGAGATATCTTCGATAAGCTCCTATAGTGGCTGGTTTAGTAGTAATAGGATATAGTTATAAATACCACGAGAGTAGAAGATGATATATAGATATTATTTAGTATTAAGAGATATAAAAGAGCGAAATTATACTATATATTTTAGGAATTATCTTTGGATTATACTACGACCCTAAGAATAAACTATACCTAAATACTAGTAAATAATTAGTATAAAATTAGTATATTACTAGAAATACTTACTATAGTACTTTACTCGGCTTATTATTTAATATATATAAACGTAAGATTCGTCTTTATCTTATAGTAGGCCTTTTTCTATAAGATATTTAAGGAGAGATAAGTCTAAACTAGACTATCTTCCTATAAGACTTTAATTAAAATAGTCTTTTACGTTTTTTATTAAAGAGTGTTTATATACAAGGTATAGATAGAAGATTCTAGATATAGTCTAAATATTAGTATACTAGTTAGTTACTAGTAATATATTAATAAATAATACTATATTATATTTACTAGGATATAATATTATTAAAACTTAAGCTTATATATCAGGGTATATTTACTATATACTATATATTAGGTAAATCTTATTTAGGCGGTTTTATAGAGTCTAGTATAAAAATATAATAAGTAAAAAACTAGTAGAGAACTAGTAAATAGCTTCCTTACCCTATTAAATAATATTAACGCTATCTATATCAATAAAGCTCTTATTTTTGATCACGAAAAGTAAAGATTTTACTAATAAGGTCGCTATTAACTAATATATAAGGTATCCCGTTAAGATACTTATTAAGATATTAGTAATACTTAATACTACTATATATAAAAGCTTTTTTGGTTATATAATAACTAAGAAATAAATAGAAAACGTTATCTATTAGGCTATTTCGTTTATAGATATATTAGATCTAAATTTATTAGTAACTAGTAAATAACTAATACTTTACTAGTATATACTTATTACGTTTAGAGTATTCGCTTTTTCTTTTAGTATTATATAGCGAAGATTTACTATATATATATATCTATTAGGATAAGTACTCGGATACTTAGATAGAAACGGTATAAACTTAATTTCTGTAATAGAGATTGGATTAATTATTCCTTAAGTAAAAGGTATTAATAAGTAATCGCTATTCTTTATTTTAAGGTTAGTTTACTAGTAATTAACTAGTAAATAATATTATCGAGAGTATATATATATATATTTATCTTAGGGGTATAACGCTTATATAGAAGCTTATTATCCCTACTCTTAAAGAGCTCCTTATTGTCTTGATTATCAGAACTCTCGATCGAAGGCGTCTTATAAGTATCGATTAGATCTTCGATTCTAATATAGCGATATCGCCACTAAATAGAAGTATACTTTGCTATAGCGTAGTGAAAAATAGAAAACTAGTAAATTAATAGGAAATACTAGTATTATTTATTAGCTACTGTAAAGAAAAACATAATATTTCAAGAATGTAATAGCCCTAGATACCACATATTTCATACTATGACCGATATTATATAAGCCAATTACAGCACATACTACTGAGCTCGCCGCCCCACATACTACTGAGAGCTAAAGGGGGTCCCCCTGACCTGTTTTCTGTTGAGGTGCCCCTATCAATACCCACGTTTTTTCGCTATTGGCACGCCAAAATCTGACATAATCAGTTTTCAACCATACCTCTAATCATATGATATTTTTGTCATACACTTAATCAATAATATAAGTCTTTATTTTCTATAAGGGTAACTTTTCAAAATTTTTTGAATTATTATACTCCCGTATTTCTTAATTATAGTAGCGATATAGTTTTTATAATACGAATACCTAGTTAGTTATATAACCTAGAAATATATTAGTAATCTACCTTAAGTCCTGTAATATAGCCCACGCTGTAAATCTTATAATCCACTTTCTAGCCCTCTATATATAATTTTTTTATCTTTATTATTAGTTATATTTAAGGGTTTCTTATAAAAAGAATTTTACCATATTATAAAATTTATATATTTTTTATCTCTCTCTTCTAATAAATTATAAAAAAATTATATATAGAAAAAGGGCTGAGGATTGAAAAAATCAATGATACGAGGTACGTAATGCTGTGGATATGATATTTCGAGGAATGATGTGCAATCCATTATGCACCGCCTTTACCAAAAGCGGATCTGACACACATATTCACTGTGATAGCTATGCCCACGTTGAAGTATTGGGCCATCCGCGCTTTTGGAATATCGAGACCACGTAGATCATAAGAATCCCTCGGACCCGCGGCCGAGAGTCGGGAGCTGAGTAAGAAAGATTCGATGTTGAAGAAAGAGGGGTTAATTTACGCACCTCTTCCAGATTGCGGCATTTTGCACACGAAACTCTTCCAATCAGTTATAGCCTTGCAGAGTCCCTGTCGCATTCGGGCCTAATTTGGGCCGATAACCCCTCCCTAACTCCGATATATCGGGGATAAGATAGGACCCACTCTAACGTCTTCGATTGTACCACCCTGCAGCTTGGCATTTTATAAATGCTTCGCTAGCTGCATCAATTACATGTGCTTAAATTGCGAATCCAAGCTCAGACAATCGCCCCAACCACGAAAAGAATCAAATAAACATAAACTCTCGAATTCGTCAAACTCATAACTTAAACCCTCGAGATGTCCGTGCCGTCGCTTCCAGCTACCCTTTCACCTCCCCTTATTGGCCGCGATGCAGTCGCCGACGCCCTCTACCGCTGCGTCCTCGGTTTTGACACAGCTGACGATGCTCTGTTCAAGACCGCCTTCACTAGCGACGCCGTATTCGTGCTAAATGGGACTGTCATGAATGGCTTCGACACTATCGTTTCCCAATGTTACGCCAATATCTCCAAGATGGATACCAACCACTTCCTCACCAACGTTCGCATCAATATCACGGATGATGATTCGAAAGCTCAAGCTTCATGCTCAGCTCTGGCTCAGCATTTCCGCCCTGAGGAGGGTATGAAGGCCGGTGCTGTGCCTCTGCTTGCGGGTGCATTGTATTGGTTGGAACTTGTCAAGGATTCTAGTGACGGCTTATGGAAGATCAAGCACTGGACTATGAAGACGACATGGGCACAGGGCGACTGGGGTGTTTTTGGTGGTGGCAACTAAATTCAGTATCCTTGGTGACGTGATATCCTTTGGAAACAATCCTGTACATATCGAAGGGTAGATATCAGCCATTTGATGGTGAATAAGTACGACTACAATTTAAGTTTCGAAATGTAGACAAAATGATGAGTATTTCGAAAGGTTTTCACCGTCTAATTACTCGACTTGATATATCTATTTCTTCTGTTGTCTACTAGTAGATTTCCAGAGTCCCACGATACACAAAGTGGGTGGTGGTACATATGCACATGTGATTGAAGCTTTTTCTCTGTATGTAATAGGAGCAAATACAACCTAAGGTACGTCGAGCGACGCGTTTCGCAGTTTGAGCTAACAAATGCACTTTGGAAATACTGATTCAAACTGGGCTCAATTAATGTGGTATTTATACATTCAGGTTCTATAGCTATTATGTCTCTCTGGACCTTTGATTCAAAAAATCATATGAAATATAGGACGATTTACGCAACGCAAATATCCCGAAGAGATCTGACACTCCACTCTTTCCATCCATCACCTTACCTAGAATTTCACAGTTTGGCTATGAATTTGCTCCACTCACGGATTTTCACACCATAAAGAAATAACAAGAATTGTACTGGCACTAAAGTGACGCAGAGGAAAGCCACCAAAGACATTGCTCATGGAACTTCGAGGTTGTTGAACTGATTCAAGTGTCAGCGCAATACAAACAAGCTGCTCATTTGGCATTGACCTACCATATAGGAAGCAAACAAAGGAAACCCGGCACCCAAGAGGCCTCGAAACATGGCATTGATGGCATGATAAATGGCTTCAAAATATAGACTCTGGCGAGTTGCTTGAAGTCAATTCTTCTTTTCCTTTTCTGCAGCACTCTGTCCCCTCTCTTTTGCTAGTCTGGTGAGAATCGCCCGACCGTACGTTTCAGGGCAAAAAAAAGAAGTATAACGAAAGAAAGAATAAGGAAATTATGACGGACAGCCACTGCGTCCAGCGCCATCCTAGATGGGATTCAATGACAAAGCCGCCAACTAGATCGATGTATCATGTATAATGAGACCTGAGTATCTAGAAGAAACTTACCTAGAGGACCAAGTACGGGTCCAAGAAAGGTGGCGCTGGCGAATCCAGCAACGGCAACGCCCCTTGAGAGGGGTTCCCAGATATCAGCCAGGCCGGCCCCTGCCTAAAGTTTGCCTGTTAGCATTCATATTACAGCCACGGAGTAGGGTGTCCAATTTCGAACAAATAATTGCTAGTGGGGCAGCCCCGAAAGTCCCGCAGAAGAACCGGCAGACAAAAATGGTAGTGACATTCTTCGCAAACAGCGACGGGAATGCTGAAGATCGCGAAGAGGAAAACACCTAAACTGAGTGGATACTTCCGGCCTAAAACCTCGGAGGCGGGGCCGAAAATAATCGGTCCTACAGCGACGCCAAGAACGAATAGAGATGTTGCCAGAACAGAAACTTCTTTGGATATACCGAAGTCCTGCATGAGGTCCTCGCTTGGCGGACTCATCACTGATGAGTTGAAGGTGGAGATACATACTAGCGATGCAAAACAAGCTGTAATGAAGACCTTCTTGGGCGTTTTGAAGTTCCGTGGGTTATTCTTGAGAAGGGCGAGTAACGTCACAGCATGAGTTGAAGCTTAGAGGGCATACAGGGTCTGTAGGGCCATCCCAATCTAGGACAGCCTCAAGAGCTCCCTTTTTAGAATTCTCATCTGAGTTCATGGCATTGTAATCCCTTTCGCTTGCAGTTTCAAGGTCCTCGGGTTCCATGGTGTAGTTTGCCAAGATGAATCTTCCAAGAAAGAAAGAAGAGTGAAAGACGGCGAAGATGAATATAACGACAACACTATGTGCCAACTTTGGATTCTCCAACACCAAAAATCCCAACTGGAGAGCCGAAACTCAATTGACTAGACTTTAGCTAGATTGCTAAGCTTTCCTGTGGGCCGTGAAGGATCAACAATGAATGAAAGTAGCGATAATAGGCAGTCATCGCAATTGGTCTGCTCTAAATGCAGGGAGCTTCGGATTTTAGGCCTCAGATTGCCGATAATACCGAAGACGAACAGGGATTGTGAATGATCAAAGGGTTGACTATTGATCCTCCCAAGATCTCTGGCTCTCGGTTGAAACGGCAGCTCGCCCTCGGGGTTTACTGCGGCCGCATATTTCTTTATCTTATCTTTTTCCTTAAAAAAAAAGGTATAGGATTGTTTTAATGCGTATAATTAGGGCCCAATACTGCCATGGGCGACTCGTCACATATCATTTTATATAAAAAATACGATCGTAGATTCTTTTACAAAGCCAGCGGCAAGAAATATCTAATTTACGCGTTAAAATAGAGATATTTAGCTTTTTTTGCGTTTTACGGCTTTATAGGCTTTGATGATTTAATTCTCGATAATTTTATAGCCTTCTAATATATTAATATAGAGAAATATAGTATTATATAGAATATTAGTCATTAGACTAGGGAGGCCCAACAGCGCAGCTATGGGTCCGACTCGAGGGGACAGCTAAAAAACTAGTGAATTCCGCGAAAAGTAAAAGCTCAACCAAATAGACCACCACCGAAACAATTCAGCCCGAGTTGCTTACCCCGCAAGATGATGTCAACAAGCCTTTCAGCCCCCTCAGCCTCTACATGATCCTATTATATACATAGAATGCGAGTCATGCGGTCTTCGCTGCGTCGGATAACCGTCTTGTGTTGCGCACTTGGGGATAGAGTCAAACCAAGTCCTGCTCTACCTAGACGACTGCGTTCCCCACCATGATCCTTGTGCTCTGTCGAAGTTACTTGATTACTATTTCCAAGACTATTTTCAAGCCGATCATTTTGCCCCATCCCAATTTTCATAGATGAGAAAGGGCAATGACCAGACGGGGCAATGGGAATAGAGGGGCAATGGGAATAGAGGGGCAATGGGAATAGAGGGGCAATGGGAATAGAGGGGCAATGACGCGGCGACAGTGGCTTCTGAACCACTCTGAAGAAAATATAACCAAGATTCTTAGACTAGTAAGTTAAGCTGACAAATAACTGACTCTGAACGGTGCGAATATTCCCCCATCTGCTCCCTATTGCCCCGGCACCATTTTGGGCCGAGTCATGCATGGAGCGGCGAACCCCACGGAGAAGGTTGCGCGAAAAGAATCCTGGGGTAATATTGTGGATTCTCTCCACATTCAAGATGACTGGAAGATACTGGGCAAAAGCACGGACTTTCCGCTAGGCCCCAAATTCCCTAGTAACCCCTTCCATTGGTTTTGGATTTTTTGCCCCTGGTGGTAAGGCACCAAAGGGCTGCGAAGCGTATCATTAATCCTATGGAATCATATGGCTCGAAATCAATTTTAGGTATTGAGTACATCAGATTGGGCTCACCTTCTTCTCTTGCCGGTATCCAGGAAAAACAACTTCATATGCTCTGAAAACATACGGCTCTTTTCGAAGAAGGGCGTCTTTGCGTTTATTGCTCCAACCCCTTGCACTTCCGAACGGATGAATGTCATGAACGGTATGTTCTTCCTTTGGCTGCAGTATATGACTGACTTCCTGGTTCGCGGGGCTGACAAGCAATGGATCATGCAGATTTCCCTCTCGTCGGTACTCCTCCCGTAAGGCCAAAACCTCCTTGTCTACTGTTGTCTCCGTAGGATCGTAAGGAGACCTGTGGCGCGCAACTTCATCGTCGGTACCGAATTGACAAGTTTCTGCTCGATCTGGCTGTAGGACCTGTCTGTCAAGGATGATGAGCCTATCTCTTGGGTTCGCCGTAGGGAGTACGTCGAAAGGTTTGTGGATAATGTTATAGGGTTTCAGGGGGAAGAAAACCCTTGCTGACGGATTCAAGTTTTTGGGGAGGCCTTTCATATCGAAATCAGGTTTGTTGATCCAAAATGTTCGACGTAGACCACATAAGTGGAGGTGTTTCGGGGTAGTTGGCTCCACAGAGGTGTCCGATAATATGGCGATTGAAGAGTTATAAAGGGGAAATGACATCGCCACTCCATATCATCATGTGTTCAAGAAAGAATTCCGCGATCGCGTTGGTTTTATTGTACAAGGAAAAAATGACATCACCACTTTTCGGTAGCCGTCCCCTTAAGTCGGACCCATAGTTGCGCTGTTAGTCCTCCCTAGACTAATGACTAATATTCTATATAATCCTATATTTCTCTATATTAATATATTAGAAGGTACAAAATTATCGGGTATACGAGGACACGGTGAGCGGGCCGCCAGAAACGGCTCCCATTGCACTGTCCTTCTACCGCTCCTGACCGCCTGCCAATATCTGCCATCACCCTGCCTCTTCAGGTAAAGCGCCCTCACCCGTTCCCCCGTTTGGGTTTAGCGCCATCCCTGGCCGCTTTTCCCGCCCATCCATCTATAAAATACCGCCCTCACTCCCCTTGACACATCGACGCACTTTCTCTTCTTTTTCCTCCCCTACCACCTCTATACCTCCCTTTTCGGCACCTATCGACCTCTATATATAGACCTACGCACTGCCCTCCTAATCCACCGCAGATACCGCTCGATCCGACACTTAGATTACTCTAGCCAACGTTAGCGGCGACGCGATCCTATTATCTAGGAGCTAAAACACTAGGGTAGTCGAGCCCTCGGTCGTCTAGTATAGCTTTTTGTTAATTTCTACAAAGTACTTCGTACTAATTATACTATAGAGCTACCTTCGTCGCGCTCTATTCTTAAGAAAAGCTCGCTAAATATCTATTTTATTCTACTAATATTCTTCGTATAGTCTTAGGGTAGTATCTTAGATATCTTTAACTTTATATATCTCCTTTTATCCCGTCTTACCCTATTTAGGGGTTATATTATATAGCTCCTATCATTATAGATTAGTCTATAGATTCTTATTCCTAAGCGTCTTTAGCTAATCGTTATCGTTATTATTAGTCTCTCCGTTCCTATTTCTCTTAGTAGATATATCTTGGAAACTACTGCGCGGTAATATAGGCTAATAGCGAAAATACTATATTAACGTATAATATAGACCTATATATTATAATAAGGTTAACGATAGACTAACTATATAAAGTCTCCTATAATTATACAGCCACGTAATAGATAGAGACTGAGCTAAGGGCTATAATAGGCCAGTATTATAGGGGCCGCTAGTAAGTATAATAAGAAATATATCTAGTAACCTATATCTACTATCCTTATAGATACGCTCGAGCTACGTCGTGTCTTAGATAGAATAGCCCGGGCTAGGTGAACTAGTCTGAATTTTCAGCACTATAAGAGGGTGATTCGCCTTAGAGAAATCTTTACTTATAAAAGAGACTTATATCCTACTTAAATAGTAAGACTAGATATTATTTCCTATTTACCTCCCCCTCCCCCGTTCCCTTTATCCCGTCTTATATCCCTATTCCCTGGCTCTTTTTTAAGTGTCTCTAATTCCTATATCCTAGAAAATCTTCTAGCCCTCTATTTTACTCTTAATAGTAAACACTAGGTTCTACCTAGAAAACTTTCGGCAATAGAATCCTTTCTAAGATAAAGCTTATCCTCTACGTAATCCATCCAATATTTATTGCTACCTAAGTCCTATCTAGACCTGGACAGACCCGCGGACAACCTATATAGGTCGACCCGTGGGTCAGCCTATGGGCGGGTCGTGGGTCAGACCTCTTGACCCGTGGGCGGGTCAAGATTTTTTTAATCTGTCCTACGGGTCAATAGGTTAACCTATTTAACCTATTTAGGTAGATACTTTATTAACTATATGACTTTTATAAATTATATTATTCTTAGCTATATTTTTAGATATTATATTTATTTTAGTTAAATAATTTTTTATAGTAATTAAAAGAATAATTCTTAAAAAGTAATTCTAGAGAATATTATTTTAAATATTAATCGATTTTAATTTTAAAGCTTATAATTATTAAGTATTTATAGGCGTTTATGAACCCTACTAGAAATCCGCGGGAGGCTATAATTATCTTTATAATTACTTCTTAATTTTTCTTACTATAGTTAGTAAGATATATCGACTATAATTATTAGATCTATAGTATCCTTCTCTTTATTATTATTAATTAGTATAATCTCTTTATAAGTCTTTTAGGTCTTTTTTCCTTCTATATAATTTCTAACTTATCCTACTCCCGAAACTCTTAAATAAATATAAGCTATTTCTCTTTAACTTTAAATTTAGTAATATATATAAATATTATTAGATCCTATATAATAGATATATTTAGCGCCCTTTATCGATAATAGTAAATATTACATATAGAATTAAATAATCGCTTAACGCTAGTATTAGTAACTAGAATTAAAAAGAGATTATAGGCAAGATTTATAAATATAGGAAATTTATACTAATAATCCTTCTAGAACTAATAAGATAGGATTAGGATAGTATCTAGATAGAGGGTGGATTATAATAATTAGTATAATATTTAGATAGATTAAAACCAATACCTCTATTAAAACTAGGGTTCTAAAATAGGCCTTAAAACCCTAGTTCTAATAAAGGTAGAAAGATAGAAACTTAATAGATTAGAACTAGGGTTTTAAGCGATTATTTAGAACCTTAGTTTTAATAAAGGTATATATAGAAACTTACCTTTTTTAATATACTATATTATCTTAGATTAAGAGCTTAAGATAGAAGAATCGGCTATTAAAAATATATTAAACTCGCTAGTTTAATAGGACTACTTTATTTTAGATAGTAATTAAGAGCTTAGAATATTACTAGCTTAGTAGCTTAGAAACTAACCTTTAAGACTTTACTAGTATTAAACGTTATAATCTATTTAAGGGTAGTCTTAGTCTTTAGTTTAAAAAAATTTAATCTTATACTAAGGGGCTAAGTAGACCTGGATAGACCCGCGGATAACCTATATGGGTCGACCCGTGGGTCAGCCCATGGGCGGGTCGTGGGTCAGACCTCTTGACCCGTGGGCGGGTCAAGATTTTTTTGACCCGTCCCGCGGGTTAATAGGTTAACCTATTTAACTTATTTAGGTGGATACTTTGTTAACTATATGACTTTTATAAATTATGTTGTTCTTAGCTGTATTTTTAGGTATTGTATTTGTTTTAGTTAAATAATTTTTTATAGTAATTAGGAGAATAATTCTTAAAAAGTAATTCTAGAGAATATTATTTTAAATATTAATCGATTTTAATTTTAAAGCTTATAATTATTAAGTACTCGTGGGCGTTTACGAACCCTACTAGAAATCCGTAGGAGGCTATAATTATCTTTATAATCACTCCTTAACTTTTCTTGCTACGGTTAGCAAGGTATATCGACTATAATTATTAGATCTATAGTATCCTCCTTTTTATTATTACTAATTAGTATAATCTCTTTATAAGTTTTTTAGGTCTCTTTTTCCTCCTATATAATTTCTAACTTATCCTGCTCCCGAAGCTCTTAAATAAATATAAGCTGCTTCTCCTCGATTTTAAATTTAGTAACGTATATAAGTATTATTAGATCTTATATAGTAGACGTATTTAGCGCCTCTCGTTAATAATAGTAAATATCACGCGCGGAATTAAATAATCGCTTAACGCTAGCGTTAGTAGCTAGGATTAAGAGGAGATCACGGGCGAGGCTTATAAACGTAGGAAATTTATATTAATGATCCTTCTAGAACTAACAAGGTAGGATTAGGATAATACCTAGATAGAGGGCGGATTATAATAATTAGTATAATATTTAGATAGATTAGAACCGATACCCCTATTAAAACCGGGGTTCTAAGGTAGGTCTTAAAACCCCGGTTTTAATAGGGGTAGAAAGATAGAAACTTAATAGATTAGAACCAGGGTTTTAAGCGATTGCTTAGAACCCTAGTTTTAATAGGGGTATATATAGAAACTTACCTTCTTTAATATACTATATTACCTTAGACTAGGAGCTTAAGGTAGAAGAATTAGCTATTAAAAATATATTAAGCTCGTTAGTTTAATAGGACTATTTTATTTTAAATAGTGATTAAGAGCTTGGAATATTACTAGTTTAGTAGCTTAGAAGCCGACCTTTAAGACTTCGCTAGTATTAGGCGTTATAATCTATTTAAGGGTAGTCCTAGTCTTTAGTTTAAAAAAATTCAATCTTATACTAAGAGGCTAAGATAGTGCTAATCGCATAGATATTACCGAGCTTTTTATTATCTATTATAGAGTAATACTTACGGAGTTTATCTTTAGCTAATTTAAGGGCTTGATATATCTATTATTTTTATCTAACCTTCTTTCTATTAAGCTATCTAATTAATCTCTTAAGATGATTAAATAGCTTATTGTAGATAGCAAAGATAGTATAAATAGTAATATCCTTTGTTTTTAAGAGGACTATAGTAAATTGGAAAAATAGCTAGGTAATATTAAGAAGATAGTCGATCTAGCGTTACTTATCTATATCGATTTTAAGATAAGGATAATTATGTTTAGAGTAAAATCGATTAAAGACTAGTTGTAACCGCTTCGCACGCCGGAGTATTAAAAAGGTTGAATTCTATCTAGTTCGGATATTTTGAATTAGAACTAATCGAGGGTGGTCGGGCTAGAGACTAAGGAAGGACTCCTGACGTTAAGGGCTTATATTAATAAAGATCGCAAGGTTTCTAATCTAAAATATAAAGTAGGTTAGTATTTTAACTAATAAATAAGGAGTATAGATATATATCTTTATAAGAGTTATCGTAATATCTCGTTTTTGTGCTTTTTGACAGGTGTATTAGGTATATTCCTCGGACTAAATAGTCTTAGTTACCTTATTCTAAGGGTTCGTTTTTATCTAGCTAAATAGTTACTTTAAACTTAATTAAATCATATACGTAATATATAGAACCTAAATAATTATTACCTTAGAGTTAATATCTAATAATTAAATAGAATCTTAGATACTTAAAATAAGGGTAGAGTTATTTAATATATTATTAGTCGTTACTATAAGTACTCAGTCTTCGATCTAATACTTCTAGAGGATATCGAGGAGGGTTATACTAAGATTCTATTTAGAGTATATACTAGAAATAGGTTCGAAGCTAAGTAAAACCTCTCAATAATTCTAGTCTATATTAATAAAATAGCTAGAGATAGCTATAAATACTTATTAAAATAGCGATATCTAATAGTTAAGACTAATAGAGAGCTTAGTCTTAGATAGAAGCTTCTAAAGTAAATCTTTTTGTTAATCTTAGGTTATTCCCTAGATTCGATATTATATAGTTCGATAGGAAGGGAAACTAGGGATAAACGATAATAATTAGGTTATTTAAAGAAAGGCTTAGAATTCGGGATACTCGATAGTTTAAAAAGGAAGCTATAGGGTAGTTATTATAGTAATTAACTATTGCTTCTATAGCTCTTAGGTAACTAACTAGGCTATTCGAGGGGAGTTCTTGGCCTAAGAAAGATTAGCCTATAAATTAAATAATAGCTATATAATATATTATATATTCTATAAGACGTTAGATTGTTAAATATTTAGTAGTGCTTTGGCCTTTCTAGTATATATTCTGATTCTAATAGTGTTAGAGACCTATTATCCTATTCTTAGTATAGACTAGATAGTCTATAATCTTACTATATCGCTTATATAGGAGCTTTGGCTCTTTTGTTACTAAATATACGACTTAATTAAAATACAACTATATATTAGTCCGTTGTGGACCCTCCTAGTTTATCTTCTTTGTAGTATTATAAGAACCACTAATTTAGGTATTAAGCCACTAGTTTAAAAACTCTGCTTTATTTATACTATCAAAAATCACCTAGGTCTTTTTCCGATCGTTGGATCGTTTTAGTGTTAGTGGTATAATAGGAGGGAGGCTTTGCTCGGTTTGCTGGCTTTCTAGTAGTTCTAAGAGGGTATCGAGAAGTTGATCAGAATAGAAAATAGATGACTTAAACCCCTCACTCTTAATAAGAGAGGGAGGGTACGAGGTAGATAACTAAGGTATAGAAGAGATATAGCAATAATATATTAAAATAAAGGACTCGAGATATAGAAAAATAATCTAAGATAAATCATCGTAGATTTAGGGGAATATATAGGTCTAATACTTATTTCTTATTAGTAGATAGGATTCGGCACTATTCTAGTACTAAATTTTATAACTAATTAGAAGATACTCTACTAATATATACGAAGCTTATTAGATAGTAAGAAATAGATTAACGGGTTAACCTATAGGCTAACCCGTTAACCTAAATAATTAGGTAAGAGTAATACCCTAAGATTTTTCTTTTTATCCCCAAAAAATTTCAACCTAACTAGCCAATCTTTTTACGTAGATATATTAGAACCGGGGCTATAAGTAAACGCGTAGGTAGATTAAAACCGGGGTTTTAAGTAATCGCGTAGATAGATTAAAACCCCGGTTCTAATAAAGGTAGAAAGACTACTATAAAAAAGCATATATTTTATTATATCTAGTAAAAGGGGGACCACACAACCCTTTTACAGCGAGAGACTCGAGATATAGAAAAATAATCTAAGGTAAATCATTGTAGATTCAGGGGAATATATAGGTCTAATACTTATTTTTTATTAGTAGATAGAATTTAGTACTATCCTAATACTAAATTTTATAACTAATCAGAATAGGCTCCACTAATATATACAAAGTTTATTAGATAGTAAGAAATAGGTTAATAGGTCAACCTATAGGCTAACCCGTTAACCTAAATAATTAGGTAAGAGTAATACCCCAAGATTTTTCTTTTTATCCCTAAAAAATTTCAACCTAACCAGCTAATATTGTTATTTTATATAAATTCAGAAAAAATATTTAAAATAATTCTTTTATATAAATAAGACTATAATATACTTATATATTAATAAAGAAATATTAGATATTAGATTTATATCTATTTTATTGTTTCTAATATATATAGTTTATTTATATAAAAAGTAGAAGTACTACTATAGACTTTAAATATATATTTTTAGGTTTAGTATAAGAAATGGTTAACTAATATCTTCTTTCGCCTATATCTACCTATTATAAAATATAATTCTTACCTTAAAGTATTAAATTAATAAATTAATATATTATATATTCTAAATATATTATTACTATATAATATTCTTTTTATAAAGAGTTAGAATTATAAGTTATATTAGAACAAAAACAGTATTTAACAATAGTGTATTATTAAAAAAGGTAAGCAAATTATCTATCCTAATTAAGAAATTTATACTAAAATAGGTCAAAAATAGGTTAACCCGTTAACCCACGGGTCAACCCATAGGCGGGTCAGGATTTTATTGACCCGACCTATGGGTCGTGGGTTTGGGTCATGGGTCAAGATCTTTGACCCATAGGACGGGTCTGTCCATGTCTAGGGCTAAGATAGTGCTAATTATATAGATATTACTAAGCTCTTTATTATTTATTATAAAGTAATACTTACGGAGTTTACCTTTAGCTAATTTAAGGGCTTAATATATCTATTATTTCTATCTAATCTTCTTTCTATTAAGCTATCTAATTAATATCTTAAAATAATTAAATAGCTTATTATAGATAATAAAGATAGTATAAATAGTAATATCCTTTATTTTTAAAAGGACTATAGTAAATTAGAAAAATAACTAGATAATATTAAAAAGGTAGTCGATCTAGCGTTATTTATTTATATTAATTTTAAGATAAAGATAATTATATTTAGAGCAAAATCGATTAAAGACTAGTTATAACTATTTTATATACTAGAGTATTAAAAAGGTTAAATTCTATCTAGTTCGGATATCTTAAATTAGAACTAATCGAGAGTAGTCAGGCTAGAGACTAAGGAAGGACTCCCGATATTAAGGGCTTATATTAATAAAGATTATAAGGTTTCTAATCTAAAATATAAAGTAGGTTAGTATTTTAACTAATAAATAAGAAGTATAGATATATATCTTTATAAGAGTTATTATAATATCTTATTTTTATACTTTTTAATAGGCGTATTAGATATATTCCTCGGACTAAATAGTCTTAGTTACCTTATTCTAAGGGTTCGCTTTTATCTAGCTAAATAGTTACTTTAAACTTAACTAAATTATATATATAATATATAGAACCCGAATAATTATTACCTTAAAGTTAATATTTAATAATTAAATAGAATCTTAGATACTTAAAATAAAAGTAGAGTTATTCGATATATTATTAGTTATTACTATAAGTACTTAGTCTTTAATCTAATATTTCTAGAGGATATTAAGGAGGGTTATACTAAGATTCTATCTAGAGTATATACTAGAAATAGGTTCGAAGTTAAATAAAACCTCTCGATAATTCTAGTCTATATTAATAAAATAACTAGAGATAGCTATAAATATTTATTAAAATAGCGATATCTAATAATTAAGACTAATAAAGAGCTTAGTTTTAGATAGAAGTTTCTAAAATAAATCTTTCTATTAATCTTAGGTTATTCTCTAGATTTAACACTATATAGTTTAACGGGAAAGGAAACTAGGAATAAATAATAATAATTAGGTTATTCGAAGAAAGGCTTAGAATTCGGGATATTTAATAGTTTAAAAAAGAAGCTATAAAGTAATTATTATAGTAATTAACTATTATTTTTATAGCTTTTAGGTAATTAGCTAGGCTATTTAAGAGGAGTTCTTAACCTAAGAAAGATTAGCCTATAAATTAAATAATAACTATATAATATATTATATATTCTATAAGATATTAGATTATTAAATATTTAGTAGTACTTTAGCCTTTCTAGTATATACTTTAATTCTAGTAATATTAGAGATCTATTATCCTATTCTTAGTATAGACTAGATAGTCTATAACCTTACTATATCGCTTATATAGGAGCTTTAACTCTCCTATTACTAAATATATAACTTAATTAAAATATAACTATATATTAGTCTATCGTGGACTTTTCTAGTTTATCTTCTTTATAATATTATAAGAACCACTAATTTAGGTATTAAGCTACTAGTTTAAAAACTCTATTTTATTTATACTATCAAAAATCATCTAAGTCTTTTTCCGATTATCGGATCGTTTTAGTATTAGTAATATAATAGGAGAGAGGCTTTACTTAGTTTACTAGCTTTTTAGTAGTTCTAAGAGGGTATCAAGAAGTTGATTAGAATAGAAAATAGATAACTTAAACCCTTTACTCTTAATAAGAGAAGAAAGGTATAAAATAGATAATTAAGATATAGAAGAGATATAATAATAATATATTAAAATAAAGGACTTAAGATATAGAAAAATAATCTAAAGTAAATTATTATAGATTTAGGGGAATATATAGATCTAATACTTATTTCTTATTAATAGATAGGATTTAGTATTATCCTAATACTAAATTTTATAACTAATTAGAATAGGCTCTACTAATATATATAAAGCTTATTAAATAGTAAGAAATAGATTAATAGATTAATCTATAAACTAACCTATTAATCTAAATAATTAGATAAGAGTAATACCCTAAGATTTTCTTTTTATTCCTAAAAAATTTTAACTTAACTAGCTAATATTATTATTTTATATAAATCCAGAAAAAATATTTAAAATAATTCTTTTATATAATTAAGACTATAATATACTTATATATTAATAAAGAAATATTAGATATTAGATTTATATCTATTTTATTATTTCTAATATATATAGTTTAATTATATAAAAAGTGGTAGTACTACTATAGACTTTAAATATATATTTTTAGGTTTAGTATAAGAAAGGGTTAACTAATATCTTCTTTCGCCTATATCTACCTATTATAAAATATAATTCTTACCTTAAAGTATTAAATTAATAAATTAATATATTATATATTCTAAATATATTATTACTATATAATATTCTTTTTATAAAGAGTTAGAATTATAAGTTATATTAGAACAAAAATAGTATTTAACAATAGTGTATTATTAAAAAAGGTAAGCAAATTATCTATCCTAATTAAGAAATTTATGCTAAAATAGGTCAAAAATAGGTTAACCCGTTAACCCACGGGTCAACCTATGGGCGGGTCAGGATTTTATTAACCCGACCCATGGGTCGTGGGTTTGGGTCATGGGTCAAGATCTTTGACCCATGGGACGGGTCTGTCCATGTCTACCCACGACCCGCCCATAGGCTAACCCACAGGTCAACCTATATAGGTTATCCGCGGGTCTGTCTAGGTCTAATATTTAGGTTATTAAGGGTCTAAAACTTATATTAGTTATATTATAAAGGATATAATTAAAAGTATAAATCACGCGTTATATAGAAGAGAGGAATTTAGATAAATATTATAGTAGATTAATAATTTCTGGTTATCGAAAACGAGGTCCGAATAACAGACTATAGAAATACTATAAAAATAATATAGTAAAATAATAATAATATAAAGTTAAGAATTTTCTTTTTATATATATAAAATAAGATTAAGTAATAAAAATATTTTAGGGCCTAGTCGACTTAGCGAGCTAAGGGGGCCCCAAAAGTCGACGTAATATTCCACCGATTTTTGGGGCCCGCTCAGCATTTTTTGGGGCCCCCTTAGCTGGGTGCCCTACGCGGCCGAGACGAATTGGAAGACTGCAAGTTCAGTTAGTTGGTAGGGTGAAAAATAGTGGTTTAAACAAAGGGGGAGGGGGATTCCTACGTAAGACAGTCGCTATAGTGATCGGTTGATCCTCTGTCGAGCTCAATGGCCCAGCGACAACGATAGGGATCTGGACTGCAATGCCGATTCCTGCGCCGTAGAGAATCTGGTATCCAATCATACGACCCAGATCAGTCGTCAGATCCATGGTGTAAATTAAACCACCACCAATTATGGCCAGGATACTGCCTACAATCAAGAACGGTTGGTAGTATCCAAGCTTAGTGACGATAGCGGATGATAGGAAAGTTGCGATGGCTTTCTTTGGATTAGTTTAGGCTATTGAGCAAAGGGAAGAATTGTGATAATAAGACCTGATAGGTTGAGAGAATGCTTAGAATATTCTTCAACCCACTTACCATAGGCGAGTCACCGTTGATGGCTTAGCAGTAGGTCGGAAGATTATAGATCAAGGAGAAATTGGCCGCATTAAGACTGTCTTTGTCAGGAGTGTTTATCGAGGAACCCTGATAAGGGCAGACTTCAGAGGGAGAGCAGGAAAAGGAAAAGCTCACAAGAAAATAAAGGCACAGCAAGCACCAATGTTTCGATTAGCCAAGATTCGCGGCACCATTAGAGCCCGGTCCTTTTGAATCTATTCGACCACGATGAAAGTGCCAGTGAGGACTACCCAGAGAACGAGGTAGGCAATAACAGACCCGGAACTCCATAGTTTGGAGACCCCTCCCGACTGGAGCGCCAGGAAAAATCACACCAGCCCTGTCAACACGAGGACCAGTCTGATATAGTTAAATTGCTTTGCCTTGTCCTTTAGGGACATCCCGGCCGCAGACTTAGCCTACGTCGGTGTGCGGAAGAAAATCACCAATACCGCCGCAGCCACGCCGCCGATAAGGAGATTAATGTAGTAGCACCAGCACCACGAGATATACTGCGAAAAGGCGCTATCTAGTAGAGGTCCCGCAATACTCGTAAGACTGAAGGTCGAACCTAACAGGCCGATGAGAATAGAGACCTTGGTTAGAGGCGCAATAAAGGCTGCGATAGTGTAGTAGCCGCTAGTAAGCCCAGCTCCTATACCCTGGATAGCCCGTCCCACAATCAACGCAACACTGTTTGGTGCTAAAGCGTATACCAAACTCCTAATCTCGAAGATCCTAATAGTGGTTAGGAAAGCACCTCGTAGCGAAAATATTCTATATATATTGCCCTAGGCTGACTGAAAAGCGGCGAGCGTTAAGAAAAAGGCACTTCCGTACCATCTAATATCCTCTATACTTTTGAATTGAACGGTGATCTTAGGGATTACAGTGGAGATAATACTCTTAATTAATAGTTAGCGCGGAGGGTTTTATTTTGATAATGGGCAATCGGGTTACTTACTATATTAAGAGCCACCAAGAAGTTCTCCGTTAGTTTGGTTTCCGATTAGGTTAGGGCATTTCGGATGTACCAAGAATATGCTGAGCATCAAGGCAATAGCGATAATAACCATATCTGGCCCTGATGTGTACTGAATCTTCGGCTGCTCATCTTAAGAATCAGAGGGGGTTTGGGCTCTCGGTTCCTCTTTGATGTCAGCGGCGACATTCGCGTTTGTGTCCTCTATGGTGGTCTTTACTGTAGGTGCAAAACTCGATAATCGCGACAGGATCAAATTAAGGGTAAGAAAGTACTCCTGAAATAAGTATCGAGCTTGAAGCTGGGGCAGAGTAAAAACAAAGAAAAAGAAAAGAAAGGACCACAAAGCAGAAAGATAGTTAGGAATAAATAGAATAAATACCGCAAAAGATACTGTACTACTCCGTATCAAACCAGAGATAAGTCGTTTCATTGTGGACCACGTGCTTGAAAGCAGCCTGATACGCAACCTAATGTGCTGGCCGGACTGCGGTGGAGTCGTGGCCCCAATCACGGTCGACCATCTGTCAGGAGGGCTAATTGTCTGCGTAACCAAGCCAGCCTAAAACAATTTCATGGGGCGGGATCTCTCCAGCAATGCTAAGATTACTTATTGGAGTTATGGCCCGGGAAAACGTACCTTCGATTCCCAGCGGAAACAGATAGCCTTAGATTCCTGAAATATAGCCATCGTAGTAGGGCATCTTACTCATGTTAAGCTCATGAGCTCACTGTTCTGGCGAGGAAGCTGACTGACGAGGCCGACTGCGGTAGTATGAGGCACCAGGGTACACTGCGGAATTAATCCTAATATAGATTAGTCCCAATTGAACAGTCCGCCACAGCATATTGTAGGACTATGCCAAGATCTGAAGTACTTAGGTATAACAGGTCAGCTAATTTGGAACTTTTGCATCAAATTGCAGTGAATAATGACGTGATCTATATTTGGGTTCAAAGCTCTGAGTAGTCTACGCCTCAACACCAGCAAACAATCCATCAGCTAGAAACTGCGCACCACAGAGGTCCCGTCACAGTCGAGTGAGAATCATTGGCATGACGCTGGAAATGCATGACTTCCGCAAATTTTTTGTCGCAAACATTGCACGTAATCATCGTGCTTAACACGAGATTTTGCAGATGTTTCCGCTTGATATGTTTAGTGATATCCCTATACGACGCAAATCGCTAAACACGTTTTATAATGTCCAGATCTTATTGGCCTAAAAAAAATAAAGCAAAATAAGGGCCGATGATTCTTTATGATAGATCGAAGGGCGGTTTCGAAAGGGCTCTCTGCCTAAGGATTAGTCTCTATCACTTCGCTTTCTAAGTGTTGAGTGTCAGGAACCTTACTCTTAACCACTCTGCCCTTAACCCGTTTATTCCGCGGCAAACGAGTGGTATCGCCCTCCTAGAACTAACATTAAGCAGCCACAGTATCGATGGCTTCGGTCCGCTGAGCTATCTCTTCCTCTATCCTTAGACGAGGTAGGGTGAGAAGGCTTTCGATCAGTCGTTACTGCGGAATAGGCACCTCCGTGGAGCACTTCAGCGGTTTACTCGAAGATCTAGCTAGCTGAATCCCGGATAGCTAACGCTTGATTTCGAGTATTGGCTGCTCTCGGTCATATTTGCTTTAGAGTTACGAGAGTAACGTGTCTTACGCTCGCTTCCTGGCTCCCGTTAACTCCTGATTCAGTTTCCTATACGTCTCGTACTTTGGCGTTCTTTTCTACTTTAACAGAGGACGCCCTAGAGAGCGACTAATCTTATCCCGCCGGCGTATTAAGTCTGCAATTTCTGGTTATTAATTTATAGAGGAGGATTGCTTTATTATAAGCTCCTATAGGCGATCTGGATTAATAGTACAGCTTATTCGGCAAGCAGTATGTATGATATCTTCTTCTGGATTAAGGCCACGGATGATTGTAGGTAGGTTTTTGGAAATCCTTTTACTAAGATAGAATTTTAAGAATATCCGTGTATCGGTATGGTATATCACAAGATTACAGAGAGAGTCGCTGACAGAACCTAAAGGGCAATCAGCTTATTAATTTTATAAGATTAAACGGGATAAAACACCACTACTATCTAACGCTGTCCCTGCCCTATATCGCAAGCTATAGGGGCGTGTTACTTACCGAATGCCTATGATTACACCGATTTTCTTGATCTATGGTTCTAAGGTTAAATAAGGGAGAGGCTTGTTAGGTGAGATACTAATTCTGTTTAAAGTCCGCTCCGATATACGGAATACCGGCACGTTATCTATCGCTGGATTAAGCTATAGTCGTAGTTCGTTACACTCGTCGCGGATTCGGAGTCGAGGAAGCTGGCTTGCGAGAACAAGAACCTCTTCGCTATCGACGCGGTCGAAGGCACGGTCTGCAAAGAGAAGACCCAATAGGAATATATATGGACTAAGTACTAAAGAAGGATCGAAGATAATTTCGGGAAGGATATAAGTGTTCCTGAAGGATATATCAGTAGAAGGTGACGGCGTAAACCTAGTTGTACTTACGAGGCTTTAGCTCCTAGCCACTCTTTAGTGAATTTAAAGGTGAACTCGATCATAATTCGATGTGGGCCGCCTTACGGGTCGCGGAGGAGACTGACTTAGATATGACGATACCGCAGATCAAGGATGGCTTGCGGACGGTTTGTTGTGAGGCCTACGAGTTACAAGAAAAGCCCAAGCTTAATACGGTGGCGATCATGCCTAAACTTCTTCTTTGTTGTGCTGACGGTGGTCTCCACGACTTTTGCTAGGTCCTCAACATCCATCGGAGGCTTGTCACGGCCTGTAGCGGACAACTTATACTTTTTGGCTAATCGTCGAATCACCTAAACTCACGAATAGGTTAGTTTTAGAAGAAGGGCTAGGTCAATTAGGCAGGGACAAAAGGGCCACTCGTACACGACGCATCTGACGGTTCATCTGGTTTCTGATCTTGTTTGAAGTGGTCCTTTCATAAACTAGCCGAAATACTTTCCAGAAAGTGTCCAGAGAGCTTTTGCACTTGATACCGGGAAGCCTTCTCCCATTTTTACCACGCCGTAAATTAAGAGCCCATTCTAGGAAGTTATATAAAATGGGGATCGATAGGCGTTACTATTCCTTATTGGGATCCTTCCGTAGACAGACGGGCCTCTGGGATTCCCACCTCAACTCCGCATTTGACAACCAGGCCCATGTTTTCAAACACAGCGGGTGGTGGTCTCATATAACGCGCGCCGTATGAGAGGGTCTTGCGCTTGTCCAGACTTGTTCCTGAGACCCACTGTGCTTTGGCCTTTTCCTGAACCTGTTCTGGGGGAGGTAACGTGCGCCACTTATTGAAGAATGAAGAGTCCTTGGCGTCAAAATTGGGCGCATCAGGGATCATTGACGGCGTCAAGTGAACACGTCTATTTTGGCTGATCAACCCGGTTCTTGAACCGGCTAGTAGATTGTGGATAAAATCCGCCCATGATCTCATAGCGAAAGAAGTTCTTGAAAATGGCAGAAAGCACCTTAGCAAGATACATGAGTGCTATCTAATCTCGGGTTCATGGAAAATAGCAAAGTGGAATTTAATACTTTGGATTCGGTCCACTTAGACGCCGTTCAACGTTCTCTCCGACACATTTTGTCAACACAGCTAGCTAGCCGAATTCACATTTGCCCAAATTGTGGACGGTCTTCCAACGCGGCATACTGATCAATTCAGGATTCTCCAGTATAGTACAGAAATTCATGAACGTGAGGACCCGAGTAGCTTGGCACGCAACGTGGTCGCCGAATGGAGATCAAAGTTTCAAGCAGAGAACCTCGCAGTCGACCCAGATGTCAGTTTTCTTTTGTATATAACTGTCTGGAAATACCAACTAACCAAGATCTTGAAGGTTGCTGAAGCGAATTTATGTTCTTATATCTTGAATCGAGTCGTTGGTCATGATGGCCTGATCAAAAGATCATCTTATAAGATATCTAACTATACCTTCCCAAATAGGCAAGCGGTTTTACTTTTCTGGGCGATCATAGCTCGGCAAATCTTTGTTCCGTTGAGTCACCCCTCCGAGGGGCAAAAATTTCCCCATCGCGGAAATCCATCAAGGAGAAAACGAGACCAAAATCGCAATTGCAATATGTCGAACGATTCGGGCGCGACCGAGTCGCAGAAATACCTTTCCACCCGAGGTGGTGACTACGGCGTGGGTGTTCTAATCCGGTGTGCTGCCTTAACAGCCTGCTGATCTTGTTGAAGCTCTCGTTCGAGACCGTTGTTTTGAAGGGACTTGCCGCGGACGGTGGCCTTTTCTTGCCTCATGAAGTCCCAGTT
The DNA here is from genome assembly GCF_028826965.1 of Penicillium alfredii. NCBI lineage: Eukaryota > Fungi > Ascomycota > Eurotiomycetes > Eurotiales > Aspergillaceae > Penicillium > Penicillium alfredii. Next base: position 2,437,158 of record NW_026622708.1, on the reverse strand, counting down.
GCACATGACTGGGTACGTATGCAATTGCCCGAAAGCTGTTGACATGCATCAAAGGCTAACCGACAAATAACAGCGGAGCTGGAAAGACCTCTCTTACCCCGAGCTTGCCTTCCGGATCTTTAGCCTCTTTATTTCGAGCTCCGAGATCCCTCCTGACGACCTGAAGGCCATAATCGATCGAAGCTACTCGACATTCCGCGCGGACGAGGTTGTGCCATTGGCGCATCTCCAGGACGACAACCTCTACCTGCTGGAGCTATTCCATGGCCCCAGCTACTCCTTTAAAGACTGTGTGTCGCCTAAGTACCATGATAACTTCATTGGAGCTGACACAATATGAGGTGCCTTGCAATTCCTAGGAAACCTTTTCGAATATCTCCTCGTGCGAAAGAACGAAGGGAAACAAGGGAAAGGTATACCCTTTAAAACCCCTTGCCCAAGGCAACATCAGTCTAGCCTGAACTGAACTAACCAACTAGCAGACAGGCATCATCTGACGGTCGTCGGTGCAACGAGTGGTGACGTAGGTTACCATTATGTGTCCTTGGTCCAATAGGAAAGGGTTCTAACGCGTGTATAGACTGGATCTGCTGCGATCTATGGTCTTCGAGGCAAGAAGGATGTATCAGTGACTATCCTGCATCCAAAGGGCCGCGTCAGCCCTATCCAAGAGAAGCAGATGACGACCTGCACTGACAGGAATGTCCACAACCTGGCCGTGACTGGGACGTTTGACGACTGTCAAGTAAGTGCTGCGCATGTTGGAAATGAAGATCGGCAGACTAACAAATGGCAACAGGATATTGTCAAGGCTCTTTTCGGCGATGCTGAAACCAATAAGGATTTGAATCTCGGTGCTGTCAACTCGATCAACTTCTCGAGAATCCTCGCCCAGATCGTGTTCTACTTCCATTCGTACTTCTCGCTTGCCAGGAAGTCATTCTCGTTCAATGTGGGAGACAAGGTCAGATTTGTGACTCCGACTGGCAACTTTGGCAACATCCTTTCGGGTTACATCGCAACCAAAATGGGTCTCCCAGCGGAAAAGTTGGTCGGTATGTTGGCTTCCCCCTCACCGAATTTGTATACCTTTTTCTGACATCAAGTAATTGACAGTGGCAACAAATGAGTAAGTCGCCGGAGAGAAAGCCAAGCCTGCACATGCTTCAGGGAATCTTAGTATATTTATGGAACTTGGCTAACTTTCCGGAAGGAATGATATCCTGCATCGGTTCTGGACAACTGGCCGATACGAGAAGAATCCTGTTCAGGAGGCAAAGTCTGATGGCAGCGTGAAGACTGACGCTTGCAAGGAGACCCTCAGCCCAGCGATGGATATCTTGGTTTCCAGCAACTTTGAGAGACTCATGTGGTTCCTCTCCAAGGGTATGTTAGCATATTCCCTTCGCCCTCGTCTTGAATTTTTACTGATTGTTTATAAAGAGTTTGCTGCGGCATCTGGCTCAGATGATCAATCTAGCAAGAAGCAGGCCGGCCAAGACGTTGTGTCCTGGTATCAGTCATTGAAAGCAACTGGCGGTTTCGGTCCTGTCCACCAAGACCTCTTGGAAAACGGACGCCGGAGCTTTGAGAGTGACCGTGTGAGCGATTCGGAGACCCGCGAGACCATCAAGACCTGCTACCAGCAGACCAAATACGTTCTTGATCCCCACTCGGCTGTCGGAATCACCGCTGCCAAGCGATCGCTTGCTCGGGCTGGCTCATACAAGCACATCTCTCTCTCTACTGCGCACCCCGCGAAGTTCTCTGAAGCTGTCGAGTCGGCTTTGAAGGATCAGGCCGGTTTCGATTTTGAGAAGCAGGTGCTTCCAGACGAGTTCAAGGCGCTCGCATCCAAGGAGACGCGCGTGACTAGTGTTGAGAACTCGTGGGAGAAGGTGCGGGATATTGTCAAAAGCCAGGTTGAGGAGGATCTAAAGGCTGAAGCCAGTGGTTGAGTTGATTTTGGCTTGCGAGACGACTTGTCTGCATCTTGACGATGATAAGGAAGTGATGTACAGAACATTTTTTTCGTGGACAGTTAGAGATTCCAGCGGGACATAACAAAATAAAAGGCGCTCACAGAAATAGAATGCCTTATGTTGTATCCTATGCTGATTATGATAATCATGCCAACGGTGCGCAGGGTTCATGTTTAGGCTTATATAGCGCGTCCAAAAGATGGGCGTGGTTGATGAGCCAGTTGCCTTCGCCTTGGGGTTGGATCAACACAAAATACCAAGCCTAATGCCCAATCCGAGAAGCTCCTGGTGATATTGAAGAACATGCGGTCATTTTCTTCAGTGTCGGATAATTGTCTCTGTATCCTTCCCCTGTAAACGCGACAATGATATAGACGTCATACATTTTGTACCATCGATCACCCAAGATTTCTAGTAACTGATAGCAGGATTTGTTGGGGGTTAGCTTCTGATTAATCCGCGCTGGCCACTTATGAAAATATTCACTGGGCACCTGTATTGTGCCTCAACTTGCGCCGGGGGAGAGGTAACTAACTTCGGGGAAGCCCCGCGGATATATGTGCGAAAGAAGGCTGAACATTTGGTGGAAATTAGGCAAATACCACCCTCTAAGCTTATAACAATGACCGAATAAAAAAGTTTAACAAACTCCTAAAAAACTACTGGCACAGGATGGTTTTGCCCTCGTACCGAAGCATGGTCTGGTGGACTCATGCCTAGAGTTTTTGTACACCCAAGCCGGGGGGTGGATGGAGGGGTCTGGGAGGGTTGACGGGGAACCCTCCAGGGCCCGTCGCATGACCCGGTGAGGCGACACCCCAAAGAGCCCCGAAGCAGCAGCCTAAGCCTAAAGCAGCGACCACCCACGGGTAGTCAAGCATGCCAGCGCCTAGGGGGCGTGCCCACGGTATTTAGTGGGCACCCTCCCGCCCGCCCCTATCCTTCGCTCCAAATTTCTTTCCCTCTTTTTTTTTCTCACTCTTCCATCCCCGACATCATGGCTCCCAAGCATGACAAGGCCGAAGAGGCCACCGTCTCCATCAATGTTGACGAGCTTAGAAACTCGAAAGACTCGGTATGTTGTTTTTTTGTTATAATTTTCTTCTTGGTCAAAACTTTTTTTTTTTTGGTTGGCCCCTCGGGCAATCCTCGGGCTTCTCGGCGCGCCTCTACGCGTCGCATAAACAGAGCTTTTGCTTTTTCGTGCCACACCAAAGCTGCACACTCGACTTTTCGAGTTTAGGGTGCCCTTTGTTATACATTTATGGTCTTGCGCCAAGCTTCTGGAATATTTCCACCCCTGTTTTTGTTCCTGTATTCGTCCCATTTTAATTTTCCTGCGCGGCGACCAATCCAACAGTCGCGATCATCCTATGGAGCGCGCACGCGGTCAAAACCCTTGCGACTGTTTGGCGATATGGCGCCATCGCTTTATGAATGAAGTCCACTACCTTGACTGGCCCAAGCACATGACTGACGCGTGATCGCAGATGCTCATGCGTCTTATGGACCTGCAATCCTACGTCGCCGACCTGAGCAAAGCCTACCTCGAACATGCGAACAGCGTGATCAACGGTGGCCCTGCCACCATCGATATTCCACCCATGCACGCCGGCATTGGCGCCCACCTTGACTACGGTACCCGCGCCAGCAGCCCCGCAGCCAAGTCCGAGGCCGGTGGCCAGAAGAAGCGCAAGCGCGCGCCCCCTGACCCCAACGCGCCCAAGCGTGCCCTGACCCCGTACTTCCTGTACATGCAGCACAACCGCGCCCAGATCAAGCAAGACCTGGGTAACAACTCGCGTCCCAAGGACGTCGCTGACGAGGGTACTCGGCGCTGGTCGACCATGGAGCCGGTGCAGAAGGAGGTGAGTTGGACCATTGAAGATATTTTTCTTCTTTCCATCTTTTTATTTCTCTCGACAACAAACAGTTCGCCTGCTCACATATCCGCACTAGGTCTGGAAGAAGCTGTACGCGGACAACCTGGAGAAGTACCGACGCGAAATGGAGGCATACAAGGCCAAGAAGGCCGGCGAGGAGGACAACGACCCGGCCGCCAGCCAGATCCAGCAGGACTTTGCGGGCGCGGAGAACTCGCGCGACTCGGAATCCGAGGATGAGGACGAGGACGAGGATGAAGACGAGTCCTCCGACGAGGAACCCCCTCCCCTCCCAAGCAGAAGACCCCGACCCCGCCTCGCAGCACCAAGCGCCGTCGCAGTGAGGGCAAGGCTGCCGCCAAGGAGGTTGCCGAGTCGCCCGTCAAGCAGCCATCTCCCCAGAAGAAGGGCAAGGGAAAGAACGTTGAGCCCGTGTCGGCCACCAAGGCCAAGGCACCTGCGGAACCCAAGGGTAAGGGCAAAAAGCGCAAGAGCCAGGGCTAAAGGGTGTAAAGCTGTGAAGGGACTCACACCACGACGTTGTCCAAAAGTGTATGTTAGCAGACTCGGAGAATCTCGGTATCGCGAAATCTAGTATCCACATGTGCAGTATGCATGCCTAGGAGTATATTACAAGTATAGACTACCAGTGCACACAAGTGTATACAAGTGCATGATATAGTTCGCCGAGCGGGTCACTTAGCAAAGTCGTGACTAAAACATCGCCCTCGGCCGACCCAATCGGCCTGCGTGGTGCTTATCATCGCTTATCTGCCTTGAAACACTCGCGCATCCCCACGTTCCCTCTTTTTCCCTCTTGTTTTGTCCTGGGGCATCGACTCGGTCATTGACGAAGACCTCATTGACTTGTACAGCTTGTGCCGGCTTTCTCCAGTTCCTCCCCTTCCCCAGCTTCCCCAGTTTCAACCTTCTCTGCACGCCAAGAACCCCCAGGTTTGGGTTCCACCTGCGCGATGCAGCTTGTTCCGAAGGAGGTAGGTACATGTCAGGCACCGTTGACAACAGGGCTGACTCGAGGACAGCTCGACAAGCTCACCATCGCGCATCTCGGATCTTTGGCGCAGCGACGCCTGGCACGTGGAGTGCGGCTCAACCATGCAGAAGCAGTGGTACGTGAGGAGGTGTTTGTCCTTGCCGCGAGTGTCCGCGCTGACCCAGTTTCCCGCAGGCCTTGATCTCGGCCAACTTGCACGAGGTTCGTGATAGTCCTTTGCTCCTGAAACCACCAAGTTCGCGCAATTGACCCTCATCGCAGCTGATTCGCGATGGCCACTACTCCGTCGCCGATCTCATGTCCATCGGCAAGACCATGCTGGGTCGCCGTCACGTTCTCCCGTCTGTCGTCGCTACCCTTGTCGAGTTGCAGGTCGAAGGCACCTTTCCCACCGGAACCTACCTCGTCACCGTACACCACCCGATCAGTAGCGATGACGGCGATCTAGAGAGGGCGCTGTATAGCAGTTTCCTTCCCATCCCACCGCAAGAAGCCTTCCCGGACCCCGACCCCAATGATTTCCTGCCCGAGAAGATGCCCGGCGCCGTGATCCCCGCGAAGCATGCCCGCGTCGCGTTGAACAATGGACGGAGACGCATCCGTCTTAAGGTCATGAGCAAGGGCGATCGACCGATTCAGGTGCGCGCAAAGGTCGATATATGACAGGCCGAAGCTAACAACCCGCTAATCATAGGTTGGATCCCACTACCACTTTATCGAGACGAACCCGCAGCTGCACTTTGATCGCATTCAATCGTACGGGTTCCGGCTCGACATTCCCGCTGGCACATCGATCCGGTTCGAGCCTGGCGACACAAAAACGGTGACCCTTGTGGAAATTGGAGGCAATCGCGTGATCCGAGGAGGCAATTGGCTAGCCAATGGGCCATTGGATCTGGGCCGCGCCGAGGAGATTGTGACGCGACTGCAGACTGCAGGATTTGCGCATGCCCCAGAGCCCATGGCCGACAGTGCGCTGATCACTGGGTTTTCGATGGAGCGCGAGGCATACGCGCGCATGTTTGGTCCCACCACCGGAGACTTAGTGCGCCTAGGATTGACCAACCTGTGGGTGCAGGTGGAGAAGGATCTGACAACGTACGGAGATGAATGCGCCTTCGGTGGCGGCAAGACCCTCCGAGAGGGAATGGGCCAGGCGTCTGGCCGCTCAGCGGCTGATTGCGTGGACACTGTAATCACGAACGCGTTGATTATTGACTGGACGGGCATTTACAAGGCCGACATCGGTATCAAAGATTGCCGGATCGTGGGCATTGGCAAGGCTGGGAATCCAGACGTGATGGATGGCGTTCATCCGGATCTGGTGGTGGGTGCGTCTACAGACGTGATCGCTGGCGAGAATAAGATTGTCACGGCCGGTGGGATTGATACGCACATCCATTTCATTTGCCCGCAGCAAGCGGACGAGGCCCTAGCATCGGGAATAACCACTTTCCTCGGTGGCGGCACGGGCCCCAGTACCGGATCAAATGCAACGACATGTACACCCGGTCCTAACCATCTGCGCCAAATGATGCAGGCGTGGGATAGCCTGCCCATCAATATCGGGATCACTGGCAAGGGCAACGATTGCGGCCCACTGAGCATCGAAGAGCAGATCAAGGCTGGGGCGGCTGGCTTAAAACTGCACGAGGATTGGGGATCAACACCGGCGGCGATCGACAATTGCTTGGGCGTGTGCGACGAATATGACGTGCAGTGCATGATCCATACCGACACCCTGAACGAGTCCGGGTTCGTCGAGCAGACCATTGAATCGTTCAAGGGCCGCACCATTCACACATACCACACGGAAGGCGCAGGGGGCGGCCACGCGCCCGACATTATTTCCGTGGTTGAGCATCCGAACGTGCTTCCTAGCAGCACGAACCCGACCCGACCATTTACCCTGAACACGCTCGATGAGCATCTGGACATGCTGATGGTGTGCCACCATCTGTCCAAGAATATTCCCGAGGACGTTGCCTTCGCCGAAAGCCGCATCCGCGCTGAGACGATCGCTGCGGAGGACGTGCTGCATGACCTGGGAGCTATTAGCATGATGTCGTCCGACTCACAGGCTATGGGCCGCTGCGGCGAGGTGATCCTGCGCAACTGGCACACGGCACACAAGAACAAGGCGCAGCGCGGTCCCTTGCCTGAGGACGAGGGCACCGAGGCCGACAACTTCCGGGTGAAGCGCTATGTCAGCAAATACACAATCAACCCAGCGCTGGCACAGGGGATGGCCCATGCGATTGGCAGCGTGGAGGTCGGCAAGATCGCGGACCTGGTTCTTTGGAACGCCAGCACTTTTGGGACCAAACCGGTCAAAGTTTTGAAGAGCGGCCTGATTGCTGTGGCCGAGATGGTATGTGTGACTCTTGTGTTCCCTCAGTTTTTTTTTTTTTTTTTTTCTAACCCTTTTGGCCCAGGGTGACCCCAATGGCTCCATCCCGACTATTGAGCCGATGATCATGCGGCCTCAGTTTGCTGTAAGTTTGCTTTGCATGTGGACTTTCTCCGGATAGACAAAACGATAATAACAAAATCAGGGCCGCGTTCCTAGCACGTCGATCATGTTCGTTTCTCAGGCCTCCATCGATAACGGTACCGTGCAGTCGTACGGTCTTCGGAAACGGATCGAACCCGTCAAGAACTGCCGGGCCGTCGGCAAACGAGACATGAAATTCAATAACACAATGCCGAAGATGAAGGTCGATCCGGAGAGTTATGTGAGTGTTTCATTTTCCATTGAATTTTAATGGTTATTCCTTGATGCTGACGATGACTGGCAGACCGTCGAAGCAGATGGCATGCTTTGTGACGCCGAGCCAGCGGCCGAGTTGCCTCTGACACAGGCCTATTACATTTTCTAGATTGTCAAGGCTGGTGAAGGTGAAGTCTTTTCTTACTTCAGCATTCTTTCTGATATTGACTGCTTTCTTTTCTTTCGATCTACTCATCTACTTTTTTTCCGAGCGTCTATTGGTTCTAAAAGTTCGTGCCATAGCGAGCGAGCGACCCTGTTATTTGTCTTTGATCCCGATGCATGATGCTATTTATATGAAATGACGACTCTCTTCTCGAAAGGAATTCCCTTTCTTAAATTACTTGATTTTATAAACTGTAGGTATGGATAATCGGCTCGGCCAACTTGGACCCACTCGGACGCCCGACTTTGCCGATCAACATGACTGACGGGAAACGACAATATTCTATTTAGAGCATTTGTTCTTGAGTTTGCTTTCCCAAGGCCGCGAAAATGATATACACCGAGAGAATTTGATCATAGTCATTCCCACTGCCACCAACTCATCCTATGCATTGAAGTATTGAATCGTCAGGGTAGTAGGAAAACCAGATCATGCATGCATATGCAAAGTCGAAGCAAGCCAAGTTCACTAACTCTTCCCTGAGGTTTCCAGAAAATCTGATAACTATTTTATTTGGATGCTTATTTTCATTTAAAAATCAAAATCGGACCTCAAATCCATAGATATAAAGCGATCGACCAATCAGGGGATATTCAATTATGACGCCGCCAATCATCTGCAATCGCTTGCGATAACCTCACAGGAACACAACGGCATTGGCCAATCTCCAAAGCAAAAGATGGCGACACAATGACCCACCCAACCAAACAACCAAACGAGGCCAAATTTCGAGACAAAAGATTTTGCCCCGGTTTGCGATTCACCGTAAGAAATACCATCAACATCCACTCATCTCCCCAGTAAAGAAAGCCTGGGGAGCCACAAAAAAGACAACCATGTCCCAGGTCGTGTATATCAGCGTCGAGCCCTCGCACCAAACCACCGTAGAAGGGACCACCACCAACACCACAACCCCAACGCACCTGCACTGGATCCATCCGCACCTGAACGAAACGACCGACGCAACCAAGGGCCGCCAATTCCGCGCCTCGCATCTAATCGCCCAAGGCGCCTGTCTACTCATTGACCGGCCCTACGCAATCCTCCCCGTCGTCGACGACCCAGCCTCCAACGATACCCTCCTCTGCAGCAATCCCGCCTGTAACCAGCCCGCACCTTGCCATCGAGGCGGCCGTTCTCCATGCCTGAATGCCTGTGTCACCGACGTGGTCTGGTGCAGTGCCGTCTGCCGCGATGCCGACGCCGCGCGCCACGCCTTCGAATGCACCTGGCTCAAGCGGTATGCGGCACCGCTGCGGAATAAACGCAGCGAGTACGAGTTTGGCATGTTATGGTTGATTGTACGGTTGTTGGCTACTCGGCAGATCGAATTTCATGCACAACATGCACAACATCATAATCATCCTCTATCGTGGGATACGTCGGCTGCCAACCACCGCTGGAAACACGGCTGGGCTGCTATTGATGCGCTGTGCGGATCTGTCGACTCCTGGTCCCATGATCAAGTCCGGTCCTGGATGACTCTTGTCAAGAAGTATCTTCCCAATAGCTCTGTCTTGCCTCATGGTTTGACACCGGACCGCGTGCTTCATCTCGTCTGCCAGGAAGAGGCCAATTCCTTTGGTCTCTACCCGCGAGAAACGGGTGTTTTTCCTCTCCCGGATCTTCCTATGGGGCGAGGCGAGCAGTATGCTGCGGCTGTGTATCCCACGGCTGCAATAATGAATCACTCGTGTCTGCCGAATGTAAGCGAGTTTCTCTCCTCCCCCAAACTTATATTCTGAGCCAAATAAGAGAAGACAAAACGAGAAGAAGAAGAAGAAGAAGAAGAGAAGAATAATAGTGCTAACTAATTTTAAGGTAACCCACAAACCCGACGAGCAAGGCCGCATGGTCTTCACCGCATCCCGCGACATTCTTCCCGGCGAAGAATGCTGCATCGCCTACTTCGATCTATCACACTATACGGATCTCAGTGCGCGCCGCGATCATCTGCGCAAATCCTTTCGATTTGTGTGTCACTGTGAGCGATGTGTCTCTGAAGAGGAGCCAGTCGAGGAAACGCTAGAATGGACCGCGATGCCTCTAATGGACATCTGATGAGTATTGATGAATATAGCCATATCACCTTTGATTCACCGTTGATATTTTGGCGTCTTTGCTTACTGGCCTTTTCTCCTGTTGGATTTTGTTTAGAGAAATAGAGAGACATTTACGACCTACACGAATGAGATGCATTATTGTATAGAGATACATCTAAAGAAGATCGGGTCTTTGGCTTGGATTAGGATTTAAAGTGTATCATAATGTACATGTCATTGTTCGTTACGGTCTATGTAGTGGGTATATCAGAAATTCAGCAGGTGATGGCATAGGAGCAGAGAAAGAAAAAGAAAGAAACGAAGTCAGAGCTCAATCTCCTCTTCAGCATGGTTATTTTCCACCGAAACCAGCGACACCTCTGTCCACGCAGAATACGTATCCTCTCTGGCCGCTAGGTACGCTGCGACTCGGGCACGGGCACGGGCATGGGCACGAGCACTAATTTGAGCTTGGCCCAGCCCACTTTGAGTCTCTGCATGCGAGGATCCCTGATCTAGCGGCGGCGATGCAAGCACGGACTCGGAGATGGAGAGCGAGAGGGGATCGGTGTGTTGGCTTTCTGCCGGTTGGGTGTTGGGCTGCTGGTGATCTGGGCTCTGGGATGTGGTGATATTGCCGGCGATGTCTGTGTCGCTCCCTTGATAATTGTCTGATTCGGTATGAATGGTGGCGAGGGAGTCATGGCTTGTGTTTTGCGCTTGTATTGCTCTGTCTTGTTCTGCTTCTTCCTCTTCCTCTTCCTCTTCAAAGCCATCCTCTGCATCGGTTGGCCACGACGACGGAAGGGGTCCAATTTGGAATAGTCCTGGCTCGGCGTGGTCGTGTAGGTAACGGTGAGCGCGGCGGATTTCGTTGCGCTTTGCTCTCGCTGTGGCTGGTGTTGAGCACCCAACATCGAGGTGCTTGCTGGGGTTTATTGTTGGTGCTTGGACTGAAGAAGTGTTTCGTGGAGGGGACAGTTGCGGCTGTGGACGATGCAATGGTGACTCTGGCTCTCCATCGAATTCACCTATCTGGCGAGTGAGATCTTGATTCACATTTCGGCCTTGCTCGCCGGGATCCGTTGTGCTCAGACTGTTAAACTCCTGCGTGGATTGCGTTGACACGTCTATCTCGTAGCGGGCCTTTTTCCTTGGGCGCAGATCCTCTTCATAAGCAGAATCAGCAATAATTTTCCGCATATGATCATCGTGCGTAAACTCGTCCCCTGAGCACAGGTGACCAAACAGTCGCCCAATGGAGACTTTTTCACTCCAAGAAGAAGAGTCCACTGTGCATGGATGGATGTCTTTAGGCCGGAGCGCAGCAACGAGCTGACAGAGTTCGGAGTATGATGAGTGGCGTGAGTACGGAAAACGCTGAAGGATATGTGAGAATCAAGCAATCCCAAATGCATGAGCAAAACTTACGATGGTATTAGGCAGATCAAGTCTGGAATTACTGCCTGTATCGCAAGAGGTTCGAATATTGCCATCTGCGGCGCCTCGACTGAGCATAGTGACTAGCTTTTCAAGAGAGATCTCCTCTTCTTCCTTGACACCGTAGCTGTCGAGAGACAGGACTTGCCTTCTTGATTGGTACGCTTTCAGAAGATCAGTTCGCATCTGGGATAGGGCTTGTTCATCGTGGATGTGCTGAAAACACAGCTTCTCAAGCTCCGCTAGGGCAGCTTCATCCGGTAGCTCCAGCTCGTGGATCTGGTATAGATCGCCAGTTCCACCGCCAGCACCAACCTCGGGTACTTCGGCACCATCGGCCGTGCGGTTCACAATGGGCACAATGTAGACCGTGTTAAGGCTGCGAGCCACATGACACGATGTCCCAGGCTCGCAGCTGTGGATGCGGCTGTTTTCATCGTTGCTCAGACAGCCTGCCACAGTGCTATTTCCCAGTTCAAAGCCGCAAAGAGCAGGAGCTTCACTGACCCCCCGGCTGCCTGACGTATGGGCGAGAGATCGATAAAGGCCCATCTGATATCGATCCACGTGGATCTGAGAGATGATCAGCTAGACTCGTAGACTTGGACATTCAATGCTTGTTTACCTTGGTGTTCAGTGCTGCCGAGAGAGCAATCCAGACGTCTTCGTAGCCAAATGTCCAAGCGCAGAAGTAGAAGTTGTTTTCCTTGGGATAGGCTTCCATTTTTTGAAATAGTTCAGCCAGTCCCTCGGCTTTGGATGGGAATTCACGGAATGGATTTGCCACACAAGCAAACGTGGTGTCAAGGTATAGCTTGTCTAGCCGCTTTCGTCCCAATGTATATGGAATCAATACCGGACGCCGTACCAGGCTATTGACCCACCATGGTTCCGCTGCGTTTGGTCAGTAAGAAACATCTTCAAGAGTCAACAGCACTGACCTCGAATATCACCCGTATAGAGGATTGCATTCCCATTTCCCTCAATCAGGAACATCACTGCCCCTGTGCAGTGGTTGGCATCAAATAGAGTGACCCGGATTCGCTGCCTTGGGGTGAGCTCAATCTCCGTCGGAGTATTCAAAGGGATAGGGCGCTGCCTAGGTCTTAACTCTGGGTTCGATCGTGATATCTCAGAAGGGACCGACCAATAGTTTTGCCAAATGCTTGTAATGTAACCGGCGAGACTCCAAGATGCCTTTGTTGAAATTCATGCGATGTGGATATTTTTCAATCCGCAGCAAAAGCTATATCAGGGTAAATGAGCTGGTGATCTATATCAGAATTTTTTTTTTTTAAAAAAAAAAGACTTACTTCTCGCGTGGCTGGAGAGCAATAGAGAAAAGGAGCCCGGAAGGACTCGAGGCCCTGCAAGTGGTCACTATGCACATGGCTCAGAAAACATGCAAGTGGTGCAGGCCGTGCAGGATTCTTCCGAAAGTAATCAACTGGCGTTTTTTGTTTCTTAGCTGACAGCCCAAGCCATTGCCACTTCCTGCTTACTTTGAATCTCGGGGAACTCTAGAGAAGGTCAGCCCTAGAATACAACAGAAACACAAAGGTCTCCACCTGCCTTCGACCACGCCGTCAAAAGTGGACATCAGGGCTGTCGTAGAGGCTCAACTGATTGGAGAGGATGTAGATCCAGCACTCTGATGAAGTGGCCATGCAGAGCTGCCAGCACAGCACACAAACACACTCCACCGATGTCGAGAATAGATAATATAAATAACCAGGGTGTGTTGTCAGTTCTGAACCGATTCACCGGTGATGGCTCGCAGTGAGCGTTGGGGTGCAACCGAGAAGTCCCGGGGTCATCAGCTGCACTTCGCCTGAGGCCTCTTCTTGAAACCCTCGCTGCCTTGAATTTCCTCCTTTCGGTGCCTGATTTTTATTTTTATTTTTCTTGTTTTCTGTGTCATTTCTCTTCTTTTTCTGCCATTTCTTCTTTTCTTTTATTCGGCACTGGCGTCTTGTCTTCTGGCAGAGACAGTTCTCTCTCCAACAGACCGCCCCACAGCCCAAACCTCCGAAGCGTCTGGGCCTGGGGAACAGACAGCCTTCAACCGGGCAAGGGGCGATCCAGGGTCCTGACTTCCGTCGACATTCCTGGTCCGGGGTCGAGCGCCTTGCCTCCTTGATAGCGGCAATTTTTGATTTGTCTATATATTCTCTCTTCTTTTCCTTTCGTCCCTTCTTACCCCCGCAACCATGCGTAAACCGGCGCTCGCTCAGATCGTATACAACGCGACCTTTCCACGGCCTCGCACCAGTGATCCAGGATCATTTGCGGCTCATATTACCCGGAATCTGGTACCTGAAGTGCGCGTTGAGACCTCACTTTTCTACGGCTCGCTCGATTGCATCGAGGCCCAATACCCGGGGCTTGACTACTCCCATAGCCCGCATCGCATGCGACTGGGTCGCTTCCCCTGGCACCGCAAGCTCTTCCGTGTCTTCGACGAGCTTGGGCTGACTGACGCGGAAATCTCTGATTTGTGTCGGTGGGAGGGTACCAAGTCGGCTCGTGAGCGTTATGAGTTGGAGGAAGGGGTCAGCGTGCTGGACACCACCGCCTATGCCATCCGACCAGCCACCCCGCCGCCTGTTCCCTCGATCGAGGTTCACTTTGACGACTTCTGCGGGTCAGAAGAGGAACAGGACCTGATTATCGAGACACTGAGTGATGACACCGTCCGCGCGAGCGAAACGCGCACCCCTAGCGATTTTCCATCCGATCAGGAAGACGACGAAGACGAGGGCGAATACAGCGACGAGGAGGTGGAAAGCTGTGGGGTGGCGCTGAACCATCGCCTGCTGGCTGCTATGGCGGCACGCGACCAAGGCGCCGACGTGCCCCTCGACGAGGACTGGGAACAGTGGCTGAAAGAGGCCGGCGAGCGTGGAGGCTATGGAGAGATGGTCCACGCCATTCGAGCGAGTCAGCCCTTGAGTTTCCTTCCCCCTCACCGTCGCGACGGAGCCCGTCGATCGACCGCTGCGGCCCTCCCCGATTCATACCTCTTCTCGACCTCTGGCAGCCTAGTCGCCTCCAATCATCCGTCCGGCACGGCCCGATGACCAGTCTTCTCGCTCGTCTTTGCATTTTCTGGCGTATTTCTTTTCTTTTTCTTTGTTTCGCATGGTCTTCATGAAGTGGACTGGTTCCCTCTTCTCGGGTGTTTCTTTGCTGGTTTCTACATCCCTTTGTCATTTGCCCTGCTTTTCCTGCCGGAGACCATCGCCTTGCAATGCATAGATTTCATTGTGTTTTTGACCCTTTCTCGTGCGCTCTGACCCTCTTAATACCCTCGGCTCTTTGCTCCCATTGATGACTCCTTGTCTTTGCTTTTTCTTACTCTGGGATCGGTATTCAGTTTTTTCTGGCTTCATTTCTCTTTGAGATTCTCGCGCTGAAGTATATGGAGTTGAGAGTAAACCGTAGACTGTAGGCTGTACTCTGTAGACGCAATCAGTGAGCACGTGGGTGCAAACAGACCCAAACACCCCGATAAGCCCGCATCTCCGACATTCGACAATGTGAACGTCCCTTGATTGTTGAGAGCTCCGGTCTGCACGATCAGCATGGTCGGTAGCAATTTTTTAGCCTGACCTTTCTCCATGTCCTCGTCGCGCACCCCACTGCTGTCTCGGACATCCGCGGCACGATGATCAAGGCAATCTTCTACAGCAAATTCGACACCCAAGAGGGTATTGACCCAGCGGAATTCTCGATCGATTGAGTGATTAACTGTTGGATCAGGTCCCAAGGTCGTCCATCAAGTCCCCGACGGAGCTATCGTCAACCCTACGAGCAACGAGCCCTCGCAGCCGCGCCTCCTCATCTTCTCCGATGTCTCGTTCTTCGTGATTCCCCGCCAGGAGCTGTGCGGCAACTTCCTCCAGGTCTGCTCGAACGGCTACCGCATCCTGGGTTACCCGATTTGCATGAAGTCGGCTCGTTATGATCGCAATGAGTTCATCTTCAACTTCTGTCTGGTGTTGGCCGAGGAGGAGGACTTCAGCACGTACAAGAGTGTGGTGCAGAAACTGGCCGACCTGATGCATGCCCTGGAGGAGCAGAATGGGTTTTTGTCGCGGGATTTCTCCAAGAGTGGCGAGGGCAAGGTCCACAGCCTCTGTGAGATGTTGATGGAAGACTTGAATAACTACTGCGAGTGCATGATTCCCATTGGTATGTTCTTTGGGTTCATTCGCTTCATTTCGACAGCGTCGAGCTGAGCTGCTACTGACCATGGGTAGACGATCTCAACACTCTGAATATCAAGCTCTTCCCCATCTATCCTTCTCCTCCGCCTGTTAAGGCCTGGCAAGTCCCTCTGTTCACGGTTCGGTACAAGGCCTTCATGGATGAGAATTGGGACCTGACATTGCAGAGGGTATGGTGACTTCTTGCCCCGACAACACCCACAGACTCATTGACTTTCTTCAATCCCTAGATTGCACCCCATATCAACGGAGTCAATAGTGTCCGCATCATTTCGATCTTGGCCGACACAGACTTCTCCCTCACGTGTCGCGCAATCCGGCATCTACTCTACTATGGCTGCCTGTTCTTGCTGGACATCTTTTCCTTCTCGGCCGTCTATGCACCCACGGCTCAGTTCAGCTCCACCATCGCCTCGGACGAGGCTATGCAACTCGAGTGTGCGCGGTACGTGAATGCGCGTTTCGCACCGCACCCTCCAATGGGGCCTCGCTCCCCACCTCCACCCACATCTGCAACGAGCGGAGGACCAGCAACGCTTGCAAGCCCGCTCGCGGATCCCGTGCCGAGCATATCCCGCGAGGACTCGCGCTTCGACGCCGAAGAGATCTGGCCATTAATGGGCGAGCCAGAAGACAGCGAACCCAATGACAACACCAAGCCCGACGACGCCGCAGAGAGCGACGCGTCTTCTGTTCCAGCAGCTCCACCAGAGCAAAGCCAAAGCAGCGACGTAGTCGACGGCGTGGGCCTCGTCGAGCTGTATTCGGGTCTGAAACAAGGCCAGAGCGTCAAGCAATGGTACTCGCACCGCAGCCGCGAGCTCGCCAACATCGACATCCGCCGCTTCATCACCTTCGGCGTCATCAAGGGCTTCCTATACCGCGTCCACAAATACGCCTGCGCCACGGGTCTGCCCGCTCCCCCGCCCCGTTCCTCGTCTTTCCTTCCCGTTGCTGGTCCCCACCTCTCGACCGGCCCGTCTTCCCGCGCCACCACCGGCACAAACACACCCTACACTGCCTCGAGTGTCGGCGACGACGGCCCGCTCTCGGCGGCTGAGCGTGCCACCTCTTTCCACAGCGGGAGCCGCAGTGGTTATGGTCCGGGGAGTGTTCCGTCTGGGATGTGGGATGACGATGATGATGACCCTATCGATGAGCGTACCTTGGCGAGGTATCTCGATGGGACGCACTCCTTCGACCAGATCTGTACCGAGCTGGAGATCAGTGAGCGCGAGCTGACTGCTAGGTTGAAGCGATATCCCGGCGAGGTCCTTATTATTCACCGTTGATTCTCTTTTCTATTGTTCTTACGTGTGGAACTCTTTTTTTCGATACCCTGTTGATATTTCTAAGCTTGCTACTTTCGATCTTAATGATAAACTGCACTAGTAACTGGAAATCTTTGCAATGGCTATGGCTGGAACGAATATACTTGAGAGGCTGGACAGGAAACAAGTGTCAAAGTACAGTGTGGTCATTTCTACTCCGCTAGATCCTTGATATCTTGCAATAAAACAAATCAAAGCCGCCCCCTACGAAGACAATCCATGCCCTAGGCTCCCGATCAAGAAAATTCATCATTTTGTTCCCAGCAACTTCCACGCCGGGGGTTCTGAATCTTTGAAAGTAGAAACACAACGCTAAGCCACTAACGCCGGGTCATCATTCCAGTCGTATCGTATCGTGTGAAACAGAAAAAGAGAAAAGCAGGCTGCCGCTGAGAGATACAGCCAGGAAAGAAAAACACAAGTCATACAGCAACAGGTTTGAGCAGAGGGGAGGACAGAGGAGATAGAGAAAATGACGGAGGGTGATCTATTCTTCATCCCAGGCTTCGAGCTCGGCCTTCTCGTACTCGGTCATAGTTGCCGGGTCGAAGATAGTCTCGCCCTCGGACGGAATAGTGGTTTTGATATCGTCGAAGATGGGCAAGAAGGCATCGTTCCAGCGCTTGCGGCGATCCATGACGATCTTAGCGGCGTCTCCGACAGCAGGACGAGAAACGCCTGTACCTGCTCCGGTCACTGTGGCGACGCCGGGCCGCTGCTTCGCCTGTGCGCCCTTCTTGCTCTTGCCCATGGTGCGGGTACGCTTGAGGTAGGCCTGCTGAACCTGGGTATCGAGGTCGTCTTGGATGGTGGTGAATTCCAGCAAGGCCATGTGCTCCTGGGCGACCTTCATAATGCGCGCCTTGCGGGCGTTGTTGGTGATAATCTGTTTCTTGAGCTCGCCCTGTAGCAGTCGGAGGCGCTCGGCGACTTCATCGTCGTAGTGCGCGTCGTAATCCGGGTTGTCGTCGGGCCCGAAGAACCCAATGTAGCGAAGCTCGGCCTTGACGCGCTCGTCGAGCTGCGCGTGGTCGAGTTTGGCGACTGATGTCTTGAATCCGCTCGGGGATGCGTCTCGGAAGGCTGTCGCGGGTGGCTGGGGTTTATTCTCAGGCTTGGTTTCCATATCGCCGTTGGGTTGGTCGATGTCCATTGCGTCTCCGCCCAAGCCATTTGTCTCGGTATTTGTCTCGCCATTTATAGACTGGGAATTGTCCTCGGGAAGGGTGCGGTGCTCGTAGCGCAGGAGAGAACACAGCCGACTGAGGAGTGGTCCAATCGAAATCTCATTGGACTCGAGTTTGTCGTCGGTTAGCTGGTCGATGCTGCCACGGCCTTGGTTCAAAGGGAACTGGTCTTTGTCGTCTTGGCTCTGATCATAAGCAAGTCCATCCTCATCCGCCCAAATCTGCCGGTAGTTTTTCTTTCCGCGGCGTGGAATTATGAACGGGGTCACACGATCACCCTGTGGCTTGTTAATGTATTGAACTCCCCCAAGGTGCCACATAGAACTCACTCTATCTCTTAACCAGGAAATGTCCTCTTCAACAAGAGGCCGCACATACGGGTCAATGTATGCCTGGAAGGTGTTGGCGCTGACCTGGTTCGAAGGCTTGGCGTTGCTGAAGTCCTTGTCCGGGGCCACACCAGCCATCATGTGGCTAAGGTCACTTTTGGGGAAACGAGCAACGCTGTAAATTTCTTTCTTTTCGTCGTCGGTCATGTCCGGATGGACGTCTCGAATGTGGTATATGGTCGGATCATCAAACTTGAGCGGGTTGTCACCGAACACCTGAATCTGGGGTACCGCAGGTTGGGGCTCAGGCTGATGAGACTCCGCACTCTCCGACTCGGGAGATCCAGGCGCAGCGGCACCATCGGCTGCAGCCGAAGCGCCGTTAGGAGATAGCATGGATGGAGGTGAAAGGGAGGAACTGTCGTCTGAAGCTGCGTTCTTCGAGTTTTTGGATGCTGGGGAGGCCGCTGGGTCTGGTCAGTAACTTGGTTGAGCAGTGGAGAGTTGCAAGTAGAGACAGAAAAGTGAGGTGGGAAGTGAAGCAATGGGCAGAAGAAAGGTGGTGGGCGTCGAATCGAGTCACTTACCTCCTTCAACCTTAGTTTCTGCCCCATCTTGACGAGCGACATCATGTGCGCCACGATTCAATGGCCTTTCCTCCTTTGCACTTGCGCGCTCTTTACGCTTCTTAAACTTGACACCCTTGTGTACCTGATCATCATCTTCCTCGGTCTCCCGCTTGAGCTTTGCGCGATCCCCCACCTCACGATCTAACTCATGATCCTCTACCACCTCTTTGCGTTTCTGGGACATTTCTCGCATCCCAGCATTGCAAGCTTCTCCGCGAGCATCGGCCATGTCACTGAGACTTTTGAGGTGCTCCACCAGGGTTTCGAGGGTCTTAGAGTCGGGGATGTTGGGCCCGGCCACGAGGTCTAGCAAGTCCGTGTACCGGCCATTGGCCAGATCAATAAGCTTGCTTACATCGTTTTCAAGATAGCTCGGAAGAGGTGGAATTGAAACCACGGGAGTGCTGATCGCGTTGGATGGTGTGGTGTTGCGACTGCGCGACTGGCGCGCATCGCGGCCTTTGCCCTTGCTTTTGTAGGCAGAAGGCATTTCTCCTAAGTCCAACTCGAGGTGACAGGGAGAGGTCGGGGTGTTCGGGACGATTTCAATCAACGGATAGAGGGGTTTTGGGCGCGATTCAATTTGAGCAGGGCATGCTGTCCAAGAGATCTTCCGAGTTACGATCACTGACACGGGAGAAACAGGCCCTTGAGCTCCACTTCATGCGACAAGGCGCGCCGACAGACTGATATCGATGGTCCGAGATGAATTGTCGCTATCGATGGCGTTCGAGATGGTCGGGACGTCGGCACAGTGAAGTCTGGGGATATTGCATCTCGCACGTGACTAGTGTTGTTTTATCATCACGTGGTACAGGTCGGAAGATCTGTGAACGAGAGTTGAGATGTCTGATCATTCGCGTAATATTATGATAGGTAAACAAATAGAGATATTTTGTGCTGTATATATTACTCTTATTTCCAATCCCCGACAAGCATACTTTATTTGGGTGTTCTGCTGTTGAGAACGCCAGCCTTACCACGATGACAACCATCTATATATCTCTCGTACTGTGAAGTTTTTCGCGCCAACAAGATTTATTTTCAAACCCCGCAGAGTGAATAATAAAGAAGTTAATAATATCGATTCTCAAAGCTATAGTCCCCCCCCCCCTTGCCCCCCAAAACGATGCCACGATATACTCCTCTTGGCAGTAGATCAACTTCCGGAACCGTCGCCTTCCGCAAACGGCAAGCCCTATCCGGTCAACTATAAACCATGCAATTCTCGAACTTGAGCGATTGCGGCAGCACTCAATGTTTTGTTTTCCTAGAAACCCATGTGAAGACCTTGGAAAGTTTTATCTCGTCGGAACCAGCTTCATTTTGCATTCTTATGACGGTCCCGATTAACTCGCACATTCCTTCGGCCGAAATTGATGCTAAATTAGATATTGGAAGCATGCTTATCGTACTTTCTGGCTGCAATCAAATAGATTGTTTTTGTTTCAAGCTTCTACTAAATCCATAAACTCGTCACCTTGTTGACCTTTTCCTTCTCAGCCTTCAACCTCACCATGTGTATGTGCCTACCACTGGTGATCACAATCCAACGGTCCCGCAAGTCTACTACGACAAGCCAGAAATTCAACATACTATGAGACATTGTTGAGCTATGTCTCGCACTACCCCATCTGATTCGCGCACCACGGTTGCCACGCTCTTTGCGGGCCCGGGCAAGGCAGCCAACTCCGGTCCATCAGTCAGTGTGAGTATATTTTGACCAGCCTAATGTGGGAAGCCGAACACTCATCAGACACCAAAAATATTCAGGAAAATGTTGGATTCCGCTTCGTCCTCGATCGCACGGTCCAGACATTGTCGAGTAACAATGTCCCCGAGTCCGGTTCTGTCTCAGGCCTCTTGTTTGTACCAAGTCTGAAGTCTGGAGATCCCTGTAACAAGATCACCGACCCTTTCGTACCGGCCAATGTGACACGCCACAAGGACGTCTCGGAATTTGGATACCCTATTGTCGGCATTGCCCCGTGGGTGTCCGCTGATTGTACTCGATCATTCCTGGACGCCTCGCGGGAGGTTGGCACGGAAGCCCTCGTTTTCTTCCAGCCATCCAATGACGAGACTGGGATACCTCCTCCACCAAGTGACCCTCGCTGGGAGTTGAATGACGGAGGCCGGTGGAAAACCGATAATGACTACCCAGTTTATGCGATCCCTGGCCGGGCGGGCACGACACTGATGCGTGACCTCTCATGGTTCTCGGAAGGCAGCCCAAAGGCCAAGAATGAAAATGAAACCCATCCATCGCTCGCACAGTCCAGGAGTGAGAGGTTATTCACTATGATTGACACCGGTAAGCCATGATCGTTGTTGAATTGCGTTGCCATCGGCCAATGTACTAATTGGTCATAGAGAAGCAAACTAGTTCGTCACCGAGCCTCTGGGGCTTCGTCATGGCGATACTGGGGACTGTTTTAGCTCTCAGCTTCATCCTGCTGATTGTGTACCGGATCGTGCAACGGAGACGACGAGAACATCTCCACAGACGCATCGAAGCAGGTGAAGTCGACGTTGAGCACTTGGCAATGCACCAGATTAAAGTGCCCCGAGATGTTGTGGAAAAAATGCCTTTGTATACCTTTCCCGCCATCACTTCGCCCTCCGAAGCAACGCTTGCCAGCGATGAGACGCAGGCCAAGGTGGCGGAACTTGATGTCCATAGCAAGTCCAGCACACCGTCCCTCGACGAAGAACACTGCGATCTTGCAAATGACGTGAAAATTCAAATGCCCGAAGCCGCAGTGCTCAGTTCTCGCGCCAGTGACCACTCGGAAGTTCTCACCAAGCAGTATCGACTAAGTCATACTCAAACGACCTGTGCCATCTGCCTCGACGATTATGTGACCGGGTCGTCAACGGTCCGCGAACTACCATGCGGCCACATATTTGATCCAGGTTGTATCGACCCGTTCCTCATGGAGAATAGCAGTCTGTGTCCTTTGTGTAAGAAGAGCGTGTTGCCGCCCGGGTCATACCAGATTGCGGTGACAAATGATATGGTGCAGCGAGAGCGTGCGGAGAGGCACTCTCGCTAGCGTCAAGGAAGAATAGCCTTCATTCGGGATTGTAAATAATACATAGAGCAATAATCAATCGCATTCGAGTAATATTGTTATGATGATCAGGACAACGATCGTTTGTCAAACGCCTAAGGCAACTAATTAAGGCATAAAATAACTAACGTGGCCTCAACGCCTGAGGCACCAACACTCGTGATTGGCCAAGTGGGGCCACACTCGGCTAATCGCTAGCGTCCCACACACAATCTTTGCTTCTGTTCTTCCCTCCTCGAACTTTTCGCGACAACGACCAACGACCCTGTGAAGCCGACAAGGTACGCTTTCCTCGCCATCCTTGCTACAGTCGACATTTATACGACCTGCATCTATTCTCTTCAGTCAACTGACTTGTAATTGTCCAGATGGGTGCCCTCAAGTACGTGGAAGAGATCCAGAAGAAGAAGCAGTCCGACGTGATTCGCTTCCTGCTGCGCGTCCGATGCTGGGAGGTGAGATAAACCCCGACCCTCGATTGCCTAACATCTCCGCCGAGCGCTTGTGTGCGTTGCCGTAGGAAATGCCGATTTCACGGTGTTGCTGGGCTCGAACGAATATTCGTCGGCGGAAATGATTGTGGCACGCAAGAGACTCTTTGGAGTCTTGTGTCTTGCTATACACTCGTTGAACTTTGCTGAGAGTGCATCAATATAGCTCCGTCAGCTGAACGCCATCCACCGTGCTTCGCGCCCCTCTCGCCCCGACAAGGCTCGTCGTCTCGGCTACAAGGCCAAGCAGGGCTACGTTGTCTACCGCATCCGTGTCCGCCGCGGTGGCCGCAAGCGCCCTGTGCCTAAGGGTGCCACCTACGGTACGAGAACCTTGAAAAAACTTGGATGATTCCTATGAAGAACCATTGGGCTAATATGCGACCGTTTGAACAGGCAAGCCCACCAACCATGGTGTCAACCAGCTCAAGTACCAGCGTGCTCTGAGCGCCACCGCTGAGGAGCGTGTTGGCCGCCGCTGCGCCAACCTGCGCGTTCTGAACTCCTACTGGGTCAACCAGGACTCGACCTACAAGTACTTCGAGGTCATCCTCGTCGACCCCCAGCACAAGGCCATCCGCCGCGATGCTCGCATCAACTGGATCTGCAACCCCGTCCACAAGGTGAGTTTCGTCTCATATCCACTCTACTACTCATCTCCGCATTATACTGATGATTTTGTTTCAATTAGCACCGCGAGAGCCGTGGTCTCACTGCCAGCGGCAAGAAGTCCCGTGGTATCAACAAGGGCCACCGCTACAACAACACCAAGGCCGGCCGCCGCCACACCTGGAAGCGCCAGAACACCCAGAAGTTCTGGAGATACCGTTAAGTGCGCTGACGCATTTGTGCGGTGCTATGGTTTGGAAGCTGTTGGCTACGGCATGTGGTTATTTATTCAAACAATACTCGTCTGGAGCATGGTATCCACGCTGGGGTCGAGCTTAATGCAGACCGGTCGGCTCTGCAATTAGCCAAAAAGCCATCTTGTTCTATGTTGAATTCCCCTATTAACGAAGTATGACTGGTTCCACTCGAAGCCGCTGGTGCGACGTGTAGAAGTAGTCTCAGCCGTAGCGTGGTGATGGTTCCACCGCTGTTCTTAGTATCCATAGTGAAAGAGCCTGTAGTACTCTGCTTCAGTCCATGGATGTAGGCAGAATTCCGCAAGGTTGTTGTTTCCAGGTGCAAATCGAAGCAACGTCAGACCTCTGCCTGAGGCACCAACAAGGCTGCTACTTCCCCTCCGGCCCTTTCCTAATGCGTCCACGGCGACTATGGGAATTGTTGCGACGCTCTTCTCACTGACACCCTACGTTCAACCGGTTTTTGGAGCGGGTATCCCATTTTCGCCGTCTTGGCCCTTCGGCTTGCTCACCTGAACTGTGCTGACTTGCAGGGCAACCCTTCCTTGACTTGAACAAAGAAACTCGCTTTACTCGACCGACTCGACCGCCTTGCTCTATTTGTGATCTCTCACTGCTGAATCGCATGCTTCCAGCACGAAGGCTGAACCGATAAACGTTGGATGATTGTCTGGAGTGGTTGTTTCTGGTCTTCACGCTACGCCTAGTCGAGCTGATGCGCCTCTATGCCCCCTCGGTCCGGACGTAACCCACCTATTCCGATCTCGAACACCGGCCTCGCAGCCATTCCTCTTGATTCGTCGTCGATTCCCGCACCAGAAAGCAGCCCACGACGCCCATTCCAACCCCGTGATGGTTCCAAAATGAGTCCAATAAATGGCAGTACGCCCGCTATCCCGTATCGCCGGGGACACAACCGTTCAATCAGTCACCCGTTTATCTCCCCGTTCTCCGGACTAGGGAAGAAGCGTGATAAAGCATCTGCCAAGTACCAAATCTGGGACTCTGACTCCGACGAAGATGAAGTCACCTACCCCTTGGAGCCTTTGTCGACAAGTCCACGGAAAGGACCGTCGCGCGGAGGACCAGGCAATGATCTCGCCGAGGGACGTTGTCAAACTTGCAACTCGACGGTTCGATGGCCTCGCCATTTGAAGGTGTTTCGATGCACTTCTTGTTTGATGGTTACGGACCTTGACCCCGACACTGCCAGGGACGCCAAAGACCCAAGTGATCCCAGTCTTGATCACCCCCCACCAGGTTCCCAACCATCGGCGACTAACTCAACAAGCAAAGGTACTGTACCATGGCCCTGGAATTTGGCTGATAGAAAATGTACTGACTGCCCCCCCAGTTCTTCCTCTGTCAGTCGTTCAAACTCGTGGCATGATCGGTGGATCCCTTTCAATGTATTTTGATAGCCTTCTCAATACCCCTCACCCAGGGTCATCGCCGGACGAGGATCGTGCTGGCAGGTCCCGTGATGCGAGGCCTGAAGGCCCCTCCTTGTCAGCTCATAGTCCCAGTGCAACTTATTTGTCTGTCCCACGAGCGGGCGACCCCCGTGCCCGAAGTGCATCCGCGTCCAGTGAGCGGGAGAAATTTGATGCATCGAAAGAGAACTCGGCATATTTGACACCACAAACTGCTCACTGGCAGGGCACAGATACGCCGGTCAGGACCCGTGCCAATTCAGATGTGCAATCAAAGTCGAAAATGGACCGCCCTCCAGACCTCCCGCGGCATGCGGATACCGAGAATAAACATCGCGAGCATCGGCCATCGATCTTCAAGCGGCTAGAGAATCACATAATAGCTACCTTCAAAAGCTGCGATTGCCTCAACGACTCCTTCAGCACCTACCAGCCTTCGATACGATCAGTCAGCAATGGCAATCCACCGAGGATGAAGGTAGACCCAACCGCAGCGCTAGGGCCGTCCTTGAATGCTCCCGTGTTTGAACCTGACGCGAAAACGCTTCTTCTGGGAGATTTGGCCGAGAATTCGGCTTGGTGGATGAACGACTGTGCCCAGGATGAGGGTCGACAGCCCACTCAGCCCAAGGAGAAGAGTTCACTCAGGTCTCGTATGGTTTCATCTCGAAGCCCTCGAATTAATTGGGCCGAGCTTTCTCAATGGTACCAGCTAGTCTTGACTGCGGGAACTGCCTGGATGGAGCAATGGGCGGCCAAAAAGCCTGATGCTCTGCGCTCAGAGGCGGATATGGCTCGATGTAAGAGGTGGGAGTCTATTGATCCTTCAGTGATTGAAAGAGAGATCTCCGACGCTCGTGTGCATCTCCAGAAGACTTTGTTGAAGGCCACCGAAAACCTCTTGAAGCGCCCACGGCGTGTTTTGAGCAAACCAGAGGATACTCGGTTTCTTTTCATCCTCTTGGCGAACCCCATCTTGTACTCGCCTACATCTTATGCTTCGCTTTCATCAAACTCATCGTCCCACCGAAACGAGAGGCGCCCCTCAAACCCAAAAGACAACGGGCAACCGATGGGTAGAGACGGTAAGTCTCATAAGGACCATTCCGCATCTGCCTCCCACCACGGTAGCTCGAGCCACCATTATGGACTTATCAAGCGAATTTTGGGCTTGATGTCGAATTTGCCAAATGACTGCCATCATTATTTTGTGTCTTGGTTCTCCCGATTCTCACCTGGACAATTCCAGCGACTGGTGGAACTGATTGGTGGATTTCTCAACTACCGGTTGACCCGTCAGCATGGTCGCAAACGCAATCAAGTGTCAAAGGATGGGGACGAATTAGTCCCGAGCTTTGCCAGTGCTTCAGGAAATACCCCTGCGGAGCTTCACGCGGCGATCAATCGTCGAAGTCCGAACAAGCAACCTGCCAAGAAGAAGGAATTTCCTATGGTGTACACAGAGGACTGGCAGATACGAGCGGCGGCCAGGATTATGTCCTTACTTTTCACGGCCAACAACGCTGCATTCTCGCGGAAGCCGGACGAGGCCTCCAGAGCCCCGAGGACATCACATCATCAAGGACACATGATTCCAATCAGCTCATTCTATAACACCCTGTTGGATTATTCAGACCTGCTCGCCGATTTCGAGATCTGGGAGTCTCGAAGTTCGAAGTTCTCGTTTTGCCAATATCCATTCTTTCTCAGTATCTGGGCAAAGATACACATCCTGGAACACGATGCACGTCGCCAAATGGAGGTCAAAGCGCGCGAAGCCTTTTTCAATAGCATTCTCAATCACCGGGCGGTCAGTCAGTATCTCGTGTTGAAGGTACGGCGAGAATGCCTGGTCGAGGACAGCCTTCGTGGGGTCAGTGAAGTTGTGGGCTCCGGGCAAGAAGAAATCAAGAAAGGCCTCCGCATTGAATTCACCGGAGAGGAGGGTATTGATGCTGGTGGCCTGCGAAAGGAGTGGTTCCTTCTACTCGTCCGAGAGGTCTTTGACCCGTATCATGGTGAGTCGACTTGGAATCCCAAGAAATCGAGTCCAGTTACTAAGAGAAGATAGGCCTTTTCATTTACGATGAGGACTCTCAGTTTTGCTATTTCAATCCGCATTGCTTCGAGTCATCCGAGCAGTTTTTTTTGGTTGGGGTTTTACTAGGACTTGCTATTTATAACTCGACTATCCTTGACATTGATCTCCCGCCATTCGCATTCAAAAAGCTATTGGCGTCTGCCCCGCAAACTAATGGGCCGCAGCCAGCCACCTCCTCCCGCTCGAGCTTCAAGTGTACTCTGGACGACCTGGCCGAGTATCGACCTGCCCTTGCCAAGGGACTTCGAGGGTTGTTGGAATTCGATGGTGATGTCGCCGAAACATTTTGCTATGATTTTGTTGCTCAGGTTGATCGGTATGGTGAGATTGTCAATGTTCCTCTTTGCCCAGGAGGCGAAACGAGGCCAGTGACCAATGCCAACCGGCGCGAGTTTGTGGATCTGTACGTGCACTATCTCCTGGACACGGCTGTGGCCCGGCAATTTGAGCCGTTCAAGAGAGGATTCTTCACGGTTTGCGGAGGCAATGCCTTGTCTTTATTCCGACCGGAGGAGATCGAGTTGCTGGTACGTGGCTCAGATGAAGCACTTGATGTGCCTTCACTGCGGGCCGTGGCCACCTACGATAACTGGTCTAGTGCACGGCCAGAGTCCGTGCCCGTGGTGCGATGGTTTTGGGATTTCTTCGAGAACTCACCCCCTCAGGCGCAGCGCAAAATCCTCTCGTTCATTACCGGCAGCGATCGGATTCCCGCCATGGGGGCTACAAGCCTCACCATTCGACTGGCCTGCTTTGGAGATGATTCCTCCCGTTACCCAATCGCGCGAACGTGTTTCAACACGCTGGGCCTGTACCGCTATGCGACGCAGGAAAAGCTACAAAAGCTGCTCTGGGATGCAGTTGTGAACAGCGAAGGATTTGGGTTGAAGTGATCTGTTGCTGCTTTTTGTTGGGTTTGTTTGGTTTTAAGCTACTGCCCCAGGCTGGGCTCGTTATGATGGCTAGGATGGTTTGCTAGAACGCTGGGCGTTGATTCCCGCATGCATCTTGGAGGCTTGGAGATGGTTTTGGGCATCGGCATTGAATTGGGGTTTCTTTGGGATTCGAGGGATACACATGGAAGGCGCTCTGCTTGTTTGCTTTAGTTATTGTGGCGCTATATCCCCAATCCGAGTTTGAGTTTGATGTCCACGGGTATGGTCTGCGGTAGACAAGGAACTGTTCATCATAGGCAGCTCCCTAAATACTCGGGGAACCACTGCAATGCTGTATGCTGTATGATTTTGTAAGCCTGAAATAGGGCATGGGTCTTCTAAATTGGATATTTTCTCCCCGACGCCGACATCCCCGTGAATCTAATCATCCGACTCGGCAACACTCATATACCTGCCTCCTTCCTCATCCTCGTCCAGACCCTCGAAGACCATAAAGTTTTCCTTCTTAGCCTGCGTCTTTTCCGCAACAACATTCGCATCCTGCACCTCACAGTCCGTCAAGACACAATCACGACCGATCTTCGCGCGCCGACCAACAATGCACCCGGTCAATTTCGCACCGGGCTCGACAACAGCCCAGTCCATTAAGACACAGCGCGTGAGCCGAGCGCCGCGTGATATCTGGCAGTTGGAGCCAATGACACTCTCCTTGATCACGCAAGTCGGCTCGACGGTCACGTTTTCGGCGAGGAGACAGTCGCTCTTGGTGATGGTGCAGCGCTGCGCCACGCCCTCCGGGTATGCGATTTTGTGGGGGTGGGCGAAGGGCGAGGCGGCTTCGCGGCCGACTTCCTCGATGGACTCGAGTTTCGCGAGAAGAAGAGAGGTCGAGAGTAGGAGGGCGGAGCTATCGACGCGGCGGAGGAACGGGGTCGAGCCGCGGTGGACGTAGGCGAGGATTTGGGGAAGTTTAGTGGATCTGGGGACCGGAGCGGAGAGATTGTGCTCCGATAGCCGGGTCTGGGTGGAAGAGGAAGAAGGGAGTTCGGTGTTTGAGCCCGCCTTGCTGGTGCTCATGCTCTGCAGATCGATCTCTTCTTCTGCGGATTCCCCTTCCTGGCGTTGGCGGCTGTCCTGGTGGAACAGTTGAGGGATGCCCAGTTTCTCGTCTAGGCCCTTCTGCCACCCGGCCTTGGCCCAGTACCCGACCAGATCCTCGCTCACGGAATCAAGCTTCTCCTGGCGACGAGCCAGATCCTTGACCCAAGTTGGGAACACATACAGATGCGCATCGCGGTGCTTCATCAGCATCTTTAGGTTGGCGTGTTTTTGGACCAACGAATGGCGAACGAGGAAACCCTTGTCCTGCTCCATTTTCTCCTTGACGGTGTCCATCGGCATGGACATGGCCAGTTTCGAGAGGCTAAATCGTAGCGATGCCGGCCCGTCTACTAGATGTGATACTGCCGGTGCCTCATCTTGCTGGAGCGGGGTGACAGCCACCAAATCGGTGGCCTCGTTCTTCACACTGTCCTCTCGATCCTGTGTCTGATAATACACGGCCAGACCGCCTCGTGTGGGACTATCCTCGGGAACGGTCTGCGTCACCATCCAGGCCTCCAGAATCGATTCCCCGGGGATTTCGCAAACCAGGTCACAGGGAAGCAGCAGGAAATTGGTCTTGATGCAATCCTGAACTTCCGGTAGGCGCAGTAGCTGCGCAGTTCCCATTGTCATCTCGAGGTCTTTCGGGGCAACGACTGAGGCCGAAGGCGAAGGAAATGATGTGAGATGCGGATTTTGTTTTAGGGCGGCTTGGAGCGGAGCAAGAGAGGACGGAGGTGTGATCAATGTGATATCTAGGATAGTTAGTGAAAGTTCTTTTCTAGAGTGTTAGACCCATAGGACTTCAAGAAACATACCGGTGATCCCCGATCGCCTGCAAAAGTCCATCGCGTAGAAGACCATCGGCCGATTCGCAACCGGCAGAAGACATTTGGGATATTCCTCAGAATTGGAGGTAAATGTATTGAGCGACACCCCAGGCCCACATAGAATGAGGGCCTGGAAGCCTGTCGCAGGCACAGGAAAGTGCGGCATTGCTGGCTCGACTTCGGATCGAATCGATGAGGAAGCCCCGCGGTGGGGAGATCGAGGAAGGGTTGAGCAAAGCAGGTTTGAAAGAGAAGATCTCCGAACTCTTCTTTGTTGAAAGGTAAGCAAATCACTCAGCCCTGGTTCATGCGACAGGCTAGGGAAGACTGCCGACACCCGCGTTGCTTGTGACTCTTTTTTCTCCCCAGTCGTTCCAAACCTCATAGGGTCATGTGATCACCGCTTTAAAGGTGGGATATCCACAGCTTCTGGCATTGTTCATAATGCCATGAATAGAGGAACTTCAATGGGGAAAAGCGCCCCACAATTAAATAGAAAAAATAGGAACAAAGAAATCCATCCAATATGGTTGTGTGGGCGGAACTGTGAGTACTTTCTATGTCAGAAAGGGAAAGGAAGATCCTTTTAATATTCTCATTGATCTCACTTAAGGACGAAGCTGGATAAGTTTTCCAGCTTGTCGGTCTGGTGCTCTTTTGAAAATATCTCAAAGCTAATGTGGCTCAACGTCCCTGTACATGCCTATAGTCCTAGGCGTTGATACTTCGCATTACCACTTCATTTTCTTGGGCAAAAGGTGTCGATCTAATGTTGAATTCGACTTTCAATAGCTTTAATTCCATCCAGGCTCAACCCTTGCCCTCACAAAGAAAACTCTTAACCCCGAGCATCTTTACTGTGACTGACCTTTTTACTATCCAAAACCTACTATGAACGCCAGGTTGACTCACTTGAGCAGTTCCAAAGCCGCAGACACAAGAGACATAAGAGTACCATCAAGTAAGTAGAATTACTTGATCGATTTCGCGTTCTATAACATCGGGTCGGAATTAACGTGCTCGATTTCATGACTCACCGGGGAAGACCTCATGGCCTTAAACATGTAGATTTATGTTGCCTAAACTAAGAATCGCGATGTCTCATTGACAGTCTTCACTTGCAGGGCGCCTCATAGAGTTATACAGTAGACATATCCGTAAAACCCGCAAGATCTTCAGCAGGTTCCAGGGCTTAGCAGTTGCTTGGCGATCTTGGCCTATTCTAGCACTATGCTGGGACGCCTAACATGCCGAGCTGAGGATATAAATGGGCTTGGTGTATTCTTATTCTTACTCTCACCCTGTTTTCTTTTCTTGTCTTTATTTGCCTGTCAAACACTATGGTCAAGCTCAGCACCTTCGCAACTCAGGCGGTCCTGCCTCTAGCTGCACTCTTCTTTACCCAGTCAACCCTCGCCGACTCCGATGGTATAGTCATCTGGCCTCATAAAGTCCCGAACGAGGGAAACGGCTACTCGCGGGTAATTCAATTGCAGCACGCTGGCAAATCCAACGGCAATCTACTAGCCATCTGGGAGCACTGGTACACGAAAGGAGACTCAAGAGCCACTAACGGGACTGCATCTCACTACATTATCCGCAAAAGTGGTGACAACGGAACGACATGGGATACTCTGACAACGATCTCAGACCCATTAAAGGGCACCGGTCACCCGGCCACTTTATTCTGGCAGCCCTTCCTGTTTGAGTTCCCACAACAGCTGGGCAAGTATCCCAAGGGCACGCTGCTGCTTGTTGGCAATCTGGTCAAGAATTCGAACACAGATTTCGTCTCCTGGCGGTCGACGGATCATGGGAAGACATGGAACATCGTGGGGAAAGTTCTGCATGGATCGGGGAAGGGTCAGATCTGGGAGCCGTTTGTTTACTTGGATAGCAAGGGGAAGATTGTGACGGTATTCTCCGACCAGAGAGACTCCGACCATGCTCAGAAGCTGTCGAGTATCACCTCTGACGATGGAGGGACAACCTGGAACGATTCCGAGGGGGTTGTCGTTGGTTCACGCTTCGTCGATCGACCGGGCATGGCGACGGTCGCGAAGATGGACAACGGGGAATTCATCATGAGCTATGAGTGGTGCATTGGAGACCCCAAAACTGGCAAGATGAATTCCGACCCATGCCCCATTCATGTGAAAACGTCAGCAGACGGGGTGTCGTGGAGGAAGAACGATGCTGGCACGGTGATCTCCACGACCGACGGGATCCAGACGTTCGGGAGCCCTTATACTATCTGGGACCCGACAGAGAAGAAGGTGATTGTGTCTAGCAGTCTCAAGCGGTGGAAGAACGATACGAAGACGAATGCCCCCGAGAACAATCGCATTGTCTTTGTCAACAGCGACCATGGCAAGGGCGGCTGGTCATGGGCTCCATCTCCCTGGACCGTGCCCAAGGCCACAGATGTATGTGGCTCCAACTACAGTCCTAATATCCTGCTCCTACCCAACGGGACATTGTTATATACAGCCGAAGCGAGCATAGACAGCAACGACAAGAAGTCGCATTGCATTCTGCGAACCGGTGCTGCGCCCATTGCGAGCCTCCCATACAAGTCCGACTTCTCCGGCCTCGGCCAGGCGGGATGGATCGACTTTGATGGGGCCTGGTCGATCGCCGACGGCCAGTACAGCTTTGCGTCAGTGCCCAGCTCAACAACGCTCGTCATCACCGGGTCGTCTGGATGGACAGACTACGAGGTCAGTGCCGATGTGGTCATTACGAGCAGGTCGGGTGAGGTTGGCCTGGTGGCACGGGCATCTGCATCGAAGAGTGCTCCCAATACAATGACGAGGTACATGGCTGCGATCGACAGCAGCAGCGGCAAGGTCACGGTCTACCGAGTAGCGGACAAGACTACGACTTTGAAGTCGGAGGCGCATTCTGGTGGTATCAAAGCAAACAAGCCTTATCGCCTGTCCATTTCTGTGAAGTCGACCAAGATCACCGTCACACTGAGTGAGCGTGGGAAGGCAAAGACCACTGTTACGGCTTTGGATGATGGACTGAAGAGTGGGTTGGCTGGTTTGTATGGAAGCCATGGCAGTGGCGGTTTCAAGAACGTTCAGATTAGCAGTTTGGCTTGAGCGAAATGTGTTCTTTATATCTACCTCGATAGATCTAGCTGATTAGTGGTTTGACATACTTCTCTATTGATATCGGGGTCCTTTGTCTATATTAATTTGTTTATTAGTTCGAATTCTATATAGAAGCTTTAACTTTTTTTCTTGGAATAATTTCAAAACATGTATATTTAGTTCTTTTGATTACATGCTAGATCTGATACTATAGCTAGCTAGATTTCCATCCCTATGTGCAAAGGATGCAGATCCATAGATCAGATCTAGGGAGGCTCCACTGTTGTAGATCTTCCACTTGATAAAAAGATGGCAGGTGAAAGGGTATTCTATTGAAAGAGAAAATGCCTTAAAATAGTGACCAAGGGGTCTTAGGGGGTGAAAAAAAAAAGAAACTGAAATGAGCAATGCCGTACAAGGGCTCAAACCATGTGGCACAAGAAAGAGAGATCTATCTCCCTCTACCTAACCTCATCCAAGAACCAAAACCAAACAAGCCATTATATCCCTCTCGCTGCAAGCACATTCTTCAACGTCTGCTGGAACTTCGGCACCCGCTCTGGCGAGATCATCGTATAATGCGCGCCATCCACCTCATGGAACTTGAGATCATCGCTCACAAAGCTCTCCCAGCGATTGAGCTGCGTATAGCGATACTCATGACGCGACTTCGCTACGCCCCGCAAGGGATCACAGAAGAAAACATCCATCGACGACACCGAGCCCGACGGATCATAATGACAGCCAATACTTGCCAGAGAGAAAGTGACGTCCGTCCAGGTATGCAGCCCAGCCAGCGTCAAACCCAGCTCAGCTGTGCGCACTGGCTCTGCCTCAGCCATCACCAGCGCCAGCTGCTCTGACTGCGGAAGTGGGCGTAGCTCGGGCACCATTTCCTCAGACCGGTCTTCTTCGATGATGCCACAGAAGAATGCGACGTGCAGCAGACACCCTGTCCAGTCAAGTCGTTTCATGACGTCTTTGATGTGAGGTGGCAGGTCAAAGCTGCCCAGGAATTTGACCGAGTCGCCATCGGCCTCCAGTTTTTTAGCGATCTCAAAGGCGACCATGCCGCCGTATGAGTATCCCGCCATGGCATAGGGTCCTTCAGGCTGTTGTTGCTTCAGGGCGCTGTAGTATTCTGTGAGGAGATCGTCCAGGTTCTTGAAAGTTTCCTCACCTGGGTTGAACCCGCGCGGTCGCATTGCGTATATGGGCCGGTCTGGGAAGTGTTGTGCCAGTGCCAGGAAGATGAGAATCTCGCCAACGCCCGGATGGAACAGCCAGAGTGGCGTCTTGGTGCCGTGCGGCTGCAGCGTTACGATTGCTTGGTACTCGCCCGTATGGGTCGAGTTATTGAACTGTTCAATGGCCGCAGCCAGCGTCCGGATGGTTGTGTTTGTCATGATCGTAATCATGGGAATGTCCTTGATTTCGAAAGTGATCTCTGCAGCCCGCTTTAGTTGGATCAAGTCCACAGAGCTAATACCCGTGTCCAGAATCGGCATGTCAATATCCATTTCGATGTCTAGTCCCAGCGTCTCCTTGAACACGGCCATGAGTGTGTGCTCCGTGTGGTTACGTGGTGCTGAGAAGTGGGAATCCCGGTAGGTTTTCAAGATCTGCTCGTTGATTTCCTCCTGGTCCTCGTATTTGCCTTGCGCCAATGCTTCTTGGATCTTGGGTCGCGACAGCTTGCCTAGCGTCGTCTTTTCCAGGTGGCCCGGAGGCAATGGAAGCACACGTGGCCGCGCCGAGGTAAAGAGCACGACGGTGCGAATGAGCGCATGCAGTGTTGACATGCGTGCTTCAATGTCGTCAGGGGAATAGTCGTGTTGGTATACGACATAAATCTCCTCAGGACTGGTGTCGGACTGCCGGTATGAGAAACACACGACAAACGAGGGTGTCACGCCGGGGATCCGCGCTTGCTCGATAGCGCCTTCAATCTCGTATGGAAGGTACTTGACCGAGTTGATGTTGATCAACTCCTTGAGTCGTCCCTCCAGTTTCAACTGGCCTTGCGCATCGATGGTACCGAGGTCCCCTGTCTGGAACCATCCATCTATTGTGAATGCGGTCTTCGTAGCCTCGTCATTGTTGAAGTAGCGCGAGAACACGACGGGCCCGCGGACTTCGAGTATGCCCACATTGTT
Organism: Penicillium alfredii; assembly: GCF_028826965.1. Classification (NCBI taxonomy): domain Eukaryota; kingdom Fungi; phylum Ascomycota; class Eurotiomycetes; order Eurotiales; family Aspergillaceae; genus Penicillium; species Penicillium alfredii. The sequence goes on along the minus strand of NW_026622708.1, from coordinate 2,402,106 downwards.
GGTGGTACCGTTGTTTTGACCATTCAGAGTGGATGCATCATGATCAATTGGCGACAAACGCATCTCGATTCCAGGAATGCAGGTGCCCAATGCACCTGCTTCGCGCCGAGATTTGAAATCAATGTCGGGAAATTGGCGGTTGTAGATGCCGCCGGCACAAATCTCGGTCATGCCAAAGCCTGGGGTGATCAAGTTGGACGGTACAACTCCTAGCTGGCGCAGATGCTCTGTCACTCGCAGGCCCGTGTCGACGTTATTTGGCTCGCCACCTGAGACAAGATATAACAAACGGCTCAGGTCAATACCTTGCTTATCCTCCTTGGAGGCTGTATTCAGCGTCGCCAGCAGTTTGCGCAAGAAGAAATCCGGAGCAAAGGTCATGGAGACGCTGTGCTGGGACAGCAGCCGCAGGAATAGGAGTGGATTGCTGAGCACCTCGACGGCTTGGATTTGGATCTGGTCGACGCCAGCATACATGGAAAGAAGATGTGTTTCCATCAGACTGGCGACGTGGTCCAGCCCAATCCAGTTCAGCACGGCACTGCCCTCGGTCACTGGCATTGCTACCAATTTGCCGCGGATAGAAGCAAGCATCTGCTGGTGCGTCAGGCACACAGCCTTGGAGTTACCGGAGCTTCCAGAAGTGAGCATTATGGCAGCCACGCCGTCGAGGCTACTGCCGCCGAAAAATCCATGAAACACTCGATTGAACGCTCCCTTGACGAGCTCTGAAACAAACCCACTGATGATTCCACTGGTGCCACTGGAGAGAGTCTCGCCGTTGGGAAGACCGTTGGTGGGGCCGTCGCTCTTAGGGCTGTCCTCGACATTGCCCGATATCGTTCCACTTGAATCGGACTTGTCGCACTCTTCCACCGCAATAACACGCAATACCACATTTTCGCCAAAGTGACTGCTCAATAGATCTCGAGAAGTGACAACTAGAGGATCCTGCAACATCCGGTGCAAATGCTTGAAATGAGCTCGACGGCCTTCGCTGGTGTTGACCAGTGGAGGCGACAGAGCAGGCACACTGCCGGCTAGAATACTCGCCCAGAACCAAGCTATATTATCCAGATGGCGCTGGAAATGTACCAGGGTAACACCCCCGGGGCGGAATCCTTCTTGATCACGCAGCCAAGCGGCTTTTTGGGTAGCCAGGTCGCGCAGCTGGGCATAGCTGAGTCGAACTGGGGGAGCACGGTCGCCCTCGGGGTACGCAATAATACCCGCGGCCAGATTAGCCGACTGATCTAATAAAGATCTGATATTAGATTGCGGAATGGGGGCCATGATGCGTGCACTATATGGCAATATATGGTTCAGGGGGGGTGAAGTGTCAAATTCTGCAGGAAGTCCATGAAGGACCAGAGAAGCATTTCTGACGCATGGACAGCCGTGTGTCTACATGTATTTGCAGGACGGGGGATTCGGATCTTCCCCTCTCTTCTCTGCAACTGATGGAACGTAGTGTGAAGCGGCATACTTACCCGACCCTAAAAACAGGAAGGATCCGGCCCCCGGGCTCTTCAGCGTCAGCACGATTGGTGGGCTTTGAATAGCATCGACTCACGTCAATTAGTCTTGCCGCCGGCTACAAGGTGTTTGCCTTCAGTTGCTATTGTTGCATTGCCAGTGGGGCCCGAGCTGTGCATCGGAGGGGGGGCCAAGAAGCCTGTTGGCAGGGTGGCCGATATAACTTGCAGCCACCACGCCACTTTGGCAAGGATGTCGGGCCCTAAAGGTTGCCGAGGCGTCCTATTCTGCACCTGCAGCTTGTTGCCCACTAATACCATATTCGTTGCCAACAGTATCTCTTCTCTCTGCATACATCCCTCACCATGATCACTCAAGAGCAGATGAACCACCGGGCCAATGTTGCCTCAGCAGCAACATGGCCCTTCGCAGGTATCAGCACGGCGCTGTTTATGATGCGCCTCTTTGCGCGTTGGCGGCTGCCAAAGCAGGCGCGCAACTTCGAAGACTTCATGTTGACGCTGGCTTGGGTGTTCGCCATCGTACAGGCGGCAATCTTTCAGAAAGCGCTGGACTCGGCGAAAGAGTTGGATCCAAATGATATGCCTGGCACTGTGCCCAAAGCTGCGT